>NC_092709.1:107635830-108311663 GCF_047496885.1 Scyliorhinus torazame | reverse complement strand
TGGATGTGTCTCACTCACTTAGGCTGTGTCTCTTTGACCTGCGCAACGCAGGTCAACATCAACAACTCGTTTGAGACAGGTCACCTGTGTGAAGGGGCAGTGGATCCTCGCCTCTGTGGCACAGGCTCACCTCACTGTCAGTCACTACTCCCTCCTCTGGCAACCATTCTCCAGGACCCGTTCCTCAAAGGGGATGAGGACTCGGATCTCTGGTATATGAATGGATCAAAGCTACAGATATTTTTAAAATTCATTTACAGGATGTGGGTGTCACTGGTTAGGCCAGAATTTATTGCCCATCCCTAGTTGCCCTTCAGAAGGTGGTGGTGAGTTGCCTTCTTGAACTGCTGTTGCCCTTGAGGTGTATGTACACCCACTGTGTTGTTTGGGAGGGAGTTCCAGGGTTTTGCCCCAGTGCCAGTGAAGGAACGATGATATATTTCCAAACGAGAGTGGTGAGTGATTTGGAGGGGAACCTCGAGGTGGTGGGGTTCTCAGGTATCTGCTGCACCTGTCCTTCTAGATGGTAGTGGTCATGGGTTTAAAAGGTGCTGTCTAAGGAACCTTGGTGAGTTATAGCAGGACATCTTGTAGATGGCACACATGGCTGCCACTGTTCATCGGTGTTGGAGGGTTTGAATGTTTGTGGAAGGAGGAGCAATCAAGCAGGTTACTTTGTCCTGGATGGTGTCGAGCGTCTTGAGTGTAGTTGGAGCTGCACTCATCTAGGCAAGTGGAGAATATTCAATTACACTCCTGACCTGTGTCTTGTAGATGGTGGACAGGCTTTGGGGGGTCAGGAGGTGAATTACTCACCGGAGGATTCCTAGCCTTTGACCTGCCCGGTAGCCACAGTATTGATATGGCTATGCCAGTTCAGATTCTGATCAATGGTAAGCCCCAGGGTATTCATTATGGGGGATTTAGCGATAAAACCATTGGATGTCAAGGGGCAATGGTTAGATCCTCTCTTGTAGATGGTCATTGCCTGGCACTTAAGTACTGCAAATGTAACTTGCCACTTGCCAGCCCAAGCCTGAATTTTGTCCAGGTCATGCTGCATTTGGTTGTAGACGGCTTCATTATCTGAGGAGTCGCAAATGGTGCTGAATATTATGCAGTCATCCGCAAACTTCCCCATTTCTGACCTTATGAAGGGAAGTCATTGATGAAGCAGCTGAAGATGGTTGGGCCTAGGACACTACCCTGAGGAACTCCTGCAGTGATGTCCTGGAGCTGAGATGATTGAACTCTAACCATCCGAACCATCTTCCTTTGTGCCAGGTATAACTCCAACCAGCAGAGTTTTTCTCTTGATTCCTATTGACTCCTGTTTAGCTAGGGCTCCTTGATGCCATACTCGGTCAAATGCTGCCCTGATGTCAAGGACAGTCACTCTCACCTCACCTCTGGCATTCAGCTCTTTTGTCCATGTTTGAACCAAGGCTGTGATGAGGTCAGGAGCTGAGTGACTCTGGTGGAACTGAAACTGAGTGTCCATGAGCAGGCTGTTGCAAAGTAAGTGCCGCTTAATAGTACTGTTGATGACTCCATCCATCACTTTGCTGATGATGGAGAGTAGACTGATAGGGCGGTAATTGGCTATGTTGCATTTGTCCTGTTTCTTGTGTACAGGCACATCTGGGCAATATTCCACATTGTCGGGTAGATGTCAGTTTTGTAGCTGTACTGGAACAGCTTGGCTAGGGGTACGGCAAGTTCTGGAACACAAGTCTATTACCGGAATATCGTCAGGGCCATTGCCTTTGCATATCAAGTGCCTTCAGCCATTTCATGATATCACGCAGAATGAATCGTATTGGCTGATGACTGACATCTGTGATGCTGGGGAACACCGGAAGAGACCGAGATGGATCATCGACTTGGCACTCCTAGCTGAAGATCGTCGCGAATGCTTCAGCCTTGTCTTTTGCATATATGTGCTGGGCTCCTCCATCATTGAGGATGGGGATATTTGTGGAGTCTCCTCCTCCAGTGAGTTGTTTAATTGTCCACCACCATTCACGGTTGGATGTGGCAAGACTGCAGAGCTTAGATCTGATGCATTCATTGTGGAATCACTTCGCTCTGTCTATTACTTGCTGCTTATGCTGTTTGGCACACAAGTAGTTCTGTGTTGTAGCTTCACCAGGTTGACACCTCAATTTTGGTATGCCTGATGTTGCTCCTGGCATGCTCTCCTGCACACTTCATTGAACCAGGGTTGATTCACTGGCTTGGTGGTGATGGGGGATATGCCGATCCATGAGGTTGCAGATTGTGGTTGAATGCAATTCTGCTGCTGCTGATGGCCCACAGCGCCTCGTGGCTGCCCAGTCATGAGTTGCTAGATCTGTTCAAAGTTTACACCATTGAGCTTGGTGGTAGTGCCACACAACACGATGGAGGGTATTCTCAATGTGCAGATGGGACTTTGTCTCCACAAGCAAGGACTGTGCGGTGGTCTCTTCTACCAATAACGTCAGATTGGTGAGGATGAGGTCAAATGTGTTTATCCCTCTTCTTGGTTCCCTCACCTGTCAATCACAAACCACTACTCAAAAGCCATGAATGGATTGCAGACAGTGGAACTGTGGGAACCTGACCCAGGCACAGCCTAATCCTTCAAGGAATGGACATGTGGAGCTGCAAGGTAAGTGTTACAGCTATAATGCTTCCCACAGCCCTAGTCTGGGCTGCTCTCTAGCTTCCAAACAGGGATCCCTTTCTGGGGGAGAGGGAGGGTCTGTGTGGGATGGGGAGTCTGTGGAGGAGGTTCCTTTAAGCAGGGGACCCTTGGGGAGGTCCCCCATTACAGGGGTCCCTGTAAAGGTGTCTCCCTATCACAGGGGTTCCTCTGGAGGTCTTCCTATCACAGGGATCCCTGTGGGGTGTCTCGCTATTACAGGGGTTGCTGTGGGGGGTTCCCTCTATTACAGGGTCCCTATGGGGGATCTCCTATTACAGGGGGGTGAGTCGGGTCACCCCCATACTTGGGGGTGGGGGGGCACACAGGCAATCCGGGAGTTGGTGGTTGCTGTGCTGTGCGGGGGATTGTCGGGGTTCAGGGCTGATTTGTGGCCCTGGTGGGGTGGGCCTCGCAGTGGGCCAAGGGGGCGACGGTTGCCTTTTGCCCACCGCGAGGTCCACCACATCAGGTTCATGATTGCTGAGACCACAAGTGAGCCGTGCCCACATGATTCCTGGATCTGAGAATCATGAGTGGGCGGAGCATAGGGTGTCGTGCCCGCTAAATAGATGCAGTGCATTTATTTCCATGCTCCTGCTGGTGTGCGGCATGGAACTTGTTCACGCCGCTAACGCGTGGGGATGAAAGCATGGCATTCAGGTTGGCGCCCGACGCCGATCCTGATTTTTCCCCGACGCCCGATTCACCATACTATCAGGGAACACATTCTGTGCAACTTGGGTCAGTGAATCCTACCCTATATCCTTAGGGCAGCATGGTGGCACAGTTAGCATTGCTGACTCACAGCGCCAGATGCCCGAGTTCAATTCCGATCTTGGGTGACTGTGGAGTTTGCACGTTATTCCCCAGTCCGCATGGGTTTCCTCCGGGTGCTCCGGTTTCCTCCCACAGACCAAAGATGTGCAGGTTAGGTGGATTGGCCATGCTGAACATGCCCTTTAGTGTGCAAAGGTTAGGTGGGGTTACGGAGATAGTGCAGGGAAATGGGACTATATAGGGTGCTCTTTCAGAGGGCGGTACACTCTATGGGCCAAATACCTCCTTCTGCACTGTAGGGATTCTATGATTCTATGTACATTTTACTAAATAGAAATAATTAAATGTATTATTTTAGTGAATTGATTTTAGGTGTAATACTTAATATATTGATTAAAATTCTACTGTATAATCACCATGGCCTTGTCCTGTCACGCCTAGACTAGAATCTAACTGAAACTAAGTTCCCCACGGCAATCCCCAGGCATTTAATGACGACCTTCAGTAACTCAGCCCTAAAATATTTACACATAGAATCATAGAATTTACAGTGCAGAAGGAGGCCATTCGGCCCATTGAGTCTGCACTGGCCCTTGGAAAGAGCACCCTACCTAAGTCACACCTCCACCCCATGCCCCCACCCTATCCCTATAACCCCACCGAACCTTTTTTGGACACTAAGGGCTATTTATCATGGTCAATCTACCCAACCTGCACATCTTTGGATTGTGGGAAGAAACCAGAGCACCCGGAGGAAATCCACACAGACACGGGGAGAACGTGCAGACTCCGCACAGACAGTGATCCAGCGGGGAATCGATCTTTCGACCCTGGAGCTGTGAAGCAACTGTGCTAACCACTGTGTTACCGTGCTGCCCAGAATACTGTATGAATGTTGTATTCTGCAAAACATGAGTCACAAAAGAGTTCGTTTTGTTTTCCTTTGTGGGATGTGGATATCGCTGCCATTTGTTACCCATCTCTAATTGCACTTCAACGGAGTGGCTTGCTTGGCCATTTCAGAGGGCAGTTAAAAGTCATCCATATTGTTATGGATCTAGAATCACATATAGGCCAGACCAGGTATGGATGGCAGATTTCCTTACTTAAAATGCATTATTGAACCAAATGGGTTTTCACAATAATCACCGATACTTGTTATAGTCACCATTACTGAGACAAACTTTATATTAAAAATTTATTAATTGAATTGAAATTCCACCAGCTGCCATTAGTTCAGTAATATTACCACCACAACACGATTTTGCCATTATATTTTTATTTTAAAATAGGATCTATATTTAAAGGGCAGTAGATTTTGGCCATATTTGATAACTTTCTTTTAAAAAAGCAATCAAAGAAGTCATATTTCTCACAAATCTTTCAGGACAGGGATTACATTTGAGGTTGATACCTGAAAGCTTGGAAGTTCCTGATATTAAAAGCATTTTTATGAGATCAATATCTTAAAATGTAAAAAACACTGTCTGCCTTACACTCCATTTTACACCCAGCAGAAACATCGCACGTAAGTTGCCTTGTGATAGGCTTTGTCTTTCAGATGAAGCATTATATACCCAGTTGGTCGACAAATCAAAGAGTATCTCTTTGGCAACTTAAAAATTCTTTTTTCATAATCTAAAGCTGATTGTGCTTTCATGGTAATTTCATGCCATCAATCATTTCCCCATTTCCAGTCTCAAGGTCCAGTAGTTTCCCAATAGATCTCATTCATACCATCTCATTATAATTCTCTAGGTAAGAAAAGAACGAAAAAAAATTCTAAAATAAAGTGAATACATGATGCAGTTTTTTTTACAGAAAAGTCAAGTCCACTGAAGAAAAAGGCCACTGAATTTTTTTGATCTTTCAGCTAGAAATATATGTATAAAGAGGAAAAAAACTGAGCAGCCAGAATGATAAACGAGGTTCGCTGAATGCAACATAAAGCTGCATTTTTTACAAGTAGCTCCTAGTTTTAATTTTCATCTACGCTGTTATTTAAAGCTGTAAAATAATTCACAAGAATGGTGAATATATACAGAAATAATCCAATTTAGTATTCTTACATATTACTGAAATATGCTTGTAGGTAGCAGTATCAATAACTAAAGCCATCTTATTAGTGGGGATCTGCAGATCATGCCCATTCATCTCAGATCTTTTTTTCAAACCCAGGTCAGACCAATGCAACAAAATTTTCAATCTCTCCTCAACTCCCAACTTCACTGTAAAATCTTAGGTGATGTGAATTTGAAGAACTTCACCCTATTTCTGGCAGCCATGGAATCACAATGAGAAACTGCTGAAACATTACATTCTAACTCAGATATGATGTATGTTTTACGTTTTAGAAAGAAAAAATTGAATTTTCTCTGCACATCCTAATCACCATTGTTTTAAATGTACATGCATTCTACCAAACAATATTATAATTAAACTGCTTTACAAATTCATTTGGGACTAGAAATATTACTATTCTAGCCACAGGTTATTCTTTCCAAGGTTTCATCACCCCTATTAACTCTCATGAACTTACTCAGGAGAATCAGGAAAAAATGTTTGTTCTTAATGAAGCATAGAAATTTATAGAACAGAGGGAAACCATTGAGGCTATCGTATCTGTGTCGGCTAACCTTGAGCCATCCAGCTTAATCTCACTTTCCAATAGTCTTGTAAATTCATAACCTTACAGGGTCTGACATTTAAAATGCACATCCAAATACTTTTTTTAATGTTATGAGGGTTTCTGCCCCTACCACCCTTTCAGGTAGTAACTTCTAGATCCTCAGCCTCAAGTTTCCTCTAAATCTCCAAAATCAAATTTCCTCTAAATCTCATCAACTAAGGGGATGAGAACATTCCTATCCACTATATCCAGACCCCTCATAATTTTGTACACTTCAATTAGGTCTCCCCTCAGTCTCCTAAGTTCCAAACAAAACAACCCAAGTCCATCCAGTCTTTCCTCGTGACTAAAATTCTCCAGTCCAGGGAAGATATTTGTGAATCTTCTCTGTACCCTCTTGAGTGCAGTCACATATTCCCTCTAGTGTGATAACTGCAAGCAATACTCAAACTGTGGTCTAACCTGTGTTTTACACAGTTTCAGCATAACCTCCATGCTCTTATATTGTATGCCTTGGCTAATAAAGGCAAATATCCGTATGCCTTCTTGGCCAGCTTATCTACCCATCCAGCCACCTTCCAGGATCTATGGACATGCACTTTAAGGTCCTTCCATTCCTCCATATGTCTCAGTATCTTATCAGTTACTACATATTCCTTTGCCTAGTTAGCTTTCCCCAAAGGCATGATTGAACTGCATTTGCCACTGTTCTGCCCACCTGCCCATTGATATCTTCTTGCAGTCATCACCGACCTTCGTTGTCAATCACATGGCCCATAACCCCTATATTCAAATCAAAATCATTGATTATATACCAAAAAGACCGAGTACTGAACCCTGCGGAACCCAACTGAAAACAATGGCCAGGAGTTTCCGACCAAAATGCAGCGGGTTTCCTGTGGCGAATGTGGCAAGCCATTCAAGCCTCCATTGACTTTGATGGGACTGTAAGATCACTCCAGCGGGAGAGGTTGGCAAATCTTGCCCAATCTTCCAGCTATGAAAGCACCCTTTGCTTTCAGCCCCTGAACTAATTTTGGATCTAACTTGCCACTTTGCCTTTTATTTTCGTGACTAGCTTCCCATGTGGAACACTGTAAAAAGCCTTCCTAAAATCCATGTGCACTACATGAGATCCACTACTCTCATCGACTCTCCTTGTTACCTCCTTTAAAAATTCAGTTTAATCATGTTCGATTGGAACTTCCCTTAACAAATCTGTGCTGTCTGATTAATTTGTGTTTCTAACTGAAGATTTATCCTGCCTCTCGGATTTCTTTCCAAGAATATTCCTGTCATGATATCCACATCAGCATATCATGGTGCAATCACACACACACTGATGGACAGGCATTTGGACCAAACAGCACACACACATCATCGCAGCCAATCATTAGTAAGAGCACACGCACTATAAAAGGGGGAACACGAGAGTTCCCACTCATTCTGGTAGGAGACAGCTCGGGACACAGAGCTTGCAGCGTGACACTCAGACATAGACCATGTGTTGAGTGCCTCACCAACATTAGTGATAGGGCTAGGTCCATAGGTTAGCTGGTAGCGAACGTACCCAAGTCTATAGTTAGTTGCATCTGGTAGTTAACATAATAAAATCAAGTTGTACCATCTACAGCCGTGTTGGCTCATTTGTGTATCAGGACACCCAACACAACATGGTACCAAGAGTGGGGTCATGGCCCACGAGGCATAGGCGACCGGAGCCCATGATGAGGCATGGCATCCTCTTAAAACTGGATCGGATTGTGATCCCACACAGTAGGCACCAGCTTGTCCTCGAACAACTGCACAAAGGCCATCTCGGAGTCGAGAAGTGCAGATGGAGGGCCCGAGAGGCTGTGTACTGGCCAGGTATCAGCGACGACATCGCCAACATGGTGCTCAACTGCCCCACCTGCCAGAGATTTCAGCCGGCGCAACCCCGTGAGACCCTTCAGCCCCACGAGTTGGTCACTTCCCCCTGGTCGAAGGTCGTTGTCGACCTATTTCACGGGCTCGGCAGGGACTACGTTATTCCCATTGACTATTTCTCGAGTTACCCGGAGGTCATACGCCTGCACGACACTTCATCATCTGCTGTCATCCGGGCATGCAAGGAGACCTTCGCTCGCCATGGCATTCCGCTCACCGTCATGTCTGACAACGGACCTTGCTTTGCGAGTCAGGAATGGTCTTCCTTTGCCGCTGCCTACAACTTCACGCATGTGACGTCCAGTCCGTTGTATCCTCAATCGAATGGCAAGGCAGAGAAGGGCGTCCATATTGTTAAGAGGCTTCTCTGCAAGGCTGCTGATGCCGGGTCTGACTTCTGTCTAGCTTTGCTGGTTTATCGTTCGGCCCCACTGTCCTGTTGCCGGCTCGGCTGTTCATGGGTCGCACCATCAGGACAATTGTTCCGTCCATTCATGTTCCTGACCTCGATCATGGCCCGGTCTTGCGAAAGATGCAGCAACAGTGCGATCAGCAGAAGGTGGCACATGATGCTCGGGCGGCTGATCTTCCTGTCGTGTTGGCTCATTTGTGTATCAGGACACCCAACACGACAATTCCTATCACCGATATTAGGGTAATTGGCCGATAATTAATCAGTCTATCCCTTTTTCCCTTTTTAAACAATAGTTCAATGTTAGTTGTCCTCCAGTCTTCTGGAGCCACGCCCCAGCTGAGAAGATTGAAAAATTATGGTCAGAGCTTCTGCTATTTGCTCTCTTGCATCCCACAACAGCTAAGGATATATTTCATCCAGGTCTTGGGATTTAGCACTTTTCAAAGATGTAAAACCCTTTACTATTTCCTCTCTCACTATTTTAATTTAATCTAATATTTCACATTCCTTGTTCCTGGTTGCAAAATCTGCCTCATCCATTTGGTGAAATAGAGGCAAAGTATTGATTAAGAACCTTGCCCACATCCTTCACGTACAGGTTATCCTTATGGTCTAGAATAGACCTCAGGTAGGATTCTCCATCCAGCGATGCCAGAATTTCAGTACACGATTGGGCGGAGAATCAAGCGTGAGATGAAAATCGTGGCCTGGCGCCGGACACTCGACGGAATGACGTGCTCCGGTGTCTCGATAGCGGCATCACTGCGTTCTACTCTTCGTACAGTAAATGCATTTGGCATATCATTAACAGGCCTGATCCAGCATTCCCTGGGGCTTCTGTGATGCTTTGCCTCCGCCAGGAGGAATTACCGATGGCAGGTTTCACTTAAAAATCAGGAAACAAGCGCCGTGGCTGCTGAGGGAGGGAGGAGGTAGGACATATTCCCAGAGGCACGATCGTGGGCTGTCAGTCCTGGCTGGCTGGATGGTGCGTCTGCAAGGGTCGGAGGTGTAGCTGGGGATGAAAGGGTGTGACCAGGGGATGGACCGTGACATCGGGGTGGCCCTCGGGACCTGGCTGGTGTCCAGGCACAGACCGCCATTGCTGCGGCCTGCAAGGCAGCCATCTTGCTCCGCACCCCACAGACTACCCACCGTGGCCTGTAGTTGCATAGAGTGATCCACCACACACCTCCCACCCCTCCCCCAGCCCAACTCCACCCCACCAACCCCCTCCCCCCCACCCACAACCAGACACCACCCGCCAGCGGGGCATCACGCAGCCACTCTAGGGGACCACCCATGGTAGCCCCATCATAAGGGTGCCGGAAGGGGGCCGCAGAGCATACCACTGGCATGGGTAGTGCCTGCCACTGGTACCCCTGCCATCAGGGACCAATGCTGGGGCCAGAGGCCCCTGTGGTGCTGGGCACGGACGGGGCCAGGGGTGCGGTTCGAAGGGCAGAGTTCCAGGGGGAACAGCCAGGGTTGGGTGTGAGGATGGGAGATGGGGAGGTGGGACATGTGGGAGCAGGGGCAGGAGTGCAGGCTGGGGCCACCATGTAAGCCGTTGGACATGGGTGGGCAAGGGAGTACACACATGCTAACATGTGTGCCTTTCGCTCCCTGCAGACAATGGACTTCGGAATTCAACCAAGAATAGTTGCCATCATCCTAGCCGTCGTAGCCTTGGGGGATGCACTGAGGCTGTACGAGCTGGAGCAGCGGAGTGTGCCCCAGATAAACAAGAGCCAGCTGGTCAGGATGGCGAGCCGACCGTCCAACAGGCCGAGCAGGTGGTGGGAAGGAGGTGCTGCATTTGGCCTCGTGTCTACTGGCAATGCCTGTCATTTGAGGACCTGCCAGTGTGTCGTTGAAGACTTTGGCTGAGCAGGGGGACCATAGGGCATATCTGCTGGATCATGACGCACTGGAACCGCGGGGATATGGGTAGGACACCCGCTCCTGGTGGCCGTCAAGGGGCCAGTCTCTCTGAACATTTTTGCCACAGGTGCTGACTGGGGACCTGCCAGGGATCTTGCAGACTTTGGTGCAAATGTGCATCTGCGCCGTCATGGAAGCTCTGAATGCTCGCTCAACGCAGTATATGAACTTCAATGTGGACCGAACCCACCAGGATGCCTGAACAACGGGTTTGCCGCCATCGCCGGGATGCCCCAGGTCCAGGGAGTGATCGGCGGAACGCATGTCCCCTAGAGCACCGGTGCATGAGGGGCCGGTATTCACAAACTGAAAGGGGTTCCACTCGATGAACGTACAGCTGGTGTGCAATCACGAGATGCACATCATGCATGTCTACGTCCGATACCTAGGCAGCATGCACGACACATTCATCCTGGCACATTCAACGGTTCCCAACATCTTTGAGGCACATCCCTGGGTGAGGGGTTGGCTCCTGGGCAATAGGGGTTATCCACTGCGGGCATGGCTGATGACCCCTATCTGGAGGCCTCAGACCAATGTGGAGACCCGCAACAATGACGCCCATGCTGTGACCAGGGCCGTGATGGAGCGGTGCAGCAACGTCCTGAAGATGCGGTTTAGGTGCCTGGACTGCTCTGGGCAGGGCCTTCCAGTACAGCGTACTCCACAACATCATGCAGCAGAGGAGCTACATGCTGGAGGAGGAGAATGAACGCCAGGTCTCGTCCGACGAGGAGGATGCGGGGGAAGACCAGGGTGGGCAGGGCATAGGGCCGGGCAGGCACAAGAGACTCCACAACATGCGCGCCAGAGCCAGTGCACACAGGACGCTCTAATCGGCTCCTGGTTCACCAACTAACAGGATTGTCGATTGGCGCCAACATTCCATACCAACCCCATAACCCCCGTAACTCCCTGCCGGCCACCCCCTCCCATTTCCACTCTCCCTGCATCAAACCCGCCCCCTCCCCCACTCCCCAACACCTGCAACCCCCTCCGTTTTCTACCTGCCCCACTCTGAGGTGTGGGCCCTGGGTTGGCAGTAGCAGCAGGTCAGGTCCATGGATAGCGCATGATGACGAACAGCTCTACGATGAGCTCTGGTGCTCCGCATTGTGCGAGAATGTCTAACTCCTGCCCACAGGAGCAATTTCCATCGTCCACCTGGGTGATCCCTACGTGCGAGCTGACCATTCCATCACACGACCCCACTGAACCCTTGGGATGGTGGAGGTGGGGGCGGGGTGCAGTGGGGGTGGGGGATGAGAAGGAGAGGGATAGTGGGGCCGAGCACCAAGGTGGTGAGCGGTGGCTGAACTGGCGGCCTTGCCCGTGCCCACCTCCTATGGCTGACCAAAGCAGTATATTCCAGTAGCCCCCTTTACAGCCAGCCCAGCCCATCCCTCACACCCTTCTGATAGAGTACCGAGGCAGATTGAAATGTTTGTGCACAAGTGTTTATTCTGAAAAGGTAAACATTTTTGTACAAATCTGTGCCTTAACCTGTAAGGCTATCCTGTGTGCTGCAACCGTGCCAACTTAACTGGTGTCTAACGTCCTGGCCATACGATTCCTACCCTGTGATCTGGGTCCCCTTTGGCGGCTGTTCTCTGGAGTGACCGGGCCTGAATGGGCCCGGCAGTCTCTCCGGTGTCCCAGTAGACGAGGTGCCACCCTGTTCTACCCACTGCCCATCGAATGTGGCAGGGACAGGAGGAGTGAGGGAGGGTGGAATCTGAGGCGCTGTGGTGTTCCGAAACCTCCCCTGCGGGGGTCACCGGCAACGGTCCCCGTTACCCCCTCCTCCCTCAGGTGCCAGATGGCTCCCGTGCTATCCCCTGGGATGTGGGTGCAGCCAAAGATAGCTCCAGGGGCTCCCTCGCCACCTGGTGCTGCCAGTCCTGGAGGACCTTGACCTTGACCAGAGTCTCAATGTTCATGGCCATGTAGCACAGGGATAGTGCCACGTCCCTCTATGACTGTCTCAGGTCAGCCAGTGCCCGAGCAATGCCGTCGACACCCGCAGCCATGGCCCGTTGTGACTGGGCCACGCTCTGCGGCTCCGCTGCAATGTCTAGGTGGACAGGGCAGCCCTGTTATGTGCATCGGCCAGCACCTGCAAAGAGTGCCATACGCTTGCTCTTAGGCCCGGTGTATGTCGGCGGGTGGCAGCCTCCTTCACTCGGGAAACTGAGTGCCCGCCTCTCCTCCACACGTCCAGCAGGGTCTCGAGCTCCGCATCTGCAAAACGGGGTGCCACTCTTCGAGGTGCCAACTTGTTTGGTTGGATTCTCCGTTCCTGAGGCTAAGTGCCGATGCCAACGGAGGATCCATGCTGTTTCACGATGGGAAAATCGGCGCGAAACCCGCACCAATTCCGCTATCCGTGAGAGTCTCGCACTGGCGCCGTGTGAAACACCCATGGAACGCACGGAAAACGGTTGGAGAATAGCTGGGTCCGTGCTGCACATGCGCAGGACTGACAAGCTGCAGCCGCGTGTACGCCTACACCCCCCCACACTTGCATCATTCACACCAGAAAAGATGGCGCTGGCTGTGTTGGACCGCGTACCCGCCCATCCTGACCGCACAGCCCACCTCCTGGCCACCCCCCACCACTCCCCACAACCCTGGCAGAAGCCCCCCGGCCAGCAGCACATCTTGGCCGAGTGTGGCAGTGCTGGACACTGTCCACATGCCCTCTCTCTCTCCGCAGCCGCCATGCCAGGCTCACAACTGTTGAGCCCACACGTGGCCCGCACCATCGGAGCCGGAGCATTGCGGGTGGGCCGGCTAATCTCATGCCAACGGAGTTGCGACTGCGCGTGGCGCGCGTCTTGATGATGTAGATTTGGAGGGGGCAGAGCATCTCGACCCGGCGTCAAAACAGTTCCTGCCACGATTTTGGGGTCGGGAGCCATTCTCCGCCTGATCACCGTTTCCGATTTTGGGGTCGGGAGCCATTCTCCGCCTGATCACCGTTTCCGATTTTGGGGTCGGGAGCCATTCTCCGCCTGATCACCGTTTCCGATTTTGGGGTCGGGAGCCATTCTCCGCCTGATCACCGTTTCCGATTTTGGCGTTGGGAGCCATTCTCCGCTCGATCGCGCTTTCCAATTTTGGCGTCGGGAAACAGAGAATCCCGCCCCTTGACTGCAATGAGTGTGTGTGTGTGGGATGTGGAGTGCTGATATGCAGCTGCAGCTTGTCAGCCTGTCGAGTGCCAATCCCGACTCCCGCGAATGGGACACCATTTTTCATTGGAGTTGCACTAGTTCCACGTGGCGCCGGTGCTGGCCTATTAACAGATCTTGAATTGCTCCAGGATCGGTATCAGTTCAGTAGTCATAGAACACCACCGATTTAGTCCCGGTGTCAGCATTTAGTCTTTGAAACAGAGAATCCCGCTCCTTATCTTACTGTTTTGAAACAGACTTACACAATTTGAAAGTTGTCCTGCTTGTTTTGTCTCAAAATCAAGCACAACCCTTTAGAATTCTAGCGCAGTTCAAATTCACAGCATTTCAAATTAAATGATTAGTTCCCGTTCCAAACTAATTCTTTATTCACTTCTTCCAGATTTTCCCTCAGTTGCTCTATTATCTAATTTCCATAAGTACCGAATTTGATTCTAATTCTGGTTGAAATCACTTTTTCTCTTTTCTCATCTGGTTCATTGCTTTTGCTTGTCCTTTCTGTATTTTCACAATATCTAACTCTGCTTGATTTGTTTCTTCATTTCCTTCGATATTTTGTTCAACAGTTTTGTTTAATTTCTCTCACATCTTTTCACCTGCCTTGTTAAACCTCTCAATTTTGCATCCAGATTCTGCAAGTTTAAATTGTTAATAGTTGCCATCCCTGTACTGTACATTTCATCTCTCTTTCCCGTCATTCCCTACTTCTTGGCCTCACAATATTTCAGTCTGCCGGTTATGCAATCTCTTGATCTGGACAGGACACCAATCCGGGAGTCCTAATTTTGCAACATTTTAACTATTGGTACTAATTCATGGTTTACATCATCATTATACAGTGTTTATCCAATATTCCACAAGACAATACCATTTTCAGGTTCTGTTGCAGTTCTCAGTCTATTCATTTTGCTATTTCCCCATTGGACACAGCTTCATGCTTTCACGGTTCCTGCTTGGTGAGTCCTGGATATTATGGCGCATTTCCGTAGATGGTTATCTTTATTAACGCGATGGTTCCACCTGTCCTGAGAGTCACCACACTCATAATCACCAGGTATGTTTCCCAGTCCATCTTTTCGTACCTATTATTGAGATAAAGATAGTTTATACTCTTATTTACAGTTTTGATCTTGCCAGCCAATCGGCCAAAATTTCTTCTTCATTCGGATCATATCAGATTAATCTTCTCCCTGTGCCCTTTTTCGCTTTCTCAACCTGGAGTTATCTCCTTCGAGATTTTGGACTGGATTTTCCGTTTTGGAGACTAAGGGCGGGATTCTCCGACCCCCGCCAGGTTCAAGAATCGCCGGGGGCTGGCGTGAATCCTGCTCCCGCCGGTTGCCGAATTCTCCGGCACCGGATATTCGGTGGGGGCGGGAATTGCGCATCGCCAGTCGGCGGGCCCCGCCACCGGCGATTATCCGGCCCGCGATGGGCCGAAGTCCCGCTGCTGGAATGCCTGTCCCGCCGGTGAGAATCAAACCACCTCTCTTACCGGCGGGTCCAGGTGCCGCGGGCGGGCTCCGGGGTCCTGGGGGGGTGCGGGGCGATCTGGCCCCGCGGGATGCCCCCACGGTGGCCTGGCCCGCGATTGGGGCCCACCGATCCGTGGGCGGGCCTGTGCCGGGGGGGCACTCTTTTCCCTCCGCCTCGGCCACAGCCTTCACCATGGCCGGTGCGTAAGAAACATCCCCCCCGCGCATGCGCGGAGATGACGTCAGCAGCCGCTGACACTCCCACGCATGCGCGGACTTCCACCGGCCGGCGAAGTTCTTTCAGCCCTGGCTGGCGTGGCGCCAAAGGCCTTTCCTGCCAGCCGGCGGCGCAACAACCACTCCGGCGCGAGCCTTGCCCCTCAAGGTGAGGGCTTGGCCCCTAAAGGTGCGGAGGAATCCGCATCTTTGGGGCAGCCCGACGCCGGAGTGGTTCCCGCACTCCATCCCGCCGAGAATCCCAGCCTAGGAAAACTGGCGCAAAACGGCCACCGATACCCCGTAGAGCTCACAGCTCTAGCTGCCGAATTGGCTCTGAGCATTTCTGGTTCCTTGGCCACGCCACGTTTCAACGGCATCATGATATTGCCTGAGGCCTGCCCCCCGTGCTCCGCCCCGACTGGCCGAGTTCCTGAGGACGTGGGTCTCTCATGGTCTCACCTGTCGGGATCTCGGCATGGCGGCTGCGGACTCAGTCCAGCGTCGCCACAGTCGGGGGTGGGCTGATCCGCGGGCAGGGGGGGATTTCATCAGGGGCTGGGGGCACTGTGGGGGGGGGGGTGGTCCGGGGCGCACGAGCCGGCCAAAGGGGGGGACTATTTCGCGGGCTGGGTCCGCGAACGGCCACCGCCATGTAGCATGGCGCGGCCATGGACCCGGAAATTTTCACGACCATGTTGGCAGCTAGAGCCAGGTGCTCTACGTTGCCGGCATGCTAGCCCCTCGCAAAACGGGGAATTGGTGGCCATTTTACACCATTTTTGTCTGCCGTAAAACGCCACCGTTCCCACTCCGGCGTGGGGACATAGCCCCAAAATCGGAGAATCCAGCCCATTGTGTGCAGTTCTGGTCATCACATCACACAAAAGATGTAATTGCACTGGAGAGATTGCAGAAGAGGTTTACAAGTGTGTTGCTAGGCCTCGAAAAGTGTAGCTATGGGGAGGGATTGGATAGCTTGGGGTTATTTTTCTTGCAATGAAAAAGGCTGAGGGCTGAATCTATTGAGGTGTACAAAATTATGAGGGAATGCGATAGAGTGGACAGGATAAAATAGTTTCCTTTGGTGGAGAATTCTACAACGAGGGGACATAGGTTCAAAATAAGTGGCAGAAGATGTAGAGAGGACATGAGGAAGAACGTTTTTATGCAAAGGGTAGTGGATGTCTGGAATTCAATGCTCAAGTTTGTGGTGGGGGGGCAGCACAGTGGCGCAGTGGTTAGCAGTGGGTCACTGTCTGTGTGGAATTTGCACATTCTCCTCGTGTCTGCGTGAGTCATGCCCCCATAGGGGGAAAGGGTGAGAGGAGGAAAGTTTAAGGAAGATGTGCGTGGAAAGTTTTTTACGCAGAGGGTGGTGGGTGCCTGGAACGCTTTGCCAGCGGAGGTGGTAGAGGTGGGCACGATAGCATCATTTAACATGAATCTAGACAGATATATGAATGGGTGGGGAACAGAGGGAAGTAGATCTTTGGAAAATAGAAGACAGGTTTAGATAAAGGATCTGGATCGGCGCAGGCTGGGAGGGCCGAAGGGCCTGTTCCTGTGCTGTAATTTTCTTTGTTCTTTTGTTCATAACCCAAAGACGTGCAAGGTAGGTGGATCGGTCATGCTAAATTGCCCCTTAACTGGAAAAAATAATAATTGGATCCTCTAAATTTAATTTTTTTTAAAGTTGGAGGTGGGGACAAAAACCCGAAACTCATTTTAAAAGTACCTAGGGCGAGATTCTCCGACCCCCCGCCGGGTCTGAGAATCGCCAGAGGTCCAGGACCCGGGATCTGTCAGCCAATGACATCACGGCTTCACAGTCCCACATGACCCCTAATGCATACTATCACATTCACCCCTTGTTAAAAATGAACCCGGCGGGGTGGTGCTTCGCATGGTGGTAGGGGTTTACAAGGCTGGTCCTGGGAGGAAAACTTTTGCATGTCATCACAGTATGGACAGGGTATTTTTTTTTGTTTTGCACTATTTACAGTAGTCGTAAGGGGGAAAAGAAAAAAGTTCTCGTTAAAGTCCACAACATTGTAGTGTTACATCCATGCCACGAGTCGGTCGGGCGGTCTGGTCGTCCTTGTCGATCGCCTCGGCCCCGGTGGTGGTGCTTGTTCCTGTGTTGTCGTCTCCGGGAGCCTTACGGTTTCTGCTTCAGCTTCACTTCTGGTCGGACCTGGGAGGAGGACCGATCCTCCCGGGAAGGGGGCGGTGGCGGGGTGCGCCGGTGGCAGGGAGGGGGTGATTGGTGTCGGGGGGGTGTGCGTGTTGCCGGCGGGCGCCAGATCTCGCAGGGAGACCGTGTCCTGTCGGCCGTCGGGGTACTCCACGTAAGCGTACTGCGGGTTTGCGTGGAGGAGGTGAACCCTCTCGACCAACGGGTCCGACTTGTGCGCCCGCACATGTTTTCGGAGCAAGATGGGTCCTGGGGCCGCCAGCCAGGTCGGCAGCGACGTTCCAGAGGAGGACTTCCTGGGGAAGACAAGGAGGCACTCATGAGGCATTTGGTTAGTGCTAGTACACAGTAGCGACCGGATGGAGTGGAGCGCATCCGGGAGGACCTCCTGCCACCGTGAAACTGGGAGGTCCCTGGGCCGTAGGGCCAGTAGGACGGTCTTCCAGACCGTGCCGTTCTCCCTCTCTACTTGCCCGTTCCCCCGGGGGTTGTAGCTGGTCGTCCTGCTCGAGGCGATACCGTTGCTGAGCAGGAACTGGCGCAGCTCGTCACTCATGAAGGAGGACCCCCTGTCGCTGTGGACATATGCGGGGCAACCGAACAGTGTGAATATAGTGTTAAGGGCTTTAATGACTGTGGCCGCTGTCATGTCAGGGCAGGGGATGGCGAAGGGGAAACGGGAGTACTCGTCCACCACATTCAGGAAGTATGTGTTGCGGTCGGTGGAGGGGAGGGGCCCTTTGAAATCCAGACTAAGGCGTTCAAAGGGACGGGAAGCCTTGATCAGGTGCGCACCATCCGGCCTGAAAAAGTGCGGTTTGCACTCTGCGCAGATGTGGCAGTTCCTTGTGACTGTACGGACCTCCTCCACAGAGTAGGGGATGTTGCGGGACTTTATAAAGTGGTAGAACCGAGTGACCCCCGGTTGGCAGAGGTCCTCGTGGAGGGTTTGGAGGCGGTTAATTTGTGCATTGGCACATGTGCCGCGGGATAGGGCATCGGATGGCTCGTTCAGCTTTCCGGGACGGTACAGGATCTCATAGTTGAAGGTAGAGAGCTCGATCCTCCACCTTAAGATCTTGTCGTTTTTAATTTTGCCCCGCTGTGCATTATCGAACATGAAGACTACCGACCGTTGGTCGGTGAGGTGAGTGAATCTCCTGCCGGCCAGGTAATGCCTCCAATGTCGCACAGCTTCCACTATGGCTTGGGCTTCCTTTTCCACTGAGGAGTGGCGGATTTCTGAAGCGTGGAGGGTTTGGGAGAAAAAGGCCATGGGTCTGCCCGCTTGGTTAAGGGTGGCCGCTAGAGCTACATCGGAGGCATCGCTCTCGACCTGGAAGGGGAGGGACTCGTCGATGGCGCGCATCGTGGCCTTTGCGATATCCGCTTTGATGCGGCTGAAGGCCTGGCAAGCCTCTGTCGACAGAGGGAAGGTCGTGGTCTGTATTAGGGGGCGGGCCTTGTCTGCGTACTGGGGGACCCACTGGGCGTAGTATGAAAAGAACCCTAGGCAGCGTTTTAGGGCTTTTGAGCAGTGCGGGAGGGGAAATTCCATGAGGGGGCGGATGCGTTCGGGGTCGGGGCCTATTATCCCATTGCGCACTACGTAGCCCAGGATGGCCAGCCGGTTTGTGCTGAAAACGCACTTGTCCTCGTTGTATGTGAGGTTCAAGGCTTTGGCGGTCTGGAGGAATTTTTGGAGGTTGGCGTCGTGGTCCTGCTGATCGTGGCCGCAGATGGTTACGTTGTCGAGATACGGGAACGTGGCCTGCAACCCGTGTTGATCAACCATTCGGTCCATCTCTCGTTGGAAGACCGAGACCCCGTTTATGACGCCAAATGGGACCCTTAGGAAGTGGTATAATCGCCCGTCTGCCTCGAAGGCTGTGTACTTGCGGTCACTAGGGCGGATGTGGAGCTGATGGTAGGCGGACTTGAGGTCCACGGTGGAGAAGACCTTATATTGGGCAATCCGATTGACCATGTCGGATATGCGGGGGAGAGGGTACGCATCTAGTTGTGTGTACCTGTTGATGGTCTGGCTATAGTCTATGACCATCCTTTGCTTCTCCCCTGTCTTTACTACTACTACCTGTGCTCTCCAGGGACTATTGCTGGCCTGGATTATGCCTTCCTTCAGTAGCCGCTGGACTTCGGACCGAATGAATGTCCGGTCCTGGGCGCTGTACCGTCTGCTCCTAGTGACGACGGGTTTGCAATCCGGGGTGAGGTTTGCAAACAAGGATGGGGGCTCAACCTTGAGGGTTGCGAGGCCGCAGATAGTGAGTGGGGGTATTGGGCCGCCGAATTGGAAGGTTAGGCTCTGCAGATTGCACTGGAAGTCTAATCCCAGTAATGTGGGCGCGCAGAGTTGGGGAAGGACGTAGAGCTTGTAGTTTTTAAACTCCCTCCCTTGCATCGTTAGGGTTACTATGCAGAAGCCTTTAATCTGTACGGAGTGGGATCCTGCAGCTAGGGAAATCTTTTGCGCACTGGGATGGATGGTCAAAAAACAGCGTCTTACCGTGTCGGGGTGGATGAAGCTTTCTGTGCTCCCGGAGTCGAGCAGGCATGGTGTCTCGTGCCCGTTTATCAGCACCGTTGTTGTCGTCGTCTGGAGCGTCCGGGGCCGTACTTGGTCCAGCGTCATTGAGGCCAGACGTGATCGTAGTGCTTGAGCGTCTTCCTCGAACCCCGTGGGGCCGTCGACACTGGGGTCCGTTGTTGCCGTCCAAGATGGCGGCGGGGGTGAACAAAATGGCCGCCCCCATGCATCGCACATGGCTGGGGGGTCACAAGATGGCAGCGGGGGTGGACAAAATGGCCACCCCCATGCGTCGCACAGGGCTGGGGGGTCCCAAGATGGTGGCGCCCCTCCTCCCCTCGTGGTGGCCGGGACCCAAAATTGCGGCGCCTGCGGGTCGCACATGGGGCGCTGGGGGGGTTGGGGAGCGTTTGAAACGCGCAGGACTGCTTCTTCTCCTGGGACAGCGGCGACCTCCCGGGACCAGCACACAGCCGCGAAATGGCCCTTTTTCCCGCAGCTCTTGCAAATCGCTGCGCGGGCCGGGCAGCGCTGCCGGGGGTGTTTCGCCTGGCCGCAGAAATAGCAGCGGGCTCCCCCGGGACGACTTGGAGTCTGAACCGCGCAAGCCTGTGGGGTGGGGGGGGGGGGTTTGTCGCGACGGGGGTCCACGGAGCCCAAGGGGCTGCCGCGCGGTCGGGGCCGTAAGCGCGGGCGTTTCGCGCGGCTACATCCAGGGAGGCTGCAAGGGCCCGTGCCTCTGAGAGTCCCAGCGACTCTTTTTCCAAAAGTCTTTGGCGGATTTGGGGAGAGTTCATACCTGCGACAAAAGCATCGCGCATCAACATGTCCATGTGTTCAATCGCGTTTACCGGCGGGCAGCTGCAGGCCCGTCCCAAAATTAGCAGCGCGGCGTAGAATTCGTCCAGCGATTCTCCGGGACTTTGCCGTCTCATTGCGAGTTGGTAGCGTGCGTAGATCTGGTTCACTGGGCGAATATAGATGCTCTTTAGTGCTGCGAACGCCGTCTGGAAATCCTCTGCGTCTTCTATGAGAGGGTAAATTTCCGGGCTTACCCTCGAGTGCAGGACCTGTAGTTTCTGGTCTTCTGTGACCCGGCCGGGGGCCGTTCTGAGGTAGGCCTCGAAACAAGTCTGCCAGTGCTTGAAAACTGCTGCTGAGTTCACTGCGTGGGGGCTGATCCTCAGGCATTCCGGGATGATCCTGAGTTCCATAGTCCTTTAAGCACGCTTAATAAATTGTAGCGCACAAAGACTCACGAGAGACGAATAGAGATGAAGTCGATGAGGCTTTATTAAGCGTGACTTGTTCCCCGCAGTTCAGTAACAGACTGGCCTGCGGGGGAGAACTCCTGTTTCTTATACTCCGCCTTCAAGGCGGAGCTAGGGTCAACAGCCAACCAGGACCCGGGATCTGTCAGCCAATGACATCACGGCTTCACAGTCCCACATGGCCCCTAATGCATACTACCACAGATCGGTCATGCTAAATTGCCCCTTAACTGGAAAAAATAATAATTGGATCCTCTAAATTTAATTTTTTTTAAAGTTGGAAGTGGGGACAAAGACCCAAAACTCATTTTAAAAGTACCTAGGGCGAGATTCTCCGACCCCCCGCCGGGTCTGAGAATCGCCGGAGGCTGGCGTGAATCCCGCCCCCGCCGGTTGCTGAATTCTCCGGCACTGGAAGAGAAGTGGTTTAATCCACGCCGGCGGGACAGGCATTCTAGCAGCGGGACTTCGGCCCATCCGGGCCCCCCCCCCCCCCCCCCCCCGCGATTCTCCGGCCCGGATGGGCCGAAGTCCCGCTGCTAGAATGCCTGTCCCGCCGGCGTGGATTATACCACTTCTCTTACCGGCGGGACAAGGCGGCGCGGGCGGGCTCCAGGGTCCTTGGGGGGGCTGCTGGAGAAGGAGGAGGAGGGACAGGTGCCCCCACAGTGGCCTGGCCCGCGATCGGGGCCCACCGATCCGCGGGCGGGCCTGTGCCATGAGGACACTCTTTTCCTTCCGCCTTCTCCACGGTCTCCACCATGGCGGAGGCGTAAGAGACCCCTTCCACTGCGCATGCACGGGGATGCCGTGAGCGGCCGCTGACGCTCCCGCGCATGCGCCGCCCGGCAATGTCATTTCCGCGCCAGCTGGCGGGGCACCAAAGGCCTTTCCCGCCAGCTGGCGGGGCAGAAGTCAATTCGGCGTGGGCCTAGCCCCTCAAGGTGAGGGCTCGGCCCCTCAAGGGAGGCGGAGGATTCCTCACCTTTGGGGCGGCGCGATGCCGGACTGATTTGTGCCGTTTTTGGCGCCGGTCGGCGGACATCGTGCCGATTACGGAGAATTTTGCCCCTGGATCTGCACCTTAGCGCTGTCAGCAGCAGGGCTATGGACTGGGTGCAGGAAGGTGGGATTAGAAGGAGCACCTGGGGGTCCTCGGGCTGGCATAGACAAGATGAGCCAAATTACCTCCTTCTGTGCTGTAACTTTTCTATGGTTCTATGAGTCAACTTGGGAGGCTTCCAACAAAGGCAGGGCAAGAATGTTTGTCAATAATCTCACAATGGTACTGCTGAACCAATCGATGTGAGTACAGTGCTAATGTCACTCACAGGTTTGTTCCCATGCTGTAGTGCAACAGATCACTGAGATCACCTCTCAGAGGGATTGGACTTGGGCTTGGTCGGGGAGCTGAAGCTGTGTAGGTTGGGGGTCACCCCTGGGCCCGGGGGATGAGGGGTTTTGCGTCTGTGAGGCCTTCAATCCATCTTTAAATATAACAGGGGCAACCACAGCTGCAGCCTGTCGGTCCGACCAAACTCTTCCAGGACAGAGCCCTGATGCTGCTTCTATCCTGAAATTCAATTTCACTCCTTTGACTGTGAGCAGCCTCGAGTGGCACAGCTGAAGGCTATTTCAAATGAGGAATTGGCCTTGTGAGTTGTGATAAACTCTTTACACTCCTCAACTCTTGCATTCTTGAGGGCACATGTGCCATGTCTCAGAGGATGATTAATGCACTACAAGTCCAACATAAGTAGATGCCAGAACAGTGTGCTCGAACTCTAGGAGCATCAGCACCACAGAGGCAGCTGCCAACAATCAAACACTAAAGAGCAGGGCTTCAACACTGTGGATCTTCTCAAGGTCAAAGGGTAAGTGTGTAGATTAGTGGAGTGCAGCTGAGCACGGTCTCCCTAATATTCCTAGAAGAGGTCTGGGGCCTCGGGGCTCCTGATGTGGCCAGCGGTGTATGTGCATGTTTTGCCAAGAGGCTCGCTGGATGGCACTCTTGAGAGAAAGTGGGACACGCAAAGGGTGGGGGAGACTTGGCGTGTTGAGGGTCCCGGGGGGTAAGCCTTAACTGATTGTCGGTCCATCTCCTTCTCCAAATCCTTATAGATATAACAATGTCTGCTGGTGTGGATCCCACGGAGGCCGCCCTCACGTTGCTTGTGGTAGCTGAGGCGAGCAGATGCTGGAAATGGCAGCCAAGCCAAGACAGGCTGGAGGCAGCACCCCATGGGCAGGGGGCCACTGGACTTCCTGAAGACCCGGCAGCCCACCAGGTTGAGGCACTCCATCAGGTTGGGGAAGCCAGCGACGGCCCAAGTGTACAGGTGCTGTTGGTCATTCAAGGAGCTGATGGACACCATGTACCACAAATGACTGTTTCTCAGTAGAGAGACAGTGCGGCATCTGTGCCATGTCATCACAGACTTGGCACCCCGTGGAGGGGGAGAACACCTTCTCCCGGTAGCCATGAAGGTCACTGCAGCTTTGAACAGTTATGCCACCGGGTCATTCCAAGGCTCGAGTGTGGACTTGTGTGGCATTTCACAATCTGCAGTCTGCTTGTTCATCCGGGAGGTTACGGATGCTCTATATGCCCAGGCATATCAACTTCCAGTTGGACTCGGCCCACCAAAATGCCCAGGCTGCAGGATTTTCTGCCATCGCCTGGATGCCCAAAGTGTCGGGGGCAATCAATGGCACGCATTTAGCCCTGCGAGCACCAGGTATCAGGGTGTGTCCTATATTAACAGGAATGGGTTCCACACCCTGAATGCTCAGATCTTGTGCAAACCCCTGAATCATGCACGTGTGTGCCCACTACCCAGGGAGCGTGCATGACAGCTACATCCTGGACACTCGGAGATACCTGGTGTCTTCGAGGACCACCCCACGATGACGGGTTGGCTCATTGGCGCCAATGCGGAGGATCGAGGCTGAGGCGGAGATCCTTTATAATGAGACCCATGTTGCCACTCATGCTGTCGTTGAGTGGTGCATTGGCCTGCTGAAAATGCGCTTCCAATGCCTGGATTGCTCTGGTGGTGCCCTGCAGTGCACCCCCAGAGGATGTCCCGATTTGTGGTGGTCTGCTGTGTCCTCCATAATCTGGCACAGCAGCGGGGTGATATGCTGGAGAAGGAGGAGGAGCAGGAGGAGGAGGGACAGGCGGCCTCATCTGAGGAAGAGGAGGCAGTCCAGGAGGGGCTGGAGGACCAGCCCGAGGAGAAGCCGGAGGATGGAGTACAGGCGGCAGCAAGGCTCCGACATGCGTGGAGGACTAGGGAGGCCCTCATCATCTCCAGATTCTCCTGGGACGAGGTTTTGTCTGTCAGCTCCACCCCATTCCCTCCAATCCCCCCTGCCCCATCACCATTTCCCTCCCTCCCCCACAATCATAGAATCGCAGTAGAATACAGTGCGGAAGATGCCCTTCAGCCCATCGAGTATGCACCAACACATGAAAGACACCTGACCTGCCTACCTAATCCCATTTGCCAGCACTTGGCCAATAGCCTTGAATGTTATGCTGTGCCACGGACACCATCCTCGCCCCCCATTCCCCGTGCCCCCCATTACACTGCCCCCTCCCCGATCACCCTGTTCCGCCCTCCAAGAGTCTGTGTAAAATCAATCCAGGATGTTGGGCCTGTGTTGGCACTGTCAGTGTGTCACCATACAAGGCAGGAGAGTGATGATAACTCTGTGAGGAAAGCTCTGGCACTCCTCAGTTTCTGCAAAAGTTTGACTCCTGTCATTCTGCTGACAGCGCACTCATACCCATCCTCTGAATGGATTTGCATCAGGGGCTTGAGATCCTTCGCCACTCTACCCAGAAGGGTGGGGGGGGGGGGGCGGGGGTCACAGACGGTGGTGCAGGCAGGCCCACTGTCCAGATGAATGTGATAGAGGCTTCACATGTATGAGGTGTGACATGTTTTAATAGTGAACATTTGATGCACTATCAATTACACAAAGACGAGAGTTGAATGCAACTGAGGCTTTATTACACTAAGAAATGTGGCCTCCTACAGCAGCTGATGAAATGGCTGCTGTATGGGGAGCACAGAGCCAGCAGGCAGGGAACTACCCCCGTACCTGTAGTACAGGGCCTTACCACAAATCACCTAATATATACATCAGTGGTGACTACCACAACATTTTACTGTGACAGAATTTTATTCCCCCTAGCTACGGATAGTGACCTCACTAGTGCACACTTAGTGCTTCCCACTCTTCCTGATCCTCTGTGGTCTCCTCGTGTACCTCCCTCCAATGGCCTATGCACATCACTCCACACTGATGGGCCTGTGTTGACACTGTCAGTAGGTCACTATGCAATGCAGGAAGGTGATGATCACTCGCTGTGAGGAACCTCATGGTGCTCCTCAGGATCTGATCAAACCTGACACCTGTCTTTCTGCTGACAGCACGCACACACCCATCCTTTGAATGGTGTCTGTTTCAGGGGCTTTTGATCTCGGACACTGTGCCGAGGGATGGTGCTCCAGGTTTTCCACCGCAGTCGTCAACCTCAGTGTTGGCCTCAGTGCCACGCATTGTTGGCACCATCTCCTGCACCTGAAGGCTTTGGGACTCCTCCAATAGGCCTCTCAGCCGCTGGAGTGTCACTGACAACCCCTCCTCCATTCGGCCTCTCAGCCGCTGGAGTGTCACTGACAACCCCTCCTCCAATCGGCCTCTCAGCCGCTGGAGTGTCACTGACAACCCCTCCTCCAATAGGCCTCTCAGCCGCTGGAGTGTCACTGACAACCCCTCCCCCAATAGGCCTCTCAGCCGCTGGAGTGTCACTGACAACCCCTCCTCCATTCGGCCTCTCAGCCGCTGGAGTGTCACTGACAACCCCTCCTCCAATCGGCCTCTCAGCCGCTGGAGTGTCACTGACAACCCCTCCTCCAATAGGCCTCTCAGCCGCTGGAGTGTCACTGACAACCCCTCCCCCAATAGGCCTCTCAGCCGCTGGAGTGTCACTGACAACCCCTCCTCCAATAGGCCTCTCAGCCGCTGGAGTGTCACGGACAACCCCTCCTCCAATAGGCCTCTCAGCCGCTGGAGTGTCACTGACAACCCCTCCTCCAATAGGCCTCTCAGCCGCTGGAGTGTCACTGACAACCCCTCCTCCAATAGGCCTCTCAGTCGCTGGAGTGTCACTGACAACCCCTCCTGAATTTCACGGCCATGTCCTGTCATCTGCATCAACTCTGTGAGAACCTTATCCCGAGGCTCAGTATCCCAGCTGTGTCCTGCAGTCTACCTTGGATGTTCCTGCCTTCATCTGTGTGCATCAGCAACTTTGTGGTGCTCACCAGATTGTGCCCCAGACGCCTGTCCACTCATGTCTCTACGCGTGTGTCTCTACGCTGATTTCGTTCATGAGGCATGGACGTTGCTGACTGGGCCAGCATTTATTGCCCTTGAGAGGCAGTTAAGAGTCAACAGCATTGCTGTGTGTCACAGATATGCCAGACCAGGTAAGGATGGTAGATTTCCTTCCCTAAACTACATTAATGAAACAGATGGACTTTTACGGCAATCGACAATGGTCATCACTAGACTTTTAATTACAGATTTTTATTGAATTCAAATTTCACCATCTGCAGTGGCGGGGTTTGAACCTGGGACCCCAATGTACTCTGGATTACTAGTCCAGTGACAATATCACTATGCCACCGCCTCGATGGTGGTCTCCTCGGAGCTCTCCTCCAGGGTGTTCACTGGGCTGACAGGTGATGCAACGACTCCGGATGGACCAGCCCTCATCAGATGGAGATCCTCCAAGACAATGGACATGTGGTCAGTGAGAGGGAAGGATCATTTTGTCGGACATGAACTATTCACTTAAGACAGG
Organism: Scyliorhinus torazame; assembly: GCF_047496885.1. NCBI lineage: Eukaryota > Metazoa > Chordata > Chondrichthyes > Carcharhiniformes > Scyliorhinidae > Scyliorhinus > Scyliorhinus torazame. The sequence goes on along the minus strand of NC_092709.1, from coordinate 108,284,495 downwards.
TCATCTGGGTGAAGGGGCAGGCCAACCTTGCTGTCGGTGACTGCACTCTCTTAGGGCAACTCTCCTGCGGGAACAAAAGAGAGGGCATTGTGAGCAGCATGCTTGATGGGTCAGGGGGCTCTATAGCAGGAGGCACATGCGGGCACCGCACCTGGACATGAAAAGGTTGTGCTGGTGCGTGCCAAGGGGTTCTGAGGAAGAAGCACAGATCGGATGTGCGGAGGGTGCGAGGTGTCAGGCAGTAATTTGGAAGATGGGTGGTTTGGGAATTTGAGGGGTGGCAGGTGGAACTGATGCCAGGAGAGAGGTGCTAACTTATACCCACAGCTGGTTGGAGACCATTTGTCTTCTTCCGACATTGGTCGGTGATCCTCCTGGTCATGCTGCCCACACAGACAACCCCTGCCACTGCCTCGAAGGCGGCATTGCTAATCCTGCTGCTGGTCTTTCGACCCCCTCGGATTAACAGGGCGGTCTGCCTCTCACCTACAGTGTCGACAAGCCTTGTGAGGTTGCCATTCCCAAAATGAGGAGCAGGTCTGCGAGCTGCCATACTTGTGTGTTGACTGGGACTGAGTAGTGCGGGAGCATTTAGAAACAGCTCCCCCTTGTTGATGGTGAGCTGCCGAAGCACAAGTGGCGCAAATCAGACGACGAGGCAGACAGTCATGTCGCGAATCTCGTGGAACTAGTTTTTGGCACTAAGTCATTGAATATGGGCTGCAATCTCGCGGCTGTCATGAAACATCCCACCGAATGCGCCCAAAACTGATTTTTTTTTTTCCCCTGCCGAAACGCGGCCATTGTCTCCCATCTGAATGCAACAAGAGAACTGTGCTCATAGCAGCTTGTCATCACCTTATTCCTCCTGGAATCCTATCACTATAAGGTTTTCATGGGCACGTGTTCCATGTTATCTTCGTGCAATGGCATTCTCATTTGACTCGTCTGAATCTTCGCCCTCCTCAAAACCACCCCCTTCAGTGTCCTTCCCTTCTGAAAAGATGTGTAGATACATAGATACATAGAAGATAGGTACAGGAGGAGGCCTTTTGGCCCTTCGAGCCTGCTCCACCATTTATCACGATCATGGCTGATCATCCAATTTAATAGCCTAATCCTGTTTTCTCCCCATAGCCTTTGATCCCATTCTTCCCAAGTGCTATATCCAGCCGCCTCTTGAATGTATTCAAAGTTGTAGCATCAACTACTTCCTGTGGTAATGAATTCCACAGGCTCACCAATCTTTGGGTGAAGAAATGTCTCCTCATCTCTGTCCGAAATGGTATACCCTGAATCCTCAGGCTGTGACCCCTGGTTCTGGACACACCTATCATTGGTAACATCTTCCCTGCATCTACCCTGTCTAGTCCTGTTGGAATTTTATAAGTCTCTATGAGATCCCCCCTCATTCTTCTGAACTCCAGCGAGAACAATTCCAATCTAGTCAATCTCTCCTCATATGACAGTCCCGCCATCCCTGGAATCAGTCTGGTAAACCTTTGCTGCACTCCCTCGAAAGCAAGAACATCCTTCCTCAGAGAAGGAGACCAAAACTGCACACAATATTCTAGATATGGCCTCACCAAGACCCTGCATAATTGTAACTACACATCCCTGCTTCTATACTCAAAACCTCTTGCAATGAAGGCCAACATACCATTAGCCTTCTTTACCGCCTGCTGCAACTGCATGCTTACCTTCAGCGAATGGTGCACAAGGACATCCAGGTCCTGCTGCAGTCTCCCCTCTCCCAATTTACAACCATTCAGGTAGTAATCTGCCTTCCTGTTTTTGCTTCCAAAGTGAATAACCTCACACTTATCCAAATTATACTGCATCTGCCATTGATTTGCCCACTCGCCCAACCTGTCCAGATCATGCTGTAAATAATCCATATTTCCATGTGGTAACTCATCCGCATTTTGGAGCGCAAGTTTGGATTGGACTGATACAAGGTACAGTGAAAAGTATTGTTCTGCGTGCAGCTCAAACAGATCATTCCGTACATGAAAAAAAATACATAATAGGGCAAGCATAAAATACACAATGTAAGTACATAGACACAGACATCGGGTGAAGACGTGTGAAGAGATCAGATCAGTCCATAAGTCCATCAGTCGATAAGAGGGTCGATTAGGAATCTGGTAACAGCAGGGAAGAAGCTGTTTTTGAATCTGTTCATGCGTGTGCTCAGACTTTGGTGTCTCCTGCCCGATGGAAGAAGTTGGAAGAATGAGTAAGCCAGGTGGAAGTGGTCTTTGATTATGCTGCCCATTTTCCCAAGGCAGCGGGAGGTGTAGACAGAGTCAATGGATAAGAGGTGGGTTTATGTAATGGACTGGGCGTTGTTCACAACTCTGTAGTTCTTGCGGTCTTGGGCTGAGCAGTTGCCATACCAGGCTGCGATGCAGCCAGATAGGATGCTTTCTAATGTGCACCTCTAAAGGTTGGTAAGAGTCAATGTGGACATGCCGAATTTCCTTAGTTTCCTGAGGAAGTATAGGCGCTGTTGTGCTTTCTTGGTCGTAGCATCGATGTGGGTGGACCAGGACATACCTTTGGTGAAGTGCACACCTAAGTTTGAACAGGGTGCAGCAACATATGATGATGTTGAACACCCTATGCGGTTAGTACTGGAGAGCTCTGCTTGATCACTCCAAACATTTGAAACACATCTTTAACAGGTCAACATTCTACTCTGTTAACGACCTTGTGGCTACATTGTTCTCTCCTTAAATGTGTTCTGTGCACAGCAGATGTGCGTCGTTAACCATGTCTTTCGGGGCTATTCCTTTCACTGAGGAGCCAACCATCCATGAACCGATGGCCCTCAAAATTCTGCGGCACCTGCAAGTGACTCAAAATGTAAGAGTTGTGAGATCTCCGAGCACAAACATGCACAATCTGCTTTGTGTGACCACAGATCAGCTGGATGTTGAAAGAGTGAAATTCTTTTCTGTTAATGAATCACACTGGCTGTTACCAGGGAGCTCTCAAGGTCACAGGTGTGCAGTCGATGGCACACTGCACTTGTGGGAAGCCTGAAAGCACAGCAAACCCCCCAACTCTGGCAGCCTCACTCGCTTCATCCATTTTGAACTGCACATAACAATAATAATAATCGCTTATTGTCACAAGTAGGCTTCAATGAAGTTACTGTGAAAAGCCCCTAGTCGCCACATTCCGTCGCCTGTTCGGGGAGGCCAGTACAGGAACTGAACCCGCGCTGCTGGCCTTGTTCTGCATTGCAAGCCAGCTGTTTAGCCCAATGTGCTAAAGCAGTCCCAGTAACGGGGGTTGTCATCTCCCTAATCCCTGAGACCATCTGTGAACGGAAATTTAACCACCTGCCTTTAAAACCAGCAGATGTGATCTTGAGGACCGATACTGAAGAGATAGTACCATTGAGAGGTTACATTATATCAGTGAAGATTGAGCTGAGTGGAAAAACTGCAGAGTTCATAGTATGTTCTATGGATTCATGTTTAGAGCGATCTATCTGAACTGCACGCAGAGCAATACATTTTCACTGTACCTCGGTACACGTGACAATAAATAAATAAAATAAAATAAAATCAGTTACCACTCCATGTGGTGCAAGGAAGTTTTCCAGGTCTCTTTGACCACTCTTGGTTGGAAAGGACTAAATTTAATTGGAACTCTGTCTGCAGCTTAATTGATTCAAGGTCAGACTTACAGACCATAATGGAAAAATACAGCAGTGTTTTTGAAGACACACTGGGTTCATGAAAGGTGTGCAAGTGTCCTGAAGATTAAGGAAAATAGCCAGTCGAAATGTCCCAAGGCTAGAGCTGCAGCCTATGCAATACGTCCAATGGTTGAATCCAAACTACTGAGACTTGTGGAAGCAGTCTTAGAACCCGTCACTACTAGTGACTGGACAACCTCTACTGTACCTCTCATGAAATAGAATGGTACAATTTTATCTGTGGAGATTTTAAGACCACAATCAATCTGGTACTACATGTGGATCAATACCCACTACCATTGATAGAAGATTTGATCGCAGGGATAGCAGGAGGTCAGAAGTTCAGCAAGATTGACCTATCGCAGGCTTACCTACAAATGAATGTGGCAGCTGATTCTCAACATCTATTCATCATCGTCACTCACAAAGGCCTATTCCGCTATCGAGATTGCCTTTTGGAATAACATCTGCAACAGCTTTATTTCAATGCTCAATTGACCCGATCCTTAGTGGCTTACAGTGTTACCGAAAGGCTATATTGATCACCAACACAAATGAGCAGAAACATTTACAACACTTAGAAGTTACACTGAAACAACTTCAAATGCGAGGGGCGGGATTCTCCGATGTTACGATAGAGTCCCCACGACGTTGTGAACGACGTTGAGTTTCACGGCGTCGCGAAATGGCCCCGATCGCGGTCGATTCAGGCCCCGAAAATGGGCTAGGATCTCAGGGGGGCGTGGTGCGAAAGTAGCGTCGTAAGCGCGTGACGCCTGAATGACACCGCGCACCTTCATAAAGGACGCGATCCGCACACGGAAGGACCCAGGAGGAGGAGAAGGAGGAGAGATGGCTGAGCCCCGACGAGCCGCACCGAGGTTCCGGGACACGGACCTGGACACCCTCCTCGATGAGGTGAAGAGCCATCCTCTGCCCAAGACGTGGGCATCGCCAGCCGTCCAGCACGGTGGGGCGTGGCTGGCGTGACGTTGGCACCGCTGTGAGTGCTGTGGGGCACACCCCCCGGTCCGGGGAGCAGTGCAGGAAGAAGCTCCACAACCTCACTAGGGCTGCCAGGGTAAGTGCCACGAGGGTGCCCCCGGGTCACAACCAACCCCTCCCCCCCATGTCCCTCATCAACACCCCCCCCCACCCCGGCACGAGGGGGGGAAGTGGTGGGGGGCTCAGGATGCACAACGTTGTACTCGACCTACATGAGCACCGCAACCCCTCGGAGAGATGCCATGACGTGGCTCCAACTGTCCCCCCACCCAACATTAATGTAGCCTATATCTGCACACCCTGATGATACCCGCCTAATTGTGGTGCTTTATCCCCCCCCCCCCCACCCCCCCCCCCAAGACAAGACAGCGCACAGCCTGCATGAGCGTGTGAGAACCGGAGGGGGTTTGCCTGTGCTGCACCCCCTAACCGTTCACGAGCAGAGGGCCCTGGACCTCGCTGGGGGATCCGCCACCCGGGAGGTCGCGCCATGCCAGGTCGGAGGCGCAGGAGCAAGTGAGACAACCCTGCATGTCCTCCCCATCCACCCTCCCCCCTCCCGCCCCCAGCCCATCATCGCCCCCCTCACACTCTGGCCACTGCACCCCCTCCCCCTCACACTCTGCCCACTGCCCCCCCGATCCCCTCCCCCTCACACTCTGGCCACTGCACCCCCGATCCCCTCCCCCTCACACTCTGGCCACTGCACCCCCGATCCACTCCCCCCTCACACACTGCCTCCACCACCACCATCACCAGGCCCAGCGTGTCTAACGAACCCCGTATCGTTGTGTTCCCCAGGGCCAGCCGCCGACGTCCAGGGCCAGACGTCTAGGGTCGTCTCGGCCAAGACACAGCCGACCATCTCCAACCTCAACCGCATCCAGGGACGCACGCCAGAGGGTGGCAGTCGGTCGGACAGGAGGGGCATCCTCTCAGTCTGGGACGCTGGAGGGGGACGCACAGAAGATGGACAGAGACAATACTGAGGGGCACAGGACGGACAGTGACGAAAGTGATGGCTGTGCATTGCCCGAAGGTAGGGCCATGAGCCACGACAGTGACGGGGACAGGAGGGGGGACAGTGGACGGTGACGCACAGAGGATGGCCACAGTCCACGGAATCATCTGGAGCGGAACATGACTTGGGCCGCATGCGCCCTGCGCCGAGCCATGAGGAGGACCAGGACACACCAGACTTCTTTACGGACGATGACCTAGAGCTAGCGGCACTGCTGTCTCCCACACCATCCACCATCACAGAGACACTCACCTCGGTTGGGCAAATAAGTGATGAAGCTCCCGGGTCACGGTCTGGTGCGCATCACACAGCCGAGCCGGTACAGCAGCTGGAGTTTGGAGCAGCCGAGATGCTGGACGGTCGGAGGGCAGCCCAGGCCCAGCAAACAGCTGCCGCCCAGACGGTTCCTGGGTTCCTGGAAGTACTTGACCCACCCGAACACCCGATGCATGTGGACACCCAGGGACTGAATAACGGGATAAGGGACATCTTCCAGCACCTGCACACGCAGTTGGAGGAGTCCATCCGTGTCCAGGAGCAGGGAGTGGTGCCGCTCATCGCAGCCACCCAGGCCGACACCACATGGGTGGCGTCCGCGGTGGAGGCAATGGGTGAAACGTTTTTGGCCAGTGGTCAGGTTCTGCAAGGCGTTGGGATTCACATGCACACGTCATCCATGGCCCAGGAAGGAGCTGCCCTCTCACCATGCGCTAGAGCCAACACAACATTGCCGCCGCGTTCCAGGCCCTGGCCGAGTCTCACCAGGCCATGACCCGGTCCCAGCAGGCCATGGCACAGTCCCAGAAGTCAGTCACGGAGAGCATCGACCGCCTGCCGCACGTGATGGATGGTGTAGCGCACTCACAGGTTGAGGTAGCACAGTCCTTGGCAGGAATGTGGCACCCCCTGGGCTCCGTCTCTGCGAACATTCGGACCCTGGTCGATACCGCTGCAGGCCTCCAGGACTGGCAGCGTCAGGTGTCGGTGGTGCGATGGGGCATGTCTCCGATCGCACCTCCGTCCCACAGTGAGGCCCGGGGGGCCACCGGGCTCCCCAAGGGAGGAGGAGGTTCTGGGGCCCGTCCCGGTAACTCCAGCAAGAGACGTCCCAGTACACTCGGCCTCCACCCGTTCCGTCCATGGCGCATCTGGTGGGCAGCGGGCAGGACAGGGTGGCACCACGCCATCCAGCACGCCCGCCGAGCAGCCTGGCCCATCGAAGCCGGGCCGCCTCAGGAAACGCGTGCCGACGGGGAGCCATGTCACAGGGCGTGTTCCTCAGCAGTCCGCGTCCACTCCTGCTATACCATCTGGGGAGACACCTAGATGTAGTGGTAGGGCCCATAAGGCAAAGAAGTTAGACACATAGTAAGTTGGCACGGGTGCAGGGCACAGTTTAGTTGTAGGGGCTAGGGCATCTGTTTGTGAATTTCACAATTAAACTCACTGTTGCACTTAACTTGTAAGACTCTGTGCTATGTCCGGTGCCAGGGGGCTTGTGAGGGTGACTGAGTGGCGCTGGGGTTTACGAGCAGTTCAACGTCGGTGCCGGGTGTGCTGTCCCTTTCCCCCCCGCCTCCCAAAACCAGACACCGTATTCCTCGGTGATGTGTTGGGTGTTCTGGATTACAAACAGGTCACCAACACTGGAAGTGGTGCAACTCTATTTTATTATAAGGTTAACTATATTAACATACTTGAACTGTGGGTAAATGCAATACCAGCTTTAACTGTTGACCCTTGCCTAGTCCTAACCAGGTGATGCACTCAGCACATGGTGAATGTCTGTGTTGCAGGCTGTGAGCTCTGTGCTCCGAGCTGGCTGCTACTAGAATGAGCGGGAACTCTCCTGTCCCCTGTCTTTATAGTGTGTGTGCTCTCACTAGTGATTGGCTGCGGTGTTGTGTATGCTGATTGGTCCCACTGCATGTCCATCAGTGTGCGTGTGGCTGCACCATGATATACTGGTATATATTATGACACTCGGCACTCCGACGCCAGCTACCCCACATGGGCACGTGATGAAGTGTCCGTGCCGAACGCTGTGACCACCGGTGTGGATGGTTCAGCTTTAGCCATAAGTCAGATTTGGCTGGCGAATCTGAGCTCACAGCTCATCGCAGAGCGGGCTGTCATCATTCAACATGGCATTGATCACACCCGCTTACACAATCATCAATGTAGTGCAATCCTGTAGTGCCGCAGTGATAAGGTGATGTGGAATTGGTGCCGTGTACGCGGTGCGGAAGTGCGGGGGTGCTGGGGGGGTGGTGGGTGCTGTGTGGTGCCCGTGTGCATGACTGGCGATGCAAGTGGCAGCAAACCCCTCCCCCGCGGTGCGTGAACCGTGCGGCCACCAACGTGTCGCGTGCCCGCTGTCCTCGACGGTGCTGTCATGCAGCCTCTTGCACATAACCAGCACCCGGGTCATGTCTGTCTCCTGCGCCCCTCCCCCCACCCTGGTGCACGCCATCCTCCTCCTCCTCTTTGTTTGCGTTAGCTTCGATGCCATTGGGCTCTCCCTCCGACTCCTCCACCAGTGCATCTCCCTCTGCATGGCAATGTTGTGCAGCGCACAGCAGACAACAACTATGCGACCGACCCTGTCGGGCCGGTACTGCAGGGCCCCTCCGGAGCGGTCCAGGCATCTGAAGCGCATCTTCAGCAGACCGAAGCACCGCTCCACCATACCCCTGGTTGCTGCATGGGCCTTGTTGTATAGGCTCTCCGCGTTGGTGTGAGGCCTCCGTATTGGCCTCATCAGCCATGACCTCAACGGATAGCCCTCGTCGCCCAGCAACCAACCCCTCAGCCGGGGGGGTACATCCATCGAACATTGCGGGGATGAACGACTGTGCCAGAATGTAGGCGTCATGCACACTCCCGGGGAACCTTGCGCACACATGCATGATCCTCATGTGGGGGTCGCAGACCACCTGAATGTTCATGGAGTATGCGCCCTTCCTGTTCATGAACACTTCCCTGTTGTCTGCAGGTGGGCGCACGGGGATGTGCACACCATCGATGACACCCTGGACCATCGGTATCCCGGCCACCTTGGCGAATCCACGTGCCCGTGCTTCCTGCTGTGCTCGGTCCTCGGGGAATTGAATGTACCTGTCCGCGATGGCGTACAGGGCGTCGGTGACGGCCCTGATGCACCTGTGGACCGATGCCTGTGATATCCCGGATAGGTCCTCGCTCGGCGCCTGGAAGGAACCGGTAGCGTAAAAGTTTAGGGCCACCGTCACCTTGACGGAGACTAGTATAGCGTGTCCTCCTCCCGTTCCACGTGGTGCGAGGTGCGCCACGAGGTGGCATATATATGCAACTGTCTCCCTGCTGAACCATAGTCTCCTCCTGCATGTAATATCCGTTAGGGTCTTGAACGACATTCGGTCACGGTACACCCTAGGCCTTGCTGGCCGCCTGTGGTGCCCTGGCACCACCATCAGTGGCTCCTCCTCCTCCTCCTCCCCCCCATGCACTTCGATATCAGTGCCAGCTTCCTGTGCATTCCTCACCATCTGGGGTCAATGTTCCCCCTGGCATCCCCCTGGACATTCCGGTCCTGAGTGCCTGCGGCCTGCGCAGCGACGACGGGCCACTCCTCGGCCAACCCCTTGCAGCAGCCGCCTCATTTGCAGCCACTGTGGGCCATCGCAGTCTACGCTGCCGGATGGCCATCTGCAGAGCTGCCGCTCCAACCACTGCGGTGAACAGCGCTGTCTGGTTGGCATACATGGTGACCTGCAGGAGGGTGGTGGGGAGCAGAGAAACGGCATGTTACACGGAGGTTCTTCCACACCTCGGCAGCCGGGTTGCATGGGACACCTGTGTGCCCCGGTGGCCTGGTCACGCTGCAGATACGCAGCCAGCCTAACACCTGGTCACTATCTGTGTCCAACGGTCAGTTCACACCGTCCTCCTCACCCGTGTGCCAGTCGCCTCTACCCATCAGCCACACGACAACATGCGGACGTGTCCTCGTCACCGTCCTGCCATGGCCTGCGGATGGACGACCCCCTCCACTCCCTCCCTCCCCCCCCACCTCCACTCCCTCCCTCCCCCTCCCGCCTCCACTCCCTCCCTCCCCTCCCTCCCACCTCCACTCCCTCCCTCACCCCCTCCCACCTCCACTCCCTCCCTCCCCCCCACCTCCACTCCCTCCCTCCCCCTCCCACTTCCACTCCCTCCCTCCCCCCTCCCCCTCCCACCTGCACTCCCTCCCTCCCCTCCCTCCCACCTCCACTCCCTCCCTCACCCCCTCCCACCTCCACTCCCTCCCTCCCCCTCCCACCTCCCACCTCCACACCCTCCCTCACCCCCCTCACACCTCCACTCCCTCCCTCCCTCTCCCACCTCCACTCCCTCCCTCCCCTCCCTCCCTCCTCCACTCCCTCCCTCCCCCTCCCATCTCCACTCCCTCCCTCACCCCGTCCCACCTCTACACCCTCCCTCCCCCTCCCACCTCCACTACCCCCCAGCTCCACTCCCTCCCTCCCCCTCCCACCTCCCACCTCCACACCCTCCCTCACCCCCCTCACACCTCCACTCCCTCCCTCCCTCTCCCACCTCCACTCCCTCCCTCCCCTCCCTCCCACCTCCACTCCCTCCCTCCCCCCTCCCATCTCCACTCCCTCCCTCCCCTCCCTCCCACCTCCACTCCCTCCCTCCCCCCTCCCACCTCCACTCCCTCCCTCACCCCCTCCCACCTCCACTCCCTCCCTCACCCCCTACCACCTCCACTCCCTCCCTCACCCCCCTCCCACCTCCACTCCCTCCCTGCCCCCCTCCCACCTCCACTACCTCCCTCCCCCTCCCGTCTCCACTCCCTCCCTCCCCCCTCCCACCTCCACTCATTCCCTCCCCCCTTCCACCCCCTCCCAACCCCCGTTGGCCGCAGCTTTCTCGGGGAAGCCATCTCCGGTCTGCAGGAACTCCAGAACAGTCCGCTCACCTCCTCAGTGCTCAGCGTCAGCCAGCACGACTGGCTGACGACTTTATTTAGCAGGTGTGAACGGCGACGGCGTGAACTGGGGTCACGCAGCCGGAATTCGGCCCATCCGGGCTGGAGAATAGTGGGGGTAGCAGAGAATCGCCATTTTGGGTGTCTCGGGCGATTCTCCGGCCTGCGCCGCGCAGAACTCGACGGAGCCGATCTCGCCGGTTGGGTGAATCGCGGGAGCACGTTGGACCGTCGCGTGGAAAACTGGCGCGGCAGGCGATTCCGGCATCGGAGAATCGCGCCCAAGGTCTTCATGTCAGTAGGATAAATGTGATTTCTTCCAGAAATCTATACAATATCTTGGAGATGTAACTGATAGTAAGGGTCTGCAAAAAGCACCTAAAAATATAGAAGCCATTATGGAGGCTCCAAGACCAACAAAAGTTACGCAACTTCGGTCAATCCTAGGGTTAATCAACTACTATGGTCAATTCATCCAGAATCTGGCAACCCTCTTGCAACCCTTACATAGACTCTTGTGCTCAAAACAGGCATGGCAATGGACACCAGAATGCGTAAAAACATATCAATCTGCAAAAGAAGCACTGAAAAATTCCTTCTGCACTGTATAATCTATGATGATGATGATAATGTAGCCAACATCTGCGTGTCTTGATGCTGACTGTGTTGCTCCCACCCCCTCCCCCTGCAGGACAAGACAGCTCACAACCACCGTGAGCGTACAAGAACCAGAGGGGGATCACCTGAGCTGCATCCCCTCACCGTCCATGAGCAGAGAGAGGGCTCTGGGCCTCGCTGGGGGAGCCGCCACCCGGGAGGTAGCGCCATGCCAGGTTGGAGGCGAAGTGAGACTCCCCTGCCTGGCTACACTCCCGCAGCCCGTCACCTCCCCCCACCCCCTCACACTGCACCCCCTACCAGTGCCCCCAAACCCCCCCTCTCAACCCACCCCGACACATACCCCTCCACCCAGAAACCCCCCCTCACACTACACCCCCTCACACTGCCCCCTCCACCCCCTCACACCCGACTCCGCGTGTTTAACGATACATGCCTTATTGTGTTCTCCAGGGCCAGCAGCCAATAGTCCAGGATGCCTCGGACAAGCCACCGCCGTCCAGGTCCAAGCTCATCCGCCCACAGGGACGCACAACAGGGAGGGGAAGGAAGACGGACAGAAAGGCCCTCTTCTGAGGCCGGGGCACTGCAGGGGGACGCACAGAGGACAGACAGAGATGACACTGACGAAGACAGGATGGACAGTCATGACACTGATGGCCGTGAGAGGGATGAGGAGAGGGCCGCAGGCCAGGATAGTGACGGAGAGAGGACGGGGACTCTGGACAGTGACGCACAGAGGACGGCTAGACAGACGATGGACAGACCGGACACGGCACCTATCATGGTCCGCGGACTACGTGCATCGGTCCAAGGATCGACTCAGGAGACCCCAGACCTGGGGACAGATGTGGACCTCGAGTATGCGTCACTGCTGTCACCCACAATATCCACCATCACAGATACACTCACCTCGGTTGGCCATTTTAGTGATGAGGCTTCTGGGACACTGACTGGTGCGCACCACACAGCCGAAGTGGTACAGCAGGTGGAGGTAGGAGCAGCCAAGGGGCTGGACGGTCAGAGGGCAGGCCAGGCCTAGCACTCAGCTGCCGCCCAGATGGTTCCCGGGTACCTGGAGTTACCAGACCCACCCACAGACCCGATGCCTTTGGAAACCCAGGGAGTGGACAATGGGATGACGGCCATCTTCCAGCATCTGCAGACGCAGTTGGAGGAGTCCATCCGCGCCCAGGAGCAGGGAGTGGTGCCGGTCATGGCTGCCACCCAGGCCGACACCGCACGGGTGGCGTCCGCGGTGGAGGCAATGGGGGCAACAGTTTTGGCCATCTGTCAGGTTCTGCAAGGCGTTGGGCTTCATGTGCAGGCGTCATCCATGGCCCAGGAGAGGGCTGCCCTCTCACAGGCAGCCATGTGCCAGAGCCGACTGGACATTGCCGCCGCGCTCCGGGGTCTGGCTCAGTCTCAGCAGGCCATCGCTGAGAGCATCGGCTGCCTTGCGCACATGCTGAATGACGTTGTACAATCACAACGGGAGGTTGCACAGCACCTGACAGGGATGCCGCACTCCCTTAGCTCCATCACTGCGAACGTTCAGACCCTGGTCGATGCCGCAGCCGGCCTCACGGACTGGCAGCCCCAGGTGTCGGTGGTGCAATGGCGCTTGTCTCCGCTCGCACCACCATCCCATAGTGAGGCCCGGGGGCCACCGGGCTCCCTGAGGGTGGAGGAGGTTCTGGAGCCTTTCCCGGTAACTCCAGCAAGGGAGGTCCCGGTACACTCGGACTCCCCCCATACAGTCCCTGGTGCATCTGGTGGGCAGCGTGCAGAACAGGGTGGCACCATGCCACCCAGCACGCCCGCCGAGCAGCCTGGCCCATTGAAGCCGGGCCACCCCAGGAGACGCGTGCCGACGGGGAGCCAAGTCGCAGGAGTCTCAGCAGTCCACCTCCACTCCTGCTGTACCATCTGGGGAATCACCAAGGCGTAGTGGTAGCACCCGTAAGGCAAAGAAGTTTGACATGCAGTAAGTTGGCACGGGTGCAGGGCACAGCTTAGTTATAGGGACTAGGGCACTTGTCTGTGAATGGCACGAATAAAGTCATTGTTACACAAAACCTAGATGACTCTGTCCGGTGCCTGAGGGGTTGTGAGGGGTACCGAGTGGCGCTGTGGTCGAAGTTCGCTACAACGGTGATGCTGGGTGTGTGTTCCCCCCCCCCGCCAAACTCCGTCGTCCTCGGCACACCGACGCCAGCTACCCCACATGGGCATGTGATGGAGTATCTGTGACGCATACCGAGGTGGGGGGTTTAGCTATGGCCATGAGTCAGATATTGTGAGGGTTGTCGGATGGTGCGGGAGGTGGGGGGGTGCTGGGTGCTGCGTTTGTGCGGATCGGTGGTGCAAGTGCCTTGCTCAGCGATGCCCTCCCCCTAGTTCATGAAACGTGTGGCGATCAAAGCCTCGCGTGTTCGCTCTCCAAGCCGGTGTGTTCGTGCAGCCCCCAGGTCCTGTCTGTGCTCCCCCCTCACTTCACTCCATCCTCCTCCTCCTCCACATATGCAGACGTGTCGCCATCATCGGCCTCCCGCTATGCCTCCTCCTCCAGGACATCACCCCTCTGCTGGGCAATGTTGTGTAGCACACAACAAATATGCGGCCGACCCTCTCGGAATGGTACTGCAGGGCACCTCCAGAGCGGTCCAGGCACCTGAATCGCATCTTCAAGAGACCGAAGCAGCTCTCCACAACACCCCTGGTTGCTGCATGGGCCTCATTGTAGCGGGTCTCCACGTTGGTCTGTGGCCTCCATATAGGCGTTATCAGCCACGACCGCAACGTGTAACCCCTGTCACCCAGCAACCAGCCCCTCACCCGGGGTGGGGTGGGGGGGTCCCTCGAACATTGCGGGGATGTACGATTGCACCAGTATAAAGGCATCATGCACACTGCCGCGGTACTGGGCGCACACGTGCATGATCGTCATGCAATGGTCGCAGACCACCTGAATGTTCATAGAGTACGTCCTCCCCTTTCTGTTCCTAAAAACTTCCCTGTTCTCTGAGGGTGGGCGCATGGCGCCGTGCATCCAATCAATCGCACCCTGTACCATCGGTATCCCGGCCACAGTGGCGAATCCCGCTGCCCGGGCATCCTGGCGTGCGCGGTCCTCTGGAAACTGTATGTACCTGTCGGCGATGGCATACAGGGCGTCAGTCACGGCTCAGATGCACCGGTGCACCGATGCATGTGAGATCCCCGATAGGTCCCCGCTCGGCACCTGGAATGAACCCGTCGCGAAGTAATTGAGGGCTACAGTCACCTTGACGGTCACCGGGATAGCATGACCTCCCCCCGTTCCACATGGTGCCAGGTGCGCCATGAGGTGACATATATGTGCCACGGTCTCCCTACTCAATCGGAGTTGCCTCCTGCATGCCCTGTCCAGCAGGTCCTCGAACGACATGCGGTCACGGTAGACTCGAGGCCTCCGGCGCCTTGGCACCACCACCTGCTCCTCCTCCTCCCCCTGTGCCCCAGCAAGATCAGAATCCTCATCCTGTGCATCCCCGACGATGTGGTGGTCATTGTCCCCCTCCGCCTCCTCCTGCACATGTCGGGCGTGCCGGCCTGCAGCCTTTGTGGCTATCACGGGGCCCTCTGCAGCCACTCCCTCTGCTGCAGCCGCCGCTGCCGCAGAAGCTCTGAGCCACCTGTGTCGATGCTGCCAGATGGCCACCTGCAGGGCAGCGGCTCCCTTCACAGCGGCAAAGATAGCTGGCTGGTGCGCAAACATGACTATCTGCAAGAGGGGGGGGGGAGGAGGAGAAGCAACATGGTTAACGATGGCGCTTGGACACCTCGACAGCCAGGTGCCATGGGATACACGTGTGCCCCGGTTGCCTGGTCTCGCCGCAGACACACAGACACCTTGATCCCTGCCCACAGTATCCGTCCACCGGCCAGCTCACCCGTCCCTCCTCATTGCTGCGCCAGTGGCCTTTGCCCATCAGCATGACCTCAACTTGCGAGCGCGTCTTCGCCACCGTCCTGCCATGGCAGGCTGGCTGGCATGTCGCTCCCGCGGATAACCTTCCCCAACCCCCACCACGGGCATGACTGCATCCTTCCCCTCCCCCTCCTCCCTCCCCCCCTCCCCCCACGGGCATGACAGCATCCTTGCCTTGACCCCTCCTCCCTCGCCCGCCCCCCCCCCCCCCCCCAACGGGCATGACTGCTTCCTTCCCCAACCACCTCCTCCCTTCCCCCCTCCTCCCTTGCCCCTCCCACAGGCCTGACTGCATCCTTCCCCTCCCCCTCCTCCCTCCCCCCCTACCCCCACGGGCATGACTGCATCCTTCCCCTCCCCCTCCTCCCTCCCCCCTCCCCCCACGGGCATGACAGCATCCTTGCCTTGACACCTCCTCCCTCCCCCGCCCCCCCCCAAACGGGCATGACTGCTTCCTTCCCCAACCACCTCCTCCTTTCCCCCCTCCTCCCTTGCCCCTCCCACAGGCCTGACTGCATCCTTCCCCTCCCCCTCCCACAGGCCTGACTGCATCCTCCCCCCCCCCCCCCCCCTCCCCCCCCCATGGGCCTGATTGCATCCTTCCCTTCTCCCCTTCTCCCCCACCCCCACGGGCCTGACTGCATCCTTCCCCTCCCCCCTCCCCCCCCCCCCCCACGGGCCTGACTGCATCCTTCCCCCCCCCCCGAGGGGCCCGGAGAATCGCTGTACTTAGTGCCTTGCGCGATTCTCCGGCAGGCGCGGCGCCGACCTCGATGACGCCATTCTCGCCGGTTGGAAGATGGCGGAACGGCGTCGGACTGGTGTCGCACGAAAAATCGGCGCAAATGCCGATTCTCCCAGCCAGCGCGGCATGGGAGAATCCCGCCCAGGATTTCCAAACGGACCGTGGTATGAAAAGACCCAACAAGAAAAGAAAATGACCTAAAATATCTTTTAGGTGAAGAAAAGAATTATCCAAAATAACAGTCAATGAGGAATTGCTTACACACAGCGGATATTATTTAAATGATATAAACTAAGATTGAATTAGAATAAATTGTGCTTCAAAGAAAAAGTTAAACTCTTTATGTCAATGTGTTTCCTCGGCAAAGATGAAATTTGCTGCAGGATGTTTTGAAATCATTAGAAAATTCTGTCAGTAGTTTAACCTTCAATTTTAGATCTTGCACATGCCTTGAAGATCTGCAAAGAAAAGATTTTTATTCTACAGTGGCTGTACTGTGTACATCATGTAAAATTAACAAATCTGGTTATATCTGGTAGTGCATTGCTCAGCTCACGATCAACCCCATCCCTTTATATTTTCTTCCTCCCTGGGAATGGCCCGAGGGTCTCCTTTTTGAGGCACTTGGTGTTATATACTACCGATTACGCATCCAAAAATGGTCCATGACCAGTTTTGGTCCCCCAGGTTTAGTAGTTATGAGTAACGTGGCAATATAGAAACGGCTGGACTAAATGATAGACTTGTGAAGGTTGAAGTAATGCATATTGCTGATTGTAACTTTTGTAACAGAACCATCTCAAAAGTTTGAGGGGAGAAATTTGTTCCCTTGGCAGCACTACGCAGGCTTACATTGATTCACTGGGTTAGGACTGACTTTTGTTAACTACACGAGACACTCATGTTCTGCTCTGTGCAGAATATTACAGTATACATGATTTTCCCCAAATCCAACGGGCAACTGCTTTGGCTTCACAGAACAATGTTCTGTTTGATTGCATGATGCTCTATAATTGGATATGTTGATCCAAGGTTTAAAATATGCAGGCTGGCGGGCAAATCCATCTCCGAACCACCACTAGTAGATGTGAAAAAGTAAAGACAGGAGTGATAATTTCAAGAAAGGTCGCCCTCCACAACAACATTATCATGTGTTATGGTTCCTCAGGTCCAGGGCTGAACAATTATAGGTGCAGGTCCAGGGAGCGGGAAAATCATATGCAATTTAATTGCAGCAGTGAGCGAGGGTGGGGGACAGAATCTGGGAATAACTGTTTCTCCATCTGTCTCTCCCATGCTGCTGCTCCAACTCCTCCAAAAATAGGCTCTCTCCCTCGATCTGGCTGTTTCTTGAGAGGGAGAAGCAATAATTGGGGGAGCAGCAAGGGCGGGAGGGAGAGAATCTGTTATTAGAGGAGCTGGAGCAATTAGCTGAGGTGACGATCCGTTTGACTGGAACTTTTGACATCCTCCAGGACCAAAACAAAACCTAGTATGAAAAAAACAGAAAAGAAAAACAATGGAGGCTGCCAGAAATCCAGAAATGAGGCCAGGAGCAGGCCCAGAGGATCCGCCTGGACCGAGAACAAGGGCGAGAAGGTCTGTCGCATTTTAATTTGAAGGTGGTGTTTGGGGGCACTGGGGGGGGCAATGGGAAATGAGAAGAGAAATTACCATGCGGATTCACCTGGTCTTTTACTAATTTATCTGAACTTCTTATGCTTGTCTGATGTCTGTTTCATTGCATCAAATAGTGGTAATTTGAGATGAATCTGATCTTAATTTATTGTTATTGTAAATTAGGAATTACATTTAGGTGATGGACAGAGACTTTTCAGATGTTTTCTTTGTTCTGGTTTTGAACCGTTATTGCACAAACCATAAATTGCCAAGTAAAGGTATTACTTTGTAAAATAAGATTTCAAATCTAACATTGACACATTGCCAGCATACTATTTTGATCTGATTAATCCTTGGCTTCAGATTGGATGAGCTGTCATATATTATGGAGTCTTTCCGTTTTTTATTTTTGCTTTTTGGCCTATCTAAAGAGGGAAATCCTGAAAAATGTTCAACACAAGTACATGAGGTAACATTACTACGTGACAGCTTAAAGGAGTTAATGATAATGGAAAAGGAGCCCCGAAGATCAGAAAGCAGCCCTTGAAAGTCAAAAATAGCCCACAAGAAAATCTCGAAAAGAGCCCTAAAATAATAATTTTGTCTCCAATGTTGAGAGCCAAATCTAGCAAAATTTGCAGCCTCTACTTTATATATTGCCATTATTCTTGGCTCATTTATGCTATTCATATTTTTCTTCTTACCAATAGATCTGCTGTGGAAATGCTTAGAGTGAGGGTTAAATTCAACCATGTTGTGGGCTTTAGATCGACCACTCAATGTACACTGTGACATTTGAACTCCTGGCACAGTTGAATTTAACATTGGTGAGTCAGAGTACATGCTATTTTCTATGTATTTAAAGCTTGCAAGATGTAACTCCTGGGTCACTAGTTTACAGTGATCAAATAAGAACATAAGAACTAGGAGCAGGAGTAGGCCATCTGGCCCCGCGAGCCTGCTCCGCCATTCAATGAGATCATGGCTGATCTTTTGTGGACTCAGCTCCACTCTCCGGCCTGAACACCATAACCCTTAATCTCTTTTTTCTTCATAAAAACTATCTGTCTTTATCTTAAAAACATTTAATGAAGGAGCTTCACTGGGCAAGGAATTCCATAGATTCACAACCCTTTGGGTGAAGAAGTTCCTCCTAAACTCAGTCCTAAATCTACTTCCCCTTATTTCTCCTTTCACCCGCCAGTGGAAACAACCTGCCCCCATCTATCCTATCTATTCCCTTCATAATTTTATATGTTTCTATAAGATCCCCCCGCATCCTTCTAAATTCCAATGAGTACAGACCCAGTCTACTCAACCTCTCCTTGTAATCCAACCCCCTCAACTCTGGGATTAACCTAGTGAATCTCCTCTGCACACCCTCCAGCACCAGTACGTCCTTTCTCAGGTAAGGAGACCAAAACTTAACACAATACTCCAGGTGTGGCCTCACTAACACCTTATACAATTGCAGCATAACCTTCTGCGTCTTAAACTCCATCCCTCTAGCAATGAAGGACAAAACTCCATTTGCCTTCTTAATCACCTGTTGCACCTGTAAACCAACTTTTTGCGACCCATGCACTAGCACACTCAGGTCTCTCTGCACAGCAGCATGTTTTAATATTTTATCATTTAAATAATAATCCCTTTTGCTGTTATTCCTACCAAAATGGATAACCTCACATTTGTCAACATGGTATTCCATCTGCCAGGTCTTCTGAACTTCTCTCTGTTTCTGGCAGAAAGACTTCATCGTCATATTTAAAGGCCGGTTGCGGCCGGCATTCTCTTTTTTAAATTTGAAACTTTATTTTCAATACCTGATTTTTCCAAGTTTATGACTTTTTTACTACTGAAAATTAAACAATTTCAGTTGAACATGCACAGCCTTACATTTGCACACAAATTTTGTTTTAAATATATTCCCATTTCTTTAGAAATTTAAGCAAGTATAGAAAAAAATATAATGTTGTTTTTACTTTACAAACTATGACTTTAGACGAGATGAAGTAACTTGTCAAACGTATACAATGTCACAATATTTCGTACTGGTTCCACTGCATTACACTATCCAAACAACCTTCTCCATTCTCACCCAAAGCACTTCCTGGTTTCCAGAGAGTGGGGACACAAAGTGAGGACTGTGTAGGTTTCTTCCAGTGTTGATATGTGACAGCAGTATTGACTGGCCTCGTTGGATCGGTATTCCTCGCCAACAAACCTGGCCTGGCTTCCCTCTCAGTGTTCAGTAACTGCATCCACCCCAGTCACAGACTGCTGACCATTTCCCGACCACACTTCACATTGTGGGAGTGCAAGCAGACGTTATGCCGGCCGTTGAACAGCTTGACCACAGAGCCACAGGTTGCATACTGCCGATTGGTGGCGAGGGATGAGCCCAGCAGCATGCAGAGCATGAGCACCAGAGCGATGCTCCAAGCTGGGGGCACCACCGTTAGCATCGCGCGCTCAGCTGGACGCCCGTCAGCCCCTGTGCCCATCCCCCCATGTGCAGGGTGCCCAGCCTCGCACTGCCCCACCCCCTCGAATGCCAAAACCAATCAGGGACTGCCAGAGCCCGGCATTCTTAAAAGCCGGTCGCGGTGGTTGGGCACTTCTTCCCATGATCGGGAACGCCACAAACGATCACTCCGTGACCCTCCCGACACATGCCCATGATCCACCCGCGGGTCGCGACACTGAGTTTGAAAAACTCTGCTTTTAAAGTATATAAATGACTGCACATTTTTGTTTATCTCTTGCCATTTTTAAAGTCGTGAACGCACAAGAAACATTGCATATTTGTAAATAAAAAACAAAAGTTGTTCAAATGTTGCTTCTTAATACCAGTAGGGGTAACTGTGACTTTGGCCAATACTATAAAACGGACAAAAGCAGATCAGCTGTAATTGTAGATCTCTTCTTCTTTTCATTTCTATTGACATCAATGGCAACAAAAATTGAGAGATGAGGAACAGCTGGTCCATATCACTCTCTTCACATAATCACAAGAAGTCCGAACTACCCTCAAAGTCTTTTAAAACATCTGTAAAGATTTAATCACCTGCTAATGCTCGCATTCCAAGCATTGTCTGGCATCTTTGAATCTGTCTGTATATATGTTTCTGGAACATACCTCTTCATTCACCTGAGGAAGGAGCAGCGCTCCGAAAGCTAGTGACATCGAAACAAACCTGTTGGACTTTAACCTGGCGTTGTAAGACTTCGTACAGTCTTTTAAAAGGCATGCCTTGGAATTTGCAGAATGTGTGGTGATTTTATGGTGTACCAAAACATTTTCCGATTAAAGGCTTCAATGTTATTGCTTGTAGTAGGATTGTGTTGGTTCTGTTTGGAGTAACTCTGGACAGTTGTTTCAAGAGAGCAAGAGACTGGAGACTGGAATTTGTTGCAATTTTGTAAAAAATGAGAAATTTGTGAAGTAGCAACAGCTAGTGAGAACAGTAAGAGGGGACATTGGATAAGATGGCGCAGTTACTTAAGAAGTCACGTGACAGAAGTATGTATTAGCTGCACAGCTAGTGAATAAACTATTGTTTATTATAAGTCATTGATCGCCAGTCTTTGGGAACCCAGCGCTTCAGGAGTTGGCAGTATTGCGTAAGGAATTCGCCACATCGACCCACTCGTATTCGATGAAAATATTGCCGGCAACTTGGGCGTGTTTGAAAAGAAGTGGCATATGGATTGAAGTGCCTGATTATCGGATAAAACAAAAAAGATATATGCTTACATCTTACTAAATCTAGCGGGCCCTGAGGCTGTCAAGAAGTTTGAGTCATTTGCATTTCAAATGATTTGCAACAATGCAAAACTGAAGGTAAAGATAGACACTGTAGCAAAGTGTAATCTATTGCTCAGTCTGCAGCACCAGACCCTAATACCCAGGTGGACATTATGACCTATGGCGGACAAATCATCTGCACGGAAGGTGTGGCCATTCCAAATTACACACAGGGCAGTTTCAAGTTTCATATGGTTGATCAGCATGTAAGCCACCAAAAGTTTGTGTTTTGAGAAGAGTATCAATAGCTATGCAGTGGAAAATAGTCAATGTGCTGCATCAGATGACAACATTGAGTGTCACAACTCCCATAAATGAGGCCCCAGGATGGGTTTCAGCAATGGTGGCCTCAGTAAAGAAAGATGGCATGTCAGGTTATGCATTGACACAATTCACAATTCACTTAAACAAGGTGCTCTCAGACCTCATCACCTGATGAAGACAGTTGAACAGGTGATAGAAGACAAGCCGAAAGCCAAGATTTTCAGCATCCTGCATGCGACATATGGGTTCTGGTAGGTCCTGCCAGATGAGGAACCGTAAAAACTTACAACATTCTTGTCTCTAGGCAGATATCATTTTCTTCATACGCCTTATGGGATCTCCAGTGAGGTCATCCAATGGTGCATGGAGAAACTTTTTGCTGGCCAACCCTGCAAAATCATTGTCAATGACATCCTGGTCTGGGGTCCTAACACACAAGCACAGAATCAGGGCCACTACAGCTGAAACGTAACCCTGCTAAACACAGATTCTGGGTCAACCAGGTTCCTTATGTGGGTCACTTACTCACAGCTGATGGCCTGAAGCCAGATCCAGACAACACCTAGACGTCAGATGGCCAACCCTGTGGGCAAACACGCTTTACAACGCTTCCTTGGTATGATAAATTATCTTTCTAAGTTCATCCTGTACTACAGTGAGGTCACTGAACCTCTTCATCTGCTCCTCCACCAAGATGTCGAATGGAGCACCACACAGTGGTCTTCAACAGACTCAAACAGGCACTCTCAGCCCCACCGATGGTACAATTCTTTGACTTTCGAGCACCCATACTCATATCGGCGATGCCTCCCAACATGAACAGCAGTCTTCATCCAGAATGGCAGACCAATCAAGGGTCCTCACTGACATTAAGACTCGTTATGCACAGATCGAAAAGGAACTCCTCGCTCAAGTCTTCGCATGTCGGAAATTTCATGACTTCATATATGGTTGTCCTGCAACTGTTAAAACTGATCATCAGACACTCATGACAGTCCTAAAAAAGCATCTTCTTTCTACAGATGGGATTTTGAGCATATCGCGAGCAGCCCACTATACCCACAGTGGCTTGGTGGAATGGGTGGTCCGCTCAGCTAAGTACCTTTGAGATAAGTGTGCCTGGAATCACACAGTTTATAATGCTGCACTCCTCAGCTTGTGAAACATACCACAACAGGGTCTGCCCTCATCAGCACAGCGACTATTCTCCAGGCTCACCAGGACTATACTTCCTACTGCCAAAGCTCTTTTGCAGCCTAAACTCAAACCCAATATGAGTGGTGCATTCATGGAATACCGATTTAAAAAAAAAAATCTTTATTGTCACAAGTAGGCTTACAATAACGCTGCAATCAAGTTACTGTGAAAAGCCCCTAGTCACCACACACCGGCACCATTCGGGTACACTGAGGGAGAATTCAGAATGTTCAATTCACCTAACAGCACGTCTTTCGGGACTTGTGGGAGGAAACCGGAACACCCGAAGGAAACCCACGCAGACACGGGGAGAACGTACAGACTCCGCACTGACAGTGACTCAAGCCGGGAATCAAACCCGGGTCCCTGGGATTAATTTACTGACCTTGACAACTTGCATGAGATTATTACTTTTCTTCCTCTACTATAGCCATGTCCTTGGAGCAACATAGCTAGCATTGTCCTCTGTTGCTATTCGTTCCCATTTCCTCCTGTACTTATGTCTAAAGGGTTCTTAAAACCCCATAGATGATTCAGGACATCTTTCCTTCTTTCCACCTCTTCGACCAAGACCTCCAACGCATTATGTGAAACCCTTGATGAACCTTGGTACTAAGTGTGGTAGCCACCACTAGTAGTATATTATATGTATTACGGCACTGCCCGTATATTAGAGGTACAAGGGTAAATCCTTGCCTGCTGGCTCCGCCCAGTAGGCGGCGTATAAATGTGTGTGCTCTTCTGTGCTGCAGCCATTCTGGTTCCCGCTACAGGAGGCACAACACCTTGCTCAATAAAGCCTCGATTGCTCCACTATTCTCGTCTTGTGGTAATTGATAGTGCTTCACTAAGAACTTTGGGCTCAGAGACATGTTAGCTCTGATCCTATTATGTCGGAATCATCGGTTTGAGCCGGGAAAGATGGATGTGATGTATGGTAGATGATGTAGAGAAGGGGTAGAAATGTTGAAGGATCTGTTTATTGAAGGAAGGTTTGCAAAACTGGAGGAATTACATGGGAAATTTAGGTTGCCTCGGGGGAGAAAATGTAGATGTATTCAGGTCCGGAATTGTGCACGCCAGAGGATCCCTTGTTTCCTCATCTGCCAGAACGGAGGGTACTGGAGAAGTTGTTGACTCGGGACGGCCTGGGGTACTGGAAGATCGGCAACATTTGTGGGTGACTACTGGAACTGATAAGGCGCCAATGGAAGAAATAAGAAAGAAGTGGCAAGAGGAGTTGGGAATCGAGCTTGGATGGGGAGGAGGTCTGAGGTGAGATCATGCACGGAATTAACTCAACTTCATCCTGTGCTAGGATGAGCTTTATTGAGTTCAATGTAGTGCCCAGTACTCACATGATGAATGCCCGGATAAGCAGGTTTTCCCCTTAAGTGGAAGTTGAGTGTGAAAGGTGTGGGAGGGGATCGGCAAACCATTCGCATAAGTTCTGGGAGTGGTCAAAACTGAGGGGTTTCTGGGCTGCAGTGTTTGACACAATATCTGAGATAGTAGGGGTCAAGCTGGCTCTATGCCCTTTGGTGGCAATCTCTGAGGTTTCAATTGCCGGAGCTGTTGGAGGGGAGGGGGGCTGACGTTGTGGCCTTCGTCTCGCTGATTGCAAGGCGACGAATCCTATTGAGTGAGAGATCGGCGATGCCACCAGGGGGTTTGGCTTGGCTGGGAGAACACGTTGAATTCTTTAAGTTAGAGAAAATTAAATATGCACTCAGGAGGTCAGAAGAAGGGTTCTTTGTGAGATGGAAGCTCTTTCTATCCCTGTATAAAGAGATTTTCGGCACCAGACGGGAGGGGGAGGAGGGGGTGAGGAGTGTGGTGAACGTTTTGCAGTAACCATTCACCATGTATATAACTGTTTCACGCTGTTGCCCATGTGGGCTCCACCTATGGACCATTGTAAGGTATTACCTGTAATGTATCATGTTGGTGCCTTGTGGGCTCCGCCCTTGGCTCCACCCCTTGAGGGGAGGTTTAAAGAGCAGTAGCCCTGTAGGTGGCTCTCACTAGCAGACCAGTCGCAGGCAGGCACTGTTCTAGTTGATTAAAGCCACAGTTTACTTCTACTCCTGGTTTCATGTGAATTGATGGTCGCATCAAGGAGAAGAGTGGAAAAGGGGAATATTTTGGGGAGGGGGAATGTAATGACCTGTAGTAACCTGCACAGGACTCATCCAGCTGGGGATGATTGTTTCCTGTGCTCAATTGGACTGAGTTAACCCAGCATTGGCATAAAAGGAATAAAGACCCAGTGAAAGGTAACCAGGTCTTGAGCATGTATGATGCTATTGCTGAAATAAAGGACTTTTAAGAAGCTCGTTGGACTCCCCTTGCTTTATCACAGGGAACAAAGGGGGGTGGATTTCAAACTGTTTGTAACCTATTGCAAGTTGATTACTGTTTGTGAACCTAACTGTGATTGCAATAAAATATATTTTTTTTAATGCTCTTATCGCTATTCAGTCATCCTTAAAATAAAACATTGTCAAATGGGGGAAATAACTCCACATTTTGCCTACCACCAATAACATTTATTAGTCCAGAATCTATCGACGTCTGACATAAAAATATATATATATTTTTAAAAATAAATTTTGAGTACCCAATTAATTTTTTCCAATTAAGGGGCAATTTAGCGTGGCCAATCCACCTACCCTGCTCATCTTTGGATTATGGGGGAGAAACCCACGCAAACACGGGGAGAATGTGCAAACTCCACACGGACCGTGACCCAGAGCCGGGATAGAAACTGGGACCTCAGCGCCGTGAGGCAGCAATGCGAACCACTGCGCCACTGTGCAGCCCTATAAAAATATTTATTGCCCTGCCTCCACCGATCTGTGGGGAAGAGAATTCCAAAGATTCATGACCCCCTGAGAGTAAAAAATACTTTTTGTCTCTGTTTTAAATGGGAGACAGAGAAACCATGTCCCCTAGTTCTAGTCTCACCCATAAGTGGAAACACCATTTCAACATCCAATTCTTTCAAAATCTTAAAGGTTTCAATAAGGTCCCTTCTCAATCTTCCGAACGCCAATGGATATAGGACCAGCCTATGTAACTTTCCTTGTAAGATGCCTTCCCTTTCCCAGGTGTCAGTCGACTGAAAGTTCTCTGACTTGCAATTCAGAGGTAATAACATTTTTCAGGTGGATACATGGCAGGAGAAATTTAACATAAATGTGTAAAGTGGTACACTTTGTTAGGAAGAATGAGGAGAGGCAATATAAGCCAAATGGTACAATTTTAAAGCAGACACTTATGGAATTAGGACCTTTCCGACAATTATGGGCTTTCTTCCGCAAGCACAAAAAAAGAGAGGGATGGCATTGCTGGCTTTTCTCACCAATTCCAGTGGCTCTTTAAAGCAATATCTGCATTTATCAGTACTGCCAGCTCCTCTCTAATGAGAAGGATTTGAGCCTTGCTTACTGGTCTGTTATAATCCTGATCTTGCTCCTACATTCAGGAGTAGCTGTGGTAATCACCACTGTTGTATATATTAGGAGATGTGTGGTAAGGCCCTGTACTACAGGTACGGGGGTAGTCCCTGCCTGCTGGCTCCGCCCAGTAGGCGGAGTATAAATATGTGTGCTCCCCATACAGCAGCCATTTCGCCAGCTGCTGGAGGAGGCCACATATCTTAGTGTAATAAAGCCTCAGTTGTATTCAACTCTCGTCTTTGTGCAATTGATCGTGCATCAATTTATTACACTAAAGTTTTCAGAAGGTGGACCTCCGCATCAAGCCGGATCGCCTGCAGCTGGAACCGCAATCGAGCAACGCCAAAAAGGACTTTGAACATTGGCCAGCTTGTTTCGAATCTTACATCAGGTCTGCACCAGATCCAATTCCGGAAGCTCAGAAGATCCTGATCCTCTACACGCGGCTGAGCTCCAATGTTTTTCCGCTTATCCAGGACGCGCCAAACTATGATGAAGCCATGGCGCTACTGAAAGAGAACTACGCCCAACGGACGAACACGCTCTTTGCCAGGCACATCCTCTCTACTCATAGTCAGCTACCTGGTGAGTCCATAGAAGATTTCTGGTGTGCTTTAATTCCCCTGGTCAGAGACTGTGACTGTCAGGCCGTCACGGCCACGGAACATTCGAACCTCCTCATGGAGGACGCTTTTGTCATGGGGATAGGGTCAGACCACATCCGCCAGCGACTTTTAGAGGGGGCCACACTCAACCTCGCAGAAACCAAAAAGCTGGCGCTATCGATGACAATCGCCTTGCGCAATATCCAGGCCTACATCCCCGGCCACACGGCCCA
Source organism: Scyliorhinus torazame (assembly GCF_047496885.1). Taxonomy (NCBI): domain Eukaryota; kingdom Metazoa; phylum Chordata; class Chondrichthyes; order Carcharhiniformes; family Scyliorhinidae; genus Scyliorhinus; species Scyliorhinus torazame. The sequence continues at coordinate 108,257,264 of NC_092709.1, read as the reverse complement.
CTCCTCCTATGCATCATGGACTCCGCAGACGGCCGCCCCACCGGGGACCCCACCCAGCCAATCCTACGCCTGTGCCACGCGCCAGCCAGCCAACCCCAGGGGCCCCAGATATTAATTCAGTGGGCAGCAAAAACACCCCCGCCAACGCTGCCCGGCCTGCAGTGCACTTTGCAAGGCCTGCGGCAAGAAGGGGCATTTTGCCGCGGTGTGCCAGGCCTGCTCAGTCGCCGCGATCGCCCCGACCCCCCCGCGTACGGCCCATGGGTGTCGCCATCTTATCCACCTCAGGATCTCCAGGCGCCGCCATCCTGTCTCCCCCACGGCACATGGGCGCCACCATCGTACCAGGACACGTGCTCCCCGAGCACCCCATCGTCCGACACCAGCGACGACCAGTTGCGACTCGCCTTGGTCACGATTGACCAGTTTCGCCCGCACAATCTAGCCACCGCCTCGACAAGCGTGAAGATCGATGGTCATGAGATCTCCTGTCTGCTGGACTCCGGGAGCACCGAAAGCTTAATCCATTCCGATACGGTAAGGCGCTGCTCCCTCGCGGTACACCCTGCCAAACAGAGAATCTCCCTGGCCTCCGGGTCCCACTCCGTGGCGATCTGAGGGTACCGTATAGCCACGCTCATGATCCAGGGCATAGAATTCAGTGACTTCCACCTCTACATCCTCCCCAACCTCTGCGCTGCCTTACTACTCGGCCTGGATTTCCAGTGCAACCTCCAGAGCCTAACATTGAAATTCGGCGGGCCCCTACCACCCCTTACTGTGTGCGGCCTCACGACCCTAAAGGTCGACCCACCTTCCCTATTTGCAAACCTAACCCCGGATTGCAAACCCATCGCCACCAGGAGCAGACGGTACAGCACCCAGGGTGGTACGAGGTCCAGCGGCTGCTTCGGGAAGGCATCATCGAGGCCAGCTACAGCCCCTGGAGAGCCCAAGTGGTGGTGGTGAAAACTGGGGAGAAACACCGAATGGTCGTGGACTACAGACAGACCATCAATTGGTACACGCAGCTCGACGTGTACCCCCTCCCACGCATATCTGATATGGTCAATCAGATTGCACAGTACCGGGTCTTCTCAACTGTAGACCTAAAATCCGCCTACCACCAGCTCCCCATCCGTAAGGCGGACCGCCCATACACTACTGTCGAGGCAGATGGCCGCCTCTACCATTTACTTAGGGTTCCCTTCGGCGTCACCAACGGGATCTCGGTCTTCCAAAGGGAGATGGACCGAATGGTCGACCGGTACAGGCTGCGGGCCACCTTCCCGTACCTAGACAATGTCACCATCTGCGGCCACGATCAGCAGGACCATGATGCCAACCTTGCCAAATTTCTCCACAACGCCACTCTCCTAAACCTCACCTATAACAAGGAGAAGTGCGTATTCAGCACGAAGCGCTGAGCCATCCTCGGTTATGTGGTCCAGAACGGAGTTCTGGGGCCCGACCCTGACCGTATGCGCCCCCTCATGGAACTCCCCTTTCCCCACTGCCCCAAGGCCCTCAAACACTGCCTGGGGTTCTTTTCTTACTACGCCCAGTGGGTCCCAAACTATGCGGATAAGGCCCGCCCACTCATCCAGTCCACTCTTACGGCCGAGGCTCAACAGGCATTCAACCGTATTAGGGCCGACATCGCCAAGGTCGCGATGCAAGCAGTCGACGAGGCGTTACCCTTTCAAGTGGAGAGCGACGACCCGCCACCCTCAACCAGGCAGGCAGGCCCGTGGCATTCTTTTCACAAACCCTTCATGCCTCCGAAATTCGACACTCCTCCGTCGAAAAAGAGGCTCAGGCTATCGTTGAAGCTGTGCGGCATTGGAGGCATTACCTGGCCGGCAGGAGATTCACTCTCCTCACTGACCAACGGTCGGTAGTCTTCATGTTCAATAACACACAGCGGGGTAAGATCAAAAACAATAAAACATTGCAGTGGAGGATCGAGCTCTCCACCTACAACTACGAGATTTTGTATCGCCCCAGTAAGCTCAACGAGCCCCCCGATACCCTATCCCGAGGTACATGTGCCAGCACACAGGTGGACCATCTCCAGACTCTGCACGACAACCTTTGTCACCCGGGAGTCACACGGTTGTACCACTTCAACAAGGCCCGCAATCTGCCCTACTCCGTCGAGGAAGTACGGGCAATCACCAGAGACTGCCAGGTCTGTGCGGAGTGCAAACCGCACTTCTACCTGCCGGACCGTGCTTGCTTGGTGAAGGCCGCCCCTTTGAACACCTCAGCGTGGATTTCAAAGGGCCCCTACCCTCCACCGACCGTAACACGTATTTCCTCAGTGTGGTCGATGAGTACTCCAGATTCCCCTTCGCCATCCAATGCCCCGACATGACGTCTGCCACCGTCATCAAAGCCCTCAACACCATTTTCGCTCTGTTTGGCTTCTCCGCCTACATCCACAGTGACAGGGGATCCTCATTCATAAGTGATGAGCTGCGTCAGTTCCTGCTCAGCAGGGGTATCGCCTCCAGCAAGACGACCAGGTATAACCGCCGGGCAGGTGGAGAGGCAGAACGGGACGGTCTGGAGGGCCGTCCAGCTGGCCCTACGGTCCAGAAATCTCCCGGCCTCCTGCTGGCAGGAGGTCCTCCCCGATGCACTGCACTCCATTTGGTCACTACTGTGCATCGCCACTAACAACACACCCCATGATCGTCTCTCCGCCTTCCCCAGGACGTCCACATCCGGGGTATCGCTCCCGACTTGGCTCGCAGCTCCAGGACCCCTACTCCTCCATAAGCACGTACGACTCCACAAGGCGGACCCGTTGGCTGAAAGGGTGCAGTTACTCCACGCTAACCCCCAGTATGCCTAGGTAACGTACCCTGACGGCCGCCAGGATACTGTCTTCCTCAGGGACCTGGCACCAGCAGGTTCCCCACACACACACCCCTCCAGCCAGGCGCCACCCTCCCCTCCCCCAGCACACCCAGCAGCGACCCCTCCCAGGACCATCAGTCCTCCCCTGCCCACGCCCGAGGATGAGGAGGAGTTTGTTACGCTCCCGGAGTCACCGAGGACCAGACTGGCACCGGAAACGCCGCCACCACTGCGTCGCTCCCAACGTCAGACCAAGGCACCGGACCAGCTTAACCTGTAATTGATTTGGGACTGTTAAAGCACCATGTACGGGACTCCAAAATTTTGTTTTGCCTCTGTATATTAAAACTTGTTCTGTATATAGTTCTCCGCCAACCCCGCCGGACTCAATTTTAACAGGGGGTGAATGTGGTAATCACCACTGTTGTATATATTAGGAGATGTGTTAAGGCCCTGTACTACAGGTACGGGGGTAGTCCCTGCCTGCTGGCTCTGCCCAGTAGGCGGAGTATAAATATGTGTGCTCCCCATACAGCAGCCATTTTGCCAGCTGCTGCAGGAGGCCACACATCTTAGTGTAATAAAGCCTCAGTTGTATTCAACTCTCGTCTTTGTGCAATTGATCGTGCATCAGTTGCATGCCCTCTTAGACTGCTCACTTGGTGTGTCTACCTGTAGCTCCAAACATGGAAGCCTGTCATCTGTGTGTCTGTTTGCATTCATCTTGCAAAATGAAGAAGATCATTGAACCCCTTATGGCACTGCACCCAGATCTTCCTTAGAAACATCACGATCATGAGTATCGCATCTCAAAATCCTTTCAGCTATTGACTGAAAGGAATCATGCGGTGATTTATGAAATACTGCGTAAAACCAACAAGACTGCAAGTTGATAACTGCCCGAATCCGAGCGGCTCATGTAAAGAATTCACTCCAGGTAGTTGAAGGATATAGGGCGGGATTCTCCGACCCCCCGCCGGGTCGGAGAATCACGGGGGGGGCGGCGTGAATCCCGTCCCGCCGGCTGACGAATTCTCCGGCGCCGGTGTTTTGGCGGGGGCAGGAATCGCGGCGCGCCGGTCGGCGGCTGCTGGCAGCGCCCCCCCCCCCCCCCCCAGCGATTCTCCGGCCCGCGATGGGCCGAGTGGTCCCGCCGGTGTAAATCATAACAGGTCCTTACCGGCGGGACCTGGCTCCACGGGCGGCCTGCAGAGTCCTCGGGAGGGCGCGGGGGGGATCTGGCCCCGGGGGATGCCCCTACAGTGGCCTGGCCTGCGATCAGGGCCCATCGATCCGCAGGCGGGCCTGTGCCGCGGGGCACTCTTTCCCTCTTTCCCTCCGCACCGGCCGCCATAGCCGGTGCGGAGAAGTACCCCCATGCGCATGTGCTGGGATGACACCAGCACAAGATGGCGCTCCCGCCAACTCGCGCCGGCCGGCGGAGGCCCTTCGGCGCCGGTTGGCACGGCGCCAAACACTCCGGCGCCAGCCTAACCCCTGAAGGATTCCGCACCTTCGGGGCGGCCCGACGCCGGAGTGGTTCACGCCTTGGCGCTGGAGTGGCCTGCCCCGCCTGTTCGCAGAGAATCCCGCCTTTAGTCTCCATCAATTAGTCTGTGGATGAAATCCCAAATTGCCTTCTGTGCTGTTTGATAGTCTTCCTGTGTCGAGGTTATTACAATTAGTCCAATTTTCTTCTGCATGTTTGAATGATTTACGAGCAAGGAAACATGCTTTCATGTAATTCGGAGAGCACTGATGCTTCATATAAGACCCTCTGAGACAGACATCAATGCAGGAGATTTAGTGTACTGAAAAAGTGAGGGTCATAGGAAATGGAAAGGCCCTGATAAGGTGATAATTTGCGATAGTGGGACAGCACTTATCAAACATGGCAACCAAATAGTTAATGCACATTATTCACAATTCATGACAAATTCTTGGACTGCAAAGTGCTGATAGAAATAACCAAGGCACCTCATACCTCAAATGCTCATATGTTTTGTAATGAAAGTTCTGAAGAACAGAATTTGATAGATCAAAGACTGGTTGCCAGTAATGTGAGTGGTCATCTGTGACACAAAGTAACTGACAAGTTTAAATATTGGTTGAAATTTCAGAATGATCTCGAAGAAGTGAGGCTCGTGAACTGGCAAAATGGGTTTCTTTGTGTTGCCTCTGGTGATCAGAGAAGGTTCAGGGGAGATTTGATGAAGCTGTTCAAAATCATGAATGCTTTTGAAAGACTAATAGGAAAAACAGGAGGTTCAGTTATAACGTGATTGGCAAAAGGACAAGAGGTGACATAAAGGAACATTTTTCTTCATGCAGTAAGTTCTTACCATCTGGAATGGGCGATGGGTGGCAGGAACAAAATTTATAATAACTTTCAGAGATACATGGCAAACTAAGCAATATTTACAAGACTTAAGTCAATGGATTCAGTCACAAAAATTTACAGAAGTTAAGTCTACAGATTCAGTCTTTGTGGCGGGCGCCAAATTCTTGTCGATCACCGCAGAGGTGGATCAGGAGCCGCCTGCTCGTGGAGAGGTGGGATCGCTGTCATTGCGGTGGTCGCGCGGGCCGGCAGGATCGCTGGCAGATTGGTGGCCTCGTGGCAGGGTACGTCCGGAGGAAGCATAACAGCCAGCGGAGCACTGCGGTCAGGTGGTGCGGGATTCTTCGAAATGCCCGCCTGTTGCGCCGTAGCAGGGAGCCATCAGCCATGCAAACAATGAAAGACCTCGGGCCAATTTGTTTGACAACAACAGCTGTGACTGACCAACCACCCTCAGGCAACTGGACGCGAACATGATCGGCTGGAGCCAGCTCAGGTAAATACGTGGCATGGGCATCATATGTGGCCTTCTGTTGGGCCCGGGACTGCTGCACCTTTTGTAGTACCGTGAGGTCGTCGAGGTCTGGAACTTAGATGGCTGGAACTGTGATCCTCAGAGTGCGATTCATGAGCATCTGCGCTGGGGACAACCCAGTGGACAGTGGGGTTGCCCTGTATGCCAGAATTGCCAGGTTGAAGTCGGAGCCTGAGTCTGCAGCTTTGCACAGCAACTGCTTGACAATATGGACCCCTTTCTCGGCCTTCCCGTTTGATTGCGGGTAGTGGGGACTGGATGTAACGTGACAGAAGTTGTAGGACTGTGCAAAATCAGGCCATTCTTGGCTGTAAAGGCATGGACCGTTGTCGCTCATTACCGTGAGCGGTATCCCATGCCTGGCGAACGTTTCTTTGCAGGCTTTGATGACCGCCTTCGACGTGAGGTCGGACAGTTTCGCCACTTCTGGGTAACTGAAGAAGTAGTCGACCAGGAGTATGTAGTCACGCCCCTTGGCATGAAAAAGGTCTACACCTACTTTGGACCACGGAGAGGTCACGATCTCGTGCTGTTGCAGTGTTTCCTTGGGTTGAGCCGGTTGAAACTTCTGACAGATGGGGCAGTTGAGGACCGTGTTGGCAATATCCTGGGTAATGCCCGGCCAGTAAACCGCCTCCCGAGCTCTGCGTCGGCATTTCTCGACTCCAAGGTGACCCTCATGGAGTTGACCCAGCACCATAGCCTGCATGCTTTGAGGAATGTCGAGTTTCAGAAAGATTCCCTCCACAACCGTCAGCTCGTCTTTACCATTAAAGAATTGGGGACATTGTCCCTTCTGCCAGCCATGAGTAAGGTGCTGCATCGCACGTTGCAGTAAAGGATCCTTGGCCGTTTCCTCATGAATTTGGACCACACGTTCGTCAGAGGCTGGGAGGTTGGTGGCACACAATTGCACTTGCGCTTCCATGTGGCAGATGAAGTCACCTTGTTCACACGGTGTGGTGATGGACCAGGATAGGGCCTCTGTAATGATCAGCTCTTTGCCTGGCGTGTAGACAAGTTCGAAGTCATAGCGGCGGAGTCGAAGAAGAATTTGCTGTAACCGAGGTGTCATGTCATTTAAATCCTTCTGGATTATGTAGACTAGAGGCCTGTGGTCCGTTTCCACCATGAATTTCAGCAGGCCGTAAACGTAGTCATGAAACTTGACTATTCCTGTCAGGAGACGCAGACACTCCTTTTTGATCTGGGCATAACGTTGCTCAGTGAGCGTCATGGCCCTGGAGGCATATGCCACTGGAGCCCAGGACGTGGAGTCATCTCGCTGGAGGAGCACCGCCCCAATGCCGTCTTGGATTGCATCAGTTGATATCTTGGTTTCCTTGGTTGGGTCGAAGAACGCTAGACCTGGGGCTGTGGTGAGCTTTGCTTTCAGCTCACCACATTCCGCTTCATGTGTGGGCAGCCACTGGAATTCCGGTGACTTCTTAACGAGATGGCGGAGGGCCGTGGTATGGGATGCCATATTGGGAATGAATTTTCCGAGAAAGTTGACCATCCAGAGGAAGCGGAGGACCGCCTTCTTGTCCTCCGTGGTCTTCATGGCGTTGATTGCCAAGACCTTGTCGCCGTCTGGCCGCACACCCTGCCGCGAGATGTGGTCGCCTAGAAACTTTATATCAGATTGACCAAATGAGCACTTGGCCCTGTTGAGCTGAAGACCGTGTTCATGAATTCGCTGGATGACCTGCTTGAGGCGAGTGATGTGTTCCTGGGGCGTTGTGGACCTGATGATCATGTTGTCCACGTATACTCATACCCCCTCGATGCCCTCCATTATCTGCTCCATGATGCGATGAAATACTTCGGAGGCAGATATGATACCGAAAGGCATGCGGTTGTAACAGTAGCGGCCGAACGGGGTGTTGAACGTGCACAGCTTGCGACTGGACGCGTCCAGCTGCATTTGTCAAAAACCCCGGGAGACGTCCAGCTTGGTGAAGAATTTGGCATGAGCCATCTCACTGGTTAACTCTTCACGCTTCGGGATTGGGTAGTGCTCCCGCATGATGTTGCGGTTTAGATCCTTGGGATCAATGCAAATGCAGAGCTCCCCTGATGGTTTCTTTACGCAGACCATGGAGTTGACTCAGTCTGTTGGCTCCGTGACCTTCGAGATGATGCCCTGGTCTTGTAGTTGCTTTTTCAGACGATCCTTGAGGGGCGCCGGCACCCGGCGTGGTGCATGGATTACAGGGGTGGCATTCGGCTTGAGCAGTATTTTGTATCGATACGGGAGCATGCCCATTCCGTCGAATACACTGTGGTACTGCGTGAGAATGTCGTCTATGTCGGCTTGCAAATTTCCATCGGCCGAGGACGTCGCCGGTGGCGATGACATGATGTGGACTCGCTGAACCAGGTTCAGGAGCTTGCAGGCGCGAGCACCGAGCAGGAACGCCCTGTCAGGCCTGACGATTTCAAATCGTAACGTTATCTTGACCGCCTTGTTGGATACCCCTAGTTGACACGAGCCACTGGCAGCTATGGCATTGCCATTGTAGTCAAGGAGCTGGCAGGCCGGTGGAAGAATGCTTGGTCGGGCCTGGATGGTGTCAAGGCCTTCTTGTATGTGAGGGCCGTCACTTTGGGGCTGGTCAAGTCAAGTCCTAATAAAAATTCTGTGCCTTTCATGGGGCGTCCGGCCATGAGAGTGTGTGTGGTGCATCCTGTGGATGTCGAAACAGTGTTACGCAAAAACATTAGTTCAAAAGGGAGGACTGAATCCCAAGTGGTGCTGTTTTGTTGGACCATTTTCCTGAGGGTTGCTTTTAGGGTCCGATTCATTCGGTCCACGATACCACTTGACTGGGGGTGGTATGCGATATGGAATTTTTGGGTAATGCCAAATATCGTGAGGACGTTCTTCATGAGACGTCCCGTAAAATGGGAACCTTGGTCGGATTCAATGTTGCGGGGGAGTCCCCAGCTCGTAAAGATGTGATGGGTTAAAATCTTAGCTGTAGTCTTTGCCATGTTTGTTCTAGATGGGAATGCTTCTACCCATTTCGTAAACGTGTCTATAACAACTAACACATACTTGTGACCATTCCTGCAAGGGGGCAATGGTCCTATAAAATCAATCTGGAGGTTAGTCCAGGGGCCATTAACGTGGCGGGTGTGGCTAAGCTGAGCTTTCTTCGCATATCTGTCCGGATTGTTTTGGGCACAGATAAGGCAATTTTCTACATAGTGCGAGACGTCTTCCTTTAAATTCGGCCACCAATAGAGCTGCCTGAGGTGGGCTGTAGTGGGGTCAATTCCCTGATGCCCATGAATATCATGGAACAAACAAATAAGCTGATTCCTGTCCTGTTCAGGAACCACATAAAGGGTGTCTTTTAGGACCACACCGTCATGTGTGGTCAGTGCATTTTTAAACCTATCGTATGGGACTGGAAATTTTCCTTTTAAAATCTCACTGAGATTAGTATCTTACTTCTGGGCATGCACTAAATCTTCGATATTTGGCTGTGAGACCTGAACTGCATTCACTGGGGCGGTTTCGGGGGGGAGGTTCCAAAAATGTCCATGTCTGGAACCTGCTTTAGCCAGTGCGTCGGCTTTTACATTTCCAGGTGGGGAGGAACGGTGGTGACTTCGTACTTTAGTAATACCAAATTTCCTGTCCTGTGCTTTGTCCAAAATGTTCCGGAGCAATGGGGCTGAAGGGAGGAGTTTTCCGACCGCGGAAACAAATCCTCTTGCTTTCCACAGGGGTAGGAATTCTGTGAGGCTGTTACAGACATAGAGGCTGTCCGAGTATATGTCTGCTGGGCTGGGGAAGGAATCTGGGTGATCTACAATGTATGCAATGGCTGCTAGTTCTGCCGCCTGTGCGCCTAAGTGTCCTGGCAGTTTTAACGAGATTTCTTCTAGGTCGCGTCCCTGCGCGTCCTCAACATAGATGCCGCATCCTGTAATGCGCTTCGCGTTTAATATAGTGGAAGAACCATCCACATATATTCTCAAGGGTGCGCATGTGTCTGTGTGCTGGGGGCTCTGGGGTGAACTACCTATCTTTCTGGGGAGTGTTTTCACGATAAAGAGGCCTGTGTTGTGGTGCGGTGAGATGATTTCACATTCGGGGGGGGGTGCCTGGGTACTGAAGGTTGTCGGCTAGGAAAGTGTGGGTCTTGGTCCTTTTAAAATTGATGTCCCATCCCTGCAAAAGAAGGGTCCATCTGGCTGCTCTGATCTGGCTTACTGTACCGTCCTTAAGTCGTCCGTCTAGTAAAAGTTGTGTAGGGGTGTGTTCCGTGAGGATTGTGATGGGGTTTAGTCCGGTGATATATGAAATATATTGAACTGCCCAGGAAACTGTGAGCAGGTGCCTTTCATCGGCCGAAAATCCCTGCTCCACAGGATCTAAAACCTTGGAGGTGTAAGCCACGGGTCTTAACTGTTTGTGCCGTTCCTGGAGCAGCACGGCTGAAAGGGTATGGTCTGTGCCAGCTATCTCTATAGCATAGGGGGAAAGCGGGTCTGGAACCTGTAGTGCGGGGTCTGCAATGAGTGCGCGCTTTAAAACATCTGCAGCATCCGTGTGCCGCGGGAGCCATCCTCAAGGGGCTCCTTTCTTTAGGAGTTCCGAGAGGGGTGCTGCTTTGGTGGCGAAACCGTCAATATGGTTTTGGCAGTAGCCAACCAGTCCTAAAAGTGATCAGAGGGCGGAAACATTCTGGGGAAGGGGCAATTTGACAATCGAGTCAATTCTTTTATGCTCGATCTCGCGTTCACCATGCGTGATAATCGTTCCCAAATATGCCACTTTGTTTTCCAAAATTTGGGCCTTCTTGGGGTTCACCTTACATCCAATTCGCTGTAGGAGTTCCAGGAATTCGGACAGAAGCGCGATGTGCTCTGCATTGGTTCTGTCTGTAGTAATAGGTTGTCTACATACTGGACCAGACATTTGGGGCGAGAAAATTTTGATAAACATTGGCCAGCTTTCGGTGGAAAATGGAGGGAGAGTTGTGGAATCCTTGTGGAAGGCATGTCCACGTGTACTGCTGACCTTTAAAAGTGAAGGCAAATTTGTACTGACACGCTTTTGCCAATGGAATGGACCAGAATCCATTACTGACGTCCAAAACCGTAAAATATCGTGAGTTGAGTCCCTGTTTGAGCATGGTCTCGGGACTTGTGGCTACCATGGGGGCTGCTGCGGGGGTGACTTTGTTGAGTTCCCGGTAATCGATGGTCAATCGCCATGATCCATCGGGCTTTTTCACTGGCCAAATCGGGGCATTATTAGTAGAGGCTACTGATCTAAGTACGCCTTGTTCTAATAAACTATCAATAACTTTTGAGATTTCTCCCTCTGCCTCTTGAGGAAATTTATATTGCTTCTGGGGTCTAGGGTCAGGTCCTTTTATTTGAATCGAACCAGCCATCCTGCCGCAGTCATGTTTATGACCTGCAAATGCGGTCACGGTTTTCTGAAGAACTGCCCTAACCTGTTTGTCTGCGCTAATCGTGGTTGGGTCAAACCAAAAATCGCCGACTGCGCTAATCTTATTAGCATACTCACCTACTGTGAGCATTGCGGGGAGTCTTGCTGATTTTGTCATTTTCCAGACACATTATTTGCTGGGTCAAATGACAGGTTGTGGGAGGTCATGAAATCGATGCCCAAAATGTGTTCTGCTGTGTGGGGCAGATCGACCAAAACTAGGGGGTGTTTTGTTGTAATGTTGCCAATTTGGATGGGTACAGGGGCTGTGATGTGTCCCTGTTGTGAGTGGCCTGTGAAGCCGCTGAGGGTGACTGTGGCTGTAGTGGGCCACGTGTCTTTTTGGAACATGGTGGAGGAATTTATTGTGGTGCGGGACCCTCCTGTGTCCCAGAGAAATTCGATGGGCTGTCCTCGTATTTTCGCTGCAACGACTGGTCGGCCGAACCTATCCCAAAGGGTGTCGCAGACCCAACTGGGGAAGCCCGAACACTGTCAGTCAGTTCCGTTCATGTCTGTCTGGTCTGAACGGGTGCTTACACGATGTATGGGCTTTGCCCTGTTTCTATTCAGAGTGCCTGCCTGCTGGGCTCTCTGTGGCTTTCGTGGGGCATTGCACTCTCGTGCAAAGTGACCTAATTGTCCACAGTTGTAACACTCCTGTGGTTTCTGTGGGGGGCTGTTCATGCCTTCGTTCACCCATGCGGGGTTCTGGTGCGCTTTAACTGCTTGAATATCTGCCTCTGCCTGCTGTTCTTCGGGTTTTCTAATCGCGGGTTTGTTGTGGACAGATTGCTCCCAGGGGCGGGACAACCTATTTAAAACCCACTTTTCGTTGTGGGTTTCTTCCGAGGGGTCATAATTAGTACAAGCTTTTTGTCCTGCCTCTGTGGCATGGGAGATAAGGGTGCGGGTCCATTTGGCTATGTTGTCTGGGGACAAATGGGCGCAGTCTAAGTTTCCGAAAACGGCTGTAAAATGGACCCCCAGGTGTCCAGCAAATGCTGTGGTGTGTTCTGTTTTCTTCTGCCTGCACTTATTAAGGCCTTCTCCTGGGTCACCTCTGTTATAACCGATTGCGTCTAGAATCGCCGTGTGCATCTCTGCAAGGGTGCCTCCTCCTACATTCTGTGGGTCGGGAAGAGCTGCTACAACAGGAGGGTCTAAGCTTAAAACTGTGAGCCTCACTTGCTCACGCTCATCCCAGGCTGTACATGGTCGCCTGCTGCTTCACTCTAGTAAAGAAGTGGTGGGGGTCTGAGGTGGGGAGGAACGGTGTGATCTTTTTGCACGCGTCCCGTAATTGGGTCACGGTTAAGGGGGTGGTGTAAAGGAATTCCGCGTCTCCGTCTGATATGACTGTGTGGTGGGTAGTTACTGGATTCTTGGGTGCCTGATCTATCTGCTCTGTGGGGGGTTGGGGTGCTTTTCTCCTTTGGGGCTTTCCTTGCGCACATGTTCCCTGTACATATCTATGCGCGGTTTTGTTTAGTTCTTGCCAATCAGGGCCGTCTTCTTCATCTAATTGGGATCCAAAGGTGCTTTGAAGCCTATTTTGCACTGAAAGCAAAGACTGCAGTTCCGCAATCTGCTTCCGGCATTTTGCATGATCCACTGAGCTTTGTCTGTGCTCCGTGGTGGCAGTATGGAGTGCTCTTAATGCTGCTTTTAGATCGCTGCACTGCCTTTGCAATGCCTCTACCTGTTTCTCTGTCTCTTCTCTTACCAGGACTGCACGTTGCGTATCCTGATAGGGCTTATCGTATTGGGTTTGGAAGCTGCTCAGATGCGCTAGACAAGACTGGTGTGCCCACTTGGCATCATCCACCTCTCTGTCCTTTGCTGCCAACTTCCTTCTCAATTCTACATTCTCTCTCTCGATCTCACTAACATCGACCTTGCTCATTCGATGTCTCTGTTCTATCTCTTTGCGGAGCGTCCAAACGACCTCCTCTGTGCCTCGCAATTGTGCCAGACAGGACATGATTGCCATCGGCTTGCGAGCTTTCCCTACGCTCTTCTTATGGATTTCGCTCAGGTTCTCCCACCAAGTATGTCCTATACTCCCGGGACCTGTTTCCTCATTTGAACAAAAGTCACTCCAAAGGGGCCATCCCTTCCCTTTGAGGTACCTTCTAATCTCAATTTCCCAAACGGGACACTGACCTACTTTGCTGCTGGTTGCTGCGACCATGAATTCTTGAGGGTTCATGAGGCGTTCCATTGCCTTCATTGCCATTTTTCCTATCTGAATGCTCTCTTTTAAAATTTGGAACGAGGGATACTAAGGCGGTGCTGTAAACACGGGTACGACGTTCGCTATTTTCCGGAATACAAACTCCCGACAGCTTTTCTCAACAAAATCTATCAGTTTTACCTTATAGCCCTGTTAGTTACGCATGCATTAACCCGCTTCCGAATTATGAGGATTGATCAGAAGTGCTTGAACACTTGTGAATGTTTCTGTTCCCAATTAGATTCTCAATTCAAATTTTGGGTTCTCTCGGAGTGGTTAGGCCTCTTCTAAGTCGGGTCCCGTCAGATGTCGCCAGTAAATGTTGCTCGTTGTGTCTTTACTTAATTTGCTCTGTTTTATAACCTTTGCTCTAGAGTCGCTGGGTATCTTTATGATACCACCACGAGGTTCAAGTTCAAGTACTGATCAATAACTCAATATACCTGGTAGTAAGTTTCAAATCAAAACACATTTATTATCCACAGTCAATCACTACTCATGTATAAAACTCTACTTACTAGACTATCTGTAACACTAAGAGGCCTATACTTAGCTTTGGAACTGGCCCACCAGGTCAGGGGAACAAATGGCCTTTGTTCGATTCTGAGTCTGCAGGCTTCAAAGCTGGTATAGACTGGTAGCTAGGAGCGCCTATCTCATAGCGTGCGTTGACTGGAGACTTACTTGGTTGGTGCAGCTGCTAGGCAGGTCACGGTCAAGGGTTGTTTCGAGCTGCTGAGAGACCCTGCCAAGAAGGACGAATTGAACTTGGGGGACTCTATTTTATAGTCCCCAGGGGCTTCGCGCCCTTTTGGGCGGATCCCGTACCTGGTTCCAAGTGATTGGACTAAGTTCTGATCACTTGGATCGATTTCTCCAATACTGGAGCTGTTCCCTGATCACTGGGCGGTTCCTAAGTGTCCGTTGGCCTTCCTTTGTCTTGGCTCCTGCTGGCGCCGAGGAGTCTGGCTTGGCCTTGTTTATCTTAACTGTTTCCAATTGTTCCCGGGATCGCGCATCAATATGTAGATGGTTGTTAGTTTCAGTGCTGTCTGGGTTCCTGCAAGTTCTGATACACAGGAAACTTTGCACCTGCTTGTTTTTCCTGCGTTTGACTGAATTTCCCTGCATTCTTCGCGGATCTCCATTTTAAAGTTGGCAAGTGGCCAACCCAGGTGGCGACACCTGTGACTACCGCACCTATCCAAAATCTGCATTGCAATCTTTTCCTCCACATCGCTGTTACTGTTCGGGGGCCTATAGAAAACTCCTGACAAAGTGACTGCTCCTTTCCTATTTCTAACTTGAGCCCACTCTACCTCAGTAGACAGATCCTCCTCAAACTGCCTTTCTGCAGCCATTATATTATCCGTGATTAACAATTCTACTCCTCCACCTCTTTTACCACCTTCCCTAATCTTACTGAAACATCTAAACCCCGGAACCTCCAACAACCATTCCTGCCCCTGTTCTATCCACGTCTCCATAATGGCCACAACATCGTAGTCCCAGGTACCAATCCATGCTTCAAGCTCACCAACCTTATTCCTGATGCTCCTCGCATTGAAGGAGACACACTTCAAACCACCTTCATGCCTGCAGGTCCACTCTTGTGATCCTGGTACTTTCCTCAGTACTACACTACCTTCAACTTCCTGAACTCCAGCAACGCTATCTCCTGGGCTACAAATCAGTTTCCCAATCTCCTGCCAAATTAGTTTAAACCACCCCGAAGAGCTGTAGCAAATTTCCCTCCCAGGATATTGGTGCCCCTCTGGTTCAGGTGTAACCCGTCCTGTTTGTTTAGGCCCCACCTTCCCCAGAATGTGCTCCAATTGTCCAAGTAACTGAAACCCTCCCTGTAGCCACGTGTTTAACTGCACTCTCTCCCTGTTCCTCACCTCGCTAGCACGTGGCACTGGCAGCAAACCAGAGATGACAACACGGTCTGTCCTGGCTCTCAGCTTCCACCCTAGCTCCCTGAATTCCTGTTTTACATCCCCATCCCTTTTCCTACCTACGTCGTTGGTACCGATGTGCACCACGACTTGTGGCTGCTCCCCCTCCCCCTTAAGCATCTTGAAAACACGATCAGAGACGTCACGGACCTTGGCACCCGGGAGGCAACACACCAACCGTGAGCCTCTATCGTTGCCTATCTGTACCTCTAACTATAGAGTCTCCAATAACTAATGCTCTCCTGCTCTCCCCCCTTCCCTTCTGAGCCACAGGGACAGACTTAGTGCCAGAGACCTGGTCATCGCGGCTTACCTTTGGTAGGTTCCCCCCCACAACAATATCCAAAACGGTATACCTGTTATTGAGGGGAACAACCGCAGGAGATCCCTGCACTGACTGCTTCTTCCCCCTCCTTTTAAATGTCACCCAGCTATCTTCATTCTTAGGAGTAACTACATCCCTGTAGCTTTTATCTGTAACCGACTCTGCACCCGAATGATCCTCAGTTCATCCAGCTCCAGCTCCAATTCCCTAACACGGTCTTTGAGGAGCTGGAGATGGGTGCACTTCCCGCAGGTGAACTCAGCAGGGCCACTAACGGTGTCCCTCACCTCGAACATCCTGCAGGAGGTCCCACCGGCCCAGAGCATGTTAGAACGACGCCAGTGGGACTCGGATCTTTTCAGGCGGCCGCTTTGCCCATCGGGGCCGGAGAATCACGGCGCTGCCGGAGGATCGCGGCTACGGCCGTTTGCGGCGATTCTCCATGCGGCCCGGTGCCATTCGCGCGGGCCGTATTTACAGGGGTGGGAGAATCGCGTGCCGGCGTTGGGCCGGAGAATCTCGCCCGACAGACTTTACAGTGATGATGAACTAAATCATATTATATACAGATGATAGTCTGCCTATCATCACAGTGGCATCAGTGTAAGGAGGGCGTGACCTGCTCCCTGACGCCAGACAGGAACACTCAAATGATTTAAAAATAAATCTGCTCCAGGGTCAGCACGCTGACATCAGGAGGAGGTGTTCTGCTCCGCTGGGCTCCGGGCCTGCGCATTGCTAAGGTGGCACGCAAGAGCGGAATGGCCGGCATTCTAAAAGCTAGTCGCACCGGAATTGTTAAAAGCCAGTCGTACCGTTGAGCACTTCTTCCCACAATCGGGAACACCGCGATGCATGGACCCGCGATTCTCCCGGCACCCGCCCGCGTCCACCTGTGGGTGGGGCCCGACCCTGGAGTTGAAAATGACTTGGCTCGCTGATAGTGTCACTGGTGAGGCTTTTACTCTGCGAGGTGCTGTGTGCCAAGGAGGGTTCCATCAGCCATGGTGCATGTGTCCTTTATTTTGGGGGGAGCTCTGCAAATCACTTGCTTCCTCGATTGTGGGGCTGCGCTTCTGAGGAGTGCCAACACCTGGTGGGCTGGTGATGGAGCATGGTCACCCCCATCCCACTGATGATATTGTTGGCGTTTGGGGTATCCAGAGAGGCGGGGTTCACATGACCAAAGCCGTCTGAGCTTATTCAGGATTCTGTGAACAAGCCAGGACTCTGTATGTTGCAGCAAAGGGGGTAGATTTAAATGAATTGATGCAGCAATGGGGCTCTAGGCCAAGCACCCAGATCCCGAGAGGGACACCCCGAGTCCACCCACTTGTCACCTAGTCATTCCCCATTAGTCCCCGAGGTCCAGGCATACACCCCCCAGCAAAACTGAAAAGCTTGGAGAGTTTTCTTACCTCTTTGCTCCCCTTCAACGGCCTTGGTCGAAGGCCCCGGTCATAAAAACCTGAACCAATTCATGCCCACTTGACTCCCGACTGAGAGGGCTGGAGCAACGCGGAGGGATAGAGCATCGACTTCCAGCCCATTAATCGCATTTAAATCCATGCAAATCATGATTTTGAATGGTGCCTCCAGCGTGGACGTGTACCTCAGTGACACCGCTGGCAGGGGACTGCGGCATTGGAACGGTGCCAATCCTGTTTTTGCCCAATGCTCCATTCTCTGCCTAATTGTGAATCTTGGGCTGGACTCTCTGTTTTTGGGACTATGTCACCACGCCGGAAAAACTGGTGTGAAAGGGCCACATATTCCTAGCCCTGCAGGGTGATTGATGTGTTATGTACTCTGAGATAACTCAGGCTGCAACTGGATGCATCTTTAACCAAAAGATACTCCAGACCTTGAAGTTAGTTCAATCTGATTTATTGAACCAGTAGCACAGTTCTCTATGAGTTCGACTCTCTGCTAACCTAAGTGTGGTTACTGTCTGACTGAACCAGACTAGCTCTTAGCCACGTGCTGGAGGTGTAATACTGTACATACACCCTGTCTCACTCTGTAGATGTTCATCAGTGGAAAGAGGTGCAGTGTGAGTGCCTCGTGCCTTTTATGGTGAGATACCACCCCTGAGTGTCCTGCCTGCTCATTGGTCATGTCCTGTTTGTAGCACAATCAATCACTCACGAGACGAGATGAGATGGGAGTCAATCGATGGCTTTATTACGCAGACTTGTTCCCCAGCAGCACAGTTACAGAATGCGGCTGCTGCGAGAACCCGGGCTCTTATACTCCGCCTTACTGGGTGGAGCCAGTAGGCGGCTGATCCAATTGGGACCCGGCGTCTATCCACCAATAGCCTCTCGGCATCACAGGGTACCGTAATACCCCTAATGCATACCACCACACTGTTCTCTGTGTTCATTAGCTGCCTGTCTGTGCCTGTCTGTATATCATTATCTGCATGTCTGCATATCATGACATCTCCCCTTTTTTTAAATGTTTTGTTGGCATATGGGAAAGTACTTACATGTGGTGGCATATATTAACATATTTACAAGCGGTGGCATATGTGAACGTATTTACATGTGAAGACAGCTGTCTAATGTGAGAAAACAGAACCATAGCAAACAAAACAAATGTTCATAAGTCCAGTCTCTGGGGCTTGCGTCTGACCCTTGTCGACCGCCGGAGAGGTGGTGGTGGGGACGACGGCGCCTTGACAGGCGGGATGGAGGCCTGACTGGTGCCTCGTAGTTCGAGGTGGCAAAACAACACACGGAAACGGAGAAGAAAGGGTTGCGGGCAGGCAACTTTGCGCAGTGCCCGTCTGTTTCATCGCACAACAGAACCATCAGCCATACGTACAACATACGAGCGGGGCGCAGCCTGTCGAACAACGACAGTTGGAGCAGACCAGCCACCATCTGGTATCTTGATCCTGACAGTGTCTGCCGGGGATAACACGGGCAAATGGGAAGCATGAGCATCATAGCCCTGCTTTTGCTGGTTTCGGAGCTGCTGCACCTTCTGCAGCACCGGGAGGTGATCCAGGTTGGGCAAGTGTATGGCTGGAAGTGTCGTCCGCAGGTCCCTGTTCATCAGGAGTTGAGCCGGCGACATGCCAGTGGACAGCAGGGTCACCCTGTACGCGAGCAGTGCAAGGTAGATGTCAGAAGCAGAATCCGCGGCCTTGCAGGTGAGCTGTTTCACAATGTGCACCCCTTTTTCAACCTTCCCATTGGACTGCGGATAGTGTGGGCTGGAAGTGACATGTTTGAAATGGTATGACTTGGCAAACATAGGCCACTCGTGGCTGTTGAAGCACGGGCCACTGTCACTCATGACAGTGAGTGGGATACCATGCCTGGAGAACGTCTCCTTACAGGCCTTGATGACGATCCGAGATGTGAGGTCTGAGAGCTTCACGACTTCAGGGTAGTTGGAGAAATAGTCAATAATCAACACGTAGTCATGACCATTTGCACGAAAGAGGTCGATGCTAACCTTGGACCACGGGGAGGTCTCGATTTCATGCTGCTGGAGTGTCTCCTTGCTCTGCGCTGGCTGGAAGTGTTGACAGGTCGCACAGTTGAGGACTATGAGGACCATGTTCGAGATGTCCTGGCTAATACCGGGCCAGTAGACAGCCTGCCTGGCTCTGCGTCTGCACTTCCCGACGCCCAGGTGTCCCTCATGGATTTGGCGGAGCACCAAACTCTGGAGACTGAGTGGAATGACATCCTGGCTCGCATCTGTTGAGATCTTTGTCTCCCTGTCTGGGTCGAAAAATGCCAAGACAGGTGCAGTGGCGAGCTTGGCTTTCAGCTCCAATCACTCTGCCTGATGTGCTGCCTTCCACTCAAAAGCAGTGGACCTTTTTCACCAGGCTTAGTAGGGCCGTGGTGTGTGAGGCCAGGTTTGGGATGAACTTGCCCAGAAAATTGACCATGCCCAGGAAGCGCAACACCGCTTTTGTGAGGGCCACGAAGAATCCAGCACGAGTTTTAAGGATGCAAAGTAATAACATTTATTTACAAGAACATATATATATAACAACAGCAGCAACTTCCCTTGCTGCACACTCCTTCCTGCTGTTTCCAAACTGGCCAGCTTTATTTATACTTGGAGTTTACTAATGGTTTCACCGCCCCCCTCATTGGGGAAGCTCATACTCCCACAGGATTGTGGGATTGTCATTAGTCCCCAGCCAATGGTAAGTAGGCAGGTTATAACATCCCTCCCCCCCAAAGTCCAAGGAAGCCACCGAAGACCCTGGCGAAAGAGGGCGTCAGACTCATTTTGCCGCAGGCCGGACACCATTTGCACGCGGCGCTGGATCAGGCGGCGTGTAACGAGACGGAGACCGGCGCTTCCGTGATGAACGGCGCAACGGTTGTACATCCACGGCCCGTGGACCCGAAGATTCCCCCTCTGATGCATCCTGTGTCTCCATCTCGGAGTCAGAGTCTGCTGCCTCCGTCATGTCAGCGTCTCTATCTCCATTCGGTTCTGTAACGAGCTGCGCAGGCTTCGAGTGAGGCACCAGTGGAAGATTGTGAGGACTACCTTCCCTTGTCTCTGGTCTCTGCGGCTGTAGAAATGAGCTCCGGGGGCGGGGAATCTTTTGAGGGGATAGTCTTCTGGACCGAACGTGGTCTACATGTTTGCGCTGGAGACGACCCTGGGCTTGCACCTGGTAAGATATCGGGCCCGTTTGGCGAAAGATTACGCCAGGAACCCACTGGGCACCACCAGCAAAATTCCGAACGAACACTGGGTCACCGGGCGCAAACTGCCGTATCGGCTGATGCCGAGAAAATCCCTGTCCCTGCCGTTCTTGTGTGCGGCGTACTTTTGCGCCAATGTCCGGGAAAACCATACTAAGGCGGGTGCGAAGTCTCCGGCCCATTAGGAGTTCTGCGGGAGCTACCCCAGTCACCGCATGGGGGGTGGTCCTATACGTAAACAAAAAGCGAGCCAGTCTCGTGTCCATTGATCCGGAAGACTGCTTCTTTAGGCCTCTTTTGAATGTCTGCACTGCGCGCTCTGCCAACCCATTTGAAGCCGGGTGGTAAGGGGCAGTGCGGATATGGCGTACGCCGTTCATCTTCATGAACCTCGTAAACTCCTCACTCGTGAATGGAGTGCCGTTTTCTGTGACCAGCACCTCGGGGAGGCCATGCGTACTAAACAACAAACGCATCTTTTCAATTGTTGCGCAGGACGTTGTCCCCTGCATCTTATGCACCTCTAGCCATTTAGACTGGGCGTCAATTAATAGAAGGAACATGGATCCTTGAAAAGGGCCTGCGAAATCTGCATGCAAGCGTGCCCAACGCCGCCCTGGCCATTCCCAGTGATGTAGGGGCGTGGCCGGCGGAGGCTTTTGATGCTCCTGTCAAATGGAGCAGTTTTGGGCCACCTTCTCAATGTCGGTGTCGAGGCCTGGACACCAGACATAACTCCGGGCCAACATTTTCATTTTGGTCACACCTGGATGCCCATTGTTCAAGTCTGTCAGTATCAGCTCCTGGCCTTTTTCCGGGACAATCACATGCGTCCCCCGCAAGAAGATGCCGTCTTCCACGCTGAATTCTGACAGCTTGTAGGAAAATGCCCGCAACTCACCTGGGAGCTGTCTATGCTGCCCACCATACAGGACTATGTGCCGAACCTTTGACAGGACTGGCTCCGTCTGGGTCCACTCACGGATTTGTGATGCCGTGACAGGCAAGGTGTCCATAAAATCTAGGGTTGCAACCACCTCACCGGTCGTGGGGGTCGACATGGGGCCGGTCGATAAAAGCAATCGGCTCAGTGCGTCGGCATTTGCTATCTGCGTACCTGGTTTGTGCGCCAGAGAATACTCATATGCAGCAAGCAACAAAGCCCAGCGCTGGATCCGTGCAGAAGCAATGGGCGGTATTGGCTTATCCTCTCTGAAAAGTCCCAGCAGAGGCTTATGATCAGTCACGATAGTGAAATGGCGGCCATACACGTACTGGTGGAAGCGTTTCACCGCAGAAACCACTGCCAGGCCCTCCTTCTCGATCTGCGCGTACTTTTTCTCCGCTGCAGTCAATGTGCGGGAGGCGAAAGCTATCGGTCGCTCGGCCCCGTTCTCCATCTTGTGGGACAGGACGGCCCCAATACCATACGGGGATGCATCACATGTGATGAGCAAAGGCTTTCCAGGATCATAGTGGGTTAGTAACCCAGACAACGACAATTGTTGCTTTACCCGCCGGAAAGCGGTTTCCTGCAGCTGACCCCAAACCCAGGTGTGATTTTTCTTCAGCAGAAGGTGCAAAGGGGCTAGCGTAGTTGCCAGATTGGGGAGGAACTGCCCGTAATAGTTTACGAGACCGAGAAAAGAACGAAGATGCAAAGTGTCAGTCGGGGCGGGAGCCTGTTGAATTGCACGCACCTTCACTGCGACGGGGTGCAAACCTTCGCGGTCCACCCGATAACCTAGGTAGACTACTTCACTTTCCTGAAATACGCACTTTGTGCGACGTAAACGGACTCCAGTCTCCGAAAAGCATCTAAGGACAGCCTCCAGATTTTCCAAATGTTCCTGCTCCGACGTCCCTGTAATCAAAACGTCATCTAAGTAGACAGCAACATGTGGTAAACCTCTCAAAATGACCTCCATAACATGTTGAAAAATTGCGCAGGCAGAAGATACTCCAAAGGGCAACCGTGTATATTCATACAGGCCCCGGTGTGTATTAATCGTTACATATGGTCGGGAGGCAGGGTCCAGCTCCAACTGCAGGTAGGCGTGACTCATATCTAATTTTGTGAACGAGAGTCCACCTGCAAGCTTCGCGTAGAGATCCTCTATGCGAGGCATTGGATATCGGTCGAGTCGGGAAGCCGTATTCACTTTAAGTTTATAGTCACCACACAAGCGAACTGTGGCATCTGGCTTCATTACAGGTACAATTGGTGCTGCCCAGTCAGCAAAACGGACGGGCCTGATAATACCCAAACGAGTGAGCTCCCCTTCTACCTTGTCGAGCAAGGCGTAAGGCACCGGGCGCGCCCAGAAATAGCGCGGCGTGGCTCCTGGTTCGACTTGGATATGGGCTACGGCCGCTTTTATTTTCCCCAAACCAGGCTGGAATACATCTGGGTATCGTCCTAGCACCTCAGTCAACCCTTCAGAAACTGTTTGGACGATGTGCTGCCATTGCAACCGCAAATGGCGCAACCAGTCCCGACCCAACAGGCTGGGCCCATGGCCGCGCACCACGATAAGTGGGAAACGCCCCTTCCGGCATCCATAAACAACAGGGGTCATTGTAGTTCCTACAATGTCCAGTGGTTCCCCCGTGTAGGTGGCCAACCTGGCCTGTGAGTCGGTTAATGTAAGGGTCTGTATAGCCTGCTTGATGCGGTCGAATGTCCTCTGGGCGATCACGGAGACCGCTGCGCCAGTGTCCAACTCCATCTCAAGCGGGTGACCATTGACCCGTACTGTCACCTTAATGGGGGCCACACGGGGAGCTGCCACACAATGCAGCTGCAGGTAGTCGTCCTCCATCTCCACGTCCTCAGGAGTAGTCGCCGCAGGTTCATCCATATGGAAGGTACGGCCCCTGGGCTGGTCCCAGTTACGGCCCCTGGGCTGGTCCCAGTTATGGCCCCTGGGCTGGTCCCAGTTTCGGTCGGAACGACGGCGCCTCTGGCGCCCCCAGGACCGCCGTCCGCGACGGGGTCAGCGCCTACAGGTCTGACACGGACATGGCTCCACATCCATTGGTTCTGGAGAAGGCTCCCTTCGGAGAGGAATGTCCGACGGCCACTGGCGTCGGTCCGGACGTTGCCTCGCCCAAGGTACCGCAGGAGTGCGGTGGGACGTTTTCGGACGGAAGGGGTTGCGCCCAAGGCATGCACTTCCATTCCCTGTAGCTCCTGCACTCCTCGTTCTGCGCTTTCTCGGAACAATACTATTTGAATGGCCTGTTGAAAAGTCCATGTTGGCTCAGCTAACAACTTTCTCTGGGTGGCCGCATTGTTAATACCGCAAACCAAACGGTCGCGTAACATTTCTGACAAGGTCTCACCATAGTCACAGTACTCCGCCATCCTGCGTAGCCTGGATAGAAAATCGGCAAAGGATTCTCCTGGGGTCCTCTCAGCGGTATTAAACCGGTAACGCTGGACTATCGTGGACGGGGTTGGGTTAAAATGTTGCCCCACTATATTCACAAGTTCATCAAACGTTTTGGTGTCCGGCGCAGCTGGGTACGTAAGGCTCCTAATCACCCCAAACGTATGCGGGCCGCAGGCGGTGAGCAATATGACCACCTGGCGCTCGTTTTCGGTGATATTGTTTGCCCGGAATAGTAACGCATCCGTTGTGTGTACTGGTTCCAGCTTTCCAGCGCAGCATCAAAAACATCCAAACGTCCATACAGAGGCATGGTATAATAGAAAACAACTTCCAACCTGTATCCAACAACAATCCAGGGAGATGGCTTCAGCAGTGTAGACAGCTATTCACTTTTACCTTCGTCGCCAGTTTTGTGAGGGCCACGAAGAATCCAGCACGAGTTTTAAGGATACAAAGTAATAACATTTATTTACAATAACACATATATATAACAGCAGCAGCAACTTCCCTTGCTGCACACTCCTTCCTGCTGTTTCCAAACTGGCCAGCTTTATTTATACTTGGAGTTTACTAATGGTTTCTCCGCCCCCCTCATTGGGGAAGCTCACACTCCCACAGGATTGTGGGATTGTCATTAGTCCCCAGCCAATGGTAAGTAGGCAGGTTATAACAACCGCCTTCTTGTCTTCAGGGACCTTCATGGCTTCGATTGCCTTGACCTTGTCTGTGTCCGGGCGCACGCCCTGCTGATAGATCTGGTTACCTAGGAACTTGAGTGTCGACATGCCAAAGCAACTTTTGAACCTGTTCAGCTTCAGGCTAGTGGCATGGACACGGCGGAATACCTGCAGGAGATGGAAAACATGCTCTTCAGGGGTCGTGGACCATATGATGATGTCGTCCACGTACACGCAAACCCCTTCAATGCGCTCCATCATCTGCTCCATGATGCGATGGAAGATCTCCGATGCCAAGACAATGCCAAACGGCATGCGATTATAGCAGTATCTGCCAAACGGTATGTTGAAGGTGCAGAACCTTCTGCTGGGCTCATCCAGCTGGATTTGCCAAAATCCATGTGACGCATCTAACTTGGTGAAAAAACGTGCGTGTGCCATCTCACTGGTGAGTTCCTCCCACTTCAGGATGGGGTAGTGTTCACGCATTATATTCTTATTGAGATCCTTGGGATCAAGGCAGATGCGCAGGTCTCCCAAAGGCTTTCTAGCACATACCATTGAGCTGACCCAGTCAGTCGGTTCTGTTACCTTGGAGATGATGCCCTGTTGCTGAAGATCCTTGAGCTGTGCTTTCAGGTGCTCCTTCAGTGGAGCCGGGACCCGGCGTGGTGCGTGGACCACTGGCTTGGCATCAGGTCGGAGCAGAATCTTGTATCGATATGGCAGCGTGCCCATCCCGTCGAACACATCTGGATACTGAGCGAGGATGTCGTCAATGCCGGCCTGAAGATCCACATCGGAGGATGTCGTTGTGTAAACCCGCTGCACGAGGTTCAGCTGCTTGCAGGCATGCGCGCCAAGTAGGGATGCCCTGTCTGGTTTGTCAATTTCAAAACGTAACCGTGCATGGGTGCACCGGTTGGAGACGAGGAGATGGAAGGATCCCAGTGCCATGATGGCATTTCCGTTGTCGGCCAGGAGCCTGCAGGCTGCTGGAAGGACCTTGGGGGCTTCTTGATGTGTTTGAAGTCTGCCTGTGAGAGGAGGTTGGCAGAAGCACCTGTGCCCAGCTTAAACTGGATGGAGCAGTGGTTGATCTGCATCACCGCACGCCATTCGTCCGCAGAATCCACAGCGAGGATGGATTGAATTTGTGATGAGTTGGATGTGGCATATTCACATTTGGTAATGGTGCCCACACAGTAGGTGGAGTCCAGGCATTCTTCCTCTGGATCCGTTGTGCTGCCAGGATCAGAATCCTGTAATCGTTGTTGCACACTCTGAACGCGCCGTCGTCGGAATTGGGAGCGCTGGCCCCTGACTGGTGGTGCAGACCTGCACAAGGCTGCATAGTGTCCAGGCTTCCCGCAGTTTAAACATTGCCTGCCTCTTGCAGGGCAGTGTTTCTTTGAGTGGGCGTTGGCGCAGTTCGAGCACATCATGATGTCGGCGTCCTGATGCTCTGCGCGCCGTCGCACATGCGCAGTGTGGGTGTCGGCCGCTTCATTATCCAATTCGCATCGCGCATGCGTTGGGCCCGGGAAAAGCGCGCAAAATGGCCGCTTTCATCAATGCTGAGGCGCTGCATCCGGGAGATGGCCTGCACACTCTCTGCCTCGTGGGAGGCAAGTTTCTCATTTTCAGCCGATTTGTACTGGGCACAGCGATTTTTGGCATGCTCATGCACGATCAATTAAACAAAGACGAGAGTTGAATGCAACTGAGGCTTTATTACACTAAGAGGTGTGGCCTCTTCCAGCAGCTGGCGAAATGGCTGCTGTATGGGGAGCACACATATTTATACTCCGCCTACTGGCTGGAGCCAGCAGGCAGGGAACTACCCCCGTACCTGTAGTACAGGGCCTTACCACAAATCACCTAATATATACATCAGTGGTGACTACCACATTCACGCCCTGTTAAAATTGAGTCTGGCGGGGGTGGTGGAGAACTATATACAAGTACATGTTTTAATTACAGAGAAAAAATGGAGTCCCGATCAAGTTACAGGTTCAGTCAGTCCGAAGCCTTGATCTGCCGTTGGGAGTGCCGTAGTGGTGGTGGCGATTCCGGTGTCGGTCTGGTCCTCGGTGACTCTGGGAGCGTGCCAAAATCCTCGTCATCCTCGGGCGTGGGCAGGGGGAGAACGGATTGTCCTTGGGCGGGGGCTGCAGTGGGGTGCGCCGGGGAAGGGGACGGTGGCGCTGGGTCGGAGGGGTGTGTGTGTGTGTGGAACCTGCTGGTTTAGCACACTGGGCTAAATCGCTGGCTTTGAAAGCAGACCAAGGCAGGCCAGCAGCACGGTTCGATTCCCATACCAGCCTCCCCGAACAGGCGCCGGAATGTGGCGACTAGGGGCTTTTCACAGTAACTTCATTGAAGCATACTTGTGACAATAAGCGATTTTCATTTTCATTTCAGCTGGTGCCAGGTCCCTGAGGGAGACAGTATCTTGGCGGCCGTCAGGGTACGCTACATAGGCATACTGTGGGTTGGCGTGGGGTAGCTGTACCCTTTCATCCAACGGGTCCGCCTTGTGGAGTCATATGTGGAGTCATATGTGCTTACGGAGGAGTACGGGTCCTGGAGCTGCGAGCCAAGTCGGGAGTGACACCCCAGAGGTGGACTTCCTGGGAAAGGCAAAGAGACGTTCATGGGGTGTGTCATTAGTCACAGTGCATAGGAGCGACCGAATGGAGTGCAGTGCGTCGGGGAGGAGGAGTCCTGCCAGCGGGAGGCCGGGAGATTTCTGGACCGTAGGGCCAGCTGGACGGCCCTCCTGACCGTCCCATTCTCCCTCTCCACCTGCCCCTTTCCTCGGGGGTTATAGCTGGTCGTCCTGCTTGAGGCGATACCCTTGTTGAACAGGAACTGACGCAGCTCATCGCTCATAAATGAGGATCCCCCGTCGCTGTGGACGTAGGCGGGGAAGCCGAACAGAGTGAAGGTGGTGTTGAGGGCTTTGATAACAGTGGCAGGCGTCATATCGGGGCATGGGATGGCGAAGGGGAATCTGGAGTATTCATCGACCACACTGAGGAAGTAGGTGTTACGGTCGGTGGAGGGGAAGAGCCCTTTGAAGTCCACGCTGAGGCGTTCAAAGGGGCGGGAGGCCTTCACCAGGCGCGCACGGTCCGGCTAGTAGAAGTGCAGTTTGCACTCCGCGCAGACCTGGCAGTCTCTGGTGATTGCCCTGACTTCCTTGACGGAGTAGGGCAGATTGCGGGCCTTGATGAAGTGGTACAAACGTGTGACCCCCCGGGTGACAAAAGTTGCCGTGCAGAGTCCGGAGTTGGTCCACCTGTGCGCTGGCACATGTACCTCGGGATAGGGCATCGGGGGGCTCGTTGAGCTTACTGGGGCGATACAAAATCTCGTAGTTGTAGTTGGAGAGCTCGATCCTCCACCTAAAGATTTTATCATTTTTGATCTTGCCCCACTGTGTGTTGTTAAACATGAAAGCAACCGACCGTTGGTCAGTGAGGAGCGTGAATCTCCTGCCGGCCGGGTAATGCCTCCAATGACGCACAGCTTCAACAATGGCTTGGGCCTCTTTTTCGACGGAGGAGTGCCGAACTTCGGAGGCATCAAGGATTTGTGAAAGGAATGCCACGGGCCTGCCTGGTTGAGGGTGGTGGCCAGAGCGATGTCTGATGCATCGCTCTCGACTTGGAAGGGAAGCGTCTCGTCGACTGCGTGCATCGCGGCCTTGGCGATGTCGGCCTTAATACGGTTGAAGGCCTGGTGAGCCTCGGCCGTTAGGGGAAAAAGAGTGGATTGGATGAGTGGGCGGGCCTTGACCGCATAATTTGGGACCCACTGGGCATAGTAAGAAAAGAATCCCAGGCAACGTTTGAGGGCCTTGGGGCAATGGGGGAGGGGGAGTTCCATGAGGGGGCGCATGCGGTCGGGTCTGGGCCCCAGAACTCCGTTCTGGACCACATAGCCGAGGATGGCTAAGCGGTTCGTGCTGAACACGCACTTCTCCTTGTTATACGTGAGGTTGAGGAGAGTGGTGGTGCGGAGAAATTTGGCAAGGTTGGCGTCATGGTCCTGCTGATCGTGGCCGCAGATGGTGACATTGTCAAGGTACTGGAAAGTGGCCCGCAGCCCGTATCGGTCGACCATTCGGTCCATTTCCCGTTGGAAAACCGAGACCCCGTTGGTGACGCTGAAAGGAACCCTGAGAAAGTGGTAAAGGCGGCCATCTGCCTCGAAGGCAGTGTATGGGCGATCCATCTTACGGATGGGGAGCTGGTGGTAGGCAGATATAAGTTGAGAAGACCCGGTACTGTGCAATCTGATTGACCATATCAGATATGCGTGGGAGGGGGTACGCGTCGAGCTAGTTCTCCCCAGTTTTCACCACCACCACTTGGGCTCTCCAGGGGCTGTAGCTGGCCTCGATGATACCTTCCCGCAGCAGCCGCTGGACCTCAGACCTGATGAAGGTCCTGTCCTGGGTGCTGTACCGTCTGCTCCTGGTGGCAACGGGTTTGCAATCTGTGGTTCAGTTTGCAAATAGGGAAGGTGGGTCGACCTTTAGGGTCGCGAGGCCGCACACAGTAAGGGGTGGTAGGGGCCTGCCGAATTTCAATGTTAGGCTCTGGAGGTTTCACTGGAAGTCCAGGCCGAGTAGTAAGGCAGCGCAGAGGTTGGGGAGGACGTAGAGGCGGAAGCCGGTAAATTCCACGCCCTGGACAGTGAGAGTGGCTACGCAGTACCCCCAGATCACCACATAGTGGGACCCGGAGGCCAGGGAGATTCTCTGATTGGAGGGGTGTACCGCGAGGGAGCAGCGCCTTACTGTATCGGGATGAATGATGCTCTCGGGGCTCCCAGAGTCCAGCAGGCAGGAGATTTCGTGCCCATCGATTTTCACGTTTGTAGAGGCGGTTGCTAGGTTGTGTGGGCGAGACTGGTCTATCGTGATCGAGGCGAGGCGCGGCTGGTCGTCGATGGTGGCGGACGATGGGGTGCCCGGGGGGCATGGGTCCTGTTAAGATGGCGGCGCCCACGGGCCGCACGTGCCGTGGGGGAGACAAGATGGTGGCGCTTGATGTTCCTGGGGAGGGCAAGATGGCAGTGCCCACGGGCCGTGCGTGGTCCAAGGAGGGGAAGATGGCGGCACCCACTGGCCGTACGGGGGGGTGGGGGGATCGGAACAATAGCGGCGACTGAAACAGGCTTGGCACACCGCTGCGAAGTGCCCCTTCTTGCCGCAGGCCTTGCAAAGGGCGCTCCAGGCCGGGCAGCGTTGTCGGGGGTGTTTTGGCTGCCCACAGAAGTAACATTTGGGGTCCCCGGGGTTGGTTGGCTGCCACGCGGCACAGGCGTGGGGTTGGCTGATTGGGGTCCCCGATGGGGCGGCCGTCTGCGGAGTTCACGATGCGTAGGAGGGGTGGGCCGTGTGTCTGGGGCTGTAGGCCTGGATGTTGCGCGAGGCGACCGTCAGCGAGAGCGCAAGCTTTTTGGTTGCCGCGAGGTCGAGCGTGGCCTCTTCTAAAAGGCGATGATGGATTTAATCTGACCCTATCCCCGTAACAAACGCGCCCCTCATAAGCAAGTTTGAGTGTTCCGTGGCCGTGACGGCCTGACAGTCACAGTCTCTGACTAGGGGAATTAGAGCACAGCAGAATTCTTCTACTGACTCACCAGGGAGTTGACTGCGCGTGGAGAGGATGTCTCTGGCGTAAAGCGTGTTAGTCCGCTGAGGGTAGTTTTATTTCAGTAGCGCCATGGCTTTATCGTAGTTCGGCGCGTCCTGGATAAGCAGAGAGACGTCGGAGCTCAGCTGCGTGTAGAGGATCTGAATCTTCTGAGCTTCCGGAATTGGGTCTGGTGCAGACCTGATGTAAGCTTCGAAACAGGCTAGCCAGTGTTCAAAGTCCTTTTTGGAGTTGCCTGATTGCGGATCCAGCTGCAGGCGATCCGGCTTGATGCGGAGGTCCATATTCTGAAAACTTTAGTGTAATAAATTGATGCACGATCAATTACACAAAGACGAGAGTTGAATGCAACTGAGGCTTTATTACACTAAGGTGTGTGGCCTCCTACAGCAGCTGATGAAATGGCTGCTGCATGGTTTGCACTGTAGTACAGGGCCTTACCACAAATCACCTAATATATATATCAGTGCTGACTGCCACATGCACTGTGCATGTTTCAATCGCGACTGGCAGGGTCTTACGCTTGATTTTCAGTAGCTGCTCTCTCAGAGGATCACAGTGAACTCCAAAAATGATTGGTCTCTGATCATGGAGTCAGTAATATCACCAAAGTTGCAGGACAGCGCGAGCAGCAGGAGGTTAGTTAAGAAGGAGTTGAAAGATTCATCTTTACCTTGTCGACGCTGTTTGAATATGTAGCGCTCGAAGATTTCATTGGTGTCCACTTCAGAGTGACTGTCAAACTTGTCCAGGATGGTCTGAAACTTTGTCTTGTCCTGGCCTTCGGTGAAGTGAAAAGAGTTGAAGAGTTTGATGGTTTGATCACCCGCCGTTGAGAGGAGAAGCGCGATCTTCCTTGCATCAGACGCACCCATGAGGTCTGAACTTTCAATGTACAGCAGAAACTTTTGCTTGAATGTCCGCCAGTGGGCACTGAGATTGCCGGAGGTCCTGAACTGGTTAGGAGCTTGAATCTTCTCCATGGTGCCGGGATAAATTCGCTGGTCGTCATGGAACTGAGGTAAACCACCTAGCTTAAGCAGTCTCCTGGTAGCATGATGTGTTATGTACTCTGGGATAACACAGGCTGCAACTGGATGCAGCTTTAACCAAAAGATACTCCAGACCTTGAAGTTAGTTCAATCTGATTTATTGAACCAGTAGCACAGTTAGCACAATTCTCTATGAGTTCGACTCTCTGCTAACCTAAGTGTGGTTACTCTGACTGAACCAGACTAGCTCTTAGCCACGTGCTGGAGGTGTGATATTGTACATACACCCTGACTCACTCTGGAGATGTTCATCAGTGGAAAGAGGCAGAGTGTGAGTGCCTCGTGCCTTTATAGTGAGATATCACCCCTGAGTGTCCTGCCTGCTCATTGGCCATGTCCCGGTCTCTGTGTTCATTAGCTGCTTGTCTGTGCCTGTCTGTATATCATTCTCTGCATGTCTGCATATCAATACAAAGGGGGCTTGCAGGAATCCGGCATAAGTCGAGCAGCTTTTGCTGCAGATACGCGCCCCAGACCGCTGAGTTGGACCCTAAAAATACACCCCCTGATCGGCTGCCCGTCCGACCCTGACCAAAAATTGCCCGGCCGCATATAAGGCCCCCCCGCCCTTCGAGTAGCCCGCTCCCGACCAGGGTGGCCGGGGACTGAGTCCGCATTTGCCATGCTAGTTTCCCGACCGGCAGGACCACATTAGATCCGCGTCGTCGGGACTTCGGCTGTTCGGGGGCGGAGTATGGCTGAGCAAGCCTCCAGCAATGGCTCCAGGTAGGTGCTGCGCGGCATACTCTCTGAGTACGCCGCTTTTCGGGGCCCGGAGAATCAGGGAACTGGTGCCAGTCCTGATTCCGTGCGGGGAAATTGATTCTCTGGCTTGGGACCGGCCGCGATTCCGGCGTTGGGATGTGGAGAATCCAGCCCCCTGTTGCCGGTGTCAGGCAGCGGAGAATCTATCCCACTGTGTTCAAAAATCTGGAGCGGGTCTTGACCCAAAACTTCAGAGACAAGGGTGCTATCAAGGAGGCAATGTTGACAAGCAGGTGGTTACTGATTTGTTATGTTGTAGGTGTAACATAAGCGGCTTCCTTGTGGTGCACTTGACAAAGGAAGGTTCAGACGTGGGGATAACTTCAACACGTTTATTAAACTTTTTACACTTCTGTTACTCGAGTTCGACACTGCTGCTAATCCTACTATAGCTACCCAGACTGACTAACCAGTTGCTGCAATCCACGTGGTGGGTGTAATATTGAATCAACCCTGTGTCTGTACTCACTGACTGTCTCCACTGGAAAGAGGCAGATCATGTGTGTGGTGTCCTTTATATATGGGTTGGTGTAATGCCCTCCTGTGGTGGTGGCACCTCTGTGTGTATCATGAATGTCCACTGGTCGTGTCCTAACTAACTGATCTATTGGTTGAGTGTATGTGTGTGATGTCACTGGTGCTCCCTCTAGTGGCTAGCTAGCCTACATGCATTTACATTGATGCACATCACCACATCCCCCTTTTTTATATGTTACATATTTTCTGTACATTTTGAGAAAATTGAACAAAGAACAGGTAGATAAGGTAAGGTATATACAAGTCATGAGAACAGTGATTAAACAATAAGTCCAAATCAAATGTGCGAGTCCAAAACCCTTCAATCATCATGGTCAAATGTCTCTCTTGGTGGGGTGGTGAGTTGATAGTGGCATGTCCTTGTGAACGCCTTCGGTGTCCCTGTGTATCAGGAACCAAGAAGTGGTCAAATCACTTCGCTGTCTGATTTGGAGTCTTTTTTTCCCGATGTTTGTGATGGTGTTGTTGGATGGCATCTTGTAGCTGATAAGGTGTTGACGTTGAAGAGGTACCATCAACAGTATCATTCGAGGTCATGGATGTGCCATATGTTGATGTTGGATAAGACTGTACATATTGGTTCTGGCCACATGCTGTGCAGGAAGTGTGATCCTGCTGAGAACCCTTGAAGCTTGTCGAATTGGAAACAGAATTGCTGCTCGCATAAATACCTGGTGATGGTGTGAAACTAGAACCTTGCATCTGATAGGAATATGCCGTCTGGCCAGGCTGGGGTGCAGCAAATCCTGGGCTGTAACTAAAGCATCCAGTCTGTAGTGCAGACTGCGCTTGCGGTAGTCCTCCTTCGGTCTTGCTTCCATTAGTGGGCAATCCACAGTGCTGGCCTGTTTGTGAATATGCTGCATAGACTGCTGGCTGCTGCATGCCTGAATACTGGGTTTGTCCAACATGAGCTGTCATTGGCTGCACTGTTGGTGTGGAAAAAATGTGTGGATATAGCTGTGGTGAATATTGGTGTATTTCTCTTGGACTGTAGCCGCTGCTGTTATTACTGACCCAGTTTAATTGTTAAGTGATCCATCTCCTGTCGTTGTGGCATCTGCTGTCACCCTGAGCGTGCCATCACTGAGGTTGTGGCACTCCCTGTCTGGAGTAAAGTCCGGCTTGCATGAATCAGAGTCGCCATTTGGTTTCTCCCCATCTGGAGCCTGGTCTGTTTTAACTGAGTCAGTGTTGGTTTGTTGATGATCCCCATCCGGAGTCTTAGCAGGTTCACTGGAGTCAGCTGAGATTTCTTGAAGCTGCACGTCTGGAGTCGGAACATGCAGGAATGCATTGACTTGTGGAGAGGTTCGAGCGAATGAGGGTGGAAGTATCGTGGTGTCACCGGAATCACCAGTGGTCTCACAGTGATCGGCGAGTGCCTCTGTACACACTAGCTGAGGTCTGTCACTTTGCACATCTTGCATGGGAAGGGGGATGCTGTCATCACTCGTCTCACATACCGTGGGTAGATCCTCAGTAGCTGCTTTTTGTTCACTTGGGTTGGGTAAATTGTCAGAGTCTTCATCTGGTGGCGCAAACAATATGGGTGGACTGTCATTGTCTTGCTGTTGTCCTTCATTTGGGCTTGGGCTGTCATCGTCGCTTTGTTCTTCACTGTAGCATGATAGACCGTCATGGTCGTCCTGCTGTGCACTGGAGCGTGGTAGACTGTCATAGTCTTCTTGCTGTTTACTTGAGCATGGCAGACTTGCATCATCTGCCGCTGGTTGGTCAGAGGAGGTTGCTAGACCATCTTGTCTTGTTCCTGCAAGGACTGCGCGTCGGAGTCTTGCGTTGCTTCTATCATGGTGGCTGTCCACAAGCTCGCTGCGGAGGCTTGTGACACTGGAGTCACTTCTTGTTCGTGCAAGGACTGTGGTGTGGAGTCTTGCGTGTCTTCTATCGTGGAGTCGGGAACCCTGAGTGGTGCGTGGACCACGCTCTGTGTGGCAGCAGTCCGCTCTCTGTGGGCTTGTACCGCTCTCTGTCTCTTAATTTCAGGCTGCAGCACCATCCTGCACTCACGAGTTAGGCTGTCATATCTGCTGGGCTGAAGATCCTCAAATCCGAAGAACGAATCCGCGTCTGCATTGGATTCAGTATTGGGGTCGCCAATGTGCAACACGGCTAGTTGCGGTTCGGATTTGGTACTGGGGGTAGCCCCCCAAGGTGAAAGGTTCGTCCGAGTCGTTGTCTTCTAGGACCATATCATCACTGTTTGCGTCGGAGCTGGGATTGGGCTCGCGAGGTCCAGAGAAAATCTAAAGGTCGGTATCGAAGTATTCAAGGTCAGAATCATCGGTTTGGGCGAAGGTAACTGCTGGTTGCAGGGTTCTTCGGAGGTGAATTTCATTTCCTGGTTCAATTTGAGGTATTGTGCTGTCATTCCAGGTGAAGGAAGGTTGTTGTACGGCTTTAAAGGATTTTTTTCTTTGATTTGGGGCGCTTCCCCCTTAAATGGGCATGGTCCGGGGCCTCTGACATCATGACGCATGTGACATCATACGTAGGAAGCGTTTGCACATGCGCTGTTCCTGTACCGATGGCTGTTTTCGTGATTGCGCATGCGCGGCGTCTCGCAACTGCACAAGTGCAGTCCCTTTAGAAAGATGGCCGCCGATCAAAACTTCTCTGCCCCGGGATCTCGGCCTCGTGGTGAGTACTGGCGCTTCGCTTACCTTTTCTTGCTGGTTGGAGTGTGTTTTCCTCACAGTATTTGCTGAATTTGTCCAGGATTGCCTGGAAGTCGCTCCTGTTTTGCCCCTTTTGCCCCTAAGGGCAGCACGGTAGCATTGTGGTTAGCACAATTGCTTCACAGCTCCAGGGTCCCAGGTTCGATTCCCGGCTTGTGTCACTGTCTGTGCGGAATCTGCACGTTCTCCCTGTGTCTTCGTGGGTTTCCTCCCACAGTCCAAAGATGTACAGGTTAGGTGGATTGGCCATGATAAATTGCCCTTAGTGTCCAAAATTGCCCTTCGTGTTGGGTGGGGTTACTGGGTTATGGGGATAGGGTGGGGGGTGCGCTTGGGTAGGGTGCTCTTGCCAAGAGCTGGTGCCGACTCGATGGGCCGAATGGCCTCCTTGTGCACTGCAAATTCTATGATTCTTGGAGAACTTGAATTTTTAAAAGATTTCTTCTGCTCTGGCACCAGCGATGGTAAGGAGAAGCTCTGTCTTTTCAGCATCGGCCACTTCTTCTAGTTCGGTTGCTACCAGGAAGATTTCAAACATTTGCCGGAATACCTGCCAGTTTTTGCGGAGATTGCCATGGCACTGGAGCTGCTACGGAACCCGGATCTCGAACATCTTGCCTGGGTATTGTTGCTGGTTGTCGCTGTACGCTGAGGTATGGCTATATGGATTGAAACAGTTCAGTCCTGGTACCATGATTTATTATGTTGTAGGTGTAACATAAGCGGCTTCCTTGTGGTGTACTTGACAAAGGAAGGTTCAGATGTGGAGATAACTTCAACACGATTATTAAACTATTTACACTTCTATTACTCGGGTTCGACACTACTGCTAATCCTACTACAGCTACCCAGACTGACTAACCAGCTGCTGCAATCCACGTGGTGGGTGTAATATTGAATCAACCCTGTGTCTCTACTCACTGACTGTCTCCACTGGAAAGAGGCAGATCATGTGTGTGGTGTCCTTTATATATGAGTTGGTGTAATTCCCCCCTGTGGTGGTGTCACCTCTGTGTGTATCTTGAATGTCCATTGGTCATGTCTTATCTAACTGATCTATTGGTTGTGTGTGTGTATGTGATGTCATTGGTGCTCCCTCTAGTGTCTAGCTAGCCTACATGCATTCACATTGATGCACATCACAACAGTTACCTTATATATTTGTCCATCTGATCCTTAAACAACAGTAGCTAGTCCAGTAGTTATTAAGAGTCTGGGGGACAGTTTTCCAACTCCACACTAACAACATGTAATTGGAAATTCAGGTCCTGCTGCACAGGGAATTAGGACTCCCTACTGGCAGAGCAAAGTGAGAAACTTACCTGTCTTGTTTCAGGGATTACGCAATGTTGTATGCATCTATGGTAGCACAGAGATTGAAATTTAATTTGCATTATCGCTGTTTTCGTTTTCCTGGTTTTCTTCTGCACACCAACAATTTTGATCATACCTTTCATGTCAGCTGTGTCAAAACTCCAAACCTATTTGTGTGTGGAACAGACTATTTCACTTCTTTGCAATAAGGCCACTTTCACTCTTATGAGCTGAAAGCTCTCCACTCCACAAATAGATGAGAATACATTGTCCATCGCTGACATTGTGAAAAACAAAATGGTATTTTTCAATTATCCCCAGCATAAAGCAAAAGAATTTTGAGTTAAGGCATTGGTCCCTTGCATCAGTGTTACATATGAACTCAAGCATCATGTTTGGATCGAGGAGGCCTCGGGTAAGATAGAAATGGCCAAAGGCTAGTTGAATCGGAAGGGAGTAGGCAGACTCATTAGCTGTAAAGATGTTTGATCACAGGTTTGAACCTGCAGCAGGAAAGAAAGTAGCCACAACAACTTTATTTGAACTAACTTAGGAAAAACAATCATTTTAAAATCAATGTTAGTAATTGGAAAAGGAGCAGATTTACCCAAGGCAGCAGACCTATAGACCCCTGCATGAGAACACATCAGGGAAAATAATCAATTTAAATATAATATTGAAGAAAAATGTAGTAAAAGTTGTGTCTAGCTAATTCTGTGAGAAAAATGTATGTGCCATTATTGAGTGCTCATGGAGTAATAAAATGTTAGTATGAGTATTGAGGTTCACATATTTTGCTACTTAAATTGAGATTTTGTTGCCATCTAAATTATTTATTTATCCTTCACACTGTTATGGACAGGAGGGAGTTTAATTTAAACAGCCCTGATTTCTCCTCCCACCATCCGTCCATAAATAGAAAGGTGTTTTGATTTTGATTTCCCCCTTTAAAAGCAGTGTGTATTTCCCAAGCCGCCAATGTTGGTGTGATCCAGTTTCTATTCATAAACCAACGGCAAACTTGAGATTGGGTAAAGTCAGTAGGGTAACATATTTTCACACACTCTAACATGAGCGAAGGGTCATGACGTTGCTTCCTTTTACACTCGTGCTCTATAAGAGGGGGTAGAAAATTCACAGGACGAAGACCACAGAATAAAGAATTATTGTTTCACGTGAGTCCAGAATCTAAAAGTCCAATGGTGAATTCTTTCACAGAGGTTGGAAGATTGAAGACTAATGCAAGATAATTCACTTTGACAGTAGAAATGATCCCACAATGGGCAAGGCATATGAAGATAAATTAGTCTTGTAGATAATAGTCTAGAAGTT
The DNA here is from genome assembly GCF_047496885.1 of Scyliorhinus torazame. Taxonomy (NCBI): domain Eukaryota; kingdom Metazoa; phylum Chordata; class Chondrichthyes; order Carcharhiniformes; family Scyliorhinidae; genus Scyliorhinus; species Scyliorhinus torazame. The sequence continues at coordinate 108,219,394 of NC_092709.1, read as the reverse complement.
CAGAGGTTCCAGTAGAAACAGTATAGATGGAAGCCAGGCATTTACCTGGACCGAGCCCTTGCTAGATGGAAGGTGGCAGATAGTATTGCAGCTCCACAAGGCAACATTACAGGTTCCTCCAGCTAAGAGGTTATGCCACTTGACTCCCATTTCTCACTTTGGCTATGACAAAAGATGGATATTCCTTCTTCTAGATTCTTCAGATTGTTAATGTTTCAACCATTAAGCATTTGAAATGAGGGTGGAGTCTGTTTGTCCTAGCAGACAAGTAGCATTGATTGGCCAGACCTGGTTTAGGAAATGTAGATAGTCTTTGTATAATTCCCTTTAAATTTGGTTTCTGCAGCTCTCAGGGTCATTAGTGAGGTAAAGAGGTACCAGCTTCTCTGATATTGCCAAAATGTTCCTTTTGCTTGAAAGTCACAGCCAATTGTCGCTTCGGTCATTTTAACACCTTGGTCCAGTTTTTAATATTTTATAAATTAGCAATGAGTGTAGATAATGAATACGATTTATCGGCCGCATTGTGCTCTAGCTTGGGAACGACACGGCCATGAGATCACGGGAGAAGCCAAAATCAGGACTCCTGCCGGGCGCCGATTGGTTTGCGATCTAACCAGCTGCTACCGTTGGCAAGATCAGGATCCCGCCGTGGCGTGATGAGAGACCAATAATCACCAATTCAAGCTAAGCTCCACAACATTAACGGGAATGACCCCCCATCTAATGGCCTCCCCAGCAAGTGGTCATGTGGGCGCCAATTAGTGCACCTTTTTAAAAACGTGAAGCTGGTGGACTAGCTGGTGTGGCGAACCGAGGAAGTGAGTATCTATCTTTGAATCCGGCGGTGAGCCCGGAGACACTGGGGTTGCAGTCCCAATGCTCAGATGGGGGGGGGGAGAGACCCTGTTGGGGGGGGGGTCCTCGGTCGGGGGGGGGGGGGCGGGGAGCGCCATTGATGGGTGGGTATTCCAGAACCTGCAGGTCCACCATGCCACCCCCCGGATCATCTGTACCCACAATGCAGGCAGCTCCGGCTACTGCCTATCTGTCCCCCTGACCACTCATAACCCCTACTGACCATGGCGGCCTCCAGGCACACAGCTCGAGGCTATTACTAATAGCAACATTGGCAATCGTGCTAATGTGAGCACTTCACAGCTCCCAAGTGCTTTCGCAACCTGGGCCTGGCGAAGCTCACCATAAACAGGTCCAGGCAGCGGGTAATCGAGGGGTCGTCCAGCCCAACTGTCTGCCCTTCCTCTGTGGTTTAATTCGTGGCCGGGTATCCCTGAAGAGGAAGCATGTGCTGTCCATTGGCACCATTATGGCTTTCTGTGCTAAGTGTGCACCGCAGGGTCTGGGATGCTTTATAGACCCTTTTAATCACATTTTGTTTTGAGTTTTTAAGCTTCCGTTGAATTTTGGTTTTGTTTGTTTGCGCAGTGCCCCTTTTGCTTTATCCCTCATTTTCTTTACTTTTGTTTACTAGTTTGAAAGTTTTCGCTCCTTTGTCCTCTTTGCTGCCTTCTCTGGCTGCGAGCTATTGACGCCTATCGGTTGCTTGGTTGATGGCTATTGCGACTTCTGCTTCCGGGGCCTGGAGGGCAATCCAGAGGGTGCGGGATGACCTGCTGCCAGCATTGGGGATAGTCTACTTGGACCACGCGGATCGATGGTGACATTGGAGGCTTGCTCCTACAGATCACTGGCGATGTGTCCTTACGGACTGTTCATGACCTTCCTGAGTGTGAGCCAATCTGCTGAGGTGGCCTGTTCTGACTGTGTAGCTAGATGAGGGCGCAAGAGGCATGTTTCTTTTTCAGATTGCTGGCAAAGTGCTCTGACGGACTGCTGCAGACCTTCCTGTATGGGTGTGGTACATCACCTCATTGTTGCATTGTATACGGTTTGGTCCCATCCCCTTTTATATGCTTGCTTACTGTTAGTATGCAACGGTGTTGCCTGGCTCTTGTTTTTTGTAAAAAGAAATTATTAAACTAAAATATGCCCAAGTGCATTCCCGTAGGTAAACGTGCCATGTCGCAGATGAGAGTTATTGCCTTGCATCCCAACCAGGCCATGAGGCCTGGACACTCTGCCTGAACACTGCAACACTAACACAGAGGCAGAAGGCAACATCCAAACACCCAATGGCTGGGCCTCAGCACTGGGGACATCCCCACAACCAGAGAGTGGGTGTGTGCACCGGGAACGGAACCAGCGCCCGGTCCAGGTATCGTTACCAGGGGGTGCCTGGGGTACAGGGTCTGGGGTCCAATGCCTGTGGGTGCCTGCTGTAGCTGGATGTGTGTGTACAGGGTATGTTGGATGGCACACTGAGGGATGGCAGGCGATGTGAGGCGGGTGGAGCCATGGGAGGACCGGAGGGTATCTGGCTGGAAGCCATCGCTGATTGACTGTCCCTCATTTGTCAATCCCTTACAGCGATTGCACGGAATGGATGCTGCCATCGTGGTGCTGGTGGCAGGTCAGGCGGCCAGACACCGGAGAAGACAGCGGCAGCAGCGTCGACAGAGGCTCAAGGCAGCGACTTATATGCAGGGCCCCGTCCCACACCCTGAGGACCCGGTCACACATCAGGCCAGGGAGGGACCCAGAGGGGGAGGCCAGCGATGGCCCACGGTGTGCAGGCGTCGCTGGTTGTTCAAGCAGATGACGGGCAGCGTGTGCCGCAGGAGGCCCCCCCTCAACAAGGGGAGGTGCGGCACCTGTGCCATGTCCTTGTGGATGGCAGCCACATCCTGGGATAGTCACGATCGCTCGCATCTTTGAGGGACACAAAGTTAGATCTGGGGATAAGGAGTACCCGCTGAGGACTTGGCTGATGACACCAATGTGGAGGCCAGAGAACGATGCTGAGACCCGATATAACGAGGCCCATGTGGCCACCCGGGCTGCCATTGAGCGGTGCATCGAACAGCTGAAAATGCTGTTTTGATGCCTTGACTGCTCTGGTGGAGCACTGCAGTACACACTCCGGATGGTCGCCCGCTTTGTGGTGGTCTGCTGTGCTCTGCACAACCTGGTACAGCAGTGGGGCAACATGCTAGAAGTGGAGGGGGAGGAACATGCGGCCACCTCTGAGGAGGAGGACGAGGAGGCGCCGGACCAAGGGGCTGGCAGGTGAACCTGGGGAGGACCCGCCGGACCAGCTGGATGATGCCGGAGGGCCAGTGTGGCCCTCATCCTCGCCCACTTCACATAGGACTTGGCTTTGTCTGTCATCCTACCCCCACACCACTCCACCCCACCAATGTCCCACCACACCTGTGCGCTCATCCCCTACCAGACCCACCTCACCTTCCCTCCCCCCCGCAATTTCCCTGTTCACCTGTTGCACCCTCCCAGGATCTGAGCTACGTCACTCCAGGGTGATGGCCGGCACTGTCAGCGGGCCACCGTCGAAGGCATAAGGGTGATGATTGTGGTCATCACCACTGTTTGTATAATACGTATATGAGAGGTAATACGGTAAGGCTCCTTACTTCAGGTACTGGGGTAGATTCCTGCCTGCTGGCTCCGCCCAGTGGACGGAGTATAAATGTATGTGCCCACCGAGCTGCAGCCATTTCGGCAGCAGCTGCAGGAGGCAACACATCTTTGTTTAATAAAGCCTCGATTACTCTCTACTCGCGTCTCATCGTAATTGATAGTGCATCAATGATAACCTGCTGAGCACTGGTGCTCCTCAATCTATGCCATAGGGCGGTACAGTAGTACAGTGGTTAGCACTGTTGCTTCACAGTTCCAGGGTCCCAGGTTTGAATCCCGGCTTGGGTCACTGTCTGTGCGGAGTCTGCACGTTCTCCCTGTGTCTGTGTGGGTTTCCTCCGGGTGCTCCGGTTTCCTCCCACAAATCCCGAAAGACGTTCTGAATTCTCCCTCTGTGTACCCGAACAGGCGCCGGAGTGTGGTGACTAGGAACTTTTCGCAGTAACCTCATTGCAGTGTTAATGTAAGCCTATTTGATTATTATAGTCTGACTCTTGTCTGTCTCTATGTGCGCGCAATAAAACATCTGGAATTAAAAAGTCTAATGATGACCATGAAACCATTTCCGATTGTCATAAAAACCCATCCGGTTCGCTAATGTCCTTTCAGGAAGGAAATCTGCCATCCTACATGCGACTCCAGACCCACAGCAATATGGTTGACTCTTAATTGCCCCCTAAAGGGTAATTAGCAATGGCCAATAAATGCTGGCACAGCCTGCGATGCCCATGTCCCATGAACGAATAGAAAAAGGTTATGTGATTACTGCACAGCTCACAAGTGCATTCTTGTGGGTACACGTGCCAAGCATCAGACGAGTTTTATTGCACAACATTCCAATTAAACTGTGAGGCCTGGACATTTCGCCTGAACGCCTGAACACCATTAAGGCAGCAGCCAACAATAAAACACCCAGGAGCTGGGCCTCAGCACTGGGGATATCCCTGCAACCAGAGGGTGAGTGTGTGGATCAGGGAAGGGTACCTGAGCTAGGTTTCCCTAATGTTCGCAGCAGTGGTCTTGGGTCTTGGGTCTAGGGACTCCTTATGAGGCTGGGGCTGAGTGTGCAGGGCAGGATCCCCCAGCACAAATTGGCACTCTGAGAGAAGGCAGGAAATGTAAGCATGGGGGAGGCTTGGGGGGTACGAGGATCCCAGGGTGGAGGCCTTAACTGATTGATGGTCTCTCACCTTCTCCAATTCCTTACAGGTATAACAAAATGGGCAGTGTTGTTGACCCAGCAGCGGCAGCTGTCGCAGTGCTGGTGGCAGCCCAGGCTCCCGGACACTGGAGAAGGTGGCAGACGCAATGACACAAGCTCGATACGACACCCCATCTGCACGGGGCTGCTGCACACCCACAGACCCGGCCATCCATCAAGTCGGGGAGAGACCCAGAGGGGGAATGCCAGCAACGGCCCAAAGCATCCAGGTATTGGTCATTTGAGGAGATGACGGACAGCATGTGCTGTAGGGGACTCTGTCTCAGCAAGAAGACGGAACGGCATCTCTGCCATGTCCTTGCAGCATTGGCACTGCGTGAAGGATTGGCCGTGAAGGTCACCACAGCCCTAAACCTTTATACCACTGACGTCATGGATGCCTTGTATGCCCAAGCAGCTGACTATATAAACTTTGAGATGGACCATGCCCTCCAAGATGGGCAGCAGGATTCTACACCATCACCGGGATGCCCTAGGTCCAGCAGGTAATTGAAGGCACGTCGGTCGCCTTGCGCGTAGCTGGGCATCAGAGAGTGGCCTTCATTTACAGGAGGGGGTTCCACTCCCTGAATGTTCAACTCATGTGTGACCACCACCTCCGGATCAGGCAAGTTTGTGCACGCTTCCGCGACATGCAATACAGCTATGTCCTGGGACACTTGAAGATCTCCGGCATTTTCACCCCAGGATGACGGGTTGGATCTTGTGGGATAAGGGGTACCCATTGAGGCCATAGTGAAGCACCCGGCAAGTAGCGCCCGATACGGCACTTAGAACTTCTCCCGTTAAATCGCGCCCAATAAAATTGATTTTCGTGACTGCCTCAGCCCTCATTAACATGTTACGCAAATTGCACCAAATGGCTGATGATGTCAATGCGGAGGCAGGAGACTGATGCGGAGACCCGATATAATGAGGCCCATGCAGCCACCCGTGGTGTCATTGAGCAGTGCACTGGACTGCTCAAAATGCGGATCCAATTGCACTGGTGGTGCACTGCAATACACCACCCAGAGGGAGGTTTTATCAAAAATCTCGCAAGGTAGAAAGATCAAATGATTGCTAAGCAACAAAGTGCAATGATTGAAGAACATGGGTCTTCACAGTCAGTGAGAAGTGTTATATCCTCAGCTCTCTGTGTGTGACACAACAAAGAACAAAGAAAAAAGAACAAATAAAAGTACAGCACAGGAACAGGCCCTTCGGCCCTCCAGGCCTGCGCCGTCCATGCTGCCCGTCTAAACTAAAATCTTCTACACCTCCGGGGTCCGTATCCCGCTATTCCCATCCTATTCATGTATTTGTCAAGACACCCCTTAAACGTCACTATCGTCCCGGCTTCCACCACCTCCTCCGGCAGCGGGTTCCAGGCACCCACTACCCTCTGTGTAAAAAACTTACCTCGTACATCTCCTCTAAACCTTGCCCCTCGCACCTTAAACCTATGCCCCCTGGTAATTGACCCCTCTACCCTGGGGAAAAGCCTCTGACTATCCACTCTGTCTTTGCCCCTCATAATTTTGTAGACCTCTATCAGGTGCCCCTCAACCTCCGTCGTTCCAGTGAGAACAAACCAAGTTTACTCAACCTCTCCGCATAGCTAATGCTCTCCATTCCAGGCAACATCCTGGTAAATCTCTTCTGCACCCTCTCTGAAGCCCCCACATCCTTCTGGTAGTGTGGCGACCAGAATTGAACACTATACTCCCAAGTGTGGCCTAACTAAGGTTCTATACAGCTGCAACATGACTTGCCAATTTTTATACTCAATGCCCCGGCCAATGAAGGCAAGCATGCTGTATGCCTTCTTGACTACCTTCTCCACCTGTGTTGCCCCTTTCAGTGACCTGTGGACCTGTACACCAAGAGCTCTCTGACTGTCAATACTCTTGAGGGTTCTACCATTCACTGTATATTCCCTACCTGTATTAGACCTCCCAAAATGCATTACCTCACATTTGTCTGGATTAAACTCCATCTGCCATCTCGCCGCCCAAGTCTCGAAACGATCTAAATCCTGCTGTATCCTCTGATAGTCCTCATCGCTATCCGCAATTCCACCAACCTTTGTGTCGTCCGCAAGCTTACTAATCAGACCAGTTACATTTTCCTCCAAATCATTTATATATACTACGAACAGCAAAGGTCCCAGCACTGATCCCTGCGGAACACCACTAGTCACAGCCCTCCAATCAGAAAAGCACCCTTCCATTGCTATTCTCTGCCTTCTATGACCTAGTCAGTTCTGTCTCCATCTTGCCAGCTCACCTCTGATCCCGTGTGACTTCACCTTTTATACCAATCTGCCATGAGGGACCTTTTCAAAGGCCTTACTGTAGTCCATATAGACAACATCCACTGCCCTACCTGCATCAATCATCTTTGTGACCTCCTCGAAAAACTCTACCAAGTTAGTGAGACATGACCTCCCCTTCACAAAACCGTGCTGCCTCTCGCTAATACGACCACTTTCTTCCAAATAGGAGTAGATCCTGTCTCGAAGAATTCTCTCCAGTAATTGCCCTACCACTGACGTAAGGCTCACCGGCCTATAGTTGCCTGGATTATCTTTGCTGCCCTTCTTAAACAAAGGATCAACATTGGCTATTCAACCTTTAAGAGGCCAAAGGACACAGACTGGTTCGCAATTGTATCTGTGTTTTCTTGATCAGCAAGTCTGAAGACTGTTCATTGCTACTTTTCACAACAAAATATCATCAGTATCTTCAGTATCTACTATTCAACATAATTTTATCACAATATTTCAATACCTGAAAAACCTTAAAAAAGCACCAAGGTAGAAGGAGATAACAGGTAAGTAGATAAAAATGCAAGATTAAAGTCAATGGAAAAAACTCATAAGAATAATATGCAGGGTAAACAGGTTACTGATTCACTCTAAGCTTATTACACACTTCTGGCAATTTCAACCCACAAAGCTGCTCAGTAAATAAAGAGAACTCCAGCCATGATTCGATCTTCTGTTTATAGGATAATTATAGATGAAAAAGTCATCTAGCCCAGCTCATCTCATCCATCCAAATGATATATCAATATATGTATTAGGAGCAGGAGTGAGCCACTCAACCTGTCGAGGCTGCTCTGCCATTTAACATTGTCTACATTTTACCAGTGACTATAACTCAAAAGTACTTAGTTGGCTGGAAGGCAATTTGGGACATGTGAAAGGGGCTGTATAAGTGTGGGTTTTGTCTTCCTTTGCACCTGCAAGCAGTAAACAAAGTAACTGTAGCAGTGATAAAATTGGAGACCCAGTGCAGATTTTCTAAAGATATTGGGCGGAATTCTCTGATCCTGAGGCTAAATGTTGACGCCGTCGGAAACGCCGTCGAGAAACTCGACGGCGTCACCATGGCCTCAGGATCAGCAATTCCACTCCCTACAGGGGGCCAGCATGGCACTGGAGCGGTTCACGCCGCTCCAGCTGCTGATCCCGGCATCAACAGGGCGCCGCAGGGTCCACGCATGCGCGGTGGCATCGGTGCCAACGCACGCATGCGCAGTGGTACCGGCACCAACTCGCGCATGCGCAGTGGCTCCCTTCTCCGCTCCAGCCCCGACGCAACATGGCGTAGGGCTTAAGGGGCTGGCACGGAAGAAAGGAGGTCCCCAGCCAAGAGGCCGGCACGCCGATAGGCGGGTCCCGATCACGGGCCAGACCACAACGGAGGCCCCCCCTGGGGTCGATACCCCCCTCCCCCCCACAGGCCACCCCTGGATCCTTCCACGCCAAGGTCCCATCGGCTGAGAGCAGATTAGAACGGCGGCGGCAGGACTCGGCTTTTCTGCTACAGCCACTCGGCCCATATGGGCCGAGAATCGGCGGGGGGGGGGGCGGGTAGAGCGGCCCCGACCGGCGCCACGCTGGCGCCAATGGCGCCGATTCTCCGCTCTCCAGAGAATTGCATCGGGGTGGCGTGGCGCGATTCGTGCCAGTCAAGGGGATTCTCTGGCCCGGTCCCGGACTGAGAGAATCCCACCCATTTAATCACAGAGCAATCAACTGATGCTAGAAAAGAGGTTTCAACTAATCACTGCACTTTTACAAAACAATTCTATTCTGTAGCTAATATAACCGTACCATTCTGAATTCTCCAGCATCAACCCACAGCATACCATAAAGAGCATCTGCATCTTTTACAGCTTTGTCACAGGATTTGTCAATCAGGCATTTACTACCACCTTGGAAAAAATGTCGATTAAATTGATGGTCTGAAATTTTCAGGGACGAGTGATATATGGTACATAAATTCAATATGGCCTGAGCTCGGAGAACTGGATATTTCACCTTCCTCCAGCAACAGTCATAGAAATTGTGTTGTACATTGTGAATTGACAACATATCTGGGGGGAACCGAGGATGGAGTAGAGAATTTTAAAATCTTTCTTTAAGCAATCACCCAGTGACAAATAGGGATTTAATTCCCAGGCTTTGCATCGGTAATAAAACGGGTGAGAGTGAGTTAACATGAGGTTTTGCATTAATCCTGGTTTTTAATTTCTTATGTCTATTTTGATGAGGCCCCAAGATTCGATGAGGCCCCAACTCCCGAAGGTTGGATGCAGCAGCAGTTTGTATTCACAGCAACTGTCAGTAAAACTGAACTGAAAGACCAGTTTACAAACCAGTGACGGCATGAAAAACCGGCATTTGCATGCATTTTAAATGTGATTAGCACATTTGACCCACTATGCTCCGAACCTCTGCAGTGCTCCACTCCTCTCAGGCAGAAATCATACGGGCGCGATTTACTCGAGGTATTTAATAATAATAATAATAATAGTCACCTATTGTCACAAGTAGACTTCAATAAAGTTACTGTGAAAAGCCCCTAGTCGCCACATTCTGGCACCTGTTCGGGGAGGCCGGTACGGGAATTGAACCTGCACTGCTGGCATTGTTCTGCATTACAAGCCAGCTGTTTAGCCCACTGTGCTAAACCAGCCTCCTACCATGGGGCCTGGGCACCATGGCTACTGAGAGGGAGGAAGAAGATAAGCAAAGTTTGAAAAACTGTTAAAGAGTGTGGCATTTGATGGGAGGTGACTGCCCAGGGGAGTAGTGGGGAGCGACTTAATGACAGCTCTGTGGATTTGGGATCCCTTGGAATCAGGGTGGCCTAGCTCCGGCTGCCATTGCTCCAGTATTTGTTTTGTAAGGAACTTTCTAAAATCCTGGTCTGTTTTGTGTTTCTCGTTTAATACCTGTCCTGCTGGCTGGTATTAAAATCACAGACTTTTGGTTTTGAACTTCAACCACTGCTGCAAGCTGCTGTGTCAACTTAGTTGGCTGATCCATTGGATTCAGTATGCTCTGTGGCATAGCCCGCAATGTAATGTTGATGGACTTGGCAAACAGCCAATCGGCTCATTTGAAATCTGGGCCTCAGACATACTCTCGTTTGTGATTGGTGGAGCTTTTCAAAATCTTCTGGAATAGGAGAAGCCAGCCCAATTTTGTCAGTTCTGTGAAATATCCAAGCATGAAACAGCTTTAAGGCTCTCTCTCTCAGCTCTCTCTCTCTGCCAAGTGATTTCAGAGCCTCTTAGCCAGACCTGTGGAAAGCACTCCTATTTAAAAGTCAATAGCCAGGCAGTGAAGGGAACTACTGGTTTGAAAGGCTGCAAGCAGGTTCTTCCACCAGGTCTGTAACAGTTTAATTCTCTGTTTGAATGGCTGGGACAACCTCAGTCTGAGAACTCTCTTCACAATACAGCCAGAATCTCTGCATAGAGACCAGGCAAGCCTTTGAAAAGCAGAGTGGATGTAGAATGTGCTGCAAATGCACTGGTAGAGAATTCCAGTAATATCTCAGGGTGACAGAGAGTCCTTTTAGTGGTCGCATGATAGAATTGCAAAGACTTGAATCTCCTGTGTGAAGGAAATTCCCCAGAGGAAGACGTACAGTCTGGGAGTTCTAATGGATTGTAGCCCTTAAAAGATCCAAACTCATCAATGGTTTGCAATACCTTGCATTCTCTAGAGATCACTGCCTACAAAGACATCAACCTCAGCAGCAAAGATCCTTAAATATCTCATACCTTTTAATTCCTGTTATTTTTCATCCTTTCCTTACCCCATACCATATGTTTGTCTTGTATGTGTCTGGGTGGAGGGTGGGATGGGGTTTTGGGAATAGCTAGACGAGTAGGCCTTGTAAATAAACAGTTTTTAAAATATTTAATTATAAATCTGGTGCCTGTAACTCATTGGAGCATCAAGGGTTAAACATCTCAGGAAAATACACAATTTGTTGGTTAATTCAATTATGTTGGGACCCCTGGGTCTGTGGGACTGGAACTGACTGTGCACATGCCCAGGGTGTCGTAACGGTTTTTAATGCACCCATTTGGTACAAGTTACAAGCCCCTGGCTGCTCACTCTGCTGACTGCTCCCTGTGTCCTGTTCACAGAGCCTCTGGTTATTTGGGAGCCCATCCAGGTCACCCCTCTGGAAACCCTCAGACCCCAGCTGACCCATCAACGGGATGGGCGTGGCCAAGCTCAATCAGTGGCCCACCAGGTGCTGCCAATCAGTGCACTCATATGCACGATGCATACATCCTGGTGCACTCATTGCGTCCCGGCACCTTCCAGGCGCTTCCTCGGGTGAGGGATTGGCTCTTGCGTGTCAAGGGTTACCCACTGCGGTCTTGCCAATGTCGCCTGTCCGGAGACTGACATGGGAAACTACTATAACAATCACCATGCAGTGACCAGGAATGTCATTCAATGGTTTATCAGCGTCCTCAAGGTGCACATCCGATGGCTGGACCTGTGTGGTGGGGAGCTCCAATATAACCCCAAGAGGGTCTCTAACCTTGTGCTGGCCTGCTGCGTCCTGCACAACATCGTGCAGCAAAGGGGAGACATGCTGGAGGAGGAGGAAGATCGCCAGGCCTCATCTGATGAGAAGACTGGCCAGGGGGAAGCGGGCATGGAGCCGGGACTGGCACGACATGCCGCCCTACATGTGCTCCAGGGCCAGTGCACATGGGACAACCTCATCTCCTCCAGATTTGCCGACTAGGATAGATGGCCACCAGCAGGTCTGCTAATCTGTCCCACCTCTCCATACTCTCCCCACCCCTTTCCAAGTGGTGCTCCCTTCCTCATTGGGCAGCCCTCCGACTGTCCGCACCCTCAGAGTCCTGATGTGATGCAGTATGTGCGACGTGCGCACCAGAAGGTGACCCAGGAGCCTCTTTGCTGAAATGCCCCACCGGGGTGATAGTCTCTGCGATGATGGAGGGTGCAGGTGAATGCAGTGCCAAGAAGTCTGTATCGTCCCCACTGGTCCTCCGGGGTCTGGTGGGGTTGTGGCTTGGAGAGAGGTACCTTAGACAGGCTGGCATAGTCTGATGGTGATCCGCAAATCAAAAGACAAGACATATGGTGAGATCTTGGTAAGGAGTGGTCTGTGGGTGAGGGCTGACTCACTTGCTATAAGGCCATCATTTTGCACTGGGACTCACATGGTTTTTGCAAACCGGCCTCTGCCTCAGAGATTGAGATAGATAGGTTCTTGATTAATAAGGGGATCAGGGGTTATGGGGAGAAGGCAGTAGAATGGGGATGAGAAAATATCAGCCATGATTGAATGGCGGAGCAGACTCGATGGGCCAAGTGGCCTAATTCTGCTTCTATATCTTATGGTCTAATAGCCTTCTCCTGCACTTCCCCGGCTAGTCCCATTGCCCTCTGCTTGGCAGGGGTGAAAGCCCTCTCGTCTTCTCCCGCTCTCTTCTGTTGTGGGCTGCCTTTTCTAAGGGCACACATAAAGCACATGTGTGTGCCAGGCACCTGGCCAAAGAGGACAATGCAGGTGTTGGGGTTTGGTGCAGGGTGGGATGTGAGGAGTGTGGTCAATAAGTGTCAGTCACTTAAATCTACCTTGATCTAAAAGCAGGTGGGGGAAGGGAGTCAACTCAGGCCAATTTAAAAAGAGCAACTTGTAAACTCACTCCCAGTGAGTTCTCCCAGTGAGCCAGAGAAGACACAGCCAGAGTGAGACAGAACCAAGCGTGAGTTTGGGAATTTGAATCTAGGTGGGAATTCGAAGCTGGGTGGGGAGGAAGTGCTTTTTCTCCCTGGTAAGTGACTGGTAAGTAGTGTTTCTGTTTTGTTTTTCTTTTCATTGGTATATTTATTTATTTTTTTCTTCGTTGTTTATTTATTTATTTTGGGGGGGGGGGGAATTGTAATTGTTGAAGTTAACCAAAGGTTTAAGACATGACAGGAGATCTCAGACCCATGTCATGCTCCTCGTGTGCAATGTGGGAGCTCAGGGACACGTCCACTGTCCCTGGCTCCTTCACGTGCAAGAAGTGTGTCCAGTTGCAGCTCCTGTTAGACCGCTTGACGGCTCTGGAGCTGCGGACGGACTCACTTTGGAGCATCCGCGATGCTGAGGACGTCGTGGATAGCACATTTAGCGAGTTGGTCACACCGCAGGTGAAAGGTACTGAGGGAGATAGAAAATGGGTGACCAAAAGACAGAGCAAGAGTAGGAAGGCAATGCAGGTGTCCTCTGCGGTCATCTCCCTGCAAAACAGATATACCACTTTGGATACTGTTGAGGGAGATGGCTCACCAGGGGAAGGCAGCAGCAGCCAGGTTCATGGCACCGTGGCTGGCTCTGCTGTGCAGCTGGGCAGGAAGAAGAATGGCAGGGCTATAGTGATAGGGGACTCAATTGTAAGGGGAATAGACAGGCAGTTCTGCGGACGCAATCGAGGCTCCAGGATGATATGTTGCCCCCCTGGTGCAAGGGGCAAGGATGTCTCGGAGCGGCTGCAGGACATTCTGGGGGGGGAGGGTGAACATCCAGCTGTCATGGTGCACATAGGCACCAACGATAAGGGTAAAAAATGGGACGAGGTCCAACAAGCTGAATTCAGGGAGTTAGAAATTAAACTAAAAAGTAGGACCTCAAAGGCAGTAATCTCAGCATTGCTACCAGTGCCACGAGCTAGTCAGAGTAGGAATGTCAGGATAGATAGGATGAATACGTGGCTCGAGAGATGGTGCAAGAGGGAGGGATTCAAATTCCTGGGGCATTGGAACCGGTTCTGGGGGAGGTGGGACCAGTACAAACCGGACGGTCTGCACCTGGGCAGGACTGGAACCGATGTCCAAGGGGGGCTGTTTGCTAGAGCTGTTGGGGAGAGTTTAAACTAATGTGGCAGGGGGATGGGAACCGATGCAGGAAGTTGGAAGGTAGTAAAACCGGGACAGAAACAAAAGGCAGTAAGGGGGAAAGTGTAAGGCAGAGACGCCATAGTCAAAAAGCAAAAAGGGCGACAGTACAAGGTACAGGGACTGAGGGGACCTCAGTGAATAGGACCAAGAATACTAAAAGGAATAAAACGGGAAGTGAAAACACTAATGGTAAGCGACGCGGCAGGTTGTTACATGAAGATATGGGTTCAACGACAAGGAAAATTAAGAGAAAGGTTAAGAGGAAATATAACTTAGGAGAGGTTACTGATCGAGGTGTTAAGATTCAGAACAGAGGTAAAAAGCCGACATAAGTGTACTTTACCTGAATGCTCGTAGTATTCGGAATAAGGTAAATGAGTTGATGGCGCAAATCATCGTGAATGACTATGATTTAGTGGCAATTACTGAAACATGGTTAAAGGATGGTCACGACTGGGAGTTGAATATCCGAGGGTATCAAACTATTCGGAAGGACAGAGTGGATGGTAAGGGAGGTGGTGTAGCTCTGTTATTTAAGGATGACATCTGGGCAACAGTAAGGGATGACATCGGTGCTATGGAGGATATGGTTGAATCCATTTGGGTGGGAAATCAGGAATAGTAAGGTGAAAAAGTCACTGATAGGAGTAGTCTATAGGCCACCAAATAGTAACATTATGGTGGGGCAGGCAATAAACAAAGAAATAACTGATGCATGTAGAAATGGTACAGCAGTTATCATGGGGGATTTTAATCAACATGTCGATTGGTTTAACCAGGTCGGTCAAGGCAGCCTTGAGGAGGAGTTTATAGAATGTATCCGCGATAGTTTCCTAGAACAGTATGTAATGGAACCTACGAGGGAACAAGTGGTCCTAGATCTGGTCCTGTGTAATGAGACAGGATTGATTCATGATCTCATAGTTAGGGATCCTCTCGGAAGGAGCGATCACAATATGGTGGAATTTAAAATACAGATGAAGGGAGAGAAGGTAAAATCAAACACTAGTGTTTTGTGCTTAAACAAAGGAGATTACAATGGGATGAGAGAAGAACTAGCTAAGGTAGACTGGGAGCAAAGACTTTATGGTGAAACAGTTGAGGAACAGTGGAGAACCTTCCAAGCGATTTTTCACAGTACTCAGCAAAGGTTTATACCAACAAAAAGGAAGGACGGTAGAAAGAGGGAAAATCGACTGTGGATATCTAAGGAAATAAGGGAGAGTATCAAATTGAAGGAAAAAGCATACAAAGTAGCAAAGATTAGTGGGAGACTAGAGGACTGGGAAATCTTTAGGGGGCAACAGAAAGCTACTAAAAAAGCTGTAAAGAGTAAGATAGATTATGAGAGTAAACTTGCTCAGAATATAAAAACAGATAGTAAAAGTGTCTACAAATAGATAAAACAAAAAAGAGTGGCTAAGGTAAATATTGGTCCTTTAGAGGATGAGAAGGGAGATTTAATAATGGGAGATGAGGAAATGGCTGAGGAACTGAACAGGTTTTTTGGGTCGGTCTTCACAGTGGAAGACACAAATAACATGCCAGGAAATGAGGCTATGACAGGCGAGGACCTTGAGAGGGTTGTTATCACCAAGGAGGTAGTGATGGGCAAGCTAATGGGGCTAAAGGTAGACAAGTCTCCTGGCCCTGATGGAATGCATTCCAGAGTGCTAAAAGAGATGGCTAGGGAAAATTCACTAGACTCTGGGGTGGTCCTGGCGGATTGGAAATGAGCAAACGTGACAGCACTGTTTAAAAAAGGAGGTAGGCAGAAAGCGGGTAATTATAGGCCAGTGAGCTTAACTTCGGTAGTAGGGTAGATGCTGGAATCTATCATCAAGGAAGAAATAGCGAGGCATCTGGATGGAAATTGTCCCATTGGGCAGACGCAGCATGGGTTCATAAAGGGCAGGTCATGCCGAACTAATTTAGTGGAATTTATTGAGGACATTACCTGTGCGGTAGATAACAGGGAGCCAATGGATGTGGTATATCTGGATTTCCAGAAAGCCTTTGACAAGGTGCCACACAAAAGGTTGCTGCATAAGATAAAGATGCATGGCATTAAGGGGAAAGTAGTAGCATGGATAGAGGATTGGTTAATTAATAGAAAGCAAAGAGTGGGGATTAATGGGTGTTTCTCTGGTTGGCAATCAGTAGCTAGTGGTGTCCCTCAGGAATCAGTGTTGGGCCCACAACTGTTCACAATTTACAGCGATGATTTGGAGTTGGGGACCAAGGGCAATGTGTCCAAGTTTGCAGACAACACTAAGATAAGTGGTAAAGCAAAAAGTGCAGAGGATACTGGAAGTCTGCAGAGGGATTTGGATAGGCTAAGTGAATGGGCTAGGGTCTGGCAGATGGAGTACAATGTTGACAAATGTGAGGTTATCCATTTTGGTAGGAATAACAGCAAAAGGGATTATGATTTAAATGATAAAATATTAAAACATGCTGCTGTGCAGAGAGACCTGGGTGTGCTAGTGCATGAGTCGCAAAAAGTTGGTTTACAGGTGCAACAGGTGATTAAGAAGGCAAATGGAATTTTGTCCTTCATTGCTAGAGGGATGGAGTTTAAGACTAGGGAGGTTATGCTGCAATTGTATAAGGTGTTAGTGAGGCCACACCTGGAGTATTGTGTTCAGTTTTGGTCTCCTTACTTGAGAAAGGACGTACTGGCACTGGAGGGTGTGCAGAGGAGATTCACTAGACTAATCCCAGAGCTGAAGGGGTTGGATTACGAGGAGAGGTTGAGTAGACTGGGACTGTACTCGCTGGAATTTAGAAGGATGAGGGGGGATCTTATAGAAACAGATAAGATTATGAAGGGAATAGATAGGATTGATGCAGGCAGGTTGTTTCCACTGGCGGGTGAAAGCAGAACTAGGGGGCATAGCCTCAAAATAAGGGGAAGTAGATTTAGGACTGAGTTTAGGAGGAACTTCTTCACCCAAAGGGTTGTGAATCTATGGAATTCCTTGCCCAGTGAAGCAGTAGAGGCTCCTTCATTAAATGTTTTTAAGATAAAGATAGATCGTTTTTTGAAGAATAAAGGGATTAAGGGTTATGGTGTTCGGGCCGGAAAGTGGAGCTGAGTCCACAAAAGATCAGCCATGATCTCATTGAATGGCGGAGCAGGCTCGAGGGGCCAGATGGCCTACTCCTGCTTCTAGTTCTTATGTTGTTATGTGATGTGAGGAGTGAGGGTCAGGAATGATGCCAGGGGAACAGAAGTGGTGACTCACCTGAGGAGCCTTAAGGGTGCGACACTGCGTGCTGGTCCGCCTGGTGAGGCTCACAGCACTGACCGCCTCGGCCACCTCCACCTGGGCCTGATTGATGACCACGGGCCGGTGCCTCCTGCTCACCCTGGGGAAGAGGGTGTCCCGCTTCCCCTCCACTGCACCCAATAGTGTATCGTGCACCGAGTCAGTGAAGCGTAGTGCTGCTCTTCTGTGGACCATCTTCTTGGCTGGAATGAGAGTGTGTGGGGAGTGGAGTGCTTTTCAGCAACTCCAGCTTGTCAACCTATCCAGCGTCAATTCCGGCCCCAGCGAATCCTCGCTGGTGGGAATTTAAATTGCTCTATAATAATAATAATCTTTATTAGTGTCACAATGAAGTTACTGTGAAAACCCCTGAGTTGCCACATTCCGGCGCTTGTTCAGGTACACAGAGGGAAAATTCAAACTTTCCAATTTACCTAACAAGCCCGTGTTTCAGGACTTGTGGGAGGAAACCAGAGCACCCAGAGGAAACCATGTTATGGGCCAGGGTGTAAAAACTTCAAAGTGTATTATGGAGTCCACCTGACCTACAATCTTTATATTGAATTTGGCTAGGATGAGCATGAGAGCCTTTCTTTCAGGTATTATTCAACAGACTTCTTCGGCACTTTTAATCATAAAAGCAAGCTTTATTCTAAGAATTTAGTTAACACTTATGTAAACAAAGCAAGAATTTTTATCAATTATGAACATAAAGACCCCACACAGCTACAGTAGTCTATCTATAACCCTTAATAAATTCCCCCTTAACTGTTCCAATTTAACAACAAAATCCAATTAAAACTAGAAACCCCTTTTCAAAGGTGTGGCCCAGAACACTGTCACTTGACTAATACTGTTGTTACTGAAACTCTGTTCCACTTTTTAACCCGCAGATTTGAATTCCTTCCAGAAAGCAATTATATCTCCGAGGCCACCACCAAATGATTTTTCACTGGAACAGTTTTTAAAAAAATAAAAACAGCGAAAATATTTATTTTCTCTTTGAGTCCACAGCAATCAAAATCAAAAGCAAAAGTAAAACTCACAGCCACAGACCTGCTCCACCCACACAATGACACCACTGAAGACATGTGACAAGACAAAAACCTTTCTTAATGGACACTGCCATGACACCCACGCAGACACAGGACGAATGTACAGACCATGCACAGACAGTGACCCAAGCCAGGAATTGAACGCAGGGCCCTTGCACTGTAAAGCAACAGTGCTAACCACTGTGTTACTGTGCCAACTAGGTTTACGTGGACAGGATGCTGACCCATTAGCATGTCCTGGAATTACTCCCCAAATGGGAATGCCATCTGCATGCAATTCACTCCCGGCATCAACACTTAGGGTTTGATTGTCCACTGCCCACCATTGGTAGCACAGTCCCCGATGCGGCGGAGTATCGGGCATCTGGGAAAAATCAGCAGCGATCCAATCGCGATGCTCTGGCTCGGGGTTCCAAGCCGCGAGCCAGTGGGAGAATGCTGATGGATGCAAATGGATGCTAATGATCTATTTGCATCCACTGAGCTGGTCCGGCACCAGGGACCCCGGGCCCTCGTGAATCTCCAGTCCTCTGGGCCAGGAATCACATGGCCGCTGATTACAACAAGTATCACCAAACGTGGGGGTCCTCAGGGCGGGCCAATGAAGTAATACCTTACGGAGGTTGCCCCCAAAGTCCATCCGAGGGCCACCCTCCCCCACATTGCATGACCTGCCCATCTCCCCCCTACCAAGCCCCTCCCAGAGACCCCCTAAAATGGGAGGACTCCCCCCCCCCCGGTTCCCCTTAACTAAAAGGATGCCCCACAGAGACCCCAAAACTAGAGAGAGATACCCTAACTAGAGGCATTACCCCCCCCCCCGCCCCGCCCCCCCACCCTGCACACACCCCACCCCATCCAGGAAAGGGACCCTGCCTGGAAGCTACAGTCTAGACAGGGGCAGTGGAAATAAATTACAGTTATAACACTCACCTGGAAGCACCACATGCCCAGTCCTTGAAAGAGAACAGCTGTGACCTGTGTTTAAACCCCTCACATCCATTAGCTGCAAGCCATTCATTTATTTCTAGGATTGACAGCTTCCACAAACCAGCTGCGAGCTTTGTTTCCTTCATATTCTTCATGGTAAGTAAGTCTAAGTGCTGAAACCACAATGTTAACAAATATCAACCATATCAAAGAGAGTTAAGTGCTGTCAATTTCCAGCTCAGCAGTTCAAAAACACTCACATGTGAAGGGTAAATGGGGTTAGAATAGATACGTACGTGAGGTCTGGCACAGACACGATGGGCCAAAGGGCCTCCTTATGTGCTGTAAAACTCCATGACATGGGAAGTAATTTTATGAATTTGTCCTGCCAGGAGAAATATTAGCTTGCCACCAGAATGATTTGGAAATTAGAAAGCAGGCCCCCACCTAGTATATGTTGATTGAAATGACTGCTCCTGCAAGATTATGTTGTCTGCTGAATCTTAACAAGTCAGTCAACTTCCAGACAAAATTGAGAATCCTGCCTTGAAAGACAATACAATTAGAAATATGGAAGTGACAACCCCTAGTCCTTCTAACAAGATTTTGATCTCATTATTCATACTGCATTGCTTAGCAACACAGGATGTCTGAAACATGAAGGCAGAAGCTTCAGCATTGCTGAGACAGTGTAGATGGAAAATGTTGTGCACCATTTCCGCCTCGGTTAAATGCATTATCTGTGTTTTAGCAGGTACTTCTAGCAATAAGAAACATTTCAACTGTAAAGCGAGAATTAATTTGAGCATTCATTTTAAATAGCTAGAAAATTGTGCACAGTACGCAGCTCACATTTCTGTTATGTGCCCTTGGAGGGCCAAGTTCCTCACAACAAAGAAGAAGTTGGTAAATTGCTCCTGCTATGTTCATGACACTTGCTATAGTGGAGATATTAAGATAGACAAAAGAGTCAATAGAGGTTCACCATGGAGCAATGAAAAAACTGCTTCAAACTGCGTTGTAGCATCAGCGACTCTCATTATGTAGACTGATGTGGAGACGGGCCATCGAGAAATCTACTACCCAAGGCAAAATGTCTACAGCAGACAACACAGCTCAGCCAACCTGATTGAAATGCATTGCATGAAAGGTTATATCTTATTAAGCAAGCCATTTACGAATTGTGTTCTCCCCTGGAACCAGACCTGCAACCATGGAGCAACATCAGCAAAGATTGCTGTGTCGATAAAAGTGCTACGACACTCAAGTTACCCATAGTCTATACTCATTGCGTAGCCAGCTATTGAGACATCATCACCTTAATGATATTAATTTTGATTACAAATATAAGCACAGTTGAGACAGGCCCTTCAGCCCATCCTTTTATAGAAACCTACAATACTCCATCACTGTCCGACTAATAACTAATTCCAGAGTGTTTCCCTCCACCACTCTCGCAGGCCTTTGCAGGTATTTATCATTCTTTATGTGAAGAGGTCCTTCTTGACCCCTTTAGTCCCTGATTTCAAGACATGGGACTAGATTTTCACAGTGTCGTGGAATTTCCATGGGCGGGATTATCCATCCCGCCACACCCGTTTTCTGGTGCGGCACGCCCCGGCCGGCAGTGGGATCCTCCGTCCCGGCAGCTGGGCAATGGGGTTTCCCATTGTGGCCACCCCAACGTCGTCGGGAGGCCTAAGTGTGCTGCCGGCAAAGCGGGCATCCCGCCAACGGAGAATCCTGCCCCATGGCTTTTCTGAAATGGCGCTGGGAACATGGATTTGTAAATCCTTCCCCTATTTGCAACAGATCCTAATTTTAATTTTACCAGTGGGGAACAGGGAACAGACTCATACATGGGGAGAAACCCAAACTCAGCAGAATTCATTGCTGAGTTCAAAACACTTCATTTTCACTGGAGCGAGGGCTTTATCCTGCAGTGTGTGAGTTCCCTTTTTTTTAGAGTAGACATAAATAAAGCTACATAGGGTATGTAGAACTGCTAAGCTGTCATGTTATTTAAATGGCCAACTCTTAAAATTTGGGAAATAAATCTGAGTTGACAAAAAACTGCGTTTGTAGTTTATATACACCTTAAGTGCTATCATAGTATGATTACAACATGACTGCTTCCACGGCATGTCATTATCACAGTGGGAGATTATAAATTCATAGGTTTCATTTAATTTATAGTGCAGAAAGAGACCATTCGGCCCATCGAGTCTGCACCGGTCCTTGGAAAGAGCACCCTAATTAAGTCCACACCTCCACCCTATCCCCGTAACCCAGGAATCCCTTCCCCCACAACACTTTTTAACACTAAGGGCAATTTAGCATTGCCAATCCACCTAACCTGCACATCTTTGGACTGTGGCAGGAAACCGGAGCACCCGGAGGAAACCCACGCAGACCAGGGGAGAACATGCAGACTCCACACAGGTAGTGACCCAGCTGGGAATCGAACCTGTGACCCTG
Source organism: Scyliorhinus torazame (assembly GCF_047496885.1). NCBI lineage: Eukaryota > Metazoa > Chordata > Chondrichthyes > Carcharhiniformes > Scyliorhinidae > Scyliorhinus > Scyliorhinus torazame. The sequence goes on along the minus strand of NC_092709.1, from coordinate 108,197,698 downwards.
GAACTGTGAAGAAACAGTGCTAACCACTGTGCTACCATGCTGTCCACAGTGTGATTGATAACCCGAGAGTTATTAAAGCATCAGCCACACTCCTTTGGCCCCTCAGCGACCCTATCGCAGCCTCCAGACCCCATCCCACTTCAACCAGGGTGGCATAACCAGGGTGCCTGGGTAGCAGTGCCAAGGTACCCATGTGCCAGCAGGAGTGCCAGGGTGCCACCCTGCCCAATGTGTGACCACCTGGGGGTCACCCATGGCCTGGGGGACCCCCGCGATTCTGTTACGATTAGTCTACGTTTGTGTGGACTCGTACTACAGGGCCCCCTGGTGAGGTCTCATAGGCATGGCTGGCAAATCCTGGGCACCGGGTGAAAGCTACTAAATTAGCCTAGTGGCTCATTTAAATACGCATATCTGGATCTCACCCATTCTCTGAGTCTCGATTACTCAGGGCCTTTGTTCATGAAGGTGGGTCTTGCACACTTCATCTCTGGTTGGTCATTCAATCTTCTCTGCTATCTCTGCGAGTCTTTGCTGGGGAGGGTACTGGTGGCCGATCTTTATATCCCTCTTCCCGCCTTGCCAAAAGGTTTCTAGTCCTCACCTAATGAGGTTTCGGGGTGGGGGGGGTCGCAATACCCAATAGTTTTGCCTATTGAAACTCTGCAGGACACCAGGAACACATTCCTAGGTATATCATTTGCACATAACCTCTCTTCATATATGGTAATGAAGGGGAAACTGGGTGCCAGAATGTCTAGCTTTATCTACCCGATAACAATTGATCTATATAGAACATAGAACATTACCACGCAGTACAGGCCCTTCGGCCCTCGATGTTGCGCCGACCTGTGAAAGTCCAGACATGTTCTGGCAGATTGTCTGTGCTCAATGTACTCAATGAAATGTCCAATTCTAAATTTAGAGTGTCCAATTTTTATATTGGGCCCACAATTCGGGCCGTTGTCCATTTTACCACAGTCCCTCCTCTTGATCCAGTGAGCGTCAGCAAACTGGTTCACACAACTCGGACGGGCAAGTAACAGAATCGTGGGCGAACAATCTGACTCCCTAACCCAACATACATACATACATTTTATAGAACCCTAAATAATGTACAAAATTAAATTGTTCATATACAAAATACAACAGTTTGAGGTACATATAAATATAAAAGCAAAAAATACATCAAACAACAAACACATAAACAAAAGAGAACTTTCAGGTAGAGTTCGTAATGTGTAATGGTTAAGTAGAACGTCATGAGCAGGATGCCTATTATGGCCAGGGGTGACAGGAGGCAGACCCATGGATGCATTTGGATATTGGAGCCCCAATCTCAGAAATCCTCCCACCAGGTAGTGACTCTAATCTTACTAATATTTCTTTTGATTACCTCCATTTGTTGCACTATATTGTCAAAGGTCCTGTGCTGTGGCTAGTTATATCTGAGAAGGTGAGACCGCAGGGGATTGGGGGTAGAATACTAGATTGGATTGAGGATTGGCTGACTGACAGAAAGCAGAGGTTCGGGTTAAATGGGTCCTTTTCTGGCTGGCAAACTGTAACCAGCGGCAGGGGTCAGACCTCGGACCTCAATTGTTTACAATTTATATAAATGATCTGCAAGCAGCGTCAGAGTGTGACATAGCAAAATTTGCAGATGATACTAAAATAGTTGGGAAAGCAGGCAATGAAGAGGAGATACAGATTTTACAGACGGATATAGATAGGCTAGGAGATTGGGCCAAAGTTTGGCAGATGGAGTTTAATGTAGTGAGGTTATCCATTTTGACCAAAAAAATAGAAAGACAAATTATTATCTAAATGGAAAGCAGATTCACGATGCGCCTGGGCAGAGGGGTCTGTGTGTCTTTGTTCATGAATCACAGAAAGTCGGTATGCAGGTACAGCATGTAATTAAAAAGGCAAATGGCATGTCAGCATTTATTGCAAAAGGACTGGAATATAAAAGTAGAGAAGTGTTGTAATTGTATAAGGGGCGAAATTCTCCACAATCGGCGCGATGTCCGCCGACCGGTGCCAAAAATGGCGCGAATCAGTACGGCATTGCGCCGCCCCAAAGGTGCGGAATCCTCCGCATCTTGAGCGGCCGAGCCCTAACCTTGAGGGGCTGGACCTGCGCCGGACTGATTTCCGCCCCGCCAGCTGGCGGGAAAGGCCTTTGGTGCCCCGCCAGCTGGCGCGGAAATGACTTTTCCGGGCGGCAAGCGCAGGAGCGTCAGCGGCCGCTCACGGCAACCCCGCGCATGCGCAGTGGAGGGGGTCTCTTCCGCCCCCGCCATGGTGGAGACTGTGGTGAAGGCGGAAGGAAAAGAGTGCCCCCATGGCACAGGCCCGCCCGCGGATCGGTGGGCCCCGATCGTGGGCCAGGCCACCGTGGGGGCCCCCCCCGGGGCCAGATCGCCCCGTGCCTCCCGCAGGACCCCGGAGCCCGCCCGCACCGTCTTGTCCCGCCGGTAAGAGAGGTGGTTTAATCCACGCCGGCGGGTCAGGCATTCTAGCAGCGGAATTCGGCCCATCCAGGCCGGAGAATCGCCGAGGGGGGCCCGTCAACCGGCGCGGTGTGATTCCCGCCCCCGCCGAATATCCGGTGCCGGAGAATTCGGCAACCAGCGGGGGCGGGTTTCACGCCAGCCCCCGGCGATTCTCCGACCCGGCGGGGGGTCGGGGAATCTCGCCCCCGGTGTTGGTGAGACCACATCTGGAGTATTGTGGTCAGTTTAGATCTCCTTATTTGAGGAAGGATGTGGTGGCAGTGGAGGCAGTTCAGATGAGATTCACCAGATTGATTCTAGGGATGAAAGGGTTGATGTATGAGGAGAGATTAAACAGTTGGATTTATTCTTGCTGGAGTTTAGAAGGATGAGAGGGATCTAATCGAGGTATATAAAATACTAAAGGGGTTTGATAAAATAAACGTAGACCAAATGTTCCCCCTTTGTGGGGCAATCTAGAACAAGAGGTCACAGATATAGGTTGAGAGGCTGTAGATATAAAACTGAGATGAGAAGGCACTACTTCTCGCAGAGGGTGGTGAAGTTGTGGAACTCGCTGTCCCATAATGCAGTGGAGTCCGAATCATTAAATGGTTTCAAGAGGGAGATAGATATATTCCTGATAAAAAATGGGTTCAGGAATATTGGGAACAGGTAGGAAGGTGGATTTCAGACCACAAAGAGATCAGCCATGATCTGTTTGAATGGTGGAGCAGGCTCAAAGGGCTGAATTGCCTTCATATGCTCCTAATTCCTATATTCTTTATTTCTTCTGTTCCCATGATTCTTTGGTCGCCGGTCGAAAGTCCTTATGTGGCTCCGGGCCCTTGCGCCCATCCCAGGACAAGGAATCCCATGCAGCACACGGCGAGGCTTAATTCATTCTGCAAAGAGGTCAAGATGGCACCTATTATTATTCCTCAATGTCTGATTCCTTTATCATTCCCATCATATACTGGCAGATACTGGCTGTTTAGCACAGGGCTAAATCGCTGGCTTTGAAAGCAGACCAAGGCAGGCCAGCAGCACGGTTCGATTCCCGTAACAGCCTTCCCGAACAGGCGCCGGAATGTGGCGACTAGGGGATTTCCACAGTAACTTAATTTGAAGCCTACTTGTGACAATAAGCGATTTTCATTTCATTTCATACTTTTACGGTCCCTTTTTTGAAAATCATCTAAGGATCTGAGGTGGCCCGGTCCCCATTTTGTGAAAAGTTGCACCTTCTGGGCACGCTGGGTTCTGTGGTTAATACCACAAAACATGGTTGTATAAAATCTGTGTTTAAGGGGATTATTTATTGAGGTCGATGAGTTGCAGCTTTTGCCGCACAAGAGGAGCTGGATGAGAAGAAGATGATGTGGTGAAAAGAAAACAAGAAGACGCGTAGTTGTGGTGAAGAGAAAGATGTAGAGTCACACAGCTAGAAGCCATGTGACTAACGAGATGAGAAGGTACAGCGTCACACAACCAGAAGCTGTGTGAATGATGAGACATCATGGGCTAGATTCTCCGTTTCAACTGCTAAGTGCCGGCTCAAACGGACAATTCGCAGGTGTTTTATGACGCCAAAATTGGCGCCAAATCCTCACTGGTTCTGGGACTGGTGAGGGGCTAGCAGCGGCACCGGGTGAAACTCCCGGTTCCCGTGCCAAAAACAGGCGGAGAACGAGATCCCTGGCTGCGCATGGGCACGGCGACGACATGCCACTGGCAGTGCGCAGACCTGTCCCGCTATCCGAGACCCCACAGGCCACCCCCTGGCCACCCTCCAACAGTCCCCCCAGTCTTCCTGGAAGCCCCCCCGGCCAGCGGCGAGAATCCCGGCCGAGTATGGCGGTGCTGGACACAGTGCGGAACCGCCAGGCAGGGTTCCCGAGCACTCAGACCACACGTCATCAGCGCGGTCAGGAACTCGACCCATCGGGGGCGGAGCATTGCGGGAGGGCCTGCCGACGACGAACCAACAGCGTTGTAATGGCGTGCAGCACGCAACGCGCTTACACTACTTCCGAGAGGGCGGAGCGTGGCTGACTTGGTTCAAAATGGCGCTGGCCCCGATTTGGGCGTCGGAGTAGATTCACCACCCAATCGAAGATTATGATATCGGCGTTGGGCAACAGAGAATCCCGCCCTATATATGTATGACGATGATGGAATTGGTATCAGATAACGAGATGAGAAGAGATGGCGGGCGAAGGCCCATTAACCTTGGGAGATCGTCAAGGCATATATATATAAAAATTATGATGATGGATACCAGTCATTTGGTATTCGGTCTGATGGTTCCAGCATTTGGACAATGGATCACTCAAGCAATGTGTCTTGAGAAGAATGGAGGCCATCTTCCGTAAAACTAAGGAAGAAGGAAATATGGTGGAGTGTAAGCAGGAAAAGGGGTTGGTCACAGGGCCTCAAATTCATACATTCTCAGTGAACAGTATACATTATTTACAATTGGGGATGGCAGAGTACCTGTATTCTCTTTGAGGTAGTGATGTAAGTGGGTGGGCTCTGGCTACCTGAAACCTGCTCTTCAACTGGCTCCCAATTGGGACGTCATACCAGACACTTCCGGAGATCCTGCTGCCAGATGACTTTGAGTGTGTACAGTTTAACTGAGACCCGTTTTTTTGATCACTGCGACATCAAATGGAGAACCCCAGCCTTTTGTCTGGGGTTCATGTGGAAGGAGTGGAAACAACGGGTCAAGGTCCGGCCCTGGGGTAGGGGGTCAGATGCCACTGTCTCAATTCCCTCTCGGGCGGTATGGTACTGTTGGAAGTTGTGTTGGGAACTGAATGCCTTCATTTGGTTCACATGATCTAATCCGGCATTGCTGGGATCCACCAGTACTCGGTAAATGGATGAGCTTGCCATATGTCTCACTGCGCAGACTCTTGCGTACTTAGGGGATAGGAATATGCCAGGCTTGTAGCCATGTAAAATGGCCACCTGCAAAGGACCATGTGAATTGTGGTCAATTTGGGACACAGACAGGTATACAGCCTCTGTGCATTGTGCAAAGAAACCAGACTTGGCTGAAACTTGTATCCATTAAGAGTCGATCACCATTTCACCCAGGACAATAGAGTTTGAAACAAGAAGTTACAACAGTAGCAGACTAACCAGCGCCAGCCCCCCCCCCCCTTATTTGGAAAGGCCTACGTGCCTGGGACAATGATAGCTGGAACCCACCCAGCTATCGAGGTATCCGCCCCTAATTGGCTGAGATCAATGAGGGTGATCGAAAACCCTATCGATCCATTGGACCCTGAGTAAGGACCGCCCAAAAGGGCGGGAAAGAGACAAAGGATAAAAAGCCCTGCGCACTAGGGATCGATTTCTTTTGGGACCGGCCTGTGTGCGACCAACTGCAGCAGAACAACCAAGTTCAAGGACCCGTGACCATTCCTGAAGGACGAGCCTAGCTGAGACGAACCCAACAACTTCCAAACCGACCACGTGGACACAGATAAAGGCCTTATCTCGCACAGTGCCGGTCACTCGAATTAATAAAAGTCATCTTAGTCGTTCGGTGTAGTTTAGTACAGAGCCACGTGTGTTATTGCATAGAGATACAAGTCTTGTGTTATCATTTGAGCTAACATATTGGTTGTGTGATCATTTGTCGATATAAGAAACAGCTTGTGGTTCACTCCAAAGTAAAGAAGGCAACATTTCTCGACGACTCTGACGGGACTTCGATTAGAAGTGACTTTGTTACTCCGAGGGATCCCACAACTTTGAATTAAATTGGGGAAAGAGAACGAACCACAAGAGTAAGTTTCATATTGGCCAAATAACCGATTTTCGGAAGTGTGCACTAACTGCATGCGTAACTAACAGGGAAGGGTAAGGTAAACTCGTCAGACTTGCATGCAAATTTAGAGGGATTGTGAACTGGAATTTAGCCGTAAGCCGTACCCATTGTTCGATCGCCTCCTTATTCCCCCCTGTTCCAAATTTTAAGTAGAGAAGAGATGGCAGCGGAGATGGAAGAGAAGGTGATGAACCCACAGCAGCAACCCAAGGTCGCAGTAGTTGACAAATCAGAGCAATGCCCTATATGGGAGGATGGGTTGAGAAAGTATTTAAAGGGGAAATGATGACCCCTTTGGTAGAATTTTTGTGCAAACACCGAGACAGGTCCAGGAAAGATAGGACAGACTTGGTGGGAGAATCTTAGTGAGATATATTAAAAAAACGCAGCAAGGCCTATCAAGATACATAGCGTACAGTCTTGATAAGAGTCTTGATAAGAGAGGAGACTAAATACCAGGTCACCCAGCGAAAAAAGAAATGCGCCGATTTATAGACCACTTTAAGAGCGCTCCACCAATCCATTAAAGAACAAAGGCAGAGCACCGTTGACCAAGTTAAATGCCAGCGAAAGATAGACAAGCTCCAGTCACTACTTTCAGTTCAGAATGGTTTTATGTGCGTCTTCGGGACAGATGAGACAGATGAAGAAGAGATGGCAGACTGGGAAGAGTTAACTGAAAGCACGTAAATGTATGTTAAAGGAACGGAAAGTCAAAAGCAGCCGCCACGCATCCCAAAAAGAAAGGCACCAGCAGCACCGGCTGCACAGGTCGCACCAACCCCCACAGCTGCCCCGACACCCATGAATCCGATAACCACAGAGAGAAGGATAAGGGGTCAGGCAGGTCCAGATATCACCTACATCACCCAACTTTTGGTAACCCAGTTAAGGGACGCTTGCACTAAAATCATTCCATTCCAGCCCACCGCAGACCCGCATAGCTTCGTTGAGGAGGTGCAAAAACAAAAGGTCATGTACCGATTAGATGAGCAGGAGGAAGTTAAATTGATGGTAATGAGCCTCAGCCAGTCAGTAAGGTCAGCTTTGCCAGACCCCCAAAACGTAGGAGGAGGAACCCTAGAGGAAGTGAAGGCCGCAATATTAGATGCTATCGGATACAATAAAGGGGATCCGGTAGAGGGTTTAAACAAATGCAGGCAAAAGAGAGGGGAACTTCCGACCGCCTTTGCCGGTTGCCTCTGGATACATTTCAAGGCAGTATATGGAAATTTAGACTGCGCTCACCTCGATGAGGAAGATATCACTAAATGGTCCCGTATATTAGTTTCACATGCCACTGAAGCAGGTAAAAGGGCTTGCGCGAATTATGACCTGGCAGATACCACTCATAATGAGATTTGGTACTTAGACGCCTATCCAGGGCATGGGAACAGTCACTTCTTGATCATATGGACCAGAACGCAGTAGAAGCCACAATGTACCCAGTCAGAACTAGCCAGGAACCCGCATGGATAAATGAGGGCAGAAGAGAGGAACATTTCCCCCGAGAGCAGTACCCCAGAGCACAAGCCTGTCATGTGAGAGTACCTTTAAGACATGAATGGTTAAGCAATGTACCTTTAAGGAAACAGTGATGTCAGAGAGTGGGTGGAGCTGAGGTCAGGTCAGCCATTTTGCAGTTTGGTTTTGCAGTTTGAAAAGTGCCTGGCTGGTTTTGCTGAGAGCAGTTTAAAAGTGCCTGGCTGTTTTGCTATGAGCTGCTTAAACGGAGAAAGCCGGTTTAAGACAGCAGCTTGAGAAGTTCTGGTTTGCTGTGATCTGCTTGAAGGGAGAAAGCCAGTTTGATAGATTTGTTAGTGGGGGAGCATTTTGGAGATAGTGACCACAATTCTGTGACTTTCACTTTAGTAATGGAGAGGGATAGGTACGTGCAACAGGGCAAGGTTTACAATTGGGGGAAGGGTAAATACGATGTTGTCAGACAAGAATTGAAGTGCATAAGTTGGGAACATAGGCTGGCAGGGAAGGACACAAGTGAAATGTGGAACTTGTTCAAGGAACAGGTGCTACGTGTCCTTGATATGTATGTCCCTGTCAGGCAGGGAAGAGATGGTCGAGTGAGGGAACCATGGTTGACAAGAGAGGTTGAATGTCTTGTTAAGAGGAAAAAGGTGACTTATGTAAGGCTGAGGAAACAAGGTTCAGACAGGGCATTGGAGGGATACAAGATAGCCAGGAGGGAACTGAAGAAAGGGATTAGGAGAGCTAAGAGAGGGCATGAACAATCTTTGGCGGGTAGGATCAAGGAAAACCCCAAGGCCTTTTACACATATGTGAGAAATATGAGAATGACTAGAGCGAGGGTAGGTCCAATCAAGGACAGTAGCGGGAGATTGTGTATTGAGTCTGAAGAGATAGGAGAGGTCTTGAATGAGTACTTTTCTTCTGTATTTACAAATGAGAGGGGCGATATTGTTGGAGAGGACAGTGTGAAACAGATTGGTAAGCTCGAGGAAATACTTGTTAGGAAGGAAGATGTGTTGGGCATTTTGAAAAACTTGAGGATAGACAAGTCCCCCGGGCCTGACGGGATATATCCAAGGATTCTATGGGAAGCAAGAAATGAAATTGCAGAGCCGTTGGCAATTATCTTTTCATCCTCACTGTCAACAGGGGTGGTACCAGGGGATTGGAGAGTGGCGAATGTCGTGCCCCTGTTCAAAAAAGGAACTAGGGATAACCCTGGGAATTACAGGCCAGTTAGTCTTACTTCGGTGGTAGGCAAAGTAATGGAAAGGGTACTGAAGGATAGGATTTCTGAGCATCTGGAAAGACACTGCTTGATTAGGGATAGTCAGCACGGATTTGTGAGGGGTAGGTCTTGCCTAACAAATCTTATTGAATTCTTTGAGGAGGTGACCAAGCATGTGGATGAAGGTAAAGCAGTGGATGTAGTGTACATGGATTTTAGTAAGGCATTTGATAAAGTTCCCCATGGTAGGCTTATGCAGAAAGTAAGGAGGCATGGGATAGTGGGAAATTTGGCCAGTTGGATAACAAACTGGCTAACCGATAGAAGTCAGAGAGTGGTGGTGGATGGCAAATATTCAGCCTGGATCCCAGTTACCAGTGGCGTACCGCAGGGATCAGTTCTGGGTCCTCTGCTGTTTGTGATTTTCATTAATGACTTGGATGAGGAAGTTGAAGGGTGGGTCAGTAAATTTGCAGACGATACGAAGATTGGTGGAGTTGTGGATAGTAAGGAGGGCTGTTGTCGGCTGCAAAGAGACATCGATAGGATGCAGAGCTGGGCTGAGAAGTGGCAGATGGAGTTTAACCCTGAAAAGTGTGAGGTTGTCCATTTTGGAAGGACAAATATGAATGCGGAATACAGGGTTAACGGTAGAGTTCTTGGCAATGTGGAGGAGCAGAGAGATCTTGGGGTCTATGTTCATACATCTTTGAAAGTTGCCACTCAAGTGGATAGAGCTGTGAAGAAGGCCTATGGTGTGCTCGCGTTCATTAACAGAGGGATTGAATTTAAGAGCCGTGAGGTGATGATGCAGCTGTACAAAACTTTGGTAAGGCCACATTTGGAGTACTGTGTACAGTTCTGGTCGCCTCATTTTAGGAAGGATGTGGAAGCTCTGGAAAAGGTGCAAAGAAGATTTACCAGGATGTTGCCTGGAATGGAGAGTAGGTCTTACGAGGAAAGGTTGAGGGTGCTAGGCCTTTTCTCATTAGAGCGGAGAAGGATGAGGGGCGACTTGATAGAGGTTTATAAGATGATCAGGGGAATAGATAGAGTAGACAGTCAGAGACTTTTTCCCCGGGTGGAACACACCATTACAAGGGGACATAAATTTAAGGTGAAAGGTGGAAGATATAGGAGGGATATCAGAGGTAGGTTCTTTACCCAGAGAGTAGTGGGGGCATGGAATGCACTGCCTGTGGAAGTAGTTGAGTCGGAAACATTAGGGACCTTCAAGCAGCTATTGGATAGGTACATGGATTACGGTAAAATGATATAGTGTCGATTTATTTGTTCTTAAGGGCAGCACGGTAGCATTGTGCATAGCACAATTGCTTCACAGCTCCATGGTCCCAGGTTCGATTCCGGATAGGGTCATTGTCTGTGCGGAGTCTGCACGTCCTCCCCGTGTCTGCGTGGGTTTCCTCCGGGTGCTCCGGTTTCCTCCCACAGTCCAAAGATGTGCGGGTTAGGTGAATTGGCCAATGATAAATTGCCCTTAATGTCCAAATTGCCCTTGGTGTTGGGTGGAGGTGTTGAGTTTGGGTAGGGTGCTCTTTCCAAGAGCCGGTGCAGACTCAAAGGGCCGAATGGCCTCCTTCTACACTGTAAATTCAATGATAATCTATGATTAATCTAGGACAAAGGTTCGGCACAACATCGTGGGCCAAAGGGCCTGTTCTGTGCTGTATTTTCTATGTTTTCTATGAAAAAGCAGCTTGGATGTGTCTGTGTGTTTCAAGAGAGCTGCAGGAAGAAAGCAAGGTGCTGGAGTTGAAGTCAACCAAGCATATATATCTCTGCCATAAAACAGAAAATATATATTAACTGTGACCTGGTGTGTTACTGTTTTGAAGGATGTTTTGGATGTTTGAAGGAACATTTTGAGGGATTATTTAGTGGTGTATTATTTTCAGGGTTATCTTTGAAGTAAGGGTTATCTAAGAAGTTAAGGGATCCAATGTTTATTTAAAAGATTAAGTTGAGTTCATAGAAAAAACATTGTTTTGTGTTTAAAAACCACATGTCTATAATTGTAATATCAGACCTGGGGAACAAGCCGTGTGCTCGGAAAAGCAACAAATCCATTAAAGGGAGAGGTTGGTTGAACTCCATGATACATTTTGGGTTTCTGAAAACGCCTCGCCCATAACAAGCCCCAGCCCACACACCACGAGGTCCATGTTACACTTGTCGACAAGTAGGACATTTTGCCCGCGATTGCAGACAAAACCCCCCACACGACCCTAACAGCCCAACCCCCCCACCCAGAAACAATAGGCCAGACCATGATCGCCAGCCACGACACCTAGAAGGCAACACTCGCCCCATGCATAACGGAAACGCCCATTCAGATAACCTCGCTTATAACTCCTCAGATAGACAGTATCCAGAGTCTCCAACATGGGTCTGTGACACGTACTGGGATAACATCGGAAGACCGGTAGGCACAGTCCGGGGACAAGCAATTAATTTTCTTTGGGACACAGGAGGATCCCGAAACACACTAAACTCAGCAAACGTATTCCAAAAAACACCCTGTCCCACCAGAAACACCATCACACTCAGTGGATTCACAGGCCACATGCAAGAGGGATACATCACTGCCCCTATATCCGTCCGCATAGAAAACGTAGCCACTACCCACCCCGTTGTTATAGTAGACCTGTCCCCAACTGCGGAACACATCCTAGGCATAGACTTTATGAACTCACATAACCTCTCTTTCGACCTCGTAAACAAGTGTGTCTGACGAATGACCGAGACAGCTAGAGCCCCTGCCACGCTTTCAGTGGGAGATTACGAAAACAGGATTTGCTCAGTAGGGGACTACTGGTTTAACCCTTCGGCAATTAGCACAGATAACATCATTAGATGGGTATTAGCCACACACAAAGGTGCATTTGCCCAACACAAGCACGACTGCGGTCACATTCCAGGTACAATTATGATCTCAGGTCTCGACCCCAAACCACAGAAACAGTATGGATTTCCACAGCAGGCTGAGGGAGAAATTTTAAAGGTAATTAACAGTCTGTTAAAACAAGGAGTGATTCGACCCATAGCTTCCACTAATAATGCCCCGATTTGGCCCGTAAAGAAACCAGACGGTTCATGGCGACTCACCATTGACTACCGCGAACTAAACAAAGTTACCCCTCTAACAGCACCCACCGTTGCCACGAGTCCCGTGACCATGCTTAAGCAAGGAGTGCAAGCTAAGTATTTCACCGTGCTGGATATCAGCAATGGTTTTTGGTCCATTCCCTAGACCGAGCTTGCCAGTATAAATTCGCGTTCACTTTTCAAGGCCTACAGTACACATGGACGTGTCTTCCCCAAAGATTCCATAACTCCCCTTCATTTTCCACAGACAGCTAGCTGCTGGTCTCTTTAAATCCTCCTGCCCCGAATGCCTAGTTCAGTGTGTAGATGACCTGTTCCTGCGAACCGATACCAGGGAAAAGCATGTGCCTCTGTTAGCCGAATTACTAACCCTGCTCCAGTCCATCGGATGTAAGGTAAACACCAAAAAGGCACAGATATTGAGGGAAAAGGTACTTTATTTAGGCACCACTTTACACACAGCAAATGTGAAATTGAACAAAAACGCATTGACTCCATTGTGAACTTGCCCCTGCCCCGTAATGTAAGTGCATTCCGCTCATTTTTAGGTTGAGTGGGATACTGCAGAAATTATCTAGACGGGTTTGCCACAAAGGCCGCCCCACTCTCAGAGCTTCTAAAAAAGGACACCCCATAGAATTGGCTTCCCCAGCACACAGACCCCATAGACGACTTAAAACGCGCCATAGGTACAGCTCCCGCTTTACAAGTCCCTGACCCCACCTTGCCCTATGCCATAGAGGTAGCAACCACCGACCAAACCCTCTCAGCAGTGCTCCTACAGGAACGCCATGACCGATTAGGCCCGGTAGCCTTTGCCTCGAGAGTTTTAGACCCCATAGAACAAGGATTTTCTGCCTGTGAGCGACACTTGCTTGCAGTCTTTTGGGCAGTTCAGTACTTTGCCTACATTACAGGCCTCAACCCAGTCACGATATTAACCAAGCACACCCCCACCCAACTGTTGTTAGACAGCAAACTAAAAGATGGTTCAGTTAGCCAGATCAGAGCAGCTCGCTGGACACTCTTACTACAAGGCAGGGATATTTTGGTTAAACGCACCAAGACCATATGTTCTTCGCAGACAATTTACAATATACAGGGGCCCCACACGAATGCCAGATAATTGCAGCCGCACACCCCACAGGACCCTTTGTTCCCAAATTGCTTCAACCACCTGTAAACGGTGAGGCACAAGGTTCCCAAGACACAGGGAACACAGTAAAGATCTATGTGAAGGCTCCTCCACTGTTGAGGATGGAGTAAGAATCACAGGATGCGAGATTTACATGGAGGACTCATAAGGACGCCCACTAGAAGAGGCATCTTTAAAACTACCTGGCCACTTGGGTTCTCAGGCAGCCGAACTGGCAGCCATCGCTTATGTAATTGACCACCCAGACTCCATTCCACGTCTGCGGACGTACATTCCGACAGCTTGTGTGTCTGCAACAGTCTAACAGAATTCTTTCACCTACGGGAATCTCGAGGTTTTGTATCCACCGACGGAAAACCCCTACCATCCACCCTCTCCTGAAACATATTCTTAAGAAAGCCACCGGCCGCACATAAGGCATCATTAAAGTAAAAAGCCATCACCACACCTTCCCCCCCTGGGAATCCCCCACTGAGTGTGAACAGATACATTCAATCCAGGTCTCCCAAACCAATATTGAGGATTTAGCTCAGGCACAGAAAGCAGACGACTCCCTTAAACAGGTACTGAACGGCATCTACCCAGCCCCCTATGATAAATGGAAGGACACACACACAATACAGGACGGAATAGTGTTAAAGGATGGAATTTATGTGGTCCCCACCCAAGTCAGAAACCAGTTAATCTACCAATTCTATGACAGACACGGACATCAGGGAATAGACACAACCATTGCCCATTTAAGACCCTTGTACTGGTGGCCCGAATTAAAAAGCGATGTCACACATTATGTAGACAATTGCCTCATTTGCGCCCAGAACAATCCGGAACATTATGCAAAGAAGGGTCAATTAAGACACACCCGACCTGTAGAAGGCCCCTGGACAAATCTGCAAATTGATTACATTGGTCCCCTCCCCCCTCTGCAGAAATGGTTTCAAGTACGTTCTAGTTGTCAAAGACACATTTACAAAATGGGTCGAAGCATTCCCCACACGTTCAAACATGGCAAAGGCCACCGCAAAAACTTTGACCCAACATATCTTTACGTGCTGGGGTCTTCCACGCAGCATTGAGTCAGATCAAGGTTCCCACTTCACCGGCAGAGTAATGCAAAATGTTATGACCATTTTCGGTATCAAACAAAAATTCCACATAGCCTACCACCCCCAGGTCAGCAGCATAGTAGAGCACATGAACCGCACTTTAAAAACGACCATCAGGAAGACGGTCCAGCAGACCAATTCCACTTGGGACACAGTACTACCCTTTGCTCTCATGATTATCAGGAACACAGTTTCCAGTTCCACAGGTTTCACCCCCCACACCCTTATGACAGGGAGACCCATGAAAGGCATTGAATATTTATTAGGGCTCGATTTGGCAAATCCCACAGTAATCGCGCTCACCCATGAAAAAGCAGTCCAACAGGTTATAGAAAACATTAAAGCGGCACAACTAGGTGTGGCTGTCTGACTAGGCACCAGGAAAAAGCAGAGTAAAGCCACCTTTGACAAAAAGGTTCACCTCATAGAGTATACAGTCAGCCAGCAAGTTATGATCTCGTTGTACAACCCCAGCTCCTTCCTAGCCCCTAAATTTGCAGGCCCTTACTCCATCTCTGACAAAGTAATCCACTCTCTGCGTACAAGATAGCGTACCCCAAAGGTAAGACTGGGTGGTTCCACATCAACCAACTCAAACTCTACGGATCACAACGTAGCCACACCCACCACTTAGCCTTGGTGATGGGAGAGGATGACGCTTTGCCCACTGATGATTCAGCCTGACGCCCGCTCCAACCCTCCCCCTCTCAGGACGACACTCTCCCCTCGACTCCGCCCATACCTACTGGTGTCAACCTTGAACTTGACTCTGATGAGAGCCTCCCGGATTTGACTACCATCCCTAGTGACCTCCCCACCGTAAGCTACCCTAGCCCCCGGAACAACGCCTTGGATTTTCTCGACCCCTTGTACAAACGTCTCCGCTCAACGACTCTTCCTACGCCCACTCCCGACAACGTTGCTATACTAGTTCCCGGCCACACACCGCCATGCATCAACCCCGATACTCCCTTTGGTACCGTGACAAATCCTACAGGTTGGTAAGATATGACGAATCGGACCACCCACAGGCCTACGTGGCTACCGCCCGGAATCTGCAGACACGAGTCTGGCAACGAGGAGAAGATAATGATTTAAGCGATGAGCCCCCTCTGGGAAATGATTTAACGGAACTGTGCACGCAAATATTTGAGGTGTCCAGATGTCTAAGAATTAAGGTGTCCAAATTTCTGATGGAGCCTGCCCGTCTTCTTGTTTTAACCTCCTCTTCTCTCCAACACACGGTTTTAATCTATGTCGGCCCGACACTAAGTTATGCAGTCGTAATTACTCCTCTGATTCAACCGTCAGACACAGTCTACTGACCAATGGCAGTTGAAGGCACTACAATATGACTACAATTCTTCCTGCTCATCCCGGTCATGCAGGTAGGGAGTCACGGCACTGATCCCCGCCCTACCTGAGGACCCCAAAATTAACCAGTCAATCACGCTTGGGTAATGGAGTAATGGCACAAACCCCCGCCCTACCCGGGGATCCCACCCATTCTTCTCCCGCAGCTGCCCACACACACCCCACGTTTCACATCATGCTCTCTGGAATGGTTTACTACACCCTTTTGCTGCTTTGGGCAGGTCTTGAATCTTCCTCCCCGCTCCAAATCTAAATCCTTGTTTCTTCCACTATTCTTTCCGACCCCTTCGGGTCACCTCCAAATGCCATTTACACTTAAAATCACAACGGTTGCTGATCGCTGTTGCTACCTCTGAGCCCCTGGGACGAAACTCTATAAAACTAGCCGCCCTGAAATTCAGCCGGTTAAGCAAAGCCTCAACCTCTCATGGTTGCTAGTAAAGATGGAGAATGGTCGAAGAAAGCATCCGCCCACTCCTCGCATCGACCACACAAGCTGTGAGACACTTGAATACTCGAATTGAGGCATTTGCATTAGTACCTCTCCAAAAAAAGTTTTAAAACAAAATGAGGGAGTCGCACATGACGACAATCATAAAGGGAAATTGGAACTAAGAGAGAGAGACTAACACACACAGATATTAACCAACGATACTGACACGATACTATGCTTGATTCCCTAGGATTACATGGAAACCAGACACCGCAGGATGAACCCAGCTCCATGATCGCTGTCTGGATAGTTGCCACACTTACTGGACTCCGAGCACAAGATACTCAAGATTCCACAGCCCGGCGGTCTGTGGTACCGTCCCCCAGGGGAATGTGAGTGTGGCACCCTATGGGTGCGTAAGAACACAAGGGTCATATTTGGGTGCAATAACCAATGGATAATTTACAGAAAGCTCAATGGATCCACATCAGAATGTTACATTAGCACAACGGAACAGAAGATTGGTGGGAACTTACTAATGAAGGGTGCCCTGAAATTGGATGTTTAAATAAAATTGCAGGGAACACAATAAGGATCGGACAAAATTGCCCCGGGACACCCACTAAAGGTAATTTGGCAATACACATAATTAGAGTAGGATCTAAGCCAGCCCCGAGCGACACCACCCCACAGACCACCTCCAGGCAGGATACCACACAACAACTGTTAGAGATAGAGACTGAAACCTCCACCTGGTGGGAAGGCATTGCAAAATGGAACCCACTCTCATACATAACAGAGACACTCCTCCTGATTGCAGTAATCTATAGTGTAGCCCTCACATTCAAACTCCGCAAATGGAAGGCAAAAGCTTCCCGGCCTCCTATATACACAGTTCTAGCCCCTCTTGGAGTCCAATAGAACTCTACTAAGAATGTACAACTTACAAATCTGTGATAACCGCTGCTAAATGGACCCTTTATACCTCTGTACCGATGAAATGTGATAAGATGAAAGAATGTGGTGCTGCTGTTTAAGTTTTGTAGATTTTGTGTTATCGATACGTTCTTTAGGCAAAACCAGCAGCATGAGTGTAGTTTAGAAAGTTTAGTTAGAAACCAACTGTTTTATATGTTAATTTAAGTTAAAATGTTTAATAAGAATCCGATTTTAGGAATGAAGTAGCTATTAGTAGTGAATTGTTTCAATGGATGTATGTAATATTAATGAATTAGGTAATATTGTACAATGAATTTAGGACAGAGTAGAGTAAGACCTGAACTGACTGACCAGTGCCGGCTTGATAAGGTAGACTACGGGATCAAGACTGTGATCCACCACGCTTCGCGTTCAGGATCAAGAGGACGGAATGTAGCCATGTAAAATGGCCACCTGCAAAGGACCATAGGAATTGTGGTCAATTTGGGACACAGACAGGTACACAGCCTCTGTGCATTGTGCAAAGAAACCAGACTTGGCTGAAACTTGTATCCATTAAGAGTCGATCACCATTTCATCCAGGACAATAGAGTTTGAAACAAGAAGTTACAACAGTAGCAGACTAACCGGCGCCACCCCCCCTTATTTGGAAAGGCCTACGTGCCTGGGACAATGATAGCTGGGACCCGCCCAGCTATCGAGGTATCCGCCCCTAATTGGCTGAGATCGATGAGGGTGATCGAAAACCCTATCGATCCATTGGACCCGGAGTAAGGACCGCCCAAAAGGGCGCAAAAGAGAAGAAGGATAAAAAGCCCTGCGCACTAGAGATCAATCTCTTTTGGGACTGGCCTGTGTGCGACCAACTGCAGCAGAACAACCAAGTTCAAGGACCCGCGACCATTCCTGAAGGACGAGCCTAGCTGAGACGAACCCAACAACTTCCAAACCGACCACGTGGACACAGATAAAGGCCTTATCTCGCCGGTCACTCAAAGTTAAGTAAAGGTCATCTTAGTCATTAGGTGTAGTTTAGTACGGAGCCGCGTGTGTTACTGCAAAGAGATACAAGTCCTGTGTTATTAATAAACTTGAGTAAACATATTGGTTGTGTCGTCATTTGGTTGATATAAGAAACAGCTTGTGGTTCACCCCAAAGTAAAGAGTGCAACAGGCTGGAAGACTCAGAGCATTATCTTCTGCCCAGCCTTGTACTCGATGGGGTTACCCTTACCATCAAAGTAGGCCTTACTTTGCTTTTTCCTCTTTCCTATTTTAACAGCTGCTGCCAGTTGTGCAGCTCGGATGTTTTCCAACAGCGTTTTAACTGTGGACTCAGGTTCAGATTCATCCAGCCCGAGTAGGGGTTCAATTCCTCCCATGAGCCACCCTGTCATGAGTATGTGGGGGGGGGGGGGGGGGGGTGAACCCAGTGGAGCTGGAAACTGAGTTCCGCACTTACATAAGGAGAAATTGCAGGACTTCGTTCCAGGCGTGGTGTTTTGCTGGACAGTCTTACAGATCATGGGCTGGATTCTCCATTATTGGGACTATGACCCCACGCCAGTGTCAAAATGGTAAAGTTTTACGCCAGAAAAGCCTGGATCAAAGGGACAGGAATTCCAAGCCCTGAAGGGGGCTAGCAGGGACCCGGAGTAGATCTTGCAGCTTTTGCTGCAGATATGGGCCCCCATACTTCCGGGTCAGAGGATGCGCATGTGCACGGCGGTGGCCTCCGGCGGCCGTGCTGTTCTCCATGGCGGACCAGGAATGCGGATCTCGTCCCACAAAAGAGACCCCCTGATCGGCCTCGCGTCCGACCCTGAATGCCCTCACAATCATTTACCGGCCGCCTATAAGGCCACTCCTGGCCTTCGATCCGCCCGCACCCGACCAGGGCGGCCACGGACTGAGT
Organism: Scyliorhinus torazame; assembly: GCF_047496885.1. Lineage (NCBI taxonomy): Eukaryota > Metazoa > Chordata > Chondrichthyes > Carcharhiniformes > Scyliorhinidae > Scyliorhinus > Scyliorhinus torazame. The sequence continues at coordinate 108,178,591 of NC_092709.1, read as the reverse complement.
CCGCAGCCGCCATGTGGGTATCCCGACCGGCTGGAGCACATTAGTTCCACGCTATCGGGACTTCGGCCTGTCGGGGACAGAAAATGGGCGAGTGGGCCTCTGGCAATGGCCGCAGGTAGGTCTCAGGCGGCGCGGTGTATTCCCCGAGTATGCCTCTTTTCGTGCCCGCAGAATCGGTGAATCGTCGCCTGTCCCGATTTCGTGCGGGAATATTTTGGCGCGCGGGTGCGGAGAAACCAGCCCCACTTCTTTGAGAGTGCGGTTCATCCTCTCCACTTTCCAGTTGGATTGAGGATAATATAGAATCATAAAATCCCTATAGTGCAGAAGGAGGCCATTCAATCCCTCGAGTCTGCACCAGCCCCTGGAACGAGCACCCTACTTAAGCCCACACCGCCACCCTATCCCCGTAACCCCACCTAACCTTTTTGACATTAAGGGGTAATTTATCATGGCCAATCCACCTAACCTGCACATCTTTGGACTGTGGGAGAAAACCAGAGCACTCGGAGGAAACTCAAGCAGCCACGGGAGAAAGTGCAAACTCCACGCGGTCACCCGAGGTTGGAATTGAACCCGGTCCCTAGAGCCGTGAGGCAGCAGTGTTAACCACTGTGCCACCGTGCCGCCCCATTGCAATGTGTAATTTTAGTTGTATTGCAAGAAACCTCATTACTCTCTGCATCACCTGGCCAATGAAATGAGTGCCTTGGTCCAAACTAAACTTTGAGGGAGACCCTACCTAGTGAAGATTTGTTGGACTAGGATACCTGCCGTGATCTTGGCCGAATTGGTCCGGGTGGTAAAGACTTCAACCTACTTACTAAATGTGTCTATAATGACCAGGATTAACTTGTAACCTCTCATCCCGGGTGGGAGAGGACCGGTGTAATCAATTTGCAAATTAGCCCAGGGGTCTTCTACAGGGCGGTTGTGTCTCAGTTCTCCCTTGTGGGCACACTTGTCGGGATTGTTTTGGGCACAGGCTATGTCATTTTTAACGTAAAGCCGCACATCTTGGGCGAAATTCTCCCCCAATGGCGGGATGTCCGCCGACTGGCGCCAATCAGACGGGCATCGCGCCGGCCCAAAGGTGCGGAATGCTCCACATCTTTGGCGGCCTAGCCCCAACATTGAGGGGCTAGGCCGACGCCGGAGGGATTTCCGCCCCGCCAGCTGGCGGAAATGGCGTTTGTTTCCCCGCCAGCTGGCGCGGAAATGCGGCGCATGCGCGGGAGCGTCAGCGGCCGCTGTCAGTTTCCCAGCATATGCGCGGGAGCGTCAGCGGCCGCTGTCAGTTTCCCAGCATATGCGCGGGAGCGTCAGCGGCCGCTGTCAGTTTCCCGCGTATGCGCAGTGGGGAGAGTCTCTTCCGCCTCCGCCATGGTGGAGGCCCTGGCGGATGCGGAAGGGAAAGAGTGCCCCCACGGCACAGGCCCGCCCGCGGATCGGTGGGCCCTGATCGCGGGCCAGGCCACCGTGGGGGGCACCCCCCGGGGTCAGATCGCCCCGCGCCCCCCCCCAGGACCCCGGAGACCGCCCACGCCGCCTGGTCCCACCGGTAAATACCAGGTTTGATTTACGCCGGCGGGACAAGCAATTTCTGGGCGGGACTTTGGCCCATCCGGGCCGGAGAATCCAGCGGGGGGTCCCGCCAACCGGCGCGGCCGGATTCCCGCCCCCGCCCAATCTCCGGGAGCGGAGACTTCGGCGGGGGCGGGGGCGGGATTCACGACGGCCAACGGCCATTCTCCGACCCGGCGGGGGTCGGAGAATGACGCCCCTTGTTCTATGTCTGACCACCAGCAATCCCTTAATGCGCTCCCACCCCTCAGTGGCCCTGGACGTTGTGGTTTTGGTAGATAATGTGGTTCCGCTCCCTGGTTGGGACCACGTAAAGGCCATGTTTAAGGACCAGCCCGTCTTGTATGGTGAGAACGCCCCGCCATTTAACAAAGGAGGTGGGGTATGACCTTTCCTGAATTTGTTTCAGGTCCTGGTTGCTGGCCTGAGCCTATTTAAGGTCCCTACCTTAATTTGGCTGATGGTCATGGCATCGATCCGTTCAGTGACAGGGTGTTGCCATGGTTCTCCCTCCTGGACGTCTTGCTTGCCTATTCATCCGCCCCTATGTTCACGATTGGGGAGTTCCGATGTTGGGCTTTAACGTTAATGATGCCGTAAATGAAAGACGTGCTTGTTAGGTGAATTGGACATTCTGAATTCTACCTCTGGCACCCAAACAGGTGCCGGAATGTGGCGACTAGGGGATTTTCACAGTAACTTCATTGCAGTGTTAATGAAAGCCTACTTGTGATACTAATAAAAATTATTGTTATTAATCACGGCTGGGCAGCACGGTGGTGCAGTGGTTAGCACTGATGCCTCACGGCGCTGAAGACCCGGGTTCGATCCGGGTTCTGGGTCACTGTCTATGTGCAGTTTGCACATTTTCTCCGTGTCTGCGTGGGTTTCACTCCCACAACCCAAAGATGTGCAAGGTGGGTGGATTGGCCACGCTAAATTGCCCCTTAATTGGAAAAAAAGAATTGGGTACTCTAAATTTAAAAAACATAAAGAATTAATCACGGTCCTGGACAGTTTGGAAAATTAATTTTGATAAAGGTGCAGATTGTAAAGGTTCCTCGTCTGCCGAGATGAATCCTCTCGCTTCCCACAATGGCAGAAAGTCAGTGAAACTATTGCAGAAATACACACTGTCTGAGTGTATGTCTGCTGGTGTGGGGAACTGGTCAGGGTGGCTGACCACATAAGTTATGGCTGCTAGCTCTGCAGCCTGGGCACTCATATGGGTGGAAGTTTTAAGACTATTTCCCTCAGGGACTTGCCTTCCTGGTCTTTAACATAAATGCCGCACCCTGGGCGAAATTCTCCGTTATCGGCGGAAAGTCCGCCGATCGGCACAAAAAACGGCGCAAATCCGACTTGCGTCACGTCGGAAAAAGGGTCGAAAGTCTCCGGCCCGAAATGGGCTAGCAGCGACGTAACAGGATCCGCGCTTGCGCAGTGGTTCACGCCGTGCAGCGTCATACGCGCCGCACGGCGTGACGGCTCATAAGGCCGCGCAGCTCCCCCCCACCCGACCGGAACACCCGACCGCAACACCCGACTGGATGGCTGGCCGCCGCTCAGCCCCGAGGTTCGAGTCACGGGATGTGGAGGCGCTCCTGGACGCAGTGGAGCAGAGGAGGGACGCCCTCTATCCCGGGCACGGCCGCAGAGTTGCCACACGCCACAGCCGGCGTCTGTGGAGTGAAGTGGCAGAGGCCGTCACCACTGTGGCCCTGACACCACGGACAGGCACCCAGTGCCACAAGAAGGTGAACGACCTCGTCAGAGCAGGCAGGGTGAGCCTCCCCCATATCCCCCCTCCTCCATATCCCCCATATCCCCCCTCCCCCATATCCCCCATATCCCCCCTCCCCCATATCCCCCCTCCCTATATCTCCCCTCCCCATATCCCCCCTCCCCATATCCCCCATATCCCCCCTCCCCATATCCCCCCTCCCCATATCCCCCCTCCCCCATATCCCCCCTCCCCATATCCCCCCTCCCCCATATCCCCCCTCCCCCATATCCCCCCTCCCCATATCTCCCCTCCCCATATCCCCCCTCCCCCATATCCCCCATATCCCCCCCTCCCCCATATCCCCCCTCCCCCATATCCCCCCTCCCCCATATCCCCCTCCCCATATCCCCCCTCCCCCATATCCCCCCACCTCCATATCCCCCATATCCCCCCTCCCCATATCCCCCTCCCCATATCCCCCCTCCCCATATACCCCTCCCCCATATCCCCCATATCCCCACTCCCCCATATCCCCCATATTCCCCCTCCCCATATCCCCCTCCCCCATATCCCCCCTCCCCATATCTCCCCTCCCCCATATCCCCCACCCCCCATATCCCCCCTCCCCCATATCCCCCCTCCCCCATATCCCCCCACCCCCATATCCCCCCTCCCCCATATCCCCAATATCCCCCCTCCCCCATATCCCCCATATCCCCCCTCCCCATATCCCCCATATCCCCCATATCCTCCCCTCCCCATATCCCCCCCTCCCCCATATCCCCCCTCCCCATATCCCCCCTCCCCCATATCCCCCATATCCCCCTCCCCCATATCCCCCATATCCCCCCTCCCCCATATCCCCCATATCCCCAAGTGAATCCAGCCCTAACCTTAACCTCTGCAATGCACGCGCAGCCGATGGCGTGCATTCATATACCTGCCTAACACTGTTGCCTTTTACCCCTGCCACCCCCCCCCCCACAGGAGAAGCGCGCACACAACAATAGGGAGCATGTGAGGACTGGAGGAGGCCCCGCTGATGAGAGGCCACTGACCGAACACGAGGAAAGGGCCCTGGAACTGGCTGGCGGACCTGACGACCGGGAGGTTGCTGATGCAGAGGTCGGGGGCGTAGTAGCAAGTGAGCCACCGACAGCCCGTCCCCATATCCCCCCTCACCTATATCCGCCTCCCCCATATCACCTGATCACTGCCTGATGTCTAACCATGCATGCTTCATTGTGTATCGCAGGACCAAACGTACAGGCACCCATCCCCGCAGATGCAGACTGCCCGCAGGATGCCCCTCGGAGGCCACGGGAGACGGAGAGACCCGGACCCTCCAGCATGCGACGCTCGCAGGATGCCCCTCGCACACCACGGGAGACGGAGAGACCTGAAGCAACAGGGAGACAACACCCCCGTCACGTGCGGGAGCGACCACCCAGCGACGAGGGGGGCAGCCACAGGCCCCCGTCACATCCGAGCCAGGACACCACTACCCAGGACACCACTACCCAGGACACCACTACCCGGGACACCACTACCCGGGACACCACTACCCGGGACACCACTACCCGGGACACCACTACCCGGGACAGCACTACCCGGGACAGAACTGCCCGGGACAGCACTGCCCAGGAAATGGCTGCCCTCTCACAGGAGGCCATGAGCCAGTGCCAGCGCCAGATGGCAGAGGCGCTCAACGCCATAGCCCAGTCTCTGCAGGCCATGGCCCAGTCTCAGCAGGCCATAGCCCAGTCTCAGCAGGCCATGGCTCAGTCTCAGAAGGCCATAGCCCAGTCTCTGCAGGCCATCGCTGAGGGCATCGGCGCCAGTGGCCATGTGCGAGCCGGCGTCGCACTGTCACAGACAGGGTTTGCCAACCCCCTGGGCTCCATGGCTGCAAACCTGCAGACCCCTGTCGATACCAGCATGGGCCTCCAGGACTGGCAGCGCCAGATGTCGGGGGGGCGTCGGATGGCCAGTCCGTTCGCATCCCCCACCCATGTAGAGGCCTGGGGGCCATCGGGCACCCCAAGGGAGGAGGAGGTGGTGTGGTCCGTCCCGGCTCCCCCTGTAGGGGAGGTCCCGGTACACCGCGACACCTCGGACTCCCCCCCTTCCGTCCCAGGTGCATCGGGTGGGCAACGGGCAGGACAGGCTGGCAGCTCGCCATCCCAGTCACCCGGGCCGCAGCCTGGCCCATCTAGGCCAGGACGCCCCAGGAAACGGCCGCCGAAGGGATCCAGTGTCAGAGGGCAGGAATCACAGGAGTCCACCTCCAGTTCTGCTGTGCCGTCTGGGGAACCACGTAGACGTAGTCAAGGGGCCCGTAAGGCCAAACAATTAGACACTGAGTAAGTTGGCACGGTTGCAGGGCACAGATGAGTTTTAGGGGCTAGGGCACGTGCATGAACTCCTTTGGTTATTAAAGTCAATGTTACACCTACCGAAGCTGCCTTTGTGCTCTGTCCAAAGTGTGCGGGGGTGTCATGTACGTTGAGCGCAAGTGTGTGTGTGACGGGTGGTCTTACCTCAGCCCCAGGTGAGTCTGCCCCCTTCCCCCTGGGCCGCCATCAACATCCCCCGGGCAGAGGGCGGGACCGTGCGCTGCAGTGTCACAGCCGCATGCAGGGATGGTCCGGGTGGATGGTGGTACTGTGGCCATGGGTCAGACATAGTCCAACGATGTAGAGCCAGGAGCTCACCGCAGGGCAGATTGTCATCATCCTCCATGGCCTGCGATAGACACGCGTCCACCCGCAACTGTGTGAGCCCGGCCCGTTGTGCCGCAGGTGGATCAGCAAAGGGGGGGGGGGTGGTGTGCATGCGGGTGGGGTGGGTGGGGTTGGGGAGGGGGGTGAGGGTGCTGGGTGGGTGGATGGGTGGGGGGTGTGGGTGGTCGGCTGTTGCCATGGTGTGCGGTCTGTGGCCATACTACCCGATTCCCACGCCCATCTAGTCAGTGAAGCGGGCGGCTATCAGTCTGTCCCGTGCCCGCTGGGCCAGCCGGTAACGGTGGACAGCCACCCGCCTGTGTCTACCCCGTCTGCCCTGACCATTACCCCCATCCCCCTCATCTGGGGAGGACTGCGCCTCTTCCTGCTGCTCCTCCACTCCGCCCTCCTCTGCCTGCGGCACATCGCCCCTCTGCTGGGCTATGTTGTGCAGGACGCAGCACACCACAATGATGCGGCCGACCCTATCTGACCGATACTGGAGGGCGCCCCCAGAGAGGTCCAGGCACCTGAAACGCATCTTCAGCACGCCAAAGCACCTCTCTATCACTCCCCTTGTCGCTACATGGGCATCATTGTAGCGGTTCTCCGCCTCATTGCGTGGCCTCCGTATAGGTGTCATCAGCCACGATCGCAATGGGTAGCCCCGTCGCCCAGCAACCAGCCCCTCAGCCGGGGATGGCGTCCCTCGTACATGCCGGGGATGGATGACCGCGACAACACGTATGAGTCGTGTACACTGCCTGGGTGACGGGCGCAGACGTGCAGGATCATCATGCGGTGGTCACAGACCACCTGTACGTTCATCGAATAGGTCCCCTTCCTATTGGTGAACACGGCCCTGTTATCTGCAGGTGGCCGCACGGCGACGTGCATCCCATCGATCGCGCCCTGGACCATGGGGAACCCGGCCACAGCAGAGAAGCCCACGGCCCGGGCATCTTGGCTGGCCCGGTCCACGGGGAAGCGGATGTAGCGGTGCGCCATGGCATATAGGGCATCTGTCACTGCCCGGCTGCACCGATGCACCGATGTCTGCGATATGCCGGACAGGTCCCCACTCGGTGCCTGGAATGACCCCGTTGCATAAAAGTTCAGGGCCACCGTAACCTTGACGGACACGGGGAGAGGGTGTCCCCCGCCAGTGCCAAGCGGTGACAGGTGTGCCAGCAGGTGGCAGATGTGTGCCACGGTTTCCCGCCTCATCCGGAGTCTCCTCCTGCTTTCCCAGTCCGTGAGGTCCTGGTATGACTGCCGGGGCCGGTACACACGGGGCGCCCTCGGGTGCCTCCGTTGCCATGGGGCCGCGACGTCCTCCTCCCCCTCCTCGTCCTGTCGGTCAGGTGTCGCTCCAGCCTGGGCGGCTGCCGCCTGCCCCTCTGCGTCAGCCTGCGCCGCCTCTCTGGCACGCTCCTCCTCCTCCTCCTCTTCATCCAGAGCAACATAGACATGAGCGACTGCCGCCACGGCGGCCAACATCGCTGTATGATCGGAAAACATGACGGCTTGGTGGGGGGAGGGGAACGATGACATGTCATCATTGCCCATATCCCCTCCTCCCCCCAGCCAGGTAGCATGGACCGCATAGGTCCAACTGTCGGAGGCTGGCACCTGGCCAGGTGGACCAACTCACTTGCCCTCGCATCTCCCTCCCCGGCACGGACCCCCCCCCCCAACCTCCACCCCGACACGGACCCCCCTCCCCCCCAACCTCCACCCCGGCACGGAACCCCCCACAACCTCCACCCCGGCACGGATCCCCCCCCAACCTCCACCCCGGCACGGACCCCCCATCCCCCTCCCCGGCACGGACCCCCCCCCAACCTCCATCCCGGCACGGACTCCCCATCCCCCTCCCCGGCACGGACCCCCACCCCCAACCTCCACCCCGGCACGGACCCCCCCCAACCTCCACCCCGGCACGGACCCCCCCCTCCAACCTCCACCCCGGCACGGACCGCCCCCCCCCCCCCCAACCTCCACCCCGGCACGGACCCCCCCCCCAACCTCCTCCCTGGCACGGACCCCACCCCCCACCTCCACCCCGGCACAGAGCCCCCCCCAACCTCCACCCCGGCACGGACCCCCCCCAACCTCCAGCCCGGCACGGACCCCCCCCCAACCTCCACCCCGGCACGACCCCCCCCCCCAACCTCCACCCCGGCACGGACCCCCTCCCCAACCTCCACCACGGCACGGACCCCCCATCCCCCTCCCCGGCACGGACCCCCCCCCAACCTCCACCCCGGCACGGACCCTACCCCCCAACCTCCACCCCGGCATGGACCCCCCCCCCCCAACCTCCACCCCGGCACGGCCCCCCCCCCCCATCCCCCTCCCCGGCACGGACCCCCTCCCGGCACTCCACCGGAGCCCAGCCTACTCTAACCACCCCCGCCGCACACACACACACACAACCCGAGACACACCTCTCCTCACGCATTCAGACTGCGGCCACGCCATCACCTGCCCAGAGCCAACCCCCCAGGCCGTCACTCACCTCCACGCTGGTCGGCGTGAACCTGGGGCACAGGGTCACGCCGATGAAAAGGAGGTTTAATTTATGTCGACGTGAACAGTCATCATGTCGACGGGACTTCGGCCCATCCGGAAGGGAGAATATCGGCAGGCCGAAAATCGGCTGCCTTGCGCAGACCCGTGACATTCTCCGACGGCAGCGGCGACATTAACGCCCCGCCGACTTTTCTCCCTTCGGAGACTTCGGCAACCGGCGGGGGCGGGATTCACAGCGGCCAACGGCCATTCTCCGACCCTCTGGGGGGTCGGAGAATGACGCCCCCTGTTTTCCTGTTCCCATTCTCCACCATAGAGGATCCATCTACATAAACTTTTAGAGCCTGATTATTTCTTTCCCTGGGCCCTCCCCCATTTTGTTTTTGCGCAAATGGCCCTTTTGGGTCATTTACTGCTGTGACCTGGCACTCATGATGTTCCCCTCCATATGTCAAATTGTCTGCGAGGAAGGTAGGGGTTGGGTACACTTTACTGTGATGTCGCGACCCTGGAGCATGAGGGTCCCCTGACCGTTCCATCCTTGATCCGACCATCCAACAATAGGTGAATGGGGAATGATCTGTGATGGTGGTGGTGAGGTTGAGGGTGGGGGTGAAGGTAGAGGTGATGTGATAGTGGGGGTGAGGGTGGGGGTGAGGGTATCAGTGGATGTGAGGGTGGTGTGGGGTGGTGTTAGGGGTGAGGGTGATGGGAAGGTGATGTTGGGGGAAGTAGTTGACTCATGGATCACGGGGAAATGCAATTCAGCGGGGTCTCACTTCCTCGCCCTCGGCCGATCTCCAACCTGGTGACCTCCTTTTCCTCTGGGCCGCCGACCACATCCAGAGCCCTCTGCTCAGCCACAGGTCCAGCAGTCCCTCTCCAGTTTTCTCCTGCTCCTGGCAGTTATGGGTGGCCTTCTCCTGGGGAGAGAAGCAGAAAACGCCAGTGTTAGACAGTCTGACACATGCAGCACAGGGGATGTGTAGCTGGTGGCCTCAGTGGCCAGAGCACCCGGTCATGGCGGCTGGTATGCGTGCCAACATGTGATGCAGGGTGGGGGTTTGGCAGCCCTCTCACCTGTCACCAATGAGGATACAAAGATGTCAGTTAAGGCCCCAGCAATTTCCTCACTTGCTTCCCTCAGGATTTTGGGATTAATCCCATCCGGCCCAGGAGACTTATCTACCTTAATATCTTTTAAAATACCCAATACCTCCTCCTTTTCGATGTCAACATGACTCAGACTATCCACCCACCCTACCCAAGAATCATCTTCCACAAAGTCCTTTTCTTTGGTGAACACTGATGCAAAGTACTTATTTAGTAACTCGCCCATTTCCTCTGGCTCAACACATAGATTCCCCCCACTGTCCTTAAATGGTCCAATCCTTTCCCTGGCCACCCTGTTGCTTTTTACATATGAATAAAAAGCTTTGGGATTCACCTTAATCCTACTTGCCAAGAACCTTTTATGACCCCTCCAAGCCCGCCTAATTTCCCGCTTAAGTACCTTCCTACTTTCTTTATATTCTTCAAGGGTTTTGACTGTCCCCACCCTTCCAGACCAGTCAAAAGTCTCCTTTTCTTTTTGACAAGGTTCACAATATCCCTCGTTATCCAAAGTTCCCTAAACTTCCTATACTTATCCTTCATTCTTTCAAGAAAGTGATTTTCCTGAATCCCAAGCAACTGTCGCTTGAAAGAATCCCACATTTCCGATGTTGATTTACCCTCCAACAGCCGCACCCAATCCAAATTCTTCAATTCCTGTCTAATATTATCGTAATTTGTCTTTCCCCAGTTTAGCACCTTAGCACGAGGGTTACCCTCATCCCTATCCAAAAGTACCCTAAAACCTACAGAATTGTGGTCACTACTTCCAAAATGTTCCCTAGTGAAACCTCACCCATCTGTCCAGGCTCATTCCTCAATACCAGATCTTGCACAGGTGGTTGAGGTATCATTAGGGGAACATTTTGGGAGTAGTGACCACATTTCCGTAAGTTTTGAGAGATCCAGATATCCTACTGGGAGAAGTAAGGGGCCCTTTGGGAGTGGTTAAGTGCTCGTTGGGATTGTTAAGAGTAGACATGGATATGCATTGAAAATGGATACTTTCATTGAAACCATCAAATCTCCAAGCCATTTAACCTTTTGAAAAAATACATTTGCAAATTCACCAGTTGTCTGTTGACATAAACCGAGGACTATCATTATCGGATTAGTGCTGTGTGAGTAATTCCACAAACTGATATTATCACAGTGGGGGGCCTGAAAATTCACCAATGATTAACAGCTCCAAGTGTTTATAAAGTCTATTTTCCTATGGGATGCAATACTTGAAGGTAGTGTTTCTTTGGTTTGGAATTAAGTACTTGAAGCAAATGTTTGTTTTCATGCTGGATTAAGTACTTGAAGGATATGTTTGTGTTTATAAGGGATTAAGGAACTTAACTGTATTGAGTGGGTTTTTATGAATTGAATGTGTTTTGAACTGTCCAGTCTGTAATATACCCTTGAAACATTATTTTACTGTGTCTCATCATAGCTTCTGAGATCATGCCATAGATGTTACTGGATGAGTTGATACTGCACTAAATTGGCATATGGATTATCAAGAGCCATTAGAGTGGATAAAGGAGCATAGGTTGGCATATAGGGTAGAATGGACCATCGGGAGAGGTAGGTGGAGTATGAGATAGCATTGGTTGACATGGATGGGGCATGGAGTGTGTGGGGGATGAGAGTCTGTGAAGGTGGGAGTTAGAGGGCCAATTTATGCTTTCTTGTTTTTATTGTAACTTGTGGAAGTCCCAGAGTGCCAACACAGTCCTTTTAATATGTCCACTTTGGCATTCTCTCCAACCAGATTGAGTAATTGCACAATTCACAATTCCTCAGATACTGAAGCAATACATGACAAAATGAAACAAGACCTGAACAATATGTAGGGTTAGGCTGACAAGTGGCAAGTAACATTCATGCCACACAAGTATCAGACAATGACCATCTCCACCAGAGTGAATCTGCCCATAGACCATTGACATTCAATGACATTATTAGTGCTGAATCCCCGACTATCAACATTCTGCGGGTTACAGTTGACCAGAAAATGAAGTGGACTGGCCATATAAATACTGTGGCTACCAGAGCAGGTCAAAGGCTTGGAATCCTGCAGCAAATAACTCACCTCCTGACTTCCCAAGTAACTTCCCAAATAACTCACCTCCTGTCCACCATCTACAAAGTCAATGGTTAATGTTCAGTTTGCTATCATCCCAGCCATTCCCATAGCGAGAACAACACCATTTCTCAAGGCAGCATGTTCTCTATTTTAACTTCCAGACCTTGCACTTCCTTGCATTAAATTTAATGTACCACATTCAGCCGACTTGCAAACTTTCCAGCACTTCAATATTTCAGGTCCTGCATCACAGTCCCTCTGAAAGCACAGCCAGCAAGCAGTAATCTGAAAGCATGAATCAAATTACAAACCAGGAGAATGAGAACCATAAAATTCTTGGAGAATGACAAATTATGGGTAGGATTCTCCCATTGCGTGGCTAAGTGTTGACGTCGGCGTACAAACGGGAGTGTTTTACTCCGGCGTCAACAGGTCTTTTGCCGCCCGATTCTCCGGGCCACAGGGGGCCAGCACAGTGCTGGAGTGACTCACGCCTCTCCAGCTGCTGACCCCAGTGTCAACTGGGCGCCGCGGGATCTGCACATGCGCAGCGGCACAGGCGCCACTTCTCCACGCCAGCCCCAACGCCAAATGGCGTAGGGCTACAGGGGCCGGCGGGGAAGAAAGGAGGCCCTCAGCACAAGAGGCCGGCTTATCGATTGGTGGGCCCCGATCGCTGGCCAGGCCACAATGGAGGCACCGCCCGGGGTTGGACCCACCCTCCCCCCCCCACAGGCCGCCCCTGGACCCTTCAATGCCGAGGTCCCGCCGGCTCAGAGCATGTTAGAATGGCGCTGGCGGGACTCGGGTATTTTGTCACGGCCGCTCGGCCCATTTGGGCCGGAGAATCGTGGGGGGGCCGCATAGAACGGCCCCCGACCGGCGCCGCGCTGACCAGGCCGGCCCCAATGCCTCTGCGGAGAATCGCGTCGGGGGACTCACGCGGCCCCCCGCCGATTCTCCGACCCGGCGTGGGGCTGGAGAATCCCGCAGATACATTCTAGTTGAAATCATGGGCGAGATTCTCCGACCCCTCGCCGGGTCGGAGAATCGCCGGGGGCTGGCGTGAATCCCGCCCCCGCCGGTTGCCGAATTCTCCGGCACCGGATATTCGGCGGGGGCGGGAATCGCGCCGCGCTGGTTGGCGCCCGAAGTCCCGCTGTTAAAATGCCTGTCCCGCCGGCGTAGATTAAACCACCTACCTTACCAGCGGGACAAGGCGGCACGGGCGGGCTCCGGGGTCCTGGCGGGGGCGCGGGGCGATCTGGCCCCAGGGGGAGTGCCCCCACGGTGGCCTGGCCCGCGATCGGCGCCCACCGATCCGCGGGCGGGCCTGTGCCGTGGGGGCACTCTTTCCCTTCCGCCTTCGCCACGGTCTCCACCATGGCGGAGGCGGATGAGACTCCCTCCACTGCGCATGCGCGGGAATGCTGTCAGCGGCAGCTAACGCTCCCACACATGCGCCGCCCGGAGATATCATTTCCGCGCCAGCTGGCGGGGCACCAAAGGCCTTTTCTGCCAGCTGGCGGGGCGGAAATTCGTCCGGCGCGGGCCTAGCCCCTTAAGGTTGGGGCGCGGCCCCCCAAGATGCGGAGCATTCCGCACCTTTGGGGCGGCGCGATGCCTGACTGATTTGCGCCATTTTGGGCGCCAGTCGGCGGACATCGCGCCGATACCGGAGAATTTCGCCCCAGATATGGGAGGGGTTCGAACAATAGTGGGAGGGGTTGCAAAATAATTGTCAATACAGCAGCCAAAATCATGTAAAATGAGGTATTGAGTGGCAACTGCCTATGCCCTAGTGCCCGTCTCCAATTCAGGACAAGATTTAATGATTTCACAAAATGAGCAAAGTCTGATGCCTGCAACCTGCTACCAATGAATATTTTGTATTTTTCAGAATAACAGATCTCGTCTTACCCTTTGCATTCATAATTCTTAGGATATCACCTTGTGTGCTGAATGATCTGCAGTGGCACCTCCTCATGGAAGATTAAATGGAGACAGCATATGTCTCCATTGAAGACTTACATTTTGTTTGTGAGAATTCTATAAGAGAAGAGATGGAAATTCTCAGTTATAAAATTCAACAGTGTGTTACTGGCACGTGCCGACGTAGTTCTGCAGGAAAAGATTAAGCGTCTATAAAATAATGAGGAGCACAGATAAGGTAGATAATCGACATCTTTTCCCAAACGTAGAGGAGTCTCGAACTAGAGGGCATAGGTTTAAGGTGAGAGGGGAGAGATACAAAAGAGATCAGAGGGGATATTGTTTCACACAGAGGGTGGTGAGCATCTGGAACGGGCTGCCAGAGGCAGTGGTAGAGGCCGGTACAATTTTTTCCTTTAAAAAGCAGTTAGACAGTTACATGGCAGGGTGGATATAGCGGGATATGGACCAAATGCTGGCAAGTGGGACTAGCTTAGTGATAGAAACTGGGCAGCATGGACAAGCTGGGCCGAAGGGCCTGTTTCCATGCTGGAAACATCTTTGACTCTATGATTCTATAATTCAAAAAAAGGACACACTACAGTAGGAATAATAGGAAGAGGAGGTGAAAAATATCCTGTGAGCACTTTCAGCTCAATGTGGCGGGGGGGGGGAGGGGGGGTTGCAGGATAAGGTGTGGTATGGTTGCACCCACAAATGTAACCGCACCATGCCACATAGGGGAACATGGCCCCTCACAATTTTGTACACTGCAATCAAATCCCCCATCAACCCCCTCTGCTCCAAGGAGAACAATCCCAGTTTGTCCAATCTATCCCACAGCTGCTTCTGATGAAGGCAACGTCCTCATAAACCTCCTCTGTATCCTCTCAAATATAACTGCATCCTTTCTGTAAGAGGTGACTAGAACTGCACACAGTATTCAAGTTGTGGCTTAACAAATGTTTTATATAGTTCCAGCATATAGTTCAATTTCCAGCCCTTCAAATTTCTTGTGGATTATGAATCAGCCTGATAATTCTTTGTGTTAGTAACTGCATCAGCTCATTTTTACTGCTGTTGCTGGTATGGTAAATGCAAGGGTCATGATGACATTGTTAGCCAAATGTTATAGGTTTTAATTTTGGTTCCTTTTCTCTATTTGCAGCATCTTTATTGCTTTCAGCTTCCATTGAGATATGATAAATGAGAAAGCAATGATTTACTGTTGTCTAATGTTGCTTCCTGATGATCTTATGGAAGCACCTCCTTAAAGTGCATACCTCAAAAAAAGGAAGGCATTTCTGATCTTGGACTATTAGCAATTAGATATAAAGAATCATAGAGTGTTTATGGCACTGAAAGAGGCCACTTGGCCCATCGTATCAGTGCCAACTGAAAACCGAGCTACCAAGCCAAATCCTACTTTCTAGCATTTGGTCCGTAGCCCTACAGGTTATGGCACTTGAGGTGCATATCCTTTGTGAGGGGACCAACACATCACACGAGATATTTTAGAAAATAGATCTAGATACCCTCGTGGTTATTTCTAGAATTTAAAAAAACTGGACAGGACCTTTTAAAATGACTGAAGCTATGTTTGTCTGTGACCGTCAAACAAAAAGAGCTGTCTGGCACTATCAAAGAAGCTTACACCTTGTTATCTCTGAAGAGACACTAACAATCCCTCGGTGGGCTGCAAAGACCAAATTTAAAGAGAGCAATACAAAGGTCACCTGCATTTCATAACCCAGGTTGGCTAACCGGAGTCTACTCGTCTATCAGGACAAAGGGCCCTGCAACCTTCCTTTCAATTCTTAACGGTAAAGAAATTTGACAGACTTGGGGACCTAGATGAGGAATACACATCCCTTGTCAAAGATAATGTGGAAAAGTGAGTCATGTGATATAGACCGCCAGTTTGTGAAAGCTCCTTTACTGTATGAGAAGGTGATGGTGAGCTACCTTCTTAAACTGCAAAGGAGACAGTGTTGCTAGCCTCCTCCAGTGGTCTGCATCTGTGCAAATAAACTACCCTTTGAGTTCATCTTATCTCAAGTTTACTGTGGGGTTATTAATAGAAAATTGGATTACACCAAAACTGAGGGTGGAAGCTTAGAAAATGTCAGACTAGCTGATCCTGCCTAAACCCCAAAGTTTCACCAAGTTTAAGATCTATGAAATTATCAGAAAATTTGGACTGAGCATTTTCTGTAATTCCTGCTCTCAGTGAAGAATACAGTTACAGTAGTTAAGCTTCTTTACATGCAAATGAGACAGACAGACATTCTGAATATAGTCAGACGATGTAACAAGAAGCCTGGGCAGTGAGATGGTAGCAGGTTTCATTGCCCTGACTTCCCACATTGTACATAATTATCCATTCAATTTCAGGCCAAGCAGAATCCAAACCATTGTTGCAGGCTTCATTCCCGAAATGAAAAGTTGCAAGGGTGAACATTTTCTAGATTTGTGCCAATCTCCTTCTTGAATTAAGTTGGAAGAGCAAAGGAGCCGCATATTTGTTTGTAGAAGGATTTGCCAAAACAAAGAATAAGGTGTATTAAAAATATAGGGGCAAGATGCAGTTTTGTTGTGGAAGGGAGCAAAATAAGATTTTTAAATACATTTTTACGGGATGTGGGCTTTGCTGGCTAGGCAAAGGCTAGGATTTGTTGCCCATCCCTAATTTCCCTTGAGAAGATGGTTCTGACCTGCCTTTTTGAACCGCTGCAGTCCATGTGGTGTAGGTACACTCACAGTGCTGTTAGGGATGGAGTTCCAGGATTTTGACCTAGCGACAGTGAAGGAACGGCAATATATTTGCAAGTCAGAATAGCGAATAACTTGTATGGGAACGTCCAGGCGGTAATGTTCCCGGTGTATCTGCTGCTCTTGTCCTCCTAGATGGTAGTGGTCTTGGAAGGTCCTAAGGAGCATTGGTGAGTTCCTGCAGTGCATCTTGTAGATGGCACACATTACTACTATGGTGGAAAGAGTGAATGTTTGTGGAAGGGGTGCCAATTAAGCTTTGTCCTGGATGGTGTTGAGCTTCTTGCGTGTTATTGGGCCTGCACTCCTCCAGGCAAGTGGAGAGTATTCCATTACACTCCTGATTTGTGCCTTGCAGGTGGTGAAAAGGCTTTAGGGAGTCAGGAGGTGAATTACTCGCCAGAGGATTCCTTGCCCCTGACCTGCTCTTGTAGCCACAATATTTATATGGCTGATCCAGTTCAGTTTCCCGTCAATGGTAACGCCCAGGATGTTGATAGTGGAGGATTCAGTGGATGTAATGCCATTGAAAATCAAAGGGCAATGGTTTAATTCTCTCTTTTTGGAGATAGCCATTAGCTGGCACTTGTGTGGCGCGAATCTGACTTGCCACTTTTCAGCCCAAGCCTGGATATTGTCCAGGTCTTGCTGCATTCACACGTGGATTGCTTTAGTTTCTGAGGAGTCGTGAATGGTGCTGAACATTGTGCAAACATCCCCACATCTGACATTATGGCTTCTCCGGAGTGGTGCTGAGGGTCTGGATGGGCCACTGTGAATTTGGGTGGCCAGGCCTTATTTGATGGGGATCCTGCAAGATAAAAGACATGGGGAAGATCTTGGGAAGGACTGGTCTGTGGGAGAGGGGTGACTCACTTGTTATCAGGCCATCAGCGTTGCATTGGACTCCCAATTGTTTGTTTGCAACATGCAAAACTCCATCACAGTCACTGCCCTTTCTTCAGCCTCCCCTTTCCTCTGAGGGGGTGTAGACCTGAATATCTGGGGTGCCCCCTCCTGTCTTCTGACTTCTTGCTAATTATGGACCACTTTATCCTTGGGGACACAGAAAGGACATAGTGAGACACTAGGAGTTTGTGAGGCAGAGTCTGTAGCTGGCGACGGGTGTGTGCAAGACTCCTGGCCAAAGAGGGCAATATATGTGTTGGAGTTTGGTGGTGGGTGGGTTGTAAGGGAGACGCAGGCAGGCAGGGTGTTGTTGGCCTCTAGGGGATTGGGGGCTAATGTGAGGGGTGAGAGACAGGAGTGATGCCAGGGCACAGAGATTGTGACTCACCCAAGCCGCCTTAAGGAGGTCGTCCATCTTCTTTCGGCATTGCATATTCGTTTTCATGATGAGGCTGCCAGCAATGACAGCCTCTGACACCTCATCCGAGGTGCTGTTGAGAATGGCGGGCTTGAGTCTTTGCCCCACCCTGGGGAAGAGGGTTTCCAACCAGCTAATTGCAGTCAAATCCATGCAACTGATGGATTTGCCTGGGGCTGCCAACACGGGGAATGATCCTCACTGCCGCTGCCAGTGGGGGACCAGAGTACTTTGTCAGAATTGGCGCCGGGGGTAAATTATGATTTTTGCTCCATCCCGATATTCTCCGCCTCATCGCGATTCTCGCTGCCGGCGTCAGGCAGCATATAATTCAGCCCATAATGTGCAATGGTACAGGGGAGTGAGACTGAGTAGAATGCTCTTTGAAAGAGCCTGTGCAGATTTGCTGGGCCAAATGGCCTCCTTCTGCATGGTAAAAATTCTGTGATGTGTCTCTTAATGAATTCACAATTTTTTAAAAAACGCACCCATTGTTAAAAACTCATTCACTACATTTAACCCCCTTTAATCTCCTTTGAAAACAAGCTTGTGTATTTATAATCCCAGTTCAAAGTGTTTGTAACCACTTGGAGCAGTCAATCACACTGTGAACTGACAAGCACCCCACTGTCATAGTGATAGGTGGTGAAATCAGTCATACAGCATAAATTCTGTAATGATAACCCTCAGGTTTATGTGAATGTGAAATAGCAACCACTCTTTTTTTAACACTGCTGGCAATTTTCTTTTCTAATATTTAAAGGATATGACATTTAAATACATTAACAGCTTTACAGTTCTTTTGACAGTTCCAATTAGCTTGACAATTCCAATAAATTTATCCACTCCTTACACACATTCATGTCTTCATTTTAAATTCCCAACGGCACCCAAATGACACCTTGCATCTCCCAAAGGGGTACCTGACCTCTCCCAATGGTATCCCAGGACCATTTCCAAAAGGTTCCCTTACCTCTCCAAAGGGGTAACCTACTTCTGCAAAGTACTCACACAGCCTAAGACCTTCTTCTACTAGGTGTAAAGCACAAGTCATGTTTTGGACATCTCACGAGTCAAAATTAGATCTGATTGAGACAGCTGCACATTAACACATGTAGTTACCTCCATGAAACACAAATGCATATATTAGAACCCGCCTTCATTCTCCTCACGTGAAAATGGCAGAGGCCGGCTGGAGATGGGACTTCTGGGTCCAGGTCTCTGCCACCATTTTTGCAAAGCCTCTCCACTTGACCAAAAATGCCACGCTTTGTGTGCTCTCCATAACTGGCTTTCTTACCATCTAGGCAATGGCATAGTGGTAGACTATGGGCCTTAACAATATTCACACAGAATCATAGAATCCCTGCAGTGCAGAAGGAGGCCATTCAGCCAATTAAGTCTGTACTGACCCTCTGAAAGGGCACCCTACCTAGGCCCACACCCCACCCTATCCCCATAGCCCCATAACCCCACCTTTGGACTCTAGGGGACAATGTATCATGGCCAATCCACCTAACATGTACATCTTTGAACTGTGGGAGGAAACCGGAGCACCCCCTGGAGGAAACCCACACAGACACAGGGGGAACGTGCAAACTCCACAGCCACCCAAGGCCGGGATTGAACCCGGGTCCCTGGCACTGAGGCAGCAGTGCTAACCGCTGTGCCACCCATTGTGCACTATGCTGCCCCTTGTGGCAATAATACTGAAGATGCTCCAGAACTTGCCATGCCCCTAGTCATGTTCCAGTGCAGCGTAAACAGTAGCATCTACCTGGCAATGTGGAAAATTGCCCAGGTATGTCTTATACATCAGGGGCGTCATTCTCCGACCCCCCGCCGGGTCGGAGAATGGCCGTTGGCCGCCGTGAATCCCGCCCCCGCCCCCGCCGAAATCTCCGGTACCGGAGATTGGGCGGGGGCGGGAATCGGGCCGCGCCGGTTGGCGGGACCCCCCGCTCAATTCTCCCACCCAGAAATTGCCTGTCCCGCCGGCGTAAATTAAACCTGGTATTTACCGGCGGGACTAGGCGGCGTGGGCGGGCTCCGGGGTCCTGGGGGGGGCGCGGGGCGATCTGACCCTGGGGGGTTCCCCCACAGTGGCCTGGACCGCGATCAGGGCCCACCAATCCGCAGGCGGGCCTGTGCCGTGGGGGCACTCTTTCCCTTCCGCCTCCGCCACGGCCTCCACCATGGCGGAGGCGGAAGAGACTCTCCCCACTGCGCATGCGTGGGAAACTGTCAGCGGCCGCTGACGCTCCCGCGCATGCGCCGCATTTCCGCGCCAGTTGGCGGGGCAACAAATGCCATTTCCGCCAGCTGGCAGGGTGGAAATCCCTCTGGCGTTGGCCTAGCCCCTCAATGTTGGGTCTCGGCCCCCAAAGATGCGGAGCATTCCGCACCTTTGGGTCGGCGCGATGCCCGTCTGATTGGCGCCGATTTGGACGCCAGTCGGCGGACATCGCGCCGTTGGGGGAGAATTTCGCCCCAGAAACAGGTGGCAAGTGACATTCGCACCACATAAGTGTCAAGCAATGACCAACTCCAACAAGAGAGAATCTAACCTTCTTCCCTTTATATTCAATGGCACCAGCATCACTGAATCCCCACCATCAACATCCTGGGAGTTACCACTGAGCAGAAACTCAACTGGACTAGCCATATAAACACTGTGGTTACAAGAGCAAGTCACAGGCTAGGAATCCTGCGGCGTGTAACTCACTTCCTGACACCCCAAAGCCTGTCCACAATCTACAAGGCACAAATCAGGAGTGTGATAGAACATTCTCTACTTGCCCGACCAAATGAGTGCAGCTCCAACAACACTCAAGTAGGTTGATACCATCCAGGACAAAACAGCCTACTTGATTGGCACCCAGTGCACAGACTTTGGAACCCTCCACCACCAATGAACAGTGGCAGCTGTGTGCATCATCTACAAGATGCACTGCAGGAACTCACCAAGGCTCCTGAGAAAGCACCTTCCAAACCCACAACCACGAACATCTTTCAGGACAAGGGCAATAAATACATGGGAACACACACTTGGAAATATATTGCCGTTCTTCACTGTCGCTTGGGTCAAAAATACTGGAAATCCCGAACAGCATTGTAGATACTTACAGTGGTTCAAGAAGGCAGCTGCCAGAGCCTTCTCAAGGGCAATTAGGGATAGGCAATGAATGCTAGCCTAGCCAACGAAGGCCACATCCCTAGAATGAATAAAAACATCAATTTGTTAAACACAATTTCCCTTTCAGAAAACCATGTGAAAACTGCTTGATAATGTTGTGATTTTCTAAATGTCCTTGCATTAGCTCATTAATAATGGGTTCTAATATTTTCCCAATTACAGATGTCAGGTGAATTGACCTACAGTTTCAAAGAACAAAGAGAACAAAGAACAAAGAAAAGTACAGCACATGAACAGGCCCTTCGGCCCTCCAGGCCTGCGCCGACCATGCTGTCCGTCTAAACTAAAATCATCTACACTTCCTGAGTCCGTATCCCTCTATTCCCATCCTATTTATGTATTTGTCAAGTTGCCCCTTAAATGTCACTATCGTCCCTGCTTCCACCACCTCCTCCGATAGCGGGTTCCAGGCACCCACTACCCTCTGTGTAAAAAAACTTGCCTCACACATCTCCTCTAAACCTTGCCCCTCGCACCTTAAACCTATGCCCCCTAGCAATTGACCCCTCTACCCTGGGAAAAAGCCTCTTACTATCCACTCTGTCTACGCCCCTCATAATTTTGTAGATCTCTATCAGGTCCTTCTTCGTTCCAGTGAAAACAAATCAAGTTTATTCAATGAAGGGCCTGTACTGCGCTGTGATGGTCTCTCCTCATAGCTAATGCCCTCCATACCAGGCAACATCCTGGTAAATCTCTTCTGCACCCTCTCTAAAGCTTCCACATACTTCTGGTAGTGTGGCGACCAGAATTGAACACTATACTCCAAGTGTGGCCTAACTAAGGTTCTATATAGCTGCAACATGATTTGCCAATTTTTATACTCAATGCCCTGGCCAATGAAGGCAAGCATGCCGTATGCCTTCTTGACTACCTTCTCCACCTGTGTTGCCCCTTTCAGTGACCTGTGGACCTATACACCAAGATCTCTCTGACTGTCAATACTCTTGAGGGTTCTACCATTCACTGTATATTCCCTACCTGCATTAGACCTTCCAAAATGCATTACCTCACATTTGTCCGGATTAAACTCCATCTGCCATCTCACCGCCCAAGTCTCCAAACGATCTAAATCCTGCTGTATCCTCTGACAGTCCTCATCGCTATCTGCAATTCCAACCTTTGTGTCGTCCGCAAACTTACTAATCAGATCAGTTACATTTTCCTCCAAATCATTTATATATACTACGAACAGCAAAGGTCCCAGAACTGATCCCTGCGGAACACCACTAGTCACATCCCTCCAATCAGAAAAGCACCCTTCTATTGCTACTCTCTGCCTTCTATGACCTACCCAGTTCTGTATCCATCTTGCCAGCTCACCCCTGATCACGCGTGACTTCACCTTTTGTACTAGTCTGCCATGAGGGACCTTGTCAAAGGCCTTACTGAAGTCCATATAGACAACATCCAGTGCCCTACCTGCATCAATCATCTTTGTGACCCCCTCAAAAAACTCTATCAAGTTAGTGAGACACGACCTCCCCTTCACAAAACCATGCTGCCTCTCACTAATACGTCCATTTGCTTCCAAATGGGAGTAGATCCTGTCTCGAAGAATTCTCTCCAGTAATTTCTCTACCACTGATGTAAGGCTCACCGGCCTGTAGTTCCCTGGATTATCCTTGCTGCCCTCCATCTCCCTCCATTTTGGAATAGAGGTTTGAATGTGCAGTTTTCCAATCCACTGGGATCTTTCCAGAATCTGGAGAGTTTTGGAAGGTTACAACCAATGCATCCGCCATCTCTGCAGCCACTTCTTTTTATCCTCGGATGGAGGCCATCCAATCCAGGAACTTATCAACCTTCAGTCCCGTTACTTTTCCCAACTTTTCCTCTAGTGATGGTGATTGTTTTGCATTCCTTTTCCCTTTTGCTCCTGCTTTTCTACTATTCTTGGGAAGCTTTTTGTGACTTCTCCCGTGAAAACAGATACAACATACTGTTCAAAAGTATCCTCCATGTTCTTGTTTCCATTATTAGTTCCCCAGTCTCATCGTTTAAGTGCCAATTCATTCGCTACTCCTTTTCTTTTTATATTCTTTAGAAGCTCTATTTGATATTATATTTCTTGATTTTTTTTGTCATACTTCAATTTCTCTATTTTTATTATTTTTTTAGTCATCCTTTGCTGGTTTCTAAAATGTTCTCAAGCTTCTGGCCAACCACTAATCTTTCAGGCATTCTTTTTTCCTTATGACTTGATGCCAACCATAACTTCCTTAGTTAACCATGGATGGTGCAAACTTCTTGGAGAGCCTTTCGCGTTGGAATATATCTTTGTAGCGATTTATGAAATATCTCATGACGTGCCTACCACTGTTACTCTACCATCTTATGTTTTAACAAATTTTACCATTCTATTTTCCCAATATATAAATGCAAGTTATTGTTGAGTGAGAATCACATTTTTCTGGATTTTCTTGGTGGATTCAACAATATAAATGTAAACCTTTCAAAGAATATTTTATTCAAACCAGATTTGTATCAATGAAAGAGTTGTGGACTAATGAGATTAACTGTAACATTAATTATGAACAATGACCGTAAAACTGGGTTCATCTTAATCTCATTATAACTTTTAAATCCAGCCATTAATATTGTTGGAATAATAATCTATACCATGCTAAAATAAGAACTGTTATAATGGAATAAAATTAAATTTATGGCTAGGACCTCTATCTTAGCAAATTAATAATGAAAATTAGAGTGATGGTATACCAAAATTTCAGTTTGCATAACAGAGGACTATTATCTTTCACAGTAACTCAATAGTAGTTGATCACAGCAAGACTCGGGATAAAAAAATGGCCCTGAGGTGCCAATTTTAAAATTATTCATTTTTACGGGATGTGCTTCGTTGGCAGGCCAGCATTTATTACCCATTCCTAATTGTACTTGAGAAAGTGGTGGTGAGCTGCCTTCTTGAACCGCTGCAGTCCATGTGGTGTAGGTACACCCACTGTGCTTTTAGGGAGGGAGTTCCAGGATTTGACTCAGCGACAGTGAAGGAACAGTGATATATTTCCAAGTTAGGGTGGTGAGTGACCTGGAGGGGAACCTCCATATGGTGGTGTTCCCATGTAACTGCTGCCCTGATCCTTCAGGATAATAGTGTTTGTGGGTTTGGAAGATGCTGCCTAAGGAGCCTTGGTGAATTCCTGCAATGCATCTTGCAGATGGTACACACGGTTGCCACTGTCTGTTGGTGGTAGAGGCTGTGACTGTTTGTGCAAAGGGTGCCAATATAGTGGGTTGTTTTTTCCTGGATGATGTCAAGCTTCTTGAATGTTGTTGGCGCTGCACTCATCCAGGCAAGTGGAGAGTATTACATTACACTCCTGACTTGTGCCTTGTAGCTAGTGGACAGGGTTTGGGGGGGTCAGGAAGTGAGTTACTTGCCACAATATTATCCAGGTCTTGCTTGATTTGCATGTAGACTACTCCTGTGACGAAGGAGTTGTGAATGGTGCTGAACATTGTGCAATCTTCAGCGAACTTCCCTACATCTGACCTTATATTGGAAGGAAGGGTTATTGATGAAGCAGCTGAAGATGGTTGGGCCTGGGACATTACCCTGAGGAATTCCTGAAGTGATGCCCCGGGACTGAGATGATTGATCTCCAACCACCACAGCCATCTTCCTTTGTGCCAGGCATGACTACAACCAGCTAAAAGTTTTCACCCTAATTCCCATTGACTCCAGTTTTTCTCGGGCTCTTTGATGCCATACTCAGTCCAATGCAGCCTTGATGTAAAGGGTATTAACTCTCACCTCACCTCTGGAGTTCAGCTCTTTTGTTTATGTTTGAACCAAGGCTGTAATGAGGTTAGGAGCTGAGTGACCCTGGCGGAACCCAAACTGAGCGTCAGTGAGCAGGTTATTGCTGAGTAAGTGCCACTTGATAGTACTGTTGATGATCCCTTCCATCAGTTTACCGATGGTGGAGAGTAGACTGATAGGGCGGCATTGACTGGGTTGGATTTGTCCTGTTTCTTGTGTACAGGACATACCTGGGCAATTTTCCACATTGTCAGGTAGATGCCAGTGTTGTAGTTGTACTGAACAGCTTTTCTAGGGAACAGCAAGTTCTGAAGCACAAATCTTCTGTATTATTGATGGAATTTTGTCAGGGCCAAAAGCTGTGTGGTATCCAGTGCCTTGCGTCTTTTTTTGATATCTCGCGAGGTGAATCGAATTGGCTGAAGACTGACATCTGGGATGCTGGTGACCTCTGGAGGAGACTGAGATGGATCATCCACTCACCACTTCTGGCTGAAAATTATTGTGAATGTTACTTCATAGAAAGCCTAAACATATCACAAGGCTTTAAACCCCCTCAGATTCTTTGATACGTGAGGCTTTTCTTCACTTTCAAAGAGCAATAGCTTTTAGTAGGCTATAGTTGACTGGGCAATAGCTTCCAGACAGCCAGGTATCTGGATTGTTTATTGTCATTTCCTTTCACGTTTGAATGCATCTGCATGGGGAGGTCTGGTGGGGGCATCTGATATGGGAGTCTGATGGGCGGGTCTGGTGGGGGGTCTGATGGGGAGGGTCTGATGGGGGGTCGGTGTGGAGGTCATGTCACTCTCATGTCATGTGTGCGTGCTTTGTGGGGGGGGGGGGGTGACCCGCAATTCTCGTGGTGGTGGCGGGGGGAAAGATTCCCATACTTGTCCGAGTGGGGGGCATGATTTGGGTTATGGGGGGGGGGGGGAGGGGAGCCAGACCTCAGGATGAGGTCTAGGGGACCTGTCAATTTTTAGTCCCACAAATAATCCTAGAACGGGGTGTGTCTTTCATGATCAGGGTTGCACAGTGGTTAGCACTGTTGCTTCACTGCACCAGGGTCCCATGTTTGATTCCCGGCTTGGGTCAATATCTGTGCGGAGTCTGCACGTTCTCTCCATGTCTGCATTGGTTTCCTCTGGGTGCTCGGGTTTCCTTCACAAGTCTTGAAAGACATGCTTGTTCGGTGAATTGGACATTCTGAATTCTCCCTCAGTGTACCTGAACAGGTGCCGGAATGTGGCGACCAGGGGATTTTCACAGTAACTTCATTGCAGTGTTAATGTAAGCCTACTTGTGACACTAATAAAGATTATTATTATCACCTATTTTGTGCCATTGTCAAAGACAAATTTCATTACTAAAACATCACACACTAATCAAGACATGAATAAGGAGCAAAGCAAATTCATTTTGTCTAATATGTGCAAACCTGTCAGCTCACTTTTCTTGTCAAATATATCGAATTATACAACTCAGAAGTAGATAATTTTGGCTCACTTAATTTGGCTAATTTAAGGAGTCATCAACTCCCCTTCCCTTTCCACATAACTTCGCAAGTTGTTGCCCGTCAAGCATTTATTCAATTCCGTTTTGAATCGGTTTTAACCACCCATTCACGCACTGCATTCCAGGTTATAACAAGTCGCTCGCTGCATTAAAAATACATTTCCTCACACCACTTCTGGTTCCTCTGTTAACCACTTTCAATCTGTATTCTCGAATTAAAGATGCTTCTGGAACAGTTTCTCTGCATTTCCTCTTTCAAAATCATTGGCTGGATTGGCTGTTCCCGAGATTGAGTGTTGATGCCGAGGCAGGAGTCATGGCTTTCCATGACAGCAAAACTGACACCCCGCCTAGACTGATTCAGCAACTTTGGAGGGGCTAGCACTGGCACCATGTGGAACACAACCGATTCCGATGAGAAACGGTGCCGGATTCGCCGGATTCGCGATTGACACTCAGGAGGCCAAATAGCTGCAGCCGCATAGACACACTTCACTCCCCTGATGGGTCGGACGGGACCAGAGGGCACCTAGAGGGGGGCGACACTCATACGACCCGTGGGCTGTTAGCGGTGTGTGCGGCCGCATGGTTACCTTGCAGGCCGCGTCAATGGTGTTCCATGCCCATCCACCCCAACCCCACAGCCCACCTCCTGGCCAGCCTCCCCGCTACTCCCCCTGGCCCTGGCAGAACCCCCTGGCCAGCGGCACAACTGCCAGCAAACTATGGCAATGTTGGACACTTTCCGTACCCCCTCTCTCACCCTCAGCAGCCACGGCGCCTGTTTCTTGACTTTTAAAAGCACAACCTCGCCGCCGGGAATTCGGCCCATTGGAGGCGGAGAATCGCGAAGGCCCCGGAGAATATGGGTCGGGCCCGCTCATGACATGCCAACGCCGTTTACTGTACGTGTGTTCTGGTACACATTGACGCTGCTGTCGAGGCGACGGAGAATTGCGATTTGGTGTGAAATCGGCACTTGAAGCGATTTCGGCATCGGAACTGATTCTCCGCTCAATCGCATTCCCCGATTCCGGTGACAGCTGACAGAAAGTCCCGCCCCATGAGTTTGAACACATCTATCAGATCTACTCTTAGTTTTCTCTGTTCTAATCTCGGGCGAAATTCTCCGTTGAAGGCGGAAAGTCCGCCGATCGGCGCAAAAAATGTCGCAAATCCGACTTGCGTCACGTCGGAAAAATGGGTCGAAAGTCTCCGGCCCGAAATGGGCTAGCAGCAACGTAACGGGATCCGCGCTTGCGCAGTGGTTCACACCGTGCAGCGTCATACGCGCTGCACGGCGTGACGGCTCATAAGGCCGCGCTGCTCCCCCCCGCCCGACCGGAACACCCGACCGCAACACCCGACTGGATGGCTGGCCGCCGCTCAGCCCCGAGGTTCGAGTCACGGGATGTGGAGGCGCTCCTGGACGCGGTGGAACAGAGGAGGGACGCCCTGTATCCCTGGCACGGCCGCAGAGTTGCCCCACGCCACAGCCGGCGTCTGTGGAGTGAAGTGGCAGAGGCCGTCCCCGCTGTGGCCCTGACACCACGGACAGGCACCCAGTGCCACAAGAAGGTGAACGACCTCGTCAGAGCAGGCAGGGTGAGCCTCCCCCATATCCCCCCTCCCCCATTTCCCCCCCTGCCCCATATCCCCCCCTCCCCCATATCCCCCATATCCCCCCTCCCCCATATCCCCCCTCCCCCATATCCCCCTCCCCCATATCCCCCCTCCCCCATATCCCCCCTCCCCCATATCCCCCATATCCCCCCTCCCCCAAATCCCCCCTCCCCCATATCCCCCCTAACCACCCTCCCCCATATCCCCCCTCCCCCATATCCCCCCTCCCCCATATCCCCCATATCCCCCCTTCCCCCATATCCCCCCTCCCCCATATCCCCCTTCCCCCATATCCCCCCTCCCCCATACCCCCCTCCCCCATATCCCCCCTCCCCATATCCCCCTTCCCCCATATCCCCCCTCCCCATATCCCCCTCCCCCATATCCCCCCTCCCCCATATCCCCATATCCCCCTCCCCCATATCCCCCCTCCCCCATATCCCCCATATCCCCCCTCCCCCATATCCCCCATATCCCCCCTTCCCCCATATCCCCCGCTCCCCCATATCCCCCCTTCCCCCATATCCCCCCTCCCCCATATCCCCCCTCCCCCATCTCCCCCCTCCCCATATCGCCCTTCCCCCATATCCCCCCTCCCGCATATCCCCCTCCCCCATATCCCCCCTCCCCATATCCCCCATATCTCCCCTCCCCCATATCCCCCCTTCCCCCATATCCCCCTCCCCCATATCCCCCCTCCCCATATCCCCCCTCTCCCATATCCCCCCTTCCCCCATATCCCCCCTCCCCCATATCCCCCCTTCCCCCATATCCCCCCTCCCCATTTCCCCCTCCCCATATCCCCCTTCCCCCATATCCCCCCTCCCCCATATCCCCCCTCCCCATATCCCCCCTCCCCCATATCCCCCCTCCCCCATATCCCCCATATC
This sequence comes from Scyliorhinus torazame, assembly GCF_047496885.1. Classification (NCBI taxonomy): domain Eukaryota; kingdom Metazoa; phylum Chordata; class Chondrichthyes; order Carcharhiniformes; family Scyliorhinidae; genus Scyliorhinus; species Scyliorhinus torazame. Next base: position 108,149,794 of record NC_092709.1, on the reverse strand, counting down.
CCCCCTCCCCATATCCCCCCTTCCCCCATATCCCCCCTCCCCCATATCCCCCTCCCCCATATCCCCCCTCCCCCATATCCCCCCTCCCTCATATCCCCCCTCCCCCATACCCCCCATATCCCCCCTCCCCCATATTCCCCATATCCCCAAGTGAATCCAGCCCTAACCTTAACCTCTGCAATGCACGCGCAACCGATGGCGTGCATTCATATACCTGCCTAACAGTGTTGCCTTTTACCCCTGCCACCCCCCCGCCCACACAGGATAAGCGCGCACACAACAATAGGGAGCATGTGAGGACTGGAGGAGGCCCCGCTGATGAGAGGCCACTGACCGAACACGAGGAAAGGGCCCTGGAACTGGCTGGCGGACCTGACGACCGGGAGGTTGCTAATGCAGAGGTCGGGGGCGTAGTAGCAAGTGAGCCACCGACAGCCCGTCCCCATATCCCCCCTCCCCTATATCCCCCTCCCCCATATCACCTGATCACTGCCTGATGTCTAACCATGCATGCTTCACTGTGTATCGCAGGACCAAACGTCCAGGCACCCATCCCCGCAGATGCAGACCGCCCGCAGGATGTCCCTCGGAGGCCACGGGAGTCGGAGAGACCCGGACTCTCCAGCATGCGACGCCCGCAGGATGCCCCTCGGAGGCCACGGGAGACGGAGAGACCCGGACCCTCCAGCATGCGACGCCCGCAGGATGCCCCTCGCACGCCTCGGGAGACGGAGAGACCCGCACCCTCCAGCATGAGACGCCCGCAGGATGCCCCTCGCACACCACGGGAGACGGAGAGACCTGGAGAAACAGGGAGACGACACCCCCGTCAAGTGCGGGAGTGACCACCCAGCGACGAGAGGGGCAGCCACAGGCCCCCGTCATTCCGAGCCAGGACACCACTACCCAGGACACCACTACCCAGGACACCACGACCCAGGACACCACTACCCAGGACACCACTACCCAGGACACCACTACCCAGGACACCACTACCCGGGACACCACTACCCGGGACAGCACTGCCCAGGACACCCCTACCCGGGACAGCACTATCCAGGAAGACGAAATACCGGACAGTGACTCAGAGTGGATGGGTGGAGACGAACCCCCACCCCAAAGTGTCATGGACTCAGAGTGGGACGAAGAGCACGACACAACACCACTGCTGTCACCAACACCCTCCACCATCGCAGAAACACTCACCTCGGTTGGGCACTTTAGTGATGAGGCGTCTGGTACACTCACTGGTGCGCACAACACAGCCGTCCCGGTACAGCAGGTGGAGGTAGGAGCAGCAGAGGGGCCGGGCGGTCGGAGGGCAGCCCAGCCCAAGCGAACATCTGCCGCCCAGATGGATCCCGGGTTCCTGGAGTTACCACACCCACACATAGATCCGATGCAACCACCGACCCGGAGACGAGCGAAGAGGGCGACGGGCGGCTTGCGGCGGCTGCAGTCGCACGTGGAGGAGTCCAGGAGCTGGGAGTGGTGCCGGTCATGCGTGCCACCCAGGCCGACACCGCACGGGTGGCGTCCGCGGTGGAGGCAATGGGTGCGACGGTGTCAGACATGGGGAACGGTTTGCGAGGCCTGGGGCTTTCCGTGCAGGCGGCGTCTGTGGCCCAGGAAATGGCTGCCCTCTCACAGGAGGCCATGAGCCAGTGCCAGCGCCAGATGGCAGAGGCGCTCAACGCCATAGCCCAGTCTCTGCAGGCCATGGCCCAGTCTCAGCAGGCCATGGCCCAGTCTCAGCAGGCCATGGCCCAGTCTCTGCAGGCCATGGCCCAGTCTCTGCAGGCCATCACTGAGGGCATCGGCGCCAGTGGCCATGTGCGAGCCGGCGTCGCACTGTCACAGACAGGGTTTGCCAACCCCCTGGGCTCCATGACTGCAACCTGCAGACCCCTGTCGATACCAGCATGGGCCTCCAGGACTGGCAGCGCCAGATGTCGGGGGGGCGTCGGATGGCCAGTCCGTTCGCATCCCCCACCCATGTAGAGGCCTGGGGGCCATCGGGCACCCCGAGGGAGGAGGAGGTGGTGTGGTCCGTCCCGGCTCCCCCTGTAGGGGAGGTCCCGGTACACCGCGACACCTCGGACTCCCTCCCTTCCGTCCCAGGTGCACCGGGTGGGCAACGGGCAGGACAGGCTGGCAGCTCGCCATCCCAGTCGCCCGGGCCGCAGCCTGGCCCATCTAGGCCAGGACGCCCCAGGAAACGGCCGCCAAAGGGATCCAGTGTCAGAGGGCAGGAATCACAGGAGTCCACCTCCAGTTCTGCTGTACCGTCTGGGGAACCACGTAGACGTAGTCAAAGGGCCCGTAAGGCCAAACAATTAGACACTGAGTAAGTTGGCACGGGTGCAGGGCACAGATGAGTTTTAGGGGCTAGGGCACGTGCATGAACTCCTTTGGTTATTAAAGTCAATGTTACACCTACAGAAGCTGCCTTTGTGCTCTGTCCAAAGCGTGCGGGGGTGTCATGTACGTTGAGCGCAAGTGTGTGTGTGAGGGGTGGTCTTACCTCAGCCCCAGGTGAGTCTGCCCCCTTCCCCATGGGCCGCCATCAACATCCCCCGGGCAGAGGACGGGACCGTGCGCTGCAGTGTCACAGCCGCATGCAGGGATGGTCCGGGTGGATGGTGGTACTGTGGCCATGGGTCAGACATAGTCCAACGATGTAGAGTCAGGAGCTCACCGCAGGGCGGGTTGTCATCATCCTCCATGGCCTGCGATAGACACGCGTCCACCCGCAACTGTGTGAGCCCGGCCCGTTGTGCCGCAGGTGGATCAGCAATGGGGGGGTGGTGTGCATGCGGGTGGGGTGGGTGGGGTTGGGGAGGGGGGTGAGGGTGCTGGGTGGGTGGATGGGTGGGGGGTGTTGGTGGTCGGCTGTTGCCATGGTGTGCGGTCTGTGGCCATACTACCCGATTCCCACGCCCATCTAGTCAGTGAAGCGGGCGGCTATCAGTCTGTCCCGTGCCCGCTGGGCCAGCCGGTAACGGTGGACAGCCACCCGCCTGTGTCTACCCCGTCTGCCCTGACCATTACCCCCATCCCCCTCATCTGGGGAGGACTGCGCCTCTTCCTGCTGCTCCTCCACTCCGCCCTCCTCTGCCTGCGGCACATCGCCCCTCTGCTGGGCTATGTTGTGCAGGACGCAGCACACCACAATGATGCGGCCGACCCTATCTGACCGATACTGGAGCGCGCCCCCAGAGAGATCCAGGCACCTGAAACGCATCTTCAGCACGCCAAAGCACCTCTCTATCACTCCCCTTGTCGCTACATGGGCATCATTGTAGCGGTTCTCTGCCTCATTGCGTGTCCTCCGTATAGGCGTCATCAGCCACGATCGCAATGGGTAGCCCCTGTCGCCCAGCAACCAGCCCCTCAGCCTGGGATGGCGTCCCTCGTACATGCCGGGGATGGATGACCGCGACAACACGTATGAGTCGTGTACACTGCCTGGGTAACGGGCGCAGACGTGCAGGATCATCATGCGGTAGTCGCAGACCACCTGTATGTTCATCGAATAGGTCCCCTTCCTATTGGTGAACACGGCCCTGTCATCTGCAGGTGGCCGCACGGCGACGTGCATCCCATCGATCGCGCCCTGGACCATGGGGAACCCGGCAACGGCAGAGAAGCCCACGGCCCGGGCATCTTGGCTGGCCCGGTCCACGGGGAAGCGGATGTAGCGGTGCGCCATGGCATATAGGGCATCTGTCACTGCCCGGATGCACCGATGCACCGATGTCTGCGATATGCCGGACAGGTCCCCACTCGGTGCCTGGAATGACCCCGTTGCATAAAAGTTCAGGGCCACCGTAACCTTGACGGACACGGGGAGAGGGTGTCCCCCGCCAGTGCCACGCGGTGACAGGTGTGCCAGCAGGTGGCAGATGTGTGCCACTGTTTCCCGCCTCATCCGGAGTCTCCTCCTGCATTCCCGGTCCGTGAGGTCCTGGTATGACTGCCGGGGCCGGTACACACGGGGCGCCCTCGGGTGCCTCCGTTGCCGTGGGGCCGCGACGTCCTCCTCCCCCTCCTCGTCGCGTCGGTCAGGTGTCCCTCCAGCCTGGGCGGCTGCCGCCTGTCCCTCTGCGGCAGCCTGCGCCGCCTCTCTGGCACGCTCCTCATCCTCCTCCTCCTCCTCCTCCTCCTCATCCAGGGCAACATAGACATGAGCGGCTGCCGCCACGGCGGCCAACATCGCTGGATGATCGGAAAACATGACGGCCTGGTGGGGAGGAGGGGAATGACGACATGTCATCATTGCCCATATCCCCTCCTCCCCCCAGCCAGGTGGCATGGACCGCATGGGTCCAACTGTTGGAGGCTGGCACCTGGCCAGGTGGACCAACTCACTTGCCCTCGCATCCCCCTCCCCGGCACGGACCCCCCCATCCCCCACCCCGGCACGGACCCCCCCCCCCCAACCTCCACCCCGGCACGGACCCCTCCATCCCCCTCCCCGGCACGGACCCCCCCCATCCCCCTCCCCGGCACGGATCCCCCCCCTTCCCCCTCCCCGGCACGGACCCCCCATCCCCCTCTCCTGCACGGACCACCCCCCCAACCTCCGCCCCGGCACGGACCCCCCCCCAACATCCACCCCGGCACGGACCCCCCATCCCCCTCCACGGCACGGACCCCCCCCCAACCTCCACCCCGGCACGGACCCCCCCCCCAACCTCCACCCCGGCACGGACCCCCCATCCCCCTCCCCGGCACGGACCCCCCTCCAACCTCCACCCCGGCACGGACCCCCCATCCCCCTTCCCGGCACGGACCCCCCCCATCCCCCTCCCTGGCACGGACCGCCCCCATCCCCCTCCCTGGCACGGACCCCCCCATCCCCCTCCCCGGCACGGACCCCCCATCCCCCTCCCCGGCACGGACCCCCCCATCCCCCTCCCCGGTACGGACCCCCCCATCCCCCTCCCCGGCACGGACCCCCCCATCCCCCTCCCCGGCACGGACCCCCCCCATCCCCCTCCCCGGCACGGACCCCCCCCCCATCCCCCTCCCCGGCACGGCCCACCTCCCTGCACTCCCCCGGAGCCCAGCCTACTCTAACCACCCCTTCCCCCCCGCCGCACACACACACACACACAACCCGAGACACACCTCTCCTCACGCATTCAGACTGCGGCCACGCCATCGCCTGCCCAGAGCCAACCCCCCATGCCGTCACTCACCTCCACGCTGGTCGGCGTGAGCCTGGAGCACCGGGTCACGCCGATGAAAAGGAGGTTTAATTTACGTCGACGTGAACGGTCATCACGTCGACGGGACTTCGGCCCATCCAGAAGGGAGAATATCGGCAGGCCGAAAATCGGCTGCCTTGCGCAGACCCGTAACATTCTCCGACGGCAGCGGCGACATTAACGCCCCGCCGACTTTTCTCCCTTCGGAATCTTCGGCAACCCTCTGGGGGGTCGGAGAATGACGCCCCTCATGTTTTTTATTCTACTGCAAACCTACTATCATTCTAGCAAATCTCTTCTGCATTCTCACTGAGGTCTTGACATCTTTCCCAGAGTGTCATTCCCAGAATTGAACAGCAATGCTCCATCTGAAGCCGAACAAATGTTTCATAAACGTATAGCATAACTTTGTTGTTTTTATACTCTACATTGTGGATGACCCATCTAGGTCTCCCCCTGAGATCCCTAATATTACAGACGTAAGTTTTTAGCCACATATGTACTCAACACGATATCAAAAAATGGATGAAGACACTAGATATTGTAAAGGCTAAGGGCCTTGCCAATATTCCGGTATTGGTAGCGATGGTCTCCTGAACTTGCTGCATCCTTAGCCAAGCACAACACTGACATCTACCCTAAGATTTGTAAAATTGTCCCGTTATTTCCAGTACACAAATCCAATCTGGCCAATAATAATAATCTTTACTATTGTCAGAGGTAGACTTATGTTCACACTGCAATCAAGTTACTGTGAAAATCCCCCAGTCACCACATTCCGGCGCCTGTTCGGGTACTCTAAGGGAGAATTAAGAAAATCCAAATGACCTAACAGCACATCTTTGGGGATATCAGCACATCTGCGTCGAAGAAACCCACGCAGACACGGGGAGAACGTGCAGACTCCGCACAGACAGTGACCCAAGCCAGGAATCAAATCTGGGACCCTGGCGCTGTGAAGCAATAATGCTAACCACTTCAGCCTACTCTCGACTATCAGCAAAGTGATGAAAGTTGTCATTGACTGCGCTATCAAGAAGCACATACACAGCAATAACATACTCACTGGCAGTTGATTTGAGTCTTCAGGGCCACTCGGCTCCTGACCTCATTACAGCCTTGGTCCAAACATGGACAAAATGAACTCTAGAGCTGAGGACAGAGTGACAGCTATTAAGGCAGCCTTTGACCGACTGTAGCAAAATAGTCAATAGTAATCAGAGTGAAAACTTTCCACCTGTTGGAATCATACCTAGCACAAAGGAAGATGGCTGCGGTTGTTAGATGTCGATCATCTCAGTCCCAGAATTTCGCTGTAGGATTGGATTAGATTGGATTTGTTTATTATCACATGTACCGAGGTACAGTGAAAAATATTGTTCTGCGTACAGTTCAGACAGATCATTCCGTACATAAAAAGAAACATAGGGCAAACATGAATACACAATGTAAGTACGTAGACACCAGCATCGGGTGAAGCATACAGGAGTGTAGTATTAATCAAGTCAGTCCATAAGAGGGTCATTCAGGAGTTGGAGGAGTGAATATGCCAGGTGGGAGGGGTATTTGATGATGCTGCCTGCTTTCCCAAGGCAGCGGGAGGTGTAGACAGAGTCAATGGATGGGAGGTGGGTTTGCATGATGGACTAGGCTATGTTCACGACTCTCTGTAGTTTCTTAAGGTCTTGGGCCGAGCAGGAGATCCTCAGGGTAGTGTCTTCGGCTCGACAATCTTTAGCTGATTCATCAATTATCTTTCTTCCATCATAATGTCAGAAATGGGGATATTCGTTGATGACTGCACAATGATGATTGCACAATGTTCAGTACTATTCATGAATCCTCAGATACTGAAGCAATCCATGTCCGTATGTAGTAAGGCCAGCACAATATTCAGGCCTGAACTGTTAAGTGTCAAGGAATATATGCACCACATAAATGCCAGACAATGACAATCTCTGACAAGAAATAATCTAACCACCTTCCCTTGACATTACCTTTGCTCAGTCCTTCCCCAACAATATAAACAATATAAACAACCATAGCAGGCCAGAGGCTGGGAATACTGTGGTGAGCAACTCACCTCCTGACTCCCCAAAGATTGTGCACCATCTACATGGCAGATGTCAGTGATGGAATACTCTCCACTTGATTGACACCCGTCCACAACCTTAGACATTCACTCCCTCTACCACCGAGGTACAGTGACAGATATGTACGTCATATTCAAGTTGTACTGCAGGAAGTCACTAAGCCTCCTTTGTCAGCATCTTCCAAATTCACGACCTCCACCACTAAAAGAATAAGGGAATGGGAGCACCTCAACCTGCAAGTTCCCTGTAAGTCACATATCATCCTGACTTGGAACTATGCCACCATTGCTTCACTATCACTGGGTTAAAATCCTGGAACACCCTTCCTGTAACAACAATGTGGGTGCATGGACTTGGGGGTACATGGACTATGGTAATTCAAGAAGATGTCTCACCACCACCTTCTCAAGGACAATTGGGGATCATAGATTATCATAGAATATCATAGAATTTACAGTGCAGAAGGAGGCCATTCGGCCCATCGGGTCTGCACCGGCACCCTACCCAAGGTCAACACCTCCACCCTATCCCCATAACCCATAAATGCTGGCCTTACACGTGATGTCCATGTCCTGTGAAAGAATAAAATAAAAAGAATTAATTCTGCGTAAATGGATGGATTTTGGAATGAGTTAAAATCTCACATTCTGGCTGCAATTCTCCGTCCGTTAACACCAATGGGATTCTCTGGTGCCACTGCGGTGAGTGGAGTTTTGGCTGAACACCAGATTCTCTGTTCTCGCTGACAGCAGTGGCGGGAACTCGGGCCGGTGAACCCCATAATAAGAGAGAAAGGGCGAAGATGGGGATGGGTTGTGGGGGGATGCCAGAGTTGAGGGTCTTCACCCCAGGCGAGGGCCCTGGAGTTCACAGGGTTGCCCAAGGAGTGAGAAGTGACCAACAGCGAGGTTGGCCTGTGCCAGAGAAGTGAGAACCCATTGCAGCTTCATCCAGATGACCTGTCTCAAATGAATTGTTGATGTCCCAGACCCTTGACCTTCCCTTTCACTGAAGTCATGTCCATTGTCTTGCAGGATCTCCAATTGATGAGGCTGAGCCATCCAGAGTCACTCGCCTCTCTGCCACCCAAGAGACCACCTCAGAGGAGAGTTCCGAGGAGAACACCAACAATGCACCATAGCTATCACCCGCATCTTCCACCATCGGCACCTCGATGGGCAAGATTAGCAGACCAGCTTCTCTGTCACTATCTGGTGAGCACCACACAGTTACTGGGAAAATCAGGTGGAGGCAGGAACTTGCAAGGGAGCGAGTAGTCAGAGGTCTGCTGGATCCCAGGACTCATCTGGGCCCAGCCAGATGCCGAATCTCAAGGTTCTCCCTGAGCTGCTAGAGATGATAAGCTGGAGCTGAGAGATTCAGGAGAGGGCGGCAATGACATTCCTGCAATTGAAAGGCCGATTGGAGTGGTCCCAGAGACTTCAGGCACAGGAGATGATGCCGACAATGCCTGGCACCCAGGCTAAAACCGCAAGGGTGGCGACCGCTGTGAAAGCCTGGAGCACTACATCTGCATCTTGAGTGGTGGTGTCTAAAGCATGGCTCAGTCTGTGACGACCATGGCTGAGGGCCCTGACATTATGTCCCATTCACTGAGAGACATGTCCCAGAAACAGGTGGACATTGCTGAGATACTCCAGAGCTTGGCCCAATCACAGAGGACAATCGCTTAGAGTTTCCGCGCCATGGGGAGTCTCCAGGACTGGTAGTGCCAGATGAATCAGAGGCTTCTGGAGCTCACACCAGCTGCCCTTCCATCCCATGGAGTCACCCAGGGCCCGACGAGCACCCTGCGGGAGGAGGATGTACTGGTGCCCATCCCGAGGCCTTCAAGGAGACTCAGGCGGTCTCCAATCTTTCTGACTTAACCCCCACCTGACACCTGCGCATCTTAAGGATGGCATGGCAACATCTGTGGCACCAGTAAGTCAGCCGGGGCCCTCTGGCTCCAGGCCTTCCAGGGATCAACCACCAAGGCCAGCAAAGGCCACAGGGCGCGGAAGGAAGCTTGGGCATGTCCATCTCTGATGTGAATCCTGGAGAGACACCTCAATGTAGGATTAAACCACGGAAGATTAAGAAATATTAGAAGCACTGAGTGGACATTGGTGAGGTTAGTATTCGTAGTTAGGCGGAGTAGATAATAGTCACATGAAATGTTTACCAATAACATATGTCACACCTGAAACATGCAATGACTCTACCATTTAAATCTTTACAAAAGGGTGGGTCCCACTCTCCCCATCTGGAGTCTCTTGCTGCTACAGGCCCCCTCAAGTGACGCAACCAGTGAGATCCTAGCAAACCCACAATGACAGACATCCTGCAATACAAGCCCCATCACTCACTGGACACATGTTTTCTCCTCCCATCACCACCCCCACCCCAATCCGTTCATCCTCCACAGTGGTTCAAAATAAAGTGCCCCCAATGTAGATTCAAGCTTGAGGCTGGGAGCCAGTGCACCGACAGAAGAAAGGCAGACTTAATCAGAACCTGAGGAACACCACAGCTCTCCTCACAGCCAGTGGCCATCACCCTCCTGCCTTGGATAGTGATGCACTGACAATGCCAACACAGGCTCATCACCTGGTGTGATGTAACATAGACCCTTGGACAGGGGGAGGGGGGACAGGATGATATGGGAAGGGGAAACAGGGAGATCGGGGAAGGGGCAGTGTGATGGGGGGGGGGGGGTGGAGCTAACAGAGACAGAGCCTCCTGCCATGCGAATCTGGAGGCTATGAGGGCTTCCCTGGTCCTGACATGTCAGACCCTTGCCGCCGCTTGTCCCTCATCCTCCAGGCAGCTGCATTTTTCTATACCGATGTACCGCTCAATAACAGAACAGGTGGCAGTATGGGCCCCATTATATTAGGCCTCCTCACTGGCATCATCAGGCATGACCTCAGAGGGAAGCCTTTGTCCCCACAAGCCAACCCGGCAGCCTGGGGCAATCCTCAAAGACACCGGGGATCTCTAAGTACTCCAGGATCAACACTTCCAGTTTGCGTGCACATTCGTGCATGATCCTTAGGTGGTGGTCGCACAGGATTTGGCCATTCAGGGAGTGGAAGCCCTTCCTGATAATAAAGGGCAATCTCTGATGCCACAGTGCTTGCAGGGTGACATGCATGCCATCGATGGGTCCCTGGACTTGGGGCATCCCAGTGATGGCGGCGAAACCTGCAGTCCGGTTATCTTGGTGGACTGATCCAGGTTGAAGTTGATGTAGTCAGATGCCCGGACGTACAGAGCATCCACCACCTTCCAGATACACCTGTGGGCTAATGTCTGTGAGATATCACACAGTTCCTCGCTCAAGCCCTTGAATGACCCAGTGGCATAGAAATTGAGGGCTGCCGTGACCTTCACAGCCACCAGGAGTGTGTGCCCTCCACCTCGAGGCACCAGGTCCGTGAGAACGTGGCACAGGTGCCGCACTGTCTCACTGGTGTGATGCAGTCTTCTGCGGCATATGGTGTCCATTAGCTTACTGTACACCATAGCTCGTCATCAGTGTATCCTTCTGGCCCCCCCCCTCAACCTGTTGGGTGGTCAGGTCTTGAGCCTGTGCGGTGGCGCCCCCCCCCCCCCCCCCCCCCCCCCACCGATGTAGCGAAGGCTCCAGTTTGCCTTGGCCTTGATGCCTATGGCAATGTCTGCCCTCCTCGGCTACAACCATCAGGACGGACCACCATCAGCAATCTCAGCTGGATAGATCCCAAAATTCAGCACCAATCTGGAAGGATGTGGAGAAGGAGAGAGACCATCGATCAGTTAGGTCTTCCACCCTGGGACCCTCAACTCCCCCAACCCTCCCCACAACTCCTTGCTCTCATGATCCTTGCAGCTGACTACCCGGCGGCCTTGGCCACCATTCAAGTCACCCTCAGCCCTTGCCTTTGAGGGAGCTTTCTCCTGACCCTGACTTGGAGAGTAATGCAGCTGAGAATGCTGAGGCATAATGATGATAGCCAAGTGGTTGTAGTGGTCTGACCTGCGGGACTCTGAGGGCCATAAGATCTAACAGAGTCAACGAGGGAGCAAACAACCTTGTGTGGTCGATACCCAGCCTTGGAAACCCGAGATCTTATTGCTTGAGATCTTATTACTGTTATGTCATCACACTCAAGGCATTTGGGCTGTCAGAGCTTGCGCTGTACCTTTAAGCCGGACGGGAAGTTGGTGTTCCAACCCTCTCTCACCCTTAGCATGACTGTCCCACCTTCTCTCAGGGTGCCATTCAGCGAGCCATTTGTGCTTGTAAACTTCACTCTGCACACTCACTCCCACCCAGATCAGGCGCCCCTAAACCCCAGACCACTGCCAACAACATAAGGAATCTTATGCTCAGCTGTCTTCCGCTCATACAGATAGTTACCCTTTGGCCGTGAGAGAATCCTCACTGCTGAACCCCTGCTATTTACTGTTTGAGTGCTGTCAGCTGTCTCTATGGTGCTGATGCACCTAGAGTGCAGGCACACTGTTCAGGCATCAAAGGTTGCAGGATGTCCAGTCCATAAATCATCCTCTCAGACAGTCCACCTGATCTGGTAGGGCAGGCAGGCTGCAGCTGTGGTTAGCCCTGTTATGGCTGACCATGCGATATAAAGATGGTTTGAATACCTCATATACCCAAGCCGCCCTAAGTATTAGGACCAATGACCTGGCCCCCTCCAGCCCTGCCCAAACAACTCCAGCCCCCTTGAAGGATGTACCACCCCTCCCCTGTACCACCCCTAACCCCTTACCACAACATTGAACCACCAGCTACGGTGCTCTTGAGCTGCATGGAGGTAACTGGAGAGGGCTACTCACCTCCTTGCTCCCCCTCGGTGTCCATGGCGCCTGGTCCCCGTTTCCTGCTTTGGGGAGGGGGTTGCAGTGGGTGACTCCCGGGCTGCCGCTCCATTCAACTTTAACCTCGCTCATGAGATTAAAATGAATAAAATGAGGTGTTATCAGTTTCTCACCTTTTCCGGGTGACAGCCTGATCATGCCACCTGGAGCGGGATAGGAGAATGGCAAACTGTTTGACACCTGGCGCAATTCATGTTTTAGGGCTCTCCTGCTATTCTCCTGACATAGCAGGATTTGCACCAGGCACAATGTGGCCAGAAAATCACCCCCTTGATCTGTCACCATCAAAGATTTGTGCGTAAACCCCCGTGTTGCTCTGTACCTGCGCACCTTTTAAAATTACACCATTTGTATTACGATGCCTCTCCTTATTCTTGCCACCAAAAATGTATTACTTCACAAATCTCTTCATTAAACTTCACCTGCCATGTTCCCATGGCACCAATCCACGTCCTCTGTTATCACATCCTCATTGTTCACTGCGCTTCCAAATTACACGTCATCTGCAAACTTGAAATTATGCCCTGTACATGGGTCATTAAATAGATATCATTGGTCCTAATACTGATCCCTGGGGAACAATGCTCTTTCCACTACACTCTCCTTTTTGCCCTTAAGCAAATTGTGTATCCATTCTGCCACTGTCCCTTTTGCCCCATGAATTTTAATTGTGTTTACAAGTCTGCATATATAGTGCACATATAAATGGTTTGGAGCAAAGTATGAGCTTTAATACAGTCTTGTGTTACTGTGAGCTACATACTCAGATCTAGCCTCACTCTTACGGCTCATGATATAATCAGATCTGTTTGATTGTGCTACAGCCTTTTTAACACACTCCAATCCAACCATTTTCGACATGTAATTAGAAGATAGGATAATTACATTTTGGTGTTTTGGAGTAATTTATAGTCACTTTATTTCACTGTGAACCTTGCTCTATCTATTTGATCTATTTACACAAGCATTCTCTAATCTCCAGACTGCCCGTTTCTGTCCTACGGCAGCTGTCAATTGTGAAATTAGCTCATTTGGCAAAGGTCTCATACCCTTCTGAGACCCTGTAGTAGTAGCTGTCACTCAGCACCATGTTTATAATCTTTTGATTGTCTCTGTCAGTGAGCAGCCTAAGGTTACTGCTAGTGCACAGTCATGTCTTTGATATCTGTCAGCTTTGGCCAGGTCCTTTTAGTTATGTGGTGTTATGTGCAGCTCTGTTCATGGCTTGTGCTCCATTCCAGAACTAATTAGCTCTTTGGAGATTTCCCTTTTTAAAACTTGCTATCACAGAGGACAGGAACTGTTCAAAAAGTTTGCAGATGATAGAAATTCCACACTCGTTGATCCTGTACAGCTATGATTTAATATTTAAAGTGGCAGTTCAAGCTAATTTAGATTAAAATGAAAGGACAACTTGGTCAAGAAATATGTCAGGTTGTTTTTTGACTGATTCCTCCTGCAGACAGAATGTAGGTGAGAGTTATGATTTTTTTTTAAAGCACGATTGCATAAACAGGCTTGTAATATATAACCTAACATGAAAAGCTTTACTTTTCCCTTTGACTTGTGGTATGCAAATATTGTGCTAGTTGAATACAAAAGCAGTGTAACTTTAAGGTACAGAAAAACATGTAACAACATCAAGAGCAGGGCTTACATCAATGAAGACCCTAAGGATGTCTTTGTTGTCAACTTCAGACAGAAAGCAAGCAGCTGAAGAGGACACTGGCAGAAGGAGTAGATGCTAAAGAGAACTCAAAGGACTAGTTGTAGGCTAGGTGATTGGTATTCGAGATCAGTCTGGCTCATGGCTCTGATCTCAGAGATCAGACTGGCAGCAGAGCCAGAGGGCATTACAGCCAAAACACAGCTTCTGTGCACTGCTAACAGCTTGTCTTAATGTCCTGAAATCTCCCTAAAATAAAGCACAGCCATACTATTTCTTAATACATGGAAGCTGAGGCTTTAATGGCATTTAGGAGACCACTAGACATGACAAACACAATTTGTAAAGTTGCCTTTGATCATTTTTTGTAACTTTTTCTGTTACCCTTGCAAGACCACAACATGAAAACAAGAAAGGCAGTAATTGGGGACGAACAAGCATGGCTCATTTCAATTATATAGATACCTGACAGGTATTTTCGTTGTAGAAACATTCAAAAACGGAATCATTTAAAACTTCCCTTCATCATTCTCATTATTCCAAGCTCGACACATATAACTTTCTACCCAAGATTGCTGTACTTTGTTCCTGAGGTTGATTCATTTTTATGCATATAGATCTAGTCCTGGAGAATGAAACATCATGAGTGGCTGCTCAGCACTTTAGATTTTCCATCAAAATGCATCAAGGTTGTTCTAACAAAATGCCAATTCAGATGTTTTTGATTGAAAAACACATTCTGATATTAAAATATAAGGTGATTTTGTGTAAAAATGCAGCTGGGACAATCTATGAATATGTTTGACTTGAAATATTGCTACACATTTTGACATAGTTTACCAGAATGAAAAGCAAAGCAATTGTTGGAAAGCTGTGATGTCCTCATAACAAAAACTTTTAAGAATAAAAGTTTATATAAAGATTTTTCAGTTACCGTATGTGAATGTAAAAATGATATCCATCAAAAGTGAGGAAAGATCAGTTGAATTTGTTGAACAATGTATTTGATTTGTGAAAAAAGGAGCTATTCTGTTACTTTTACAGTTTCTGAAACATAATAATCATAAAAATCTTTATTAGTGTCACAAGTAGGCTTACATTAACACTACAATGAAATTACTGTGAAAATTCCCTCGTCACCACACTTCAACGGCTGTTCGGGTACACTGAGGGAGAATTCAGAATGTCCAAATCACCTAACAAGCACGTCTTTCGGGACTTGTGGGAGGAAACCGGAGCACTCGGAGGAAACCCATGCAGACACAGGGGGAACGTGCAGACTCTGCACAAACAGTGACCAAAGCCAAGAATCGAGTCCGGCTCCCTGGCGCTGTAAAGCAACAGTGCTACAATGACTGTTCAGGCGTTCTTTGTTTAAAAGATGATGAACTTGCTTTACTGTATTCAAAATCTATTATTAAGAGTCAACTATTTGTACTTAAAACAGATATTTCACAACGGAACTGGCAATCAATTATTAGCTCAATATTGCAATCTCGCTGCAAGATTAAACACTCATAGAACCTGTTGAATAAATATACAATCTAGTTTTTATTTTTCAAGAAACTTCACCCAGAAAATATATGTTGATAAATTAGCAAGCAATTATAACTGAACAAAGAGTACTGCAACTGAAAACATAATTGTGTATTTGGTTCGTGAAACTATGTGAGTTATGGGGGTAGAGTTTCAAATTCCCGTCCAGGTGTTAAACAGGTGTTATGGAATTGCCCCCCTCACAGGAATCGTTTGATCCTCATTCCATTGAAGTCACTGGAAATGGAACTTAGATGGTTCCCAAGGGTGAGCAATTTGCTTGGCAACAAATTGAAAACCTAAATCATTGATTTCAGGAGATGTGATAATGCTAAAATTTGAATGGTGAAATAAGACTGCCTTTTATTATCCCAACACTGAACTTTCTATTTGTTATAACCCTCACGGACGTCACAACAGAACTATTAGATTTCCTGTGATCTCCGCAAAGTATGGACTTCCCCGGTAACGGACAAGCTCACTTGTATAAAAACCCCGACTTGGGTGTCAGTTGGGGAGGGAGACCCTGCGGGCCCTGAATTGGACAACTCCCCATCGTGCAATAATGGCAGAAGGAAGACCTCAGGTGGCCCCACCATTCATTGTTGTCCCCCCCTACATGTTTTCTTCCTGGTTGCAAGGCCATGGTGGGAGGTCTTCTTCCCCCAGGACAGGGCAAGAGGGCCCTGCCTGACCAAGTAAGTTTGGACAGTGGTCGCACGGGATGTCAACATCCATGAAGTTACCCCGAACCTCCTGAACCTCGATCCAGTGCCACATGGGCATCAGTGACCTCATTCAGTCTGCCATTGAGTAATCCATTCCTCTTTTCCCTTTAGGCTTGTATGTTACACCATGGTGGGTGCTTTTGGGGTAGAGGGAGTGACCACTCAGTCGATGGCAAAGGGGTGATGCAGCAGCACATCCCATTAGACTTGTGGCTGCATTTCAGTTAGAGGTGCTCATCATTCTGACCCCCACAATATTCCTCCAGAGTGACCATCACACCTCACCCCTGTGATGAAGTAGGAATTTCAGATATATTGTATTATATGTATTTGGTGCAGTAAGGGTTAAAAGCCAGGGTTGGTGACTGCTGTAGGCATGTTTTAGAAATCCTGTATTGAAAGACAGCAAGACCTTTTGGAAGTGGTCGGAGGTGCAATTAAAACATTGTAAAAGTTTGAGCTCTTGGACATTTGTTTATGTTAAGAAGATTCCCTGGGGAGTAGAGAATTAGAGACATTGTGTTCAGCTTAGTGAAATGATATAGTTAATGGGAGGTGTCTGGGCTGAAGCAGTCAGGTGTTAAGGTTTTCAGAGTTAGTTTTTGGCTGGAAGCTGAGCTGGGAGTGTTTCTAAAGAATATACAGCCAGAGATTGTACATTATTCTGACAGATTGTCAGGTCTCTTTCTTTCAATCAGTCTCAAAAATCTCTCGTTCTCAAAGTGGATTGTCCAATACATCTCTTTACAGCAAGTATTCCTGAGTCTGCTAACTGTTTAAAGTGGATTATGACTTGAGATGGTTTTGTTCTTTGATGGGAATAAAGATAGCAGTTAAGAGTTATTGTGTCACTGTACTCATTAGCATTGTACGAAGCCGGCAACTCCACCTCATTAGCATTGTTTAAGGAGTAATTGTAAGCTATTTTCTTGAGTGATATTAAAGATATTTTAATGTTAGTAATAAAGTTTGTTTTAATATACCATATCCCTATTTTGTGTGAAATCTCTCCAGTGAGGTATCCTTTCCTCATGGTCTTACAAAATCAAAATAAAATATTCAGGCTTCTGTCCAGTATGCTAGCCACTGTAGGGATCTGGTCCACGATTGTAATACCCTTTTAGAAAATGAACCAACAATATGAAAAGAAATCCTTTCAACTCTAAACATTACTCATTACTAAACACTACTAATACTCTATCAGATACATATCATATTACCTTTAAGCATGCACATTTAAACATGAATATAGTCCATTCCAGTCATTCTTTTCCACCTTCGATCGTTCCAGTCTTCTTACATCTCAAAGTTGTGAGAAAGCATCGGCAATCACGATTTTTCCTTCCTGCTACATGTACTTTTTAAAATCTTTACTAGTGTCACAAGTAGGTATACATTAACACTGTGTGGTAGTATGTATTGGGGGTCATGTGGGACTGGAAGCCCTAATGTCATTGGCTGACAGATCCCGGGTCCTGGTTGGCCGTTGACCTCAAGCTCCGCCCTGAAGGCGAAGTATAAGAAGCCGGTGCCTTCCCCCGCAGGCCAGTTTACTATCGGGCTGCTGGGGAACAGACACGCTTAATAAAGCCTCATCGACTTCACTCTATTCGTCTCACGGAGTCTTTGTGCGCTACACACTGTAATGAAGTTACTGTGAAAATCCCTTAGTTGCCACATTCCGGCGCCTGTTCGGGTACACAGAGGGAGAATTCAGAATGCCCAATTCACCTAACAAGCACGTCTTTTGGGACATGTGGGAGGAAACCGGAGTACCCGTAAAAAAACCCATGCAGACACGGGAAAACGTGTAGACTCCACAAAGACAGTGACCCAAGCGGGAATCGAACCCAGGATCCTGGTGCTGTGAAGCAACAGTGCTGAACACTCTGTTACCATGCCATCCATACTTTTTAAGTTAACTGGTTGTGACAATAAACTCCATCTAAAACAGTTGTGCATTTCAATCCTTCAACGTTTAAAAAAACTTCAATGGATTATGGTCTGTACATACAATTTTCTCCGATGAATTTTAAGCAACATAACCGTCAAAATGTTGTAACGCCAGTATGAAACTCAAAGGGCTAGATTTACTGTTCCTGAGACTAAGGGTGGGATTCTCTGAATGCCAACGTCAAAATCGCGCTCGCTGATTGGCTGGAGAATCCGTTTTTACATCGCAATCGGGGGGTGGCCCCGTTTTTCAGATGCTCCGCCCCTCAAAAACGGTGTAATTGCTGAGTGTGCCGCACGCCGTTGGAAAGGCCTCAGGACTTCCCCTGAGGCCCTCCCTTGATGCTCCGCCCCCGATGGGCCGACTTCTCGACGGAGTCGGCCGCATGTTCTCTCAGTTTTTGCGAACCTCGCATGGTGGCTGCTGACTGTGTCTAGCGCCTCCACAGTTGGGAGGGAGCCGTCCCGCTGTCAGGGGGGGGTTTCGGCAGGGGGGGGGGGCAACTGGTGGGGGGTGATCCAGGAGTGGAGGAGGGGTTTACAGGGGTACACTATCTGGCATGCCGGGTCCGCGCGTGGCCAGCGCCATGTTGTATGGCACGACTGCTGTAGGTCGCCGCCATGCGCATGCGTGGCCACGGACCCGGCCATTCGCAATCTGTATCTGCAGGCAAAGCCGGAGTCTTTACATGGCGCAGCTGCTAGCCCCCCACCAGCAGAGCATCCGTGCAGGGGTAGCGCCGACTTTTTGGTCGTAAGACCAGATGCTTCCTCCGGACATAGCTGCAAAATCGGAGAATCCAGCCCTAAGTGTTGACGCCGGGGTAGGACTTGTGGACTTTCACGCCAGCAAAACCGGCGGCGAACCTGGACCGATTCAATGACTGTGGCGGGGCTAGCACCAGTGCCACGTGGAAGACATTGACATTCTGATATACACTGACATTTCCTGTCCTTTTTCAGAAGTTCAGTCAGTGGAGCAACCACACTGCTGAAATTTGGCACAATGTTCTGGTCGAAACCACTCGTGTGTAGAAATCTCAGAACTTCTCTCCTCATTGATGGTATTGGAAACTCCCCAATAACTTTCGTTTTCACATTCCGTGGACCATCTGACCATGTCCAATTGTATGGTCTAAGAATGCGACTTGAGATTTAGCAAATTTTTTTTTTTTAAACGCATTTTATTACAAACTTGTATCAAAGTAGGTTAAGGCAAATAAACACCCCGGGAAACATTCTTCCCAACAATCAACTATACAGTTTGTACAGATTTTTCTCCTCTGTCACCCACCCCCCCACTCCCCTGCGACAAACAGCTCCTCAAACACGGTCACAAACATCCCCCACCTTTTCTCAAGGTGAGCCCCTTAACTCATACTTTATCTTCTCTAACTGCAGGAAGTCATACAGGTCACCTAACCATGCTGCTATCCCCGCTGGTGATGCTGACCGCCACTCCAGCAAAATTCGTCGCCGTGCAATCAGAGAGGCGAAGGCCATGACAGCGGCCTTCCTCCTCTCCATGAGCTCCAGCTTCTCTGAAACCCCGAATATCGCCACCAAAGGGTCCATCTCCTCCTCCACTATCCTGGCTAAGACCGCAAACACTCCCACCCAGAATCTTCCCAATTTTTCGCAACCCCAAAACATGTGCGCGTGATTCGCTGGCCCCCGCCCACACCTCTCACACTCATCTGCTACCTCCTGAAAGAACCCACCCATTCTCGCCCGAGTGATATGCACCCTGTGCACTGTATCAGGCTCATCCTTGCACAAGAGGAGGCCCCATTTACCCTTCGCAGTGCCTCACTCCATACTCCCCAATTGATCTCCATTCCCAACTCCGCTTCCCGTTTCTCCTTGATCTTCACCACCCGCTCGCCCCCCTGCTCCCCCAGCCACTTTTATATATCCCCAATTCTTCCCTCCCCTTCCACATCTGGAACCAGTAGTCGCTCCAGCAGGGTGTATCCTGGCAATCGAGGGAACCCCTTCCAGAACTTTCGTGCAAAGTCCCTAATTGGTAGATACCTGAACTCACTACCCCTCGGCAGCTCAAGCCTCTCCCTGAGCTCCTCCAGACTGGTGAACCCTTCCTCCAAATACAGATCCCTCACCTTGACCAGCCCCACTTCCCTCCATCTCCTGTATATACTATCCATCCCCCCAGCTCAAACCCATGATTCTCGCACAGCAGCATTAGCACCGACATCCCTTCCACCCTAAAATGCCTCCTCAGCTGATTCCATATCTTCACTGTGGACTGCACCACTGGGCTCCTTGAATACTTACTTGGCCTCCCACAGCCCTCAAACTAGACCCTTTACTAGATTCCTCCTCCATCCTAACCCACTCAACCCCTTCTCCTTCCCACCACCGCCGCACCTTGTCCACATTCATCGTCCAATAATAATGAAGCAAGTTCGGCAATGCCAACCCCCCCTGCTGCCTCTGCCTCTGTAGCAGGGTCCTCCCCACCCTCGGCACCTTCCCCGCCCATACACAGTCAGAGATGATCGTGTCCACTTTCCAAAAAAAGGCCTTTGGTATAAAAATCGGGAGAGCCTGAAAGATAAACAAGAACCTTGGCAGAATATTCATTTTCACCACTTGGACCCTCCCCGCCAACGTTAAGTGCAGTGTATCCCACCTCTTAAGATCCTCGCTTGAGCTTTAGCAAATTTACTTTTTGCCAGATTTACCACCAATCCAACCTCCTGTTGTCGATCGAACAATTACGTTAAATGTTCGAAATACTCCTTTCACATTTGACTGAACACCAACAAATCATCAATGTACACTGTACAATTGTTTAGTCCAGAAATAACTTTGTTGGTTAATCTTTGGAATGTTGCTGGCATATTCTTTATTACAAACGGCATAACTTTAAACTGATACAGACCATTTGGTGTTACAAAAGCCAAAACTTCTTACGCTTTGTCTGATAAAGGTGCTTGTCAGTCTCTTATAAGTCAAGTTTGGTAATAAAATTTGCCTGTCCCATCTTTTCAACACAATCTTCCAAATGAGAAATAGGATACGAATTTGACTTCACAACTGCATTGACTTTTTTATAATCCACACACAATCGTTACATGCATCTGGTTTTGGTGCCATCGCAATAGGTGAGCTCCGGACTTCCGGGTGCGGCGATGACCAGCTGAGTCGCACGTTTCGGCAGCTCCCGGTGAAACGGACTTTTGGGCTCTTGATAGGAGCTCCAACGGCAATTTTGACGGCTAAAAACACTGTGCGGTAAACCAGAAGGGAATCCCCCCTGGATACGGATGAAAAAAGGAGGAGAAAGTGGCCGGATTGCAGTGGATCCTTTAGAACAGCGGCAAGGAAGGCAAGCAAAAACCAAGATGGCGCCGGAAGGTGGCAGTTTAACATGGGGCCCTGAACAACAAGAGCTCTTGAAATGCTGTGTGGAAGAGCTCAAAAAGGAAATGAAGAAAGAGCTGTTGGCCCCGATACTACAGGCGATCGAAGGGCTAAAGGAGGAACAAAAGACCCAGGAGTGGGAGCTTCGGGTCGTGAAGGCAAAGGCAGCCGAGAATGAGGACGACATACAGGGCCTGGTGGTCAAGACGGAGATGCATGAGGCACATCAGAAACGATGTGTGGAAAGGTTGGAGGCACTGGAGAACAATGCAAGGAGGAACAACCTGAGGATTCTTGGTCTTCCTGAAGGTGTGGACAGAGCGGACGTCGGGGCATATGTGAGCACGATGCTGCACTCGTTAATGGGAGTGGAGGCCCCGGCGGGTCCGTTGGAGGTGGAGGGAGCATACCGAGTGATGGCGCGAGGACCGAGAGCAGGAGAAATTCCCAGAGCCATAGTAGTGAGATTCCTCTGTTTTAAGGATAAAGAAATGGTCCTTAGATGGGCAAAGAAAACTTGGAGCAGTAAATGGGAGAACGCGGTGATCCGCGTTTATCAAGACTGGAGTGCGGAGGTGGCGAGAAGGAGGGCGAGCTTTAATCGGGCCAAGGCGGTGCTTCATAAAAAGAAGATAAAATTTGGAATGCTGCAACCGGCAAGACTGTGGGTCACATATCGAGGAAGGCACCACTACTTTGAGACGGCGGATGAAGCGTGGACTTTTATTGTGGAAGAAAAACTGGAATGAGCGGGTTATTAAAAAGAACGTTTGAACAAAGTGGTGGGGCGAATGTGGGGGGGCGAAGAGGGGGGTTAAAAAGGGGGGAAAGAGGAGTTTTATGTACTAATCCTGCGATGTGGTAACTTTTCTCTCTTCCACAGGTGGTGATGGGGGGAGGAGGGGAGGTGGAGGAGATGGGGCGTTGGCCATTGGGGGCGGGGCCAAGGGAGAAGCGCGGGCTTGGTTCCCGCGCTATGATAATCATGGCGGGAATAGAGAAGCAGGAAGGAGGGGGCGTCGCACGGTGCGAGCCGAGGTCACGGGGGAAGCCGAGGTCGGCCAGAGTTTGCTGACTTCTGGGAGCAACATGGGGGGAGTAATTACGCTAGCGGGGGATCTAGCGGGGGGGGGAATTACTGTGTTGCTGCTGCTGGGGAGAGGGGGGAGCTGGTATGGGAGGGGATGGGCGGGGGGGCACCGCCTGGGGGAGATACAGCTGCGTGGGAACCGGGTGAGGAGCTGGAAAAAGGGGATGGCTAATCGACAAGGGGGGGGGGGGTGGGGGGGGGTGGGGTAGGAAGCCCCCCAACCCGGCTGATCACGTGGAACGTGAGAGGGCTGAACGGGCTGATAAAGAGGGCACGGGTACTCGCATACCTTAAGAAACTTAAGGCAGATGTGGTTATGTTACAGGAAACGCACCTGAAACTGATAGACCAGGTTAGGCTACGCAAAGGATGGGTGGGGCAGGTGTACCATTCGGGGCTAGATGCGAAAAACAGGGGGGTGGCTATATTAGTGGGGGAGCGGGTAATGTTCGAGGCAAAGACTATAGTGGCGGATAACGGGGGCAGATACGTGATGGTGAGTGGCAAACTACAGGGGGAGACGATGGTTTTGGTAAACGTATATGCCCCGAACTGGGATGATGCCAATTTTATGAGGCGGATGCTAGGACGCATTCCGGACCTAGAGATGGGAAAGCTGATAATGGGGGGAGATTTTAATACGGTGTTGGAACCAGGGCTGGATAGGTCGAAGTCCAGGACTGGAAGGAGGCCGGCAGCAGCCAAGGTACTTAAAGATTTTATGGAGCAGATGGGAGGTGTAGACCCGTGGAGATTGAGCAGACCTAGGAGTAAGGAGTTCTCGTTTTTCTCCTATGTCCATAAAGTCTACTCGCGAATAGACTTTTTTGTGCTGGGAAGGGCGTTGATCCCGAAGTTGAGGGGAACGGAGTATACGGCTACAGCCATTTCGGATCACGCTCCACACTGGGTAGACTTGGAGATAGGGGAGGAAACAGGAGGGCGCCCACCCTGGAGAATGGACATGGGACTAATGGCAGATGAGGGGGTATGTCTAAGGGTGAGGGGGTGCATTGAAAAGTACTTGGAACTCAATGATAATGGGGAGGTCCAGGTGGGAGTGGTCTGGGAGGGGCTGAAGGCGGTGGTTAGAGGGGAGCTGATATCAATAAGGGTACATAAAGGGAAGCAGGGGAGTAAGGAACGGGAGCGGTTGCTGCAAGAAATTTTGAGGGTGGACAGACAATATGCGGAAGCACCGGAGGAGGGACTGTACAGGGAAAGGCAAAGGCTACATGTAGAATTTGACTTGCTGACTACGGGCACTGCAGAGGCACAATGGAGGAAGGCACAGGGTGTACAGTACGAATATGGGGAGAAGGCAAGCAGGTTGCTGGCACACCAATTGAGGAAAAGGGGAGCAGCGAGCGAAATAGGGGGAGTGAGGGATGAGGAAGGAGAGATGGAGCGGGGAGCGGAGAGAGTGAATGGAGTGTTCAAGACATTTTATTAAAAATTATATGAAGCTCAACCCCCGGATGGGAGGGAGAGAATGATGGGCTTTTTGGATCGGCTGGAATTTCCCAAGGTGGAAGAGCAGGAAAGGGTGGGACTGGGAGCACAGATCGAGGTAGAAGAAGTGGTGAAAGGAATTAGGAGCATGTAGGCGGGAAAGGCCCCGGGACCGGATGGATTCCCAGTCGAATTCTATCGAAAATATGTGAACTTGCTCGCCCCGGTATTGACGAGGACCTTTAATGAGGCAAAGGAAAGGGGACAACTGCCCCCGACTATGTCTGAAGCAACGATATCGCTTCTCTTAAAGAAGGAAAAGGACCCGCTACAATGCGGGTCCCATAGACCTATTTCCCTCCTAAATGTAGATGCCAAGATCCTGGCCAAGGTAATGGCAATGAGAATAGAGGAATGTGTCCCGGGGGTGGTCCACGAGGACCAAACTGGGTTTGTGAAGGGGAGACAGCTGAACACGAATATACGGAGGCTGTTAGGGGTAATGATGATGCCCCCACCAGAGGGGGAAACGGAGATAGTAGTGGCGATGGATGCCGAGAAAGCATTTGATAGAGTGGAGTGGGATTATTTGTGGGAGGTGTTGAGGAGATTTGGTTTTGGAGAGGGGTATGTTAGATGGGTGCAGCTGTTGTATAGGGCCCCGATGGCGAGCGTGGTCACGAATGGACGGGGATCTGCATATTTTCGGCTCCATAGAGGGACAAGGCAGGGATGCCCTCTGTTCCCATTATTGTTTGCACTGGCGATTGAGCCCCTGGCAATAGCGTTGAGGGGTTCCAAGAAGTGGAGGGGAGTACTTAGAGGAGGAGAAGAACACCGGGTATCTCTGTATGCGGATGATTTGTTACTATATGTGGCAGACCCGGCGGAGGGGATGCCAGAAATAATGCGGATACTTGGGGAGTTTGGGGATTTTTCAGGGTATAAATTGAACATGGGGAAAAGTGAGTTGTTTGTGGTGCATCCAGGGGAGCAGAGTAGAGAAATAGAGGACCTACCATTGAGGAAGGTAACAAGGGACTTTCGTTACCTGGGGATCCAGATAGCCAAGAATTGGGGCACATTGCATAGGTTAAATTTAACACGGTTGGTGGAACAAATGGAGGAGGATTTCAAGAGATGGGATATGGTATCCCTGTCACTGGCAGGGAGGGTGCAGGCGGTTAAGATGGTGGTCCTCCCGAGATTCCTCTTTGTGTTTCAGTGCCTCCCGGTGGTGATCACGAAGGCTTTTTTAAAAAGGATCGAAAAGAGCATCATGGGTTTTGTGTGGGCCGGGAAGACCCCGAGAGTGAGGAAGGGATTCTTACAGCGTAGCAGGGATAGGGGGGCTGGCACTACCGAGCCTAAGTGAGTATTATTGGGCCGCTAATATTTCAATGGTGAGTAAGTGGATGGGAGAGGAGGAGGGAGCGGCGTGGAAGAGATTAGAGAGGGCGTCCTGTAGGGGGACTAGCCTACAGGCTATGGTGACAGCCCCATTGCCGTTCTCACCGAGGAACTACACCACAAGCCCGGTGGTGGTGGCTACACTGAAGATTTGGGGACAGTGGAGACGGCATAGGGGAAAGACTGGAGCCTTGGGGGGGGTCCCCGATAAGAAACAACCATAGGTTTGCCCCGGGGGGAATGGATGGGGGATATGGAATGTGGCAAAGAGCAGGAATAACGCAACTGAAAGATCTGTTTGTGGATGGGAAGTTCGCGAGTCTGGGAGCGCTGACCGAGAAATATGGGTTGCCCCAAGGGAATGCATTCAGGTATATGTAACTGAGGGCTTTTGCGAGGCAACAGGTGAGGGAATTCCCGCAGCTCCCGACACAAGAGGTGCAGGACAGAGTGATCTCAAAGACATGGGTGGGGGATGGTAAGGTGTCAGATATATATAGGGAAATGAGGGACGAAGGGGAGACTATGGTAGATGAACTAAAAGGGAAATGGGAAGAAGAGCTGGGGGAGGAGATCGAGGAGGGGCTGTGGGCAGATGCCCTAAGCAGGGTAAACTCGTCGTCCTCGTGTGCCAGGCTAAGCCTGATTCAGTTTAAGGTATTACACAGGGCGCATATGACTGGAGCACGGCTCAGTAAATTTTTTGGGGTGGAGGATAGGTGTGCGAGGTGCTCGAGAAGCCCAGCGAATCATACCCATATGTTTTGGTCATGCCCGGCACTACAGGGGTTTTGGATGGGGGTGACAAAGGTGCTTTCAAAAGTAGTAGGGATCCGGGTCGAACCAAGCTGCGGGTTGGCTATATTTGGGGTTGCACAAGAGCCGGGAGTGCAGGAGGCGAGAGAGGCCGATGTTTTGGCCTTTGCGTCCCTAGTAGCCCGGCGTAGGATATTGCTAATGTGGAAAGAAGCCAAGCCCCCGGGGGTGGAGACCTGGATAAATGACATGGCAGGGTTTATAAAGCTAGAGCGGATTAAGTTCGTCCTAAGGGGGTCGGCTCAAGGGTTCACCAGGCGGTGGCAACCGTTCGTCGAATACCTCGCAGAAAGATAGATGGAATGGAAAAAAGAAGGCAGCAGCAGCAGCCCAGGATCGGCGGGGGGGGGGGGGGGGGGGGGGGGGGGGGGGAGGAGGAACCAGAAGGACTCTCAGGGTTGTTAATATATACTGTATAATATGTATAGGCCATTGCTACAGATAATTATATATTGGACTGTTAAATTATATTTTTGGAGAGTGTTACCTGTGATAAGGCAGTTGCCAATTAGGGTTAGTTTTCATTTTTGTTATTTATTATTTATTCATTTTCTGTTTATAAAATAGGTCATTGTTATTTGTGTTGTTATAATATTGTGTAAAGGATGCACAATGTACTGTGTTGGTTGACCAAAAATTTTCAATAAAATATTTTTTAAAAAAACAATAGGTGAGCTCCAATCACTGCAACTAACTTAGATGATACCATTCTTTTTTTTAAATTCTAATTAAGGAGCAATTTAGCTTGGCCAATCCACCTACCCTGCACATCTTTGAGTTGTGGGAGTGAGACCCACGCAGACATGGAGAGAATGTGCAAACTCCACATGGACAGTTACCCAGGGCTAGAATCGAACCAGGGTTCTCAGCGCCATGAGGAGCAGTGCTCAGCACTGCACCACCATGCACCCTTGATGTTATCATTCTTAAGCATGCTGTCAATCTCCTTTTGTACCTGTGCTAACTTTAGTGGATTGAGCCTGTCTCGATGTTGTTTAATTAGAATAGCATTTCCTACATCTACATCATGCATAATTACTTTTGTCCTTCCCAATTTATTCCCACATATAGGTCTACGTGACTGTAATTACTCTTTCAGGTCACTTTAATTTTCCTCTGGAAGGTAACTCAGTAATTTATCGTAATTTCTTATCACTTCCTCATTGTCCAAACTAATTTGAGGAATGTTAAATTCAGAATCATCTGGCTTTATCTCTTTTCCCTGAGTTACATCAACTAATGCTTTGCCTTCTTTCCATCAATACACCTTTTGAGCATATTAACATGACACACTTTGGAAGTTTTCCTTCTATCTAGTGTTCTTATGAAATAATTCATCTCACTTGATTTCCTTTCGATTTGATAAGGCCCACTAATTCTTGCTTTTAATGTTTCACCTACCAGTGGTAATAATACAAATACTTTCTCCCTGCTAACAAAACTACAAATTTTTGATTTTTATCCACCTCTTTTTTACCACAGGCTGTGACAATTTTAAATGTTTTCTAGCCAATTCACCAGCCCTAGTTAATCTCTCCCTAAAGTTTGACACATAGTCCAACAATGTGGTTTCAGAACGCTGATTCCCCAATTTCTCCTTAATCAATTTAAGTGGTCCTCTTACCTCATGACCAAAAATCAATTCGAAGGGACTGAATTTAGATGATTCAATAGGTACATCCCTAATTGCAAATAGTATAAATGGAATTCCTTTATCGTAATCCTCTAGATAATCCTGAATATAGGCCCTCAACATGGTCTTTAGAGTATGATGCCACCTTTCTAACATTCCCTGTGAATCTGGATGATACATAGAACATAGAACGGTACAGCGCAGTACAGGCCCTTCGGCCCACGATGTTGCACCGAAACAAAAGCCATCTAACCTACACTATGCCATTATCATCCATATGTTTATCCAATAAACTTTTAAATGCCCTCAATGTTGGCGAGTTCACTACTGTAGCAGGTAGGGCATTCCACGGCCTCACTACTCTTTACGTAAAGAACCTACCTCTGACCTCTGTCCTATATCTATTACCCCTCAGTTTAAAGCTATGTCCCCTCGTGCCAGCCATTTCCATCCGCGGGAGAAGGCTCTCACTGTCCACCCTATCTAACCCCCTGATCATTTTGTATGCCTCTATTAAGTCTCCTCTTAACCTTCTTCTCTCCAACGAAAACAACCTCAAGTCCATCAGCCTTTCCTCATAAGATTTTCCCTCCATACCAGGCAACATCCTGGTAAATCTCCTCTGCACCCACTCCAAAGCCTCCACGTCCTTCCTATAATGCGGTGACCAGAACTGTATGCAATACTCCAAATGCGGCCGTACCAGAGTTCTGTACAGCTGCAACATGACCTCCTGACTCCGGAACTCAATCCCTCTACCAATAAAGGCCAACACTCCATAGGCCTTCTTCACAACCCTATCAACCTGGGTGGCAACTTTCAGGGATCTATGTACATGGACACCTAGATCCCTCTGCTCATCCACACTTCCAAGAACTTTACCATTAGCCAAATATTCCGCATTCCTGTTATTCCTTCCAAAGTGAATCACCTCACACTTCTCTACATTAAACTCCATTTGCCACCTCTCAGCCCAGCTCTGCAGCTTATCTATATCCCTCTGTAACCTGCTACATCCTTCCACACTATCGACAACACCACCGACTTTAGTATCGTCTGCAAATTTACTCACCCACCCTTCTGCGCCTTCCTCTAGGTCATTGATAAAAAGACAAACAGCAACGGCCCCAGAACAGATCCTTGTGGTACTCCACTTGTAACTGAACTCCATTCTGAACATTTCCCATCAACCACCACCCTCTGTCTTCTTTCAGCTAGCCAATTTCTGATCCACATCTCTAAATCACCCTCAATCCCCAGCCTCCGTGTTTTCTGCAATAGCCTACCGTGGGGAACCTTATCAAACGCTTTGCTGAAATCCATATACACCACATCAACTGCTCTACCCTCGTCTACCTGTTCAGTCACCTTCTCAAAGAACTCGATAAGGTTTGTGAGGCATGACCTACCCTTCACAAAGCCATGCTGACTATCCCTGATCATATTATTCCTATCTAGATGATTATAAATCTTGTCTCTTATAATCCCCTCCAAGACTTTACCCACTACAGACGTGACGCTCACCGGTCTATAGTTGCCGGGGTTGTCTCTGCTCCCCTTTTTGAACAAAGGGACCACATTTGCTATCCTCCAGTCCGCTGGCACTATTCCTGTAGCCAATGATGACATAAAAATCAAAGCCAAAGGTCCAGCAATCTCTTCCCTGGCCTCCCAGAGAATCCTAGGATAAATCCCATCAGGACCCGAGGACTTATCTATTTTCAGCCTGTCCAGAATTGCCAACACCTCTTCCCTACGTACCTCAATGCCATCTATTCTATTAGCCTGGGTCTCAGCATTCTCCTCCACAGCATTATCTTTTTCCTGAGTGAATACGCAGTTAAGTTAAATTGTTTTATTCCAAAGCTATCCATAACTTCCCTGAATAACTTCAATATAAAATTGGATTTCTTTTGTTAGCCAGTATCTGGTAAAATAATTTGGTTAACTCCTCGATGACCCTCTTAACTGTAATATTTCTTAATGGAATGGCCTCCGGATATCTAGTGAACACATCCATTGTGGTCAACAAATATTGATTCCCAGTCTTCATTTTAGGCAGGGGTCCCACGCAATCAATTAGGACGCTAATGAAAGGTTCCTCAAATGCTTGAATGGGTATTGAGGGTGCTGATTTGGTTACTGCTTGAGGTTTCCTTATTACCTGACATGCACGGCAAAATTCAACTAGTTTGATTTGTCAATGAGGGGTGTGGACTCTTTATTTATTTATTTTTGCCGAACATGTACTTTTGTTTTGGTTTGGATGAGGCACTGGGGTAAGTGGGTGTCTGACTCTTTCTGGTTGGTTTTCCCATTTTTTTTCTCTCTTTCTGACTTGCTGGATGGGGGTCTCCTGACTAGTGGTTTTGCTAGTTAACAGAAGCAAAGTGGGCGTGGGGGCTGTAGCTAGATGCTTGTGGTGGGAATGGTTTCTGTTTTGTATGTTGGGTGAGGTAATGGGTTTAGTTTGTTTGGGTTTTCTGTGCTCAGGGTGGGAGGGGGAGGGAATGGGTACCTACTTGAACTGGGAGGGGTGGTTAGCAGATGTTTGGATGGGTGGGTGGGGGGGAAGGGTGTTGGGTGGACAGCCAAAGTGGGGCGGTGGTCAGTAGGGCGTGGCATAGGTAAAATACTGGTGATGAGGGTCTCTTTACGTGTGAGGGTGGAGGTGGTGTCCATCTTGGTGGGCCAGGATTTGTGGTATGTTCGGGCCTAGTTGGAGGTTCTCACACAGGGGATATGGCTAACTCTACTAGAGGGAGGGTCCGGAAGCCGCCCACTAGGTTGGTGATGTGGAATGTTAGGGGACATTAATGGTCCGGTTAAAATTTCCCGGGTGATTACTCATTTGAGATCTTTGAACGCATAGAGAGTCTTCTTGCAGGAAACACATTTGCGAACTAGGGATCAGACGGGACTGAGGAAAGGGTGGGTGGGGCAGATGTTCCACTCAAATTTTGATTTGAGATCGAGAGGAGTGGTGATCTTGATCAACAGGAGGATGGCATTTACAGCGACTAATACTTCGACAGCCCCTGGGGGAGAATATGTTACGGTGAGTGACGTGTTGGCGGGTGCGGCAGTGATATTAGCGAACATTTATGCACCAAATTGGGACGACACAGATATCATCAAAAGGGTGTTGGCAGCCATCCCTGATCTATACTCACACCAATTAATTATGGGGGAGATTTCAATTGTGTATTAGACCCAAAGATGGACATGCCAAGTCCCAGGTCTCTGGTTACTTCTGAGATGGCAAAGGAGTTGGCTGTGTTCATGGAACAGATGGAGGGGTGGGTACAGGGAGATTTAGTCACCCAAAGGAGAGGGAAATTTCCTTCTTCTCTCACATGCACTGGGTCTACTCCAGAATAGATTTCTTCAGCTTAAAACAATTTCTCAATGTGGTGCACTTTTTCTCTTCAAGAATGTCCTCGTGTTCAAATGTGAAGTGCTTAAATTAGAGGAATATGCAAAATTTGGGTGAATTGTTTGAATTGATTGTTGTGCAGTTATCGGCTACCATCGGTGGGGGAGTCATCCCTAGCCTGGGGTGTGTGGGGCTCAGCACCCGTAGGTCGAACATGCCATCCCCCCGGATTGTGTATACCAGGGTGCTGCCTGTCCATCCCACCAAACACCCCCAAGACAGAGCCGTGTTGATGGTAATATGGTGAAGGCCACTTTAACTCCCTTTGATTGTGGTGGCCTTTGGCTGCACAGCTGAAGACTATCGTTAATAGTGTTAGGCACAACTAGTTGGTTGGATGGCACCCTGAGAGATGGCAAGGGATGTAAGGGTGGGGGAGGCTTGGGGACCCGAAGTTCCTGGGGTGGAAGCCCTAACTGATTGTCAGTCTTTCACCCTGACCAGTTCCTTGCAAATATCACACTATGGATGAGATTGTGGACCACACCGCAGCTGCCATCGCGGTGCTGGTGACAGGCCAGGCGGTCAGGTGCCGGATAAGGCAGCGGCAGCAGCATCGACAAAGGCTTGATGCAGCAGTCCATGTGCAGTGCTCTGCCTCACATTCTGAGGACCCAGCCGCTCATCAGGGAGGAACCCGGGGGGGGGTGGGGTGGGGGAGAGAGGAGGCCAGCAATGACCCAAGGTGTACTGGTGTCGCTGGTCGTTCAAGGAGATATCAGACTGCATGTGTCATTGAGCGGTGCATCGGACTACTCAAAATATGTTTCCAATGCCTCGATCGCTTTGGTGGTGCACTGCAGTACATCCCCCGGAGGATCACTTGCTTTATGGTGGTCTGTTAAGCCCTCCACAACCTGGCACAGCAGCTGGGCAAAGTGCTGGAGGTAGAGGAGCATGCTGTGGTGATCTTTGTCAGGGATTTCCAGGATGGAAGGCGGAGTGATCATAAAGATTCACAAAGGTCTTTTAAAGAACTAAACTAATTTTATTAACACTACTAAATTTGAGTTCGACACATATTCTGAATAGCAAACATACATGTAAGAATTAAACTACACTCACCAACACTAGCTCTATCTACTAATTATAACTATTATATCTTAACAAACTCTGCAATACACTGTGAATCTTATCTTCGTCAGCTCCATCTAAACTCCTCCCCTTAGCTTAAGAGCCAGTGCAATCTATGGTACTGTTTCTTAGCTCCCTCTAGTGGCTAGGCTTAACATAACAGTAACTCTTCACAAGCTGTACATTTGTATAATGCCACAAATGCAGCCTTGTCTGAGGAGGGGTTGGAGGGAGGAAGAACCCTGGGAGAAGCCCTCCACCCCAGGGCCCTCTCAGTGATCCTCTGCCGCTATGCCTGGGTGTGCCCCCAGGATGCATATCAGAGATGGAGGCAGCCTGCTGGGGGCCCTGGGACTGGAGAGCCCCTGCCTTGATGGAGGCACATGTCTCACCATGGCACCCTGTTCCACCCGATGACCACGAGATGCGCCGTTGTCAGGAGGGGAGACTCGGGAGAGCTGGTGACCGCAGTCGTCTCCCTGGGTCGGCCTCCGGCACTTCCTCCTCCCGATCGGTGCCTGTAGGGCCCTGGGGGGGTCACCTTGGGACAGAGGGACGGCTGGAGTGAACTCCAGAGGCAGCCGCACCCTATGACTCTGCCAGGCCTGGCAGCTCCCCATTGTCTGCACCACGTGTTGGCGCTCTCAGTGATGTCCTTCTGCAATTGGGCTACACTTTTCAGTGCCTCACCAATGTCCACCTGCATCTGTTACACGGTTCTCAGCGACTTGGACATGCTCTGGAGAAACTCGGCAACACCCACCTGAGGCTGGGCCTGCTCTGCACCTCGGCAAGTTCCACCTGAGACAGGGCCTGCTCTGCACCTCGGCAAGTTCCACCAGAGACAGGGCCTGCTCTGCACCTCGGCAACGCCCACCTAAGACAGGACCTGCTCTGCACCTCGGCAAGTTCCACCTGAGACAGGGTCTGCACTGCACCTCGGCAAGTTCCACCTGAGACAGGGTCTGCTCTGCACCTCGGCAAGTTCCACCTGAGACAGGGCCTGCTCTGCACCTTGGCAACGCCCACCTGAGACAGGGCCTGCTCTGCACCTCGGCAAGTTCCACCTGAGACAGGTCCTGCTCTGCACCTCGGCAAGTTCCACCTGAGGCTGGGACTTGCTCTGCACCTCTGCAAGTTCCACCTGAGACTGGGACCTGCTCTGCAGCTCGGCAAGATCTACCTGAGACTGGCACCTGCTCTGCAGCTCGGCAAGTTCCACCTGAGGTTGGGACCTGCTCTGCACCTCGGCAACGCCCACCTGAGACTGGGGCCTGCTCTGCACCTCGGCAAGTTCCACCTGAGACAGGGGCTGCTCTGCACATCGGCAGGCTCCACCTGAGACTGGGATCTGCTTTGCACCTCGGCAAGTTCCACCTGAGACTGGGCCTGCTCTGCACCTCGGCAAGTTCCACCTGAAACTGGGACCTGCTCTGCAGCTCGGCAAGTTCCACCTGAGGCTGGGACCTGCACTGCAGCTTGGCAAGTTCCACCTGAGACCGGGATCTGCCCTGCATCTCGGCAAGTTCCAGCTGAGACTGGGACCTGCTCTGCACCTCGGCAACGCCCACCTGAGACTGGGGCCTGCTCTGCACCTCGGCAAGTTCCACCTGAGACAGGGGCTGCTCTGCATATCGGCAGGCTCCACCTGAGACTGGGATCTGCTTTGCACCTCGGCAAGTTCCACCTGAGACTGGGCCTGCTCTGCACCTCGGCAAGTTCCACCTGAAACTGGGACCTGCTCTGCAGCTCGGCAAGTTCCACCTGAGGCTGGGACCTGCACTGCAGCTTGGCAAGTTCCACCTGAGACCGGGATCTGCCCTGCATCTCGGCAAGTTCCAGCTGAGACTGGGACCTGCTCTGCACCTCGGCAAGTTCCACCTGAGGCTGGGACCTGCTCTGCACCTCGGCAACGCTTACCTGAGACTGGGGCTTGCTCTGCACCACGGCATGTTCCACCTGAGACTGGCACCTGCTTTGCACCTCGGCAAGTTCCACCTGAGGCTGAGACCTGCTCTGCACCTCGGCAAGTTCCACCTGAGACTGGGACCTGCTCTGCACCTCGGCAAGTTCCACCTGAGACAGGGCCTGCTCTGCACCTTGACAAGTTCCACCTGAGGCTGGGACCTGCACTGCACCTCAGCAAGTTCCACCTGAGACAGGGCCTGCTCTGCACCTCGGCAAGTTCCACCTGAGACAGGGCCTGCTCTGCACCTCGGCAAGTTCCACCTGAGACAGGGTCTGCACTGCACCTCGGCAAGTTCCACCTGAGACAGGGTCTGCTCTGCACCTCGGCAAGTTCCACCTGAGACAGGGCCTGCTCTGCACCTTGGCAACGCCAACCTGAGACAGGGCCTGCTCTGCACCTCGGCAAGTTCCACCTGAGACAGGTCCTGCTCTGCACCTCGGCAAGTTCCACCTGAGACTGGGACCTGCTCTGCAGCTCGGCAAGATCTACCTGAGACTGGCACCTGCTCTGCACCTCGGCAACGCCCACCTGAGACTGGGGCCTGCTCTGCACCTCGGCAAGTTCCACCTGAGACAGGGGCTGCTCTGCACATCGGCAGGCTCCACCTGAGACTGGGATCTGCTTTGCATCTCGGCAAGTTCCACCTGATACTGGGACCTCCTCTGCACCTCAGCAAGTTCCACCTGAGACAGGTCCTGCTCTGCAGGTCGGCAAGTTCCACCTGAGGTTGGGACCTGCTCTGCACCTCGGCAAGTTCCACATGAGACAGGGCCTGCTCTGCACCTTGACAAGTTCCACCTGAGGCTGGGACCTGCACTGCACCTCAGCAAGTTCCACCTGAGACAGGGCCTGCTCTGCACCTCGGCAAGTTCCACTTGAGACTGGGACCTGCTCTGCACCTCGGCAAGTTCCACCTGAGACTGGGATCTGCTTTGCATCTCGGCAAGTTCCACCTGATACTGGGACCTGCTCTGCACCTCAGCAAGTTCCACCTGAGACAGGTCCTGCTCTGCAGGTCGGCAAGTTCCACCTGAGGTTGGGACCTGCTCTGCACCTCGGCAAGTTCCACATGAGACAGGGCCTGCTCTGCACCTTGACAAGTTCCACCTGAGGCTGGGACCTGCACTGCACCTCGGCAAGTTCCACCTGAGGCTGGGACATGCTCTGCAACCCGGCAAGTTCCACCTGAGACAGGTCCTGCTTTGCACCTCGGCAAGTTCCACCTGAGACTGGGACCTGCTCTGCACCTCGGCAAGTTCCACCTGAGGCTGGGACCTGCTCTGCACCTCGGCAACGCCTACCTGAGACTGGGGCATGCTTTGCACCTCGGCATGTTCCACCTGAGACTGGGACCTGCTTTGCACCTCGGAAAGTTCCACCTGAGGCTGGGACCTGCTCTGCACCTCGGCAAGTTCCACCTGAGACTGGGACCTGCTCTGCACCTCGGCAAGTTCCACCTGAGACAGGGACCTGCTTTGCATCTCGGCAAGTTCCACCTGAGACTGGGACCTGCTCTGCACCTCAGCAAGTTCCACCTGAGACAGGTCCTGCTCTGCAGGTCGGCAAGTTCCACCTGAGGTTGGGACCTGCTCTGCACCTCGGCACGTTCCACATGAGACAGGGCCTGCTCTGCACCTCGACAAGTTCCACCTGAGGCTGGGACCTGCTCTGCACCTCAGCAAGATCCACCTGAGACAGGGCCTGCTCTGCACCTCAGCAAGTTCCACTTGAGTCTGGGACCTGCTCTGCACCTCGGCAAGTTCCACCTGAGACTGGGCATGCTCTGCACCTCGGCAAGTTCCACCTGAGACTGGGACCTGCTCTGCACCTCGGCAACGCCCACCTGAAACTGAGGCCTGCTCTGCACCTCGGCAAGTTCCACCTGAGGCCGGTCCTGCTCTGCACCTCGGCAAGTTCCACCTGAGGCTGGGACTTGCTCTGCACCTCTGCAAGTTCCACCTGAGACTGGGACCTGCTCTGCAGCTCGGCAAGTTCCACCTGAGACTGGCACCTGCTCTGCACCTCGGCAACGCCCACCTGAGACTGGGGCCTGCTCTGCACCTCGGCAAGTTCCACCTGAGACAGGGGCTGCTCTGCACATCGGCAGGCGCCACCTGAGACTGGGATCTGCTTTGCACCTCGGCAAGTTCCACCTGAGACTGGGCCTGCTCTGCACCTCGGCAAGTTCCACCTGAGGCTGGGACCTGCTCTGCAGCTTGGCAAGTTCCACCTGAGACAGGGATCTGCGTTGCACCTTGGCAAGTTCCACCTGAGACCGGGATCAGCCCTGCACCTCGGCAAGTTCCACCTGAGACTGGGACCTGCTCTGCACCTCGGCAAGTTCCACCTGAGACTGGGGCCTGCTTTACACCTCGGCAAGTTCCACCTGAGACAGGGCCTGCTCTGTAACTCGGCAAGTTCCACCTGAGACAGGTCCTGCTCTGCACCTCGGCAAGTTCCACCTGAGACAGGGCCTGCTCTGCAACTCGGCAACTTCCACTTGAGACTGGGCCTCCTCTGCACGGCGGCAAGTTCCACCTGAGACAGGTCCTGCTCTCCACCTCGGCAAGTTCCACCTGGGACAGGGCCTGCTCTGCAACTCGGCAAGTTCCACCTGAGACCGGGATCTGCCCTGCACCTCGGCAAGTTCCACCTGAGACTGGGACCTGCTCAGCACCTCGGCAAGTTCCACCTGAGACTGGGGCCTGCTTTACACCTCGGCAAGTTCCACCTGAGACTGGGACCTGCTTTGCACCTCGGAAAATTCCACCTGAGGCTGGGACCTGCTCTGCACCTCGGCAAGTTCCACCTGAGACTGGGACCTGCTCTGCACCTCGGCAAGTTCCACCTGAGACAGGGACCTGCTTTGCATCTCGGCAAGTTCCACCTGAGACTGGGGCCTGCTCTGCACCTCGGCAAGTTCCACCTGAGACAGGTCCTGCTCTGCAGGTCGGCAAGTTCCACCTGAGGTTGGGACCTGCTCTGCACCTCGGCACGTTCCAGATGAGACAGGGCCTGCTCTGCACCTCGACAAGTTCCACCTGAGGCTGGGACCTGCTCTGCACCTCAGCAAGATCCACCTGAGACAGGGCCTGCTCTGCACCTCGGCAAGTTCCACTTGAGTCTGGGACCTGCTCTGCACCTCGGCAAGTTCCACCTGAGACTGGGCATGCTCTGCACCTCGGCAAGTTCCACCTGAGACTGGGACCTGCTCTGCACCTCGGCAACGCCCACCTGAAACTGAGGCCTGCTCTGCACCTCGGCAGGTTCCACCTGAGACAGGTCCTGCTCTGCACCTCGGCAAGTTCCACCTGAGGCTGGGACTTGCTCTGCACCTCTGCAAGTTCCACCTGAGACTGGGACCTGCTCTGCAGCTCGGCAAGTTCCACCTGAGACTGGCACCTGCTCTGCAGCTCGGCAACTTCCACCTGAGACTGGGGCCTGCTCTGCACCTCGGCAAGTTCCACCTGAGACAGAGGCTGCTCTGCACATCGGCAGGCTCCACCTGAGACTGGGATCTGTTTTGCACCTCGGCAAGTTCCACCTGAGACTGGGCCTGCTCTGCACCTCGGCAAGTTCCACCTGAGGCTGGGACCTGCTCTGCAGCTTGGCAAGTTCCACCTGAGACAGGGATCTGCGTTGCACCTTGGCAAGTTCCACCTGAGACCGGGATCTGCCCTGCACCTCGGCAAGTTCCACCTGAGACTGGGACCTGCTCTGCAGCTCGGCAAGTTCCACCTGAGACTGGGACCTGCTCTGCACCTCGGCAAGTTCCACCTGAGACAGGGCCTCCTCTGCACGGCGGCAAGTTCCACCTGAGACAGGTCCTGCTCTCCACCTCGGCAAGTTCCACCTGGGACAGGGCCTGCTCTGCAGCTCGGCACGTTCCACCTGAGGTTGGGACCTGCTCTGCACCTCGGCAACGCCCACCTGAGACCGGGGCCTGCTCTGCACCTCGGCAAGTTCCACCTGAGACAGCGGCTGCTCTGCACCTCGGCAGGCTCCACCTGAGACTGGGATCTGCTTTGCACCTCGGCAGGCTCCACCTCAGACTGGGCCTGCTCTGCACCTCGGCAAGTTCCACCTGAGACTGGGCCTGCTCTGCACCTCGGCAAGTTCCACCTGAGACTGGGACCTGCTCAGCAGCTCGGCAAGTTCCACCTGTGACTGGGACCTGCTCTGCACCTCGGCAAGTTCCACTTGAGACTGGGCATGCTCTGCAGCTCGGCAAGTTCCACCTGAGACTGGGACCTGCTTTGCACCTCGGCAAGTTCCACCTGAGACTGGGGCCAGCTCTGCACCTTGGCAAGTTCCACCTGAGACTGGGACCTGCTCTGCACCTCGGCAAGTTCCACCTGAGACTGGGATCTGCTTTGCACCTCGGCAAGTTCCACCTGAGACTGGGACCTGCTCTGCACCTCGGCAAATTCCACCTGAGACTGGGACCTGCTCTGCACCTCAGCAAGTTCCACCTGAGACTGGGGCCTGCTTTACACCTCGGCAAGTTCCACCTGAGACAGGGCCTGCTCTGCAACTCGGCAAGTTCCACCTGAGACAGGTCCTGCTCTGCACCTCGGCAAGTTCCACCTGAGACAGGGCCTGCTCTGCACCTCGGCAAGTTCCACCTGAGACTGGGGCCTGCTTTACACCTCGGCAAGTTCCACCTGAGACAGGGCCTGCTTTGCACCTCGGCAAGTTCCACCTGAGACAGGGCCTGCTTTGCACCTCGGCAAATTCCACTTGAGACTGGGATCTGCTTTGCAGCGCTTCGGCAAGTTCCACCTGAGACTGGGACCTGCTCTGCACCTCGGCAAGTTCCACCTGAGACTGGGATCTGCTTTGCACCTCGGCAAGTTCCACCTGAGACTGGGATCTGCTTTGCACCTCGGCAAGTTCCACCTGAGACTGGGATCTGCTTTGCAGCGCTTCGGCAAGTTCCATCTGAGACTGGGCCATGCTCTGCAAAGGTCCACACATCCCCCAGCAACTGGGACATGATGTCGAGGCACTCAGCCATGGCTGTCATTGACTGAGAAATGCCATGGACACCACTCATGGTGCAGGCGTTGTGCTCGAGGCTCTCCACTGCTGTCGTCGCCTAGGCAGCGTTGGCCTTAATGCCACTCATTGCCGGCAACGTCTCCTGCTCCCATAGCCCTTAGACTCCTCCAATCAGCTATTGACCCGCTGGAGTGTCACCCGCATCTCCCTCTGAATCTCACGGTTGCACTCTAGTATCTGCATCAGCTCCGGGTTAACCTTGTCCAGCGGCTCGGCATTGGACTGGGATCCACAAAAGGGCCGCTGCCAACTCACCCGCTTGGCTTGGTTGAGGTTGTTGAGCTTCTCACGGCACTGGGTGGTGGTTCTCCTGGTTACATTCCCTGAGCTGACGGCCATTGGTGTCCCGTCTCGACTCCAACGCATCCAACAGCCGGGCCAGGTCGGTATCTCCGACTCATTGGTCTGCGCGGTAGTACGGCTGCGTACTGTGTGGCGTTTGCTCGGAGGGATCGGTTTAAGACCTGCTTTCCCTCATTAGCTGCCAGTTACAGTCAAGGTGAATTGGCCATCAGGACAGCCATTTCCGGCGTGAAGCCCTAGGGACATTGTTACCGGCCCTAATTGACGTTCGATACCAGTCATAGTCTCGCCAGGCCTGCCGGCGGGAAACACCCGTCAATTCTCGCTCGTTTCCGCATTTAGTGCTTTTCCTGCTAGATCGCGCTCTGCATGATTAAACGATTCCAACATCTGGTTTGTAAAGATTAAGAAGAGCTTTAGTCGTATAAACATGTATTCAGTTAGCAGGTGCCTAAACCAATTCAGTATGCAAATAGCATCTTTAGTTTCCCTAAAGAGATGTTATACAGGGAATATATGAATAGGAATGTTCATCAGAATGTTGGAACTATCCATGGAAAAACACAAACTTAAATAGTCAACCAAATTGTACGGAAAGAAAGACAAATCCTGCTTGGATATGTTGCAAAGCACATCAAATGCATGATAACATTGGTCCAAATAAACAAGAAGACACAAGATTAACTATACATCTTAACATACAGATTGATTGTCAGATAGTTTTGCAGTTTAGCTTTGTGTGTGTAGTTATTTGTTCCAAATTATTTTTCTATTTCTATGTCTCATAAATATGACCACAGCATTTTATTGAATGCTTCCTCATTTAGAGAACAAAGTGTACAGTTTGCAATGGATTCATTATTAATGACATGTTAATAAAGGGGCAATAAACTCTACATCCCTTATTATGATTCATTTATAAGTTGCAGAAACACTTGAATCGTCAATAAATTTGACTAAGGAATGGTTTGATAGTCGAGATTCATGCGATTTTTTTGAACTGAAAGCAATAATGTGTGGTGTTTTAGTGTTAAGCTGAAGCATTTTCTCATTTTACATCACAGGAAATTTGTTGGCTATCAGTTGTATTTTGAGCTAGTAACAATGCTTGGGGCAGAAGCCATAACTGTGACTTACCCTGTCACCTAGTCACACCATTGTGCGAAAGTCAACAAATTGGAACGTTTGCTTGAATTGAGAAAGAAAAAGAGTAGAAATTAGAAGGGCAAAACAGAATAAAAACAATGATATAAAAGATACCACAGTATATTTACATAGAATCATAGAATTTATAGTGCAGAAAGAGGCCATTTGGCCCATCGAGTCTGCACCCGCTCTTGGAAAGAGCACCCTACTTAAGCCCACCCCTCTACCCTATCCCCATAACCCGACCTAACCTTTCGGACACTAAGGGGAAATTTAGCATGGTCAATCCACCTAACTGCACAGCTTTCGACTGTGGGAGGAAACTGGACCACCTGGAGGAAACCCACACAGACTTGGGGAGAAAGCGCAAACTCCACACAGACATGCTGTGGAGATGCCGGCATTGGACTGGGGTGGGCACGCTAAGAAGTCTTACAACACCAGGTTAAAGTCCAACAGGTTTGTTTGGAATCACTAGCTTTTGGAGCGCAGCTCCTTCATCAGGTGAGTGTTGAGGAAGGAGCTGCGCTCCGAAAAGCTAGTGATTCCAAACAAACCTGTTGGACTTTAACCTGGTGTTGTAAGACTTCTTACTCTGTTCACACAGACAGTCATAGTTTGTTGAAACTTTGCCACAGTAATTGCAAAGACAATTATCAACAATGTTCAGTTCAAATTTTGTTAGAATTTAAGGATCAACACTTTTTGAAAAGAATGTGATATATCAAAATGCAATATTGCGTAAATTTGCTCTTACTATTTTAATGTATGTTATGTTATGGGCCAGGGTTTGGAGAACCCCAAGTGCATCATGGAGTTCACCTCACCCACAACTTTTAATAGATTGTGGTCTGGGGAGCACACGGCCCACTCTACAGGTGTGGTACAGCAGAAATGGAAAAGTACTTTTTAAAGCAAAACAATGTTTATTCTATGAACTCAAGTTAACCTTTTTAAAACATACAGTGAACATTTTAGCAACCATTAATTCAAATACAACCCCCAAAGAATACAACACTAAGTAATCCTTTAAGCTTTCCTTTTAACATCCATAAGACTTAAAACAGCTTTTACCAGAAGCACATCAGGTTAAAGTCACTACTGTTATTGGTTTTAAATCACCAGGATCGATTTACAGTCTTTACATTACAGAGAGAGATTCATACTCCTTCTGGCTGTGACTGCAGCTATCCAGCTCTGAAAACTAAACTAAAACACACCCTGCAGCAAACAGCCTAAAACGAAAGTAAAAAAGCTGACAGACAGCCCAGCTCCACCCACTCTCTGACATCACTGCAGTAATAAACACCCATTTCTTAAAGGTACTCTCACTACAGATAGTTATATACACACCCATTTATAAACACCCATTTCTTAAAGGTACATTTCTTAAGCATCCATTTCTTAAGGCTACTCTCACATGACACCTCCCTCCAAGAAAATAAACCCCATCAACTTCAAGATGGTTTCATTTTTCACCTTTTCACTATCCTTTAAGAAATGCGCACAGTAAATATACTTTTTCATTTAAAAAAACAACACACGCAAACAGGTATAATAATATAGTCCATTTCTTTTTTTTCCTTCTTTCTCCAACTGAAATCTTTCTCGATTGACAGTCTCTTTGAACAAGAAGGTCTCTGCACGATCCGTCCATTTCTCTACGCCTCAGCCTGTCTCTTTAAAGTCAGATACTTTAGTTCAATCTGATCACAGAGTCCCTTGTAATTCTCCAACACAGGAGCATTGGTTATCACAGCTTTCAGGCAGTCAAATGCCTG
Organism: Scyliorhinus torazame; assembly: GCF_047496885.1. Lineage (NCBI taxonomy): Eukaryota > Metazoa > Chordata > Chondrichthyes > Carcharhiniformes > Scyliorhinidae > Scyliorhinus > Scyliorhinus torazame. The sequence goes on along the minus strand of NC_092709.1, from coordinate 108,107,163 downwards.
TTGATACTCTACTGTCCACTGAAAGTTTTGATGTTTCTTCACGAAGTACATCAGTGGGGCAATCACGCGACAAAACGTTTGCACAAATGTTTGATCAAATCCACTCATGCCAAGAAATTGCATTATTTCCCTTTGTCTTGAGGGTATTGGAAATTCCTCAACAACTGTTGGTTTCACATCCCATGTGACCATTCGACCCTGTCCGATTGTATGGCCAAGGAAAGTGACTGGGCTTTTCCAAATTCATTTTTGGCTAGATTTATCACCAAACCCACCTCCTGAAGTCGATTGAATAACTCCATCAGATGTTTCAAATGATCTGTCCATGTCTGGCTGAAAATTACCAGATCGTCGATGTATACCGCACAATTGAGTAATCCTGAAACAACTTTTGTTAGTTAGCCATTGAAATGTGGCTGGTGCGTTTTTCATGCCAAATGGCATAACTTTGAATTGGTATATACCATCTGGCGCTTTGCGCAGGTGAAGGAGACACATCCTGAGTGAGTGAGACACATCCAGAGTGGGAATTGGAACTTGGTAATTTGGTGCAGTGAGGTAATTCGGTGCAGAGTGGGAGAAGGTGCTTTTTCCCTACCGTTTTGTTCTCTTTCTTCTGGCCTGTAACTGTTAATCTGCGGGGAGAGAACCAGAGTGCATCCTGGGAAGGTGAATGATTTTTATTTTTATTTTTATTACCTTTTCAAATTGTGTTCGCGGGGGGGGGGGGGGGGGGGGGGGGGGGACTGAAGTGACATCACAGTAAAGCTGTGACCTGATTGGCTGGTTGGGAATCTGTTAAATTTGAAAAAAATTAATATTGCAAAACAAATCTAATTGATTAACTAGATAGTGGAGTAACTAAACCTGAGGGCAGTGATCGGTATTTAGCATTTAATTTTACAGTAAAAATCATCTAGCGTCAGGGCCATACAGTTAATTGCAACTCAATCTAACAATAATTCAAATGTTTATTTTAAATTAATGAATTAGTGCTTAAGTGTCACTCAGCGGGGTGCAGTGCTCCAACTGTGAGATGTGGCAGGCAGATCTGTGATGCTTCCCGCGTTCCGGTCGACTACATCTGCAGCAAACGTAAGCAATGGCAGCTCCTCACAGACCACGTGGTTCGGTTGGAGCAGCAATTGGATGCACTTAGGAGCATGCAGGTGGCGGAAAGCGTCATAGATAGGAGTTATAGAGACGTGGTCACACCCAAGTTGCAGGCAGAGAGATGGGTGACCACCAGAAGGGGCAGGCAGTCTGTGCAGGAATCTCCTGTGGTTGTCCCCCTCTCAAACAGGTATATCGCTTTGGGTACTGTTGGGGGGAATAGCCTATCAGGGGAAAACAGCAGCAGCCAGAGCAGTGGCACCACGGCTGGCTCTGATGTTCAGCAGGGAGGGTCAAAGCACAGAAGAGCAATAGTCATAGGGGACTCTATAGTCAGGGGCACAGATAGGCGCTTCTGTGGACATGAAAGAGACTCCAGGATGGTATGTTGCCTCCCTGGTACTAGGGTCCATGATGTCTCAGAATGGGTAGTGGGCATCCTGAAGGGGGAGGGCAAACAGGCAGAGGTCGTTGTACATATTGGTACTAACGACATAGGCAGGAAGGGGCATGCCGTCCTGCAGCAGGAGTTCAGGGAGCTAGGCAGAAAGTTAAAAGACAGGATCTCTTGTTAAAGTTAAAAGACAGGACCTCCCTGTGCCATGTGCCAGTGAGGCTAGAAATAGGAAAATAGAGCAGCTAAACACGTGGCTAAACAGCTGGTGTAGGAGGGAGGGTTTCTGTTATCTGGATCACTAGGAGTTCTTCCGGGCAGGTGTGACCTGTATAAGAAGGACAGGTTGCATCTAAACAGGAGAGGCATAAATATCCTGGCCGCGAGGTTTACTAGTGTCATATGGGAGGGTTTAAACTAGTATGGCAGGGGGGTGGGTACTGGAGCAATAGGTTAGAAGGTGAAAACATTGAGGGAGAACGAGGGAATAGGGCCAGTATGGCTCTGAGGAAGAAAAGACAGGGAGATGTTGCTGAAAACAGCAGGTCTGGTGGCCTGAAGTGTATAAGTTTGGATGCAAGAAGTATAATGGGTAAGGCAGATGAACTTAGAGCTTGGATTAGTACTTGGAACTATGATGTTGTTTCCATTACAGAGACCTGGTTGAGGGAAGGACAGGATTGTCAGCTAAACCTTCCAGGATTTAGATGTTTCAGGCGGTATAGAGGGGGATGTAAAAGGGGTGGCAGAGTTGCGCTACTGGGTAGGGAGAATATCACAGCTGTACTACGGGAAGATACCTCAGAGGGCAGCGAGGCTAAATGGGTAGAGATCAAGAATAAAAAGGATGCAGTCGCAATGTTGGGAGTTTACTACAGGCCTCCCAACAGCCAGCGGGAGATAGAGGAGCAGATAGCTAGAAAGATTTTGGAAAGGAGTAAAAACAACAGGGATGTTGTGATGGGAGACTTCAACTTCCCCAATATTAACTGGGACTCACTTAGTGCTAGGGGCTTAGACAGGGCAGAGTTTGTAAGGAGCATCCAGGAGGGCTTCCAGGAGGTCCAACTAGGGAAGGGGCTGCACTGGGCATGGTATTGGGGAATGAGCCCGGCCAGGTGGTAGAAGTTTCAATAGGGGAGCATTTCGGGAACAGTGACCACAATTCAGTAAGTTTTAAAGTGCTGGTGGACAAGGATAAGAGTGATCTAGGGTGAATGTGCTAAATTGGGGGAAGGCTAATTAGAACAATATTAGGCGGGTACTGAAGAACCTAGATTGGGGCGGATGTTTGAGGGTAAATCAACATCTGACATGTGGGAGGCTTTCAAATGTCAGTTGAAAGGAATTCAGGACTGGCATGTTCCTGTGAGGAAGAAATACGGCAAATTTCAGGAACTTTGGATAACAAGAGATGTTGTAGGCCTCGTCAAAAAGAAAAAGGAGGCATTTGTCAGGGCTAGAAGGCTGGGAACAAACGAAGCCTGTGTGGAATATAAGGAAAGTAGGAAGGAACTTAAGCAAGGAGTCAGGAGGCCTAAAATGGGTCACAAAAGTCATTGGCAAATAGGGTTAAGGAAAATCCCAAGGCTTTTTACACATAGATAAAAAGCAAGAGGGTAGCCAGGGAAAGGGTTGGCCCACAGAAGGTTAGGCAAGGGAGTCTATGTGTGGAGCCAGAGGAAATGGGTGCGGTACTAAATGAATACTTTGCATCAGTATTCACCAAAGAGAAGGAATTGGTAGATGTTGAGTCTGGAGAAGGGTGTTTCGATAGCCTGGGTCACATTGAGATCCAAAAGGACGAGGTGTTGGGCGTCTTGAAAAATATTAAGGTAGATAAATCTCCAGGGCCTGATGGGATCTACCCCAGAATACTGAAGGATGCTAGAGAGGAAATTGCTGAGGCCTTGACAGAAATCTTTGGATCCTCACTGTCTTCAGGGGATGTCCCGGAGGACTGGAGAATAGCCAATGTGGTTCCTTTGTTGAAGAAGGGTAGCAAGGATAATCCCGGGAACTACAGGCCGGTGAGCCTTAAGTCAGTGGTAGGGAAATTACTGGAAAGAATTCTTCGAGACAGTATCTACTCCCATTTGGAAGCAAATGGACGTATTAGCGAGAGGCAGCATGGTTTTGTGAAGGGGAGGTCGTGTCTCACTAACTTGATAGAGTTTTTCGAAGAGGTCACAAAGATGATTGATGCAGGTAGGGCAGTGGATGTTGTCTATATGGACTTCAGTAAGACCTTTGACAAGGTCCCCCATGGCTGATTGGTACAAAAGGTGAAGTCACACGGGATCAGGGGTGAGCTGGCAAAATGGATACAGAACTGGCTAGGTGATAGAAGGCAGAGAGTAGCAAAGGAAGGATGCTTTTCTAATTGGAGGGCTGTGACTAGTGGTGTTCCACAGGAATCAGTGCTGGGACCTTGCTGTTCGTGGTATATATAAATGATTTGGAGGAAAATGTAACTGGTCTGATTAGTAAGTTTGCAGAGGACACAAAGGTTGGTGGAATTGCGGATAGCAATGAGGACTGTCAGAGGATACAACAGGATTTAGACCGTTTGGAGACTTGGGCGGAGAGATGGTAGATGGAGCTTAATCCGGACAAATGTGAGGTAATGCATTTTGGAAGGTCTAATGCAGGTAGGGAATATACAGTGAATGGTAGAACCCTCAGTCAGAGAGATCTAGGTGTACAGGTCCACAGGCCACTGAAAGGGGCAACACAGGTGGAGAAGGTAATCAAGAAGGCATACGGCATGCTTGCCTTCATTGGCCAGGGCATTGAGTATAAGAATTTGCAAGTCAAGTTGCAGCTGTATAGAACCTTAGTTAGGCCACACTTGAAATATAGTGTTCAATTCTGGTCACCACACTACCAGAAGGATGTGGAGGCTTTAGAGAGGGTGCAGAAGAGATTTGCCAGGATGTTGCCTGGTATGGAGGGCATTAGCTATGAGGAGCAGTTGAATTAACTCGGTTTGTTCTCACTGGAATGACGGAGCTGGAGAGGCGACCTGATAGAGGTCTACAAAATTATGAGGGGCATAGTCAGAGTGGATAATAAGAGGCTTTTTCCCAGGGTAGAGGGGTCAATTACTAGGGGGCATAGGTTTAAGGTGCGAGGGGCAAGGTTTAGAGGAGGTGTACGAGGCAAGTTTTTTACACAGAGGGTTGTGGGTGCCTGGAACTCGCTGCCGGAGGAGGTGGTGGAAGCAGGGACGATAGTAACATTTAAGGGGCAACTTGACAAATACATGAATAGGATGGGAATACTGGGATACGGACCCCAGAAGTGTGGAAGATTTTAGTTTAGACAGGCAGCATGGTTGGCGCAGGCTTGGAGGGCCGAAGGGCCTGTTCCTGTGCTATACCTTTCTTTGTTCTTTGTTCTTGTTCGCAAAAGCTGAAATCTCCTTTGCCCTTTCGGATAAAGGTACCTGCCAGTAACCTTTAAGTAAATCCAGTTTGGAAATAAAAACTGATTGTCCCACTTTCTCAATGCAATCCTCCAAACGTGGGATAGGATAAGAGTCCATTCTTGTAACTGCATTCACCTTTCTATCGTCCACACACAACCATTGGGTACCGTCTGGTTTAGGCACCATCACTATGGGTGAGCTCCATTGGCCGCAACTCACTTCAAATATGCCATTTTTAAACATACTCTCAATCTCTTTGTTAACCTGTGCCAATTTTAAAGGGTTAAGTCTATATAGATGTTGTTTGATTGGAACAGCATTTCCCACATCTACATCATGTATAGCCATTTTAGTACTTCCCAATTTATCTCTACAAACTTGTCCACGTGATATCAATAACTCTTTCAGGTCAGTCCGTTTATCCTCTGGAAGGTAACGCAACAATTTATCCCAATTTTTAAGAACATCCTCGTTTTCCAATTTAATTGAGGTATGTCAAATTCACATCTGGATTTTATTCGTCACTGAGTTAGAATCATTAAAACCTGCTCCTTTTTCTCTCCTTCCCTTTCAAAGTACCTTTTAAGCATATTCACATGACACACTCGGTGAGTTTTCCTTCTATCTGGTGTTTTTACCACATAATTCAACTCACTTAATTTCCTTTCAATCTGATAAGGTCCACAAAACCTAGCTTTTAAAGGTTCACCTACCAATGGTAACAATACTAAAATTTTATCTCCACTGGCAAAACTACGAACTTTGGATTTCTAGTCCGCTACCCGTTTCATCACATTTTGTGCAACTTTTAAATGTTGTCTAGCCAATTCACCTGCTCTATTTAATCATTCCCTAAAATTTGACACATAATCCAATAATGTAAGTTCCGACTGCTCACTCACCAATTTTTCCTTAATCAATTTAAGTGGTCCTCTTACCTCATGACCAAAAATTAGTTCAAAACGACTAAATTTGGTTGACTCATTAGGAGTATCTCTGATTGCAAACAGCACAAATGGAATTCCTTTATCCCAATCCTCTGGATAATCATGACAATAAGCCCCCAACATTGTCTTTAATGTCTGATGCCACCTTTCTAACGCTCCCTGCGATTCTGGATGGTACGCAGTTGATTTAAATTGTTTTATTCCTACGCTATCCATAACTTCTTTGAATAACCTGAAGGTAAAATTTGATCCTTGATCCGATTGTATTTCTGTGGGTAGTCCATATCTAGTAAAGAATTTAAGTAACTCCTCCACAATCTTTTTAGCTGTAATATTATGTACTGGGATGGCCTCTGGAAATCTAGTAGACACATCCATTATAGTCAAAAGATATTGATTCCCACTTTTCGTTTTAGGAAGCGGTCCTACGCAATCAATTAGGACCTTTGTAAAAGGTTCTTCAAATGCTGGAATGGGTATTAAGGGTGCTGGTTTTATCACTGCTTGAGGTTTCCCGATCACTTGACATGTGTGACATGATTGACAAAATTTAACTACATCTTTATGTAGTCCAGGTCAATAAAAATGTTTCTGGATTTTAGCTAGAGTTTTATTTATTCCCAAATGACCTCCCACTAGTACCTCATGTGCCACTCGCAACACCTCCTTTCTGTACCCGACCGGCAATACTACTTGATGAACTTCTGCACACTTTTCATCCGCCTGCATATGTAAAGGTCTCCATTTTCTCAACAAGACATTACTTTTACGGTAATAGCATTCTGGTATCCACTCAGATTCCTCTTCCGTGTATGCTTTCTGATACATCCGTTTTATTTCTACATTTTTCTGTTGTAACTCCGCCAATTTTCCTGATCTAAAAATATCCACCTCATCCTCCACCTGTTCTTGTTTTTAACTATTTGATCAAAAATCGTTTCTGATAATTGCACATGAACGTCATCTTCACTCTGTGATTTCTTCTTTTGTCGTAACCTGCAAATTTGCTACCTTGTTACTACACAATCCGGAAAAATCCCTGGATATTCGTCCTTCAACACTTCAGTTGTTTGATTTTCCACTGGCTTATCAACCACCGTAAGCATCACTCCCACCTGCGATCCAGCTATATCATTACCCAAGATAAACTGTATTCCTGGACAAGATAGTTTCTCTATTACTCCTACTACCGCTTCACCACTCTTCACTGGACTTTCCAACCTTACCTTATATAATGGAACACTACTCCTCTCACCATGATTTCCACATATTATCACCTTTTCTGGCAACATTCTTCACAAACTACATAACTCCTCATCTCTTACCATTAAAGATTGACTTGCTCCCGTATCTCTTACAATTGTGACTTCTTTATCTGCTCCTCCTGATACACATGAGTGATACACGTGAGTAAACTTTACCCACACAAGTAAAGTCTTTAAAGAGATCTGGCACCTTCTCATCATTCGCCTCTTGAACAGGCTGTACAATCTTTTGCACTTCCTTCGCTTCACTTGGGCTTTCCTTTACCACTTTAACAAACCCTCCTGTCTTATCCTGTTTTACCACATCAGCCTACCCAGTTGCTTTACATGGCCCAGTTTATTACAGTGAAAACATTTGAAACTTTTCATTTCTTTTCCACCCTCCTGCATTTCCTTTTTAATCTGAGGTACACTCTCCTTATTATTTCCTATCAGATTATCTTTACATTTACCACTTGAGTATTTCTCATGTCCCCAGCTTCTATCCCACACAGGCTGAAACTGATGTTGGAAACCAAGCTTTGATTTATGAACTAATTCAGAATCATCTGCCATTTCTGCTGCTAACCTTGCAGTTTTAACCCTCTTCTCTTCCACATGAGTTCACATTACATCAGGAATTGGATTTTTAAACTCCTCCAAAAGTATAAGTTCTTCATACGTTTGGTCTGTTTTCAAATCCCTTATCCACCTGTCAAAATATCTCTGTTTGATCCTTTCAAACTCCATGTATGTTTCACCAGGTTCTTTCCTTAAATTTCTAAACCTACTTTTGTCTGTAGGCTTCAGGCACTAGTTCATATGCAACTAAGATGGATTTTTTTCACCTCCTCATACGTCCCAGATACCTCTTCCGGTAGTGATGCAAACACTTCACTGGCCCTACCTATCAGCTTTGTTTGAATCAGTAATACCCACATGTCCTGTGGCCATTTCATTTGTTTAGCCACCTTCCGAAATGAAATGAAAAAGGCTTCTATCTCTGTGCGGGTTAGGTGAATTGGCCAATGATAAATTGCCCTTAATGTCCAAATTGCCCATGGTGTTGGGTGAAGGTGTTGAGTTTGGGTAGGGTGCTCTTTCCAAGAGCCGGTGCAGACTCAAAGGGCCGAATGGCCTCCTTCTGCACTGTAAATTCAATGATAATCTATGATTAATCTAGGACAAAGGTTCGGCACAACATCGTGGGCCGAAGGGCCTGTTCTGTGCTGTATTTTCTATGTTCTATGTTCTATGTTCTAATGCTTGGACATATTTAAATAGATTCCCACCAAACCTTTGACTTTGACGCTCTTTATCACTATCCTCATCACTATCATCCAACTGGACGTTTCCCTTTATGCCTGCCAATTTTAACTGACTGTCATGTTTCATGGCCATTTTCTGAAGTTCAAACTCTCTCTCTTTATCTTTTTCCCTGACCTGTATCTCCCTTTCTCTTTCTTTTTGTTCTGCTAGGGCTATTCTTTCTGTTTTCCCTTCTTCTCTCTCTTTTACCCTTCTCTCTCTTTATCTTTCTTTTTCCTCTCTCTCTCTTTCGTATTCAAGCTGCATTAATTCTTTCTCATGTTCCATTTGTTTAATTTGCAACTGAATTTTTGCTATTTCCAATGAGTCAAACTGTATCTCAGGCAACTTTAAATGCTTAGCCACTGCCATAATGACCTCATTTTTTCGCATTTTGTCAGGTAATGTTAACTGCAATGTTTTTGCCAAATCTAACAGTCTGCGTTTCGCCTCCTTCCGTAAGGTACTACGTGTGACCGTCTCCACCCCCAAAAACTTCTGAGCCTGTGAAAGAGCCATTGTCCACAACACACTCCCTACTTAAACTAAAATACCACACCTGAAAAGCAACCACAATATGCTCACCTCTCACTGTCTTTAAGTTCACTAAGTTAATCCAATAGATAGACTTTTATCCCCCTCGAGCCCCCAATTTGTTATGGGCCAGGGTTTAGAGAACCTCAAAGTGTATCATGGAGTTCACCTGACCCACAACTTTTAATAGGTTGTGGTATGGGGAGCACACGGCCCACTCTACAGGTGTGGTACAGCAGAAATGGAAAAGTATTTTTTAAAGCGAAACAGTGTTTATTCTATGAAATCAAGTTAACCTTTTTAAAACATACAGTGAACATTTTAGCAACCATTAATTCAAATACAACCCCCAAAGAATACAACACTAAGTAATCCCTTAAGCTTTCCTTTTAACATCCATAAGACTTAAAACACCTTTTACCAGAAGCACATCAGGAGCGGGATTTTCCGACCCCCCGCTGGGGGGCAGCGTGAATCCCGCCCCCACCAGCCGCCGATTCGGTGGGGGTGGAATCGCGCCGCGCCGGTCGGCCTCCCCCCCCCCCCCCCCACAGTGATTCTCCAGCCCGCGATGAGCCGAAGTCCCGTTGCTGCTATGCCGGTTCCGGCGGCGTGAATTGAACCAGGTCCTTTACCGGCGGGACCTGGCAGCGCAAGCGGGCTCTGGGGTCCAGGGGGGTCGCGGGGCGATCTGGTCCTGGGGGGTGCCCCCAAGGTGGCCTGGCCCGCGATCGGGGCACACCGATTCGCGGGCGGGCCTGTGCCGTGGGGGCACTCGTTTACTACGCGTCGGCCGTGTAGGACTCCGCGATGGCCGACGCATAGGTGACCCTCCCTGCGCATGCGCGGGGATGACATCAGCAGCTGCTGACGCTCCCATGCATGAGCGGACTCCCGCCAGCCAGCAGAGTCCCTTCGGCCTGGCTGGCGTGGCCCCTAAGGCCTTCCACGCCAGCCGGCGCGGCGCGAACCACTCCGGGGTGGGCCTAGCCCCTAAAGGTGCGGGCTTGGCCCCTAAAAGTGTGGAGGAATTCAAACCTTTTGGGCGGCCCGACGCAGAGTGGTCCACACCACTCCATCCCGCCGGGACCCCCCGCCCCGTGGGTAGGGGAGAATCCCGCCCCAGGTTACAGTCACTACTGTTATTAGTTTTAAATCACCAGGATTAATTTACAGTCTTTACATTACAGAGAGAGACTCTAATACACCTTCTGGCTGTGACTGCAGCTATCCAGCTCTGAAAACGAAACTAAAACACACCCTGCAGCAAACAGCCTAAAACAAAAGTAAAAAGCTGACAGACAGCCCAGCTCTACCCACTCTCTGACATCACTACAGTAATAAACACCCATTTCTTAAAGGTACTCTCACTACAGATAGTTATATACACACCCATTTATAAACACCCATTTCTGACAGGTACATTTCTTAAGCACCCATTTCTTAAAGGTACTCTCACATGACAGTTAAATGTTAACAATTTTTCACTTATATAGTACATTTTAATACAGCAAATTATTACAAGGCTTTTCAGAAAGAGAAGGCACTGAGTAGAATGTTGGAGTACGGGTTCGGAAGGTGGCCAAAGGAACAATTGAGTACATTAAGGTAAACTCCAAATCAACATTTGAATGTAAATAGGGATGTGGGGGACCTTAAGACGTGAGTTCCAAAATGGTGGACCAAATGTTTCAAGGCTCCATTTCCAAGGGTCGAGCAGGGAGAAAGGAAGGGCATGGAATGCTGGGGTGTGGAACTCAAGAAGTTTGTTGACATAGTCATAGGGAAAAAATACAGAGGGAAAAGACCTATTTAATTCAACCTGAAGAGCCAGGTAGGCTTCGGCTTGACATCTCATTCAATGCAGCAATGCAACATTACCTTAGTACTGCACTGAAATATCGAGTTAAAATTTCTGCTCAGCTGGAAGCTATAGCTTTCTGACTCAGGGGAAGAGTACTTTTTAGTCATTCATGGGATGTGGATGAGACCAGCATTCATTGCCCATCCGAATTGCCCTTGAGAAAGAAGTGGTGAGCTACCTTCTTGGCCCACTGAAGTTTATGTGTTGCGAGAACACCGGTGGTGCCGTTAGGGAGAGAGTTCTTGGATTTTGACCCAGCAGTACTGAGGGAACGGCGATACAGTTCCAAGTGCGGATGGTGTGTGGCTTGGAGGGGAACCTGAAGGTGGTGTTGTCCCCATGCATTTCCTGCCCTTGTTCTTCTGTGTGGGAGAGATTGCAGATGGAAGGTGTCGCAGTGCATCTTGTAGATGTACACATTGTTGCCACTGTGCATCGGTGGTGGAGGGAATTAATGCTTAAGGTGGTAGGTAAGGAGCCACTAATGTGGGCTGCTTTGTCCTTGATGGTTTCCAGATTCTTGAGTGTTGCTGAAGCTGCACTCATCCAGGCAAGTTCCATCATACTCCTGATTTACGTGTTGCAGATGGGGGCAGGCTTCGGGGAGTCAGGAGGTGAGTTACTCTCCACGGAATTCCAAGCACCTGACCTGCTCTTGTAGCCACAGTATTTATATGGCTAGTCCAATTCAACTTCTGTAAATGAGACCCCCAGGATGTTGATAATGGGGGATTCAGTGATGGTTGAATGCCCTGGGGAAATGGTTAGATTCTCTTTTGTTGGAGACAATCATTGTCTGGCACTTATGTGGCACAAATGTTACTGCCATTTGTCAGCCCAAGACTGGATGTTGTCCAGGTCTTGCTGCATTTGGACATGGATTGTTTTATTATCTGAAGAGGTACGAATGGTGCCGAACATTATGCAGTCAGTTGCAAACATCCCACTTCTGACCTTCTGATGGAAGGAAGGTGACTGTTGAAGCAGCTGAAAATGGTTGTACCTCGGACACTACCCTGAGGAACTCCTGCATCGATGTCCCAAGGCTGAGTTGATTGACCTCCTAAAACCGTAACCATATTCCTTGAGCTTGGTATGACTCCAGCCAGTGGAACGTTTTTCCCCTGACTCCCATTGACTTCAGTTTTGCTGGGGCGCCTTGATGCCACACTCAGTCAAATGCTGCCATGGTGTCAAGAAAAATCACTCGCACTCACTTCATCTCTTTTGTTCATATTTAGACCAAGGCTGTAATGAGGTCAGTAGTCAGGTGGTACCCAAATTGAGTGTCAGTGAGTGTCGGAAAGCATGGTTCATGTATGTAATGTCATGTGAGTGTCCCTTTAAGAAAGGTTTTGTTTTAACACATGGCTTGCAGCACGGCTTCAGTGATGTCAGTTGTGGGTGGAGCTGGGCTGTGGCTGTCAGGTGAGATGGGGTTTAGGTTTTTTGGTTACATTTTCAGTTTTGTTCATTTGGACTGCAGAAGAAGAAGCAGAGTTGGAAAGCACTGTGTTAAGCTGCACGAGGTTTCCCTGTTTTATTTGAAAGCTGTCCCAGTGAACTGAAAGGACATTGGGTGCGGCAAGCTGCCTTAGTAGCCTTAAAGCTAGAGTTGCTTTCCGGAAGGAGTTTGAATCTGCTGGTTGGAAACTGGACCAGAATCTCACGGAAAGGACCAGTCCCATTCAAATGAGATTACAGTGTGCTGGGCCACGCCCTTCAAAGGGGTTTTGGTTATATTGGATTTTGTATTGAATTGGAACAGTTAAGGGGAATTCATTAAGAGTTCTATACATAGATTACGGTAGCTGTTGTGTGGCTTTTCATGTTTGTAATTGATAACAAATTCTTGCTAAACAATTCTTGTTTTATATATATGTTAACTACATTCTTATAATAAACTTTGTTTTGATAAAAACGCCTAGGAAGTCTGATGAATCACACCTGAATTAAAGGCTCTTGTGCTCATCCTAGCCAAATTCAACATAAAAGTTATAGGTCAGGTGAGCTTCATAATACATTTTGGAGCTTCTAAGCCCTGGTCCATAACAGTAAGCAGGCCTATCTTCTGTGAGACAAATTGAAGCTAGAAGGTTTACATGCCAATGTTTGTTTTTATTTACCATGCCAGACTGTCTCAAGCATGGCTGAGTGGGGAAGAAATGGAGGAGGCTGCACCCCACCTCAGTGACCGAGACTTCTAGATCCCGGACAAGGAGGTCCAGAGATGCAACAAAACATTAGTACCTGAGTGGTTGGTGGAACCTGGGCACAGTAGGAAATGCACTACAGAGAACCAGGGAAGATCATAGAATCAGTGCAAGAAGAGGTTCCACAAGTTTGCTGTGCTCTGGCAAGAAATTATGCAGAGATCCAAGTGATAGTTCACATCTCAATGCTGCAGCTATGATGGAAGACTTGGCACATATCATGGAGACTTCAAGCTGCTCCTGTAGGTGCACATAGTAATGAGTATAAATGATGTACAATGAGATGCACTGCCAGATCCAAGATATTTGATTCTGCAGCACTATTCATTAGGCTGACTAACATCACTTTTAATGTTGTATCTGCAGGATAAGAGGGCCCTCAAGGCCAGTGAGATGACCCAGACTGGGTGAGGCCATGGGTAATTAGAAACAGTAAGGGGACAGCCATGGAGGTATCAAAGGTGCCAGTCTGGCTTGCTGTCATGGTTGGGGAATTGTGCACATAGCAGGTGATAAAGGCAGTGATTGAGGTACTTTGATGGTTTTGGTGGAGGTGATTCTGTTAGTATCAGAGTGCGAAGGTTGGGTTGCATGATAAGGGCCTTGTAGTTATGAATAAACAATAGCATGTATCAAGATGCACTTTCACAATGTGAAGGGCTAAATCTCATGATCTCTTTTTGTATCTCACACGGGTACCAGAGGCATTCTGGGAAAACTGGACAGACACTCCCAAGAAATGAATATCACATCCTGAAAATCTCCAGGTTTACATCTCTAAATTATGTGGGCAAGCTTAGATAGAGCAATGGTAAGTACATGGCTACCAAGCAAGCAGTCCTAGACATCATGTGACAAGCTCACGTTGAAACAAGCCATGGTGGTGAAAATAAGACTCACAAGAAACTTTCTGAAAAGTATGCAAACATCTCACTGTCTCTTATTGGATCATAAATCAGTCACTGTGAAAGATGCGTAGAAAAGAATCGTAGGCAAGAGACAGCAACAGGAGTGGTTGTGAAATCTCTGTCTGTCAATGACTTGGATGAATGTGGACAGGTAGACTTGGTTGATGTACAGACGAGAAAGGACGTAGGTTATTGTCTCATTCGGCACTACATGGAGTACCTGGTTATGTGCCATGTCATTCGTCCCCTGAAATCCAAGGAAGCAGCTGAGGTTTCCCCTGAGCTGCTTCTCATATTTCTATGATGTGGAGATGCCGGCGTTGGACTGGGGTAGGCACAGTAAGAAGTCTTACAACACCAGGTTAAAGTCCAACAGGTTTGATTTGAATCACTAGCTTTCGGAGCATAGCTCCTTCCTCAGGTGAATGAAGAGGTGGGTTCCAGAAACATATATATAGACAAAGTCAATGATGCAACACAATACTTTGAATGCGAGTCTTTGCAGGTAATTATGTCTTTACAGGTCCAGACGGAGCAACTGGAAAGAGGGGTAATCACAGTTTAAAGAGGTGTGAATTGTCTCAAGCCAGGACAGGTGGTAGGATTTTGCAAGCCCAAGCCAAATGGTGGGGGGTGAATGTAATGCGACATGAATCCAAGGTCCCGGTTGAGGCTGTACTCATGTGTGCGGAGGTTTCTGCTCGGCGATTCTGCGTTGTTGCGCGTCCTGAATGTCGCCTTGGAGAATACTTACCCGAAGATCAGAGGCTGAATGCCCTTGACTGCTGAAGTGTTCCCCGACTGGAAGGGAACATTCCTGCCTGGTGATTGTCGCGCGATGTCCGTTCATTCATTGTCGCAGCGTCTGCATGGTCTCGCCAATGTACCACGCTTCGGGACATCCTTTCCTGCAGCGTATGAGGTAGACAACATTGGCCGAGTCACACGAGTATGTACCACGTACCTGGTGGGTGGTGTTCTCACGTGTAATGGTAGTATCCATGTCGATGATCTGGCACGTCTTGCAGAGATTGCCATGGCAGAGTTGTGTGGTGTTGTGGTCACTGTTCTGAAGGCTGGGTAGTTTGCCGAAAACAATGGTCTGTTTGAGGTTGCGCAGTTGTTTGAAGGCAAGTAGTGGGGGTGTGGGGATGACCTGGGCAAGATGTTCGTCTTCATCGATGACGTGTTGAAGGCTGCGAATAAGATGTCGTAGTTTCTCCGCTCTGGGGAAGTACTGGACGACGAAGGGTATTCTGTCGGTTGTGTCCCGTGTTTGTCTTCTGATGAGGTCGGTGCGGTTTTTGCTGTGGCGTGTTGGAACTGTCGATCGATGAGTCGAGCGCCATATCCCGTTCATACGAGGGCATCTTTCAGCGTTCTTAGATGTCTGTTATGCTCCTCCTCGTCTGAGCAGATCCTGTGTATACGGAGGGTTTGTCCATCGGGGATGGCTTCTTCAATGTGTTTAGGGTGGAAGCTGGAGAAGTGGAGCATTGTGAGGTTATCCGTGGGCTTGCGGTAAAGTGAAGTGCTGAGGTGACCGTCCTTGATGGAGATGAGTGTGTCCAAGAATGCAACCGATTCTGGAGAATAGTCCATGGTGAGTCTGATGGTGGGATGGAACTTATTGATGTCATTGTGTAGTCGTTTTAGTGATTCTTCGCCGTGGGTCCAAAGGAAAAAAATGTCATTGATGTATCAGGTGTACAACATCGGTTGAAGGTCCTGTGCGGTGATGAGGTCTTGTTCAAACTTGTGCATGAAGCTGTTGGCATATTGAGGTGCGAATTTGCTCCCCATGGCTGTTCAGTGTGTCTGGATGAAGAACTTGTTGTCGAAGGTGAAGACGTTGTGATCCACACCAAAGTGGATGAGTTGCAGAATTGCGTCTGGAGATTGGCAGTTGTTGGTATTGAGTATTGAGCTGTTGCAGCAATGCCATTGTCATGGGGGATGCTGGAGTAGAGTGCCAGGACGTCCATTGTGACGAGGAATTTCTCATATTTCTAGACATCGTAGTATACATATTCTTCAGTCAAATAACAAAAGTGAGTTCACAGCACAGGGCATCAACAAACTGGCAGCACTGGGAAGAACTGGTTGGTTAATAGGTGTCACAGGCATCTCCAGTGTCATGGCTCTGCGGATGGCAATGATGGTGTTATGAAGCTGAAGCTAATGGCCTGAGCGTGTGACAACAACTGTGTTCAGTGGAGCTATTGTGTCCATTTTGTTCAGTGGGCAATGAACGCAATTACCATAAGACTATAAACACTCACTGGAAGTAAACCACGGTGCAGCCTCAGAACAAAGTTGCCATGGGGGTTCCTCAACAGAATCTCCACAGCCGCTGAGGAAAAAGAATGGCAAAAACTTCTTGACGAGGAGATGAAAAGACATGATCCTGAACTGGCTCCTGGACTATCTTCCATGGACAATTCTGAGCTGGTCCCAGAACCTCCACAGACAGAGTGAGTCAACCCGTGGACTATCCAAAATGGACGATCCTTGAAACATCGAAGTGTATGTGGTAGGTAGGCAGCACGGTGGCGCAATGGTTAGCACTCCTGCCTCATGACGCCGAGGTCCCAGGTTTGATCCTGGCTCTGGGTCACTGTCCGTGTGGAGTTTGCACATTCTCCCTGTGTTTGTGTGGCTTTCACCCCCACAACCCAAAGGTAGGTGGATTGGCCACACTAAATTAGCCTTAATTGGAAAAAATGAATTGGGTGCTCCAAATTTAAAAAAAAGGAAGAGAAAGGCTTCCAGAGATGTCACTTTGGGTGTAACTGCTTATCAAGACAATGGGCTTGATCCTCCATTCTGGACACTGAGGGCTGGATTCTCCGTTTGAGAGACTATGGGCGGAATTCTCCATTGCCCGACATCGAAATTGTGATCGGCAATCGGGCGGAGCATCCCTTCCGATGCCCAAATCGGGGGCGGCGCCAGTTTGACGCCGGTTTTTGAGTCTGCGACCCCTCCAAAACGGTGTCATCACAAGTCACACGCCGTTGGAACAGCGTTACCGTGTCATCGGAAGGTCCTCCCCCGATGATCCACCCCCGATGGGCCAAGTTCCCAACTGCACTGTTGACATGGCTAAGGTTGTGCTCGGATGTGGCAAAGATGCTACTGTCTTCTTACTGACTCCTGCGGCACACGTTGTCTGATAGCTCCAGGAAGGACATGCAGATCATATAAATTTTTACCGAGATTGCTAGATCACTACGCCCGTTTCAAAAGAAGCCTGTAAACCCATCTTCCAGAATACTTGTTCCAGTTTAATTTGTCCAGTCTCTTAAGTTTCCCATGATTATTTGTTCCAAGTTCAAATTACGTTTTGCTTAATGCTCTGTCAAATAGTGTAACTACTGCTTGTGGGTTGATAATCTACTCCCAGGAGAGGTTTTTGATACTTGTTATTCCGAATCGTCATCCATGCTGATGGCTAACTTTGGTCACCTTGCAACCATGGATGGAATCTTGCTGACTGACTTTTTTCATGGACGGCTAGGCCATTTCCTGGTCATAAAGCCGGACATGTGATTAGTGAGACATCTGCTGCAATCTTTCAGAAGGCATCGAATTAGAAATTCACTTCCCAGGTTAGCATGCAATTTAGGATGGCGAGCAGGGTGAAATTCAGGAGCATGAGTGAGTGTGCATGAGTTAAAGGACAGTCTTCACCGTGGCTGCAATGAGATTTAGGGCAGCACGGTAGCACAAGCAGATAGCACTGTGGCTTCACAGCGGCAGGGTCCCAGGTTCGATTCCCCGCTGGGGCACTGTCTGTGCGGAGTCTGCACCTTCTCCCCGTGTGTGCGTGGGTTTCCTCCGGGTGCTTCGGTTTCCTCCCACAGTCCAAAGACGTGCAGGTTAGGTGGATTGGCCATGATAAATTGCACTCTCAGTGTTCAAAAAGGTTAGGAGGGGTTATTGGGTTACGGAGATAGGGTGGATGTGAGGGCTTAAGTGGGTCGGTGCAGACTCGATGGGCCGAATGGCCTCCTTCTGCTCTGTATGTTCTATGTTCAATGGATGGAAGGCAGGTTCGCGTGTTGGGCTGGGCTGTCTTCACGACTCTCTGTAGTATCTTACGATCTTGGGCCGAGCAGTTGCTATACCAATCTGTGTTGCAGCCAGATAGGATGCTTTCTATTGTGCATCTGTAAAAATTGGTAAGAGTCAATGAGGACAGGCTGAATTTCCTTAGTTTCCTGAGGAAGTATAGGCTCTGTTGTACTTTCTTGGTCATAGCGTCGACGTTGGTGGTGCACACGTAGGAATTTGAAGCTGTCAACCATCTCCACCTCGGCACCATTGATGCAGACAGGGGTGTGTACGATACTTTTCTTCCTTAATTCAATGGCCAGCTCTTTAGTTTTGCTGACATTGAGGGAGAGATTGTTGTTGTTACACCACGCCATTAGGTTCTCTATCTCTCTCCTGTACACTGACTCATCAAAGGGGCATCTTGACAAATACATGAATAGGATGGGAATAGAGGGATACGGACCCAGGAAGTGTAGAAGATTGTAGTTTAGTCGGGCAGCATGGTTGGCACGGGCTTGGAGGGCCGAAGGGCCTGTTCCTGTGCTGTACATTTCTTTGTTCTTTGTTCATCGTTGTTCGAGATCCAATCCACTATGGTCATGTCATCAGCAAACTTGTAGATGGAGTTGGAACCAAATTTTTGCACACAGTCGTGTGTGTACAGGGAGTATATTAGGGGGCTAAGTACGCAGCCTTGCAGGGCCCCGGTATTGAGGACTAATGTCGAGGAGGTGTCGTTGTTTATCCTTACTGGTTGTGGTCTATGAGTCAGGAAGTCGAGGATCCAGTTGCAGAGTGGGGAGCCAAGTCCTAGGTTTTGGAGCTTTGATATGAGCTTGGCTGGGATTATGTTGTTGAAGGCGAAGTTGTAGTCAATAAATAAGAGTCTTCAGGCAGCACGGTGGTGCAGTGGTTAGCACTGCTGCCTCACGGCGCCGAGGTCCGAGATTCGATCCCGGCTCTGGGTCACTGTCTGTGTGGAGTTTGCACATTCTCCCTGTGTTTGCGTGGGTTTTGCCCCCACAACCCAAAGATGTGCAGGCTAGGTGGATTGGCCACGCTAAATTGCCCCTTAATTAGAAAAAATGAATTGGGTACTCTAAATTTATAAAATCTAAATAAATAAATAAATAGGAGTCTGATGTAGGAGTCCTTGTTGTCGAGATGCTCCACGGATGAGTGTAGGGCCAGGGAAATGACGTCCGTTGTGGACTGGTTGCGGCGATATGCGAATTGCTGTGGACCAAGGCATTCTGGGAGTATGGAGTTGATGTGTTTCATGACAGGGCAGCACGGTAGCATTGTGGATAGCACAATTGCTTCACAGCTCCAGGGTCCCAGGTTCGATTCCGGCTCGGGTCACTGTCTGTGCGGAGTCTGCACATCCTCCCCGTGTGTGCGTGGTTTTCCTCCGGGTGCTCCGGTTTCCTCCCACAGTCCAAAGATGTTCAGGTTAGGTGGATTGGCCATGATAAATTGCCCTTAGTGTCCAAGATTGCCCTTAGTGTCTAAAATTGCCCTTAGTGTTGGGTGGGGTTACTGGGTTATGGGGATAGGGTGGCGGTGTGGACCTTGGGTAGGGCGCTCTTTCCAAGAGCCAGTGCAGACTCGATGGGCCGAATGGCCTCCTCCTGCACTGTAAATTCTATGAAATTCTATGACCAACCCTCTTGAAGCACTTCATAATGTTAGATGCCTAGGCCACTGGACGATAGACATTGAGGCACGTTGCCTGTTTCTTCTTTGGCACCGGCATGATGGTGGTCTTCTTGAAGCAAGCGGGAACCTCACAACGGAGTAGGAAGAGGTTGAAGATGTCCACAAACTCACCCGCCAGTTGGTCCACACAGGATCTGAGTGCTCAACCAAGGACTCCGTTAGGACCCGCTGCTGTCCAAGGGTTCACTTTCAAGAAGGTCGATCTGACTTCAGAAGCTGTGACGGTAGGTATGGATGTGTCCTCGGCTGCTGGGGCAGTTGACAATGGTTTCCTCTTCGAACCGAGAATAGAATGCATTGAGTTCATCGGGGAGGGGTATGCTGCTGCTGGAGATTCTACTTGGCTTTGCTTTGTAGCCCGTTATGTTGTTTAAGCCTTGCCATAACCCCAGTGGAGGGTCACATAGGTGGGACCTCAGTCGCAGATAGAATGGGTGGCAGAAAGTGAACAGAAGCAGGTGATGAAGGCAGTGGCAGTTGTGGGAGTCTTTGTTGGAGAACTGAGGACAGCTCCAATCATGTTCAGCACAAAACAGATACTCAGGACTGGGAAGGGTACATGAAATTGATATCTCTGGATCAGCACAGGGGGAGATGTGTCGGCCCCTGCCAGAGTTTCCTGAAGCAGTGCGCACCCATGCGCAAACGATGGAGGAACCACCCATGTCATAAGTGCGGCGATGACTCAGACATATGAGTGCATGACCTCTACCATTGAAAGAGTGGGAAAGAATCATGTGCAGCAGGTCAATATATGTCGTCAACCTTGAGCAGTATTGATCGCTGAGTTGCAGTGATGGCTCAGAGCCACAAATGCTGCATCCTTTCGCGCCCCAGGGCTGCCCTTGTACAGATGTAGGTGGGCAGTCTGTGGACACCACAACCCAGAGATTCGAGCCTCAGGCATCTCATTCACTGGAGCAGAGAAACAAGCAGGTTGACTCCACATCTGATCCAGCGACAGGGGTAGTGGCATTTAGAAGTGCATGGAAGAGGACACAGAAATTCCCTTTGTTGCATAAGACCATAAGACATAGGAACGGAAGTAAGGCCATTTGGCCCATCGAGTCCACTCCACCATTCAATCATGGCTGATTTCAACTCCATTTACCCGCTCTCTCTCCATAGCCCTTAATTCCTCGAGAAATCAAGAATTTATCAACTTCTGGCTTAAAGACACTCAACGTCCCGGCCTCCACCGCCCTCTGTGGCAATGAATTCCACAGACCCACCACTCTCTGGCTGAAGAAATTTCTCCTCATCTCTGTTCTAAAGTGACTCTTTTTTATTCTAAGGCTGTGCCCCCAGGTCCTAGTCTCCCCTGCTAATGGAAACAACTTCCCTACGTCCATCCTATCTAAGCCATTCATTATCTTGTAAGTTTCTATTAGATCTCCCCTCACCCTCCTAAACTCTAATGAATATAATCCCAGGATCCTCAGACGTTCATCGTATGTTAGGCCTACCATTCCTGGGATCATCCGTGTGAATCTCCGCTGGACCCGCTCCAGTGCCAGTATGTCCTTCCTGAAGTGTGGGGCCCAAAATTGCTCACAGTATTCTAAATGGGGCCGAACTAATGCTTTATAAAGCTTCAGAAGTACATCCCTGCTTTTATATTTCAAGCCTATTGAGATAAATGACAACATTGCATTTGCTTTCTTAATTACAGACTCAACCTGCAAGTTTACCTTTAGAGAATCCTGGACTAGGACTCCCAAGTCCCTTTGCACTTCAGCATTATGAATTTTGTCACCGTTTAGAAAATAGTCCATGCCTCTATTCTTTTTTCCAAAGTGCAAGACCTCGCACTTGCCCACGTTGAATTTCATCAGCCATTTCTTGGACCACTCTCCTAAACTGTCTAAATCTTGCTGCAGCCTCCCCACCTCCTCAATACTACCTGCCCCTCCACCTATCTTTGTATCATCGGCAAACTTAGCCAGAATGCCCCCAGTCCCGTCATCTAGATCGTTAATATATAAAGAGAACAGCTGTGGCCCCAACACTGAACTCTGCGGGACACCACTCGTCACCGGTTGCCATTCCGAAAAAGAACCTTTTATCCCAACTCTCTGCCTTCTGCCTGACAGCCAATCTTCAATCCATGTTAGTACCTTGCCTCGAATAACATGGGCCCTTATTTTACTCAGCAGCCTCCCGTGAGGCACCTTATTAAAGGCCTTTTGGAAGTCAAGATAGATAACATCCATTGGCTCTCCTTGGTCTAACCTATTTGTTATCTCTTCAAAGAACTCTAACAGGTTTGTCAGGCATGACCTCCCCTTACTAAATCCATGCTGACTTGTCCTAATCCGACCCTGCACTTCCAAGAATTTAGAAATCTCATCCTTAACAATGGATTCTAGAATCTTGCCAACAACCGAGGTTAGGCTAATTGGCCTATAATTTTCCATCTTTTTCCTTGTTCCCTTCTTGAACAGGGGGGTTACAACAGCGATTTTCCAATCCTCTGGGACTTTCCCTGACTCCAGTGACTTTTGAAAGATCATAACTAACGCCTCCACTATTTCTTCAGCTATCTCCTTTAGAACTCTAGGATGTAGCCCATCTGGGCCTGGCGATTTATCAATTTTTAGACCTCTTAGTTTCTCTAGCGCTTTCTCCTTTGTGATGGCTACCATATTCAACTCTGCCCCCTGACTCTCCTGAATTGTTGGGATATTACTCATGTCTTCTACTGTGAAGACTGATGCAAAGTACTTATTTAGTTCCTCAGCTATTTCCTTGTCTCCCATCACTAGATTACCAGCGTCATTTTGGAGCGGCCCAATGTCTACTTTTGCCTCCCGTTTGTTTTTAATGTATTTAAAGAAACTTTTACTATCATTCCTAATGTTACTGGCTAGCCTACCTATTTGATCCTCTCTTTCCTTATTTCTCTCTTTGTTATCCTCTGTTTGTTTTTGTAGACTTCCCAATCTTCTAACTTCCCACTACTCTTTGCCACATTATAGACTTTCTCTTTTGCTTTGATGTATTCCCTAATTTCCTTTGTCAGCCATGGCTGCCTAATCCCCCCTCTGATAACCTTTCTTTTCTTTGGGATGAACCTCTGTACTGTGTCCTCAATTACTCCCAGAAACTCCTGCCATTGCTGTTCTACTGTCTTTCCCACTAGGCTCTGCTCCCAGTCGATTTTCGTCAGTTCCTCCCTCATGCCCCTGTAGTTACCTTTAATTAACTGTAACACCTTTACATCTGATTCTACCTTCTTTCTTTCAAATTGGAGATTGAATTCTACCATATTATGATCACTGTCTCCTAAGTGTTCCCTTACTTTAAGATCTTTAATCAAGTCTGGCTCATTACATAACACGAAGTCCAGAATGGCCTGTTCCCTCGTGGGCTCCATCACAAGCTGTTCCAAAAAGCCCTCCTGTAAACATTCAATGAATTCCCTTTCCTTGGGTCCACTGGCAGCATTATTTACCCAGTCCACCTGCATATTGAAGTCCCCCATGATCACTGTGACCTTGCCTTTCTGACATGCACTTTCTATTTCGTGGTGCACTTTGTACACCCGGTCCTGACCACTGTTAGGAGGCCTGTACATAACTCCCATTATGGTTTTTCTGCCTTTGTGGTTCCTCAACTCTACCCACACAGACTCCACATCATCTGACCCTATGTTGTTTAGTGCTATTGATTTAATTTCATTCCTAATTAACAAGGCAACCCCGCCCCCTCTGCCCACCTCCCTGTCTTTTCGATAGGTTGTGAATCCCTGGATGTTTAAATGCCAGTCCTGAACCCCCTGCAACCATGTCTCTGTGATGCCTACCACATCATACCTGCCAGTCACAATCTGGGCCACAAGCTCATCTACCTTGTTCCGTACACTGCGCGCATTTAAATATAGCACCTTTAATTCTCTATTGACCGTCCCTTTTTGTTTTCTTAGTGTGGTGGACCTTGGTTTACTGAGCCTTTCCATACACTGTGTCATATTTTGTGGGATTCAATTGATTGCTTTCATTAATGTCGCTGTCATGATGTGTAACGTTATTGCAATTAAGCCATTCATCTTGGCCACTTGTTCAGTCCCATATAGTTTCTCGCTCCAGATTGCACATTGTTCATAAGCAGCTGAATGGATGTGATGGGTCACAATGTGACAGTGGAAGTGATAGCGGCTTGGGCCTTTTTGAAGCAAGAAGATCTACCTGTTAGGATGGGTGTTTTCATTCCAACCACAACTGATGCCACAGGGGGCCTGGTGGCAATAGTGTAGTGCTGCACACCCCACACTCAGGTGAATCATGCCTGGATGAGGGAGTAGCAGGCTTCCCTGGCATGCAGGTCAATATCCACAGGCACCAACGCACCTCTGGAGAGGAATGCTTTGGAGGTTGATCGTCATCTACTTCTCTTCACCAGAGGATGATATGTACCCTGCACCATCCTCCAGCACCAGTTTTATTCCACTCTGTAGCACCAAGTTATGAAACTGCAGCACACCAAGACCACCATGATACGTGTGAGCCTTGAGGGTCTGTACTGAGGGTTGCCCCAGATTGATCAAGGCATTGGAACCATATTTTGAGCAAACCAAAACCCAGTTTGTTTGTTGCTCTTGTCATCAGGTGACTAAGTGTGCCTCTGTTGTTGAGTTCTGCAGGGGAGTCATCAGCCATGTCTTCAGTGGGTACCCATTGTCATTCACAAACTATCTATAGAGGTTGTCTGGTTGACATGAGCAGTTCAGGCACCTGAGACCACCACAGTCTGAATGTGTCACCGCTGCAATCCAGAAATCCCACACACAATTGCAGGATCCTCTTGTGATGGTAATATACCAACTACGAGACTCCTCAACGACTCCCCCTCGGTCTGATCTGGTCCATGTAAGAACACTATTCACAACGCCCTATGCTGCTCTTGCTCATGTATTTGCTTTGTTTGGCCCTTGTTCCGCACTGTAACCAATCACTATTCGTTGATGTACTATTTGTCAATGTACTCTTTTGATGCACTATCTGTCAATTATTCTTTTTGCGTACTGTGTACGTTCCCTTGGCCGCAGAAAAATACTGTTCACTGTACTTTGGTACATGCAGCAATAAATCAATCAATCAATCAAATCAGTTTAAAGGAGTGGAATCCATTCTTTGCAAATGCACCAAGCTGGTCTAATGGAGTCTTGATGACCTCATGGGTGCAGTCTATCACACTCTGCACATGAGGGAATCCAGATATGGCAGTAAGGCTGACAGCCTTCTGCTGGGCCATGACTGGCAGCATCCCTTTGAAACCTGATGTAGTTTGATGCCTTATATACAGTGGTGTCTCAGGGTCACTTTCCGAAAGCCCCCGGTTATCCGCACGGCCTCATTAGCAGCAGATACTTTTCTTGAACCATTTGCTCCTTTTGTGGAAACCTCATTTTACCAGTACAATACATCATGATACAGAAAAACCCAGAATATATTACATCGAAAACTACAGCATACCATAGTTTCAATAAATCATGGACTTGGAAAAAAAAATCTCTTTGTTTAATCTTTTACATATTGTGAATAATTCTTGCAAAGTATTTCTTCTTGGTCTTCAATTATCCGAATTCCATTGTCAACTCACTCAATCCTGAATTTAAAAAATCTAAATTTTATGTCCCTCTTTATTTTGTTTACAATCCTTCTCATAGGTATCAACCTGTTTATCTCTGTTCTGATTGTTTAATTGAAAAGTCAGATTCCCTCTAGAGCATGTATCAGTGCCTTGATTAAACAATGTGCACCTTCTCCCGAGCCACATTAACCGTTTGTTTGCATGCTGTTGACAAGAAACTGAACATCTGAAGCCCGTTCTTTAACACAGCTTCATTATGTGTTTCTACAGTAATGTTGCCTCATGTGTTCTATCCCAATAACATACTGAATGTGACATCTGAAACAAACATTTATTGGGTTTTTCACGTTATCTTACCAGAAGATTGTTGAGTTTCAGGAGTTTTTTGGTCATAGAACCCATAGGATCCCTGCAGTGCAGGAGGAGGCCATTCAGCCCATGAGTCTGCACTGACCCTCCGAAAGAGCACTCTACCGAGGCTCACTCTCCTGCCCTATCCCCATAATCTCGTGCAGTGATCATGGCCAATCCACCGAACCTGCACATCTTTAAACATTAAGGGGCAATTTAGCATAGCCAATCCACCTAACCCCTCCAGTCCCTTCTCTTGCCTCTGTCTTGTCTTACCCGCCCCCATTCAAGCTCCTTCCCCCCCCCGCCCTCCCCAGTTTCCCACTGGTATTGCCAGTGCAGCTTGGCACAGAGCCACAGCACTCACGTGTTCAGCGCAATGAAAGGTAGGTGAAGGTACCTTGAGATTATGAGTGAACAGTTGCTCACCAGGTGTACATCATTTATATCCAGTCGGTCTAATTAGCCACCAGCGTGGCCATTTGATCTGGAGTGCAGTAGTGATTCAGGCAAGCTGCCTCTTTAATGAGTATTCATAATATTCAAATGCAGTCACCCAACCCATTGTGAAAGTTGGGAGCAGAAAATTGCAATCCAGTTCTGCGCCCACAGGAAACTGACTTCCGGCCCTTCTCCACATTTTCCCGCCATGATGCCCGCTGCTGAAGGGACTGGAAATTCCTGCCCATTCACATATTTTTTGTTTATTTTATTGAACCTCTTCTTGGAACTTTTATTTCACAAAATAAACTGCTTTGAGTCAATTAATCATTTCAAAGAATTACAAAGAACAAAGAAATGTACATCACAAGATCAGGCCCTTCGGCCCTCCAAGCCCGTGCCGACCATGCTGCCCGACTAAACTACAATCTTCTACACTTCCTGGGTCCGTATCCCTCTATTCCCATCCTATTCATGTATTTGTCAAGATGCCCTTAAATGTCACTATCGTCCCTGCTTCCACCACCTCCTCCGGTAGCGAGTTCCAGGCACCCACTACCCTCTGCGTAAAAAACTTGCCTCGTACATCTACTCTAAACCTTGCCCCTCTCACCTTAAACCTATGCCCCCTAGTAATTGACCCCTCTACCCCTGGGAAAAGCCTCTGACTATCCACTCTGTCTATGCCCCTCATAATTTTGAAGACCTCTATCAGGTCGCCCCTCAACCTCCTTCGTTCTAGTGAGAACAAACCGAGTTTATTCAACCGCTCCTCATAGCTAATGCCCTCCATACCAGGCAACATTCTGGTAAATCTCTTCTGCACCCTCTCTAAAGCCTCCACATCCTTCTGGTAGTGTGGCGACCAGAATTGAACACTATACTCCAAGTGTGGCCTAACTAAGGTTCTATACAGCTGCAACATGACTTGCCAATTCTTATACTCAATGCCCCGGCCAATGAAGGCAAGCATGCCGTATGCTTTCTTGACTACCTTCTCCACCTATGTTGCCCCTTTCAGTGACCTGTGGACCTGTACACCTAGATCTCTCTGACTTTCAATACACTTGAGGGTTCTACCATTCACTGTATATTCCCTACCTGCATTAGACCTTCCAAAATGCATTACCTCACATTTGTCCGGATTAAACTCCATCTGCCATCTCTCTGCCCAAGTCTCCAAACAATCTAAATCCTGCTGTATCCTCTGACAGTCCTCATCGCTATCCGCAATTCCACCAACCTTTGTGTCGTCTGCAAACTTACTAATCAGACCAGTTACATTTTCCTCCAAATCATTTATATATACTACAAACAGCAAAGGTCCCAGCACTGATCCCTGTGGAACACGACTGGTCACAGCCCTCCAATTAGAAAAGCATCCTTCCATTGCTACACTCTGCCTTCTATGACCTAGCCAGTTCTGTATCCACCTTGCCAGCTCACCCCTGATCCCGTGAGACTTCACCTTTTGTACTAGTCTACCATGAGGGACCTTGTCAAAGGCCTTACTGAAGTCCATATAGACAACATCCACTGCCCTACCTGCATCAATCATCTTTGTGACCTCCTTGAAAAACGCTATCAAGTTAGTGAGACACGACCTCCCCTTCACAAAACCATGCTGCCTCTCACTAATACGTCCATTTGTTTCCAAATTGGAGTAGATCCTGTCTCGAAGAATTCTCTCCAGTAATTTCCCTACCACTGAAGTAAGGCTCACCGGCCTGTAGTTCCCTGGATTATCCTTGCTACCCTTCTTAAACAGAGGAACAACATTGGCTATTCTCCAGTCCTCCGGGACATCACCTGAAGACAGTGAGGATCCAAAGATTTCTGTCAAGGCCTCAGCAATTTCCTCTCCAGCCTCCTTCAGTATTCTGGGGTAGATCCCATCAGGCCCTGGGGACTTATCTACCTTAATATTTTTTAAGACACCCAACACCTCGTCTTTTTGGATCTCAATGTGACCCAGGCTATCTACACACCCTTCTCCAGACTCAACATCTACCAATTTCTTCTCTTTGGTGAATACTGATGCAAAGTATTCATTTAGTACCTCGCCCATTTCCTCTGGCTCCACACATAGATTCCCTTGCCTATCCTTCAGTGGGCCAACCCTTTCCCTCTTGCTTTTTATGTACGTGTAAAAAGCCTTGGGATTTTCCTTAACCCTATTTGCCAATGACTTTTTGTGACCCCTTCTAGCCCTCCTGACTCCTTGCTTAAGATCCTTCCTACTTTCCTTATATTCCACACAGGCTTTGTCTGTTCCCAGCCTTTTAGCCCTGACAAATGCCTCCTTTTTCTTTTTGACGAGGCCTACAATATCTCTCGTTATCCAAGGTTCCTGAAAATTGCCGTATTTATCCTTCTTCCTGACAGGAACATGCCGGTCCTGAATTCCTTTCAACTGACACTTGAAAGCCTCCCACATGTCAGATGTTGATTTTCCCTCAAACATCCGCCCCCAATCTATGTTCTTCAGTTTCCGCCTAATATTGTTATAATTAGCCTTCCCCCAATGTAGCACATTCATCCTAGGACCACTCTTATCCTTGTCCATCAGCACTTTAAAACTTACTGAATTGTGGTCACTGTTCCCGAAATGCTCCCCTACTGAAACATCTACCACCTGGCCGGGCTCATTCCCCAATACCAGGTCCAGTACCGCCCCTTCCCTAGTTGGACTGTCCACATATTGTTTTAAGAAGCCCTCCTGGATGCTCCTTACAAACTCCGCCCTGTCTAAGCCCCTGGCACTAAGTGAGTCCCAGTCAATATTGGGGAAGTTGAAGTCTCCCATCACCACAACCCTGTTGTTTTTCCTCTTTTCCAAAATCTGTCTATCTATCTGCTCCTCTATCTCCCGCTGGCTGTTGGGAGGCCTGTAGTAAACACCCTTCTTATTCCTGACTGTACCCTTCTTATTCTTATTCTTATTTGGGGCAGCATGGTAGCATTGTGGATAGCACAATTGCTTCACAGCTCCAGTGTCCCAGGTTCGATTCCGGCTTGGGTCACTGTCTGTGCAGAGTCTGCACATCCTCCCTGTGTGTGCGTGGGTTTCTTCTGGGTGCTCCGGTTTCCTCCCACAGTCCAAAGATGTGCAGGTTAGGTGGATTGGCCATGATAAATTGCCCTTAGTGTCCAAAATTGCCCTTAGTGTTGGATGGGGTTACTGGGTTATGGGGATAGGGTGAAGGTGTGGACCTTGGGTAGGGTGCTCTTTCCAAGAGCCGGTGCAGACTCGATGGGCCGAATGGCCTCCTTCAGCACTGTAAATTCTATGAAAATCTATTCCTGATCTCTACCCATATAGCCTCACTGCCCTCTGAGGTGTCCTCCCGCAGTACAGCTGCGATATTCTCCCGAACCAGTAGCGCAACTCCGCCACCCCTTTTACATCCCCCTCTATCCCGCCTGAAACATCTAAATCTTGGAACGTTTAGCTGCCAATCCTGCCCTTCCCTCAACCAGGTCTCTGTAATGGCAACAACATCATAGTTCCAAGTACTAATCCAAGCTCTAAGTTCATCTGCCCTACCCGTAATACTTCTTGCATTAAAACATATGCACTTCAGGCCACCAGACCCGCTGTGTTCAGCAACTTCTCCCTGTCTGCTCTGCCTCAGAGCCCCACTGTCCCTATTCCCTAGTTCTCCCTCAATGCTCTCACCTTCTGACCTATTGCTCCCGTGCCCACCCCCCTGCCATACTAGTTTAAACCTTCCCGTGTGACACTAGCAAACCTCGCGGCCAGGATATTTATGCCTCTCCAATTATCTGAAATGTATTTTTGGACTCACAGGCGCTATCAATGTTCAATCTAATTTCCCCTCAAATATGTCTTCTTTGATACACATCAAGCATAATTTTGCACTCTGTGGAGGCGAGAAAACAGATGTACGGCCAGATGTTCTCTCTGTGCACAGAGAATCTGTGGGGGTGGTTTCCACTGTCACACTGGCAGGGCAAAAACCGGCTCCCCAGAGACCGGGGCCCCCTTTTTCTGTGTTAAAAAGAAACTCCCCCCCCCCCCTCCCCCCACGTCACCCTCCCACGGACACAGGGATTACCCACCGCATAAGCAACGGGACAACTCCCTCCACCCACAAGCACCTTGGTAACCCCCCCAAACAGCACTGGGGGCAACCCCCCACCTCCCACAGAGAAGTGGAACTTCCAATGGGGCTCCCCAGAGGGCCAGCTCCTGGCACAGCCCCCTCACAGTGCCACCCTGGCACTGCCAGCCAGGTTGACCTCCAGGAGTCAGTGCCAGGCATGTGCCCCCCCCCCCCCCCCATACTTACATACTTACATTTGCGTCCTTGGTGAGTTCCCCTCAACTAATTTCCGTTTTGCAATAGCTGATGTGACAGGAATTCCTTACCCAGAGGGGAACATATGGCGGGGCATTCTTTTAAATACATTTTCTAGGCAGGAACCTCGCTCCGTTGCCAGCAAGAATCCCTTTTTCCAATTCTCACGAGATTTTGCGGCCACTTCACTGTTGACACTCGCGGCGAATGCAGCTGCAAAATCGTCCCCACATTGGTTTGAAACACCCAGACTGCACCCCATTGTACAAAAACGATTACCCCCTGAATTCTCAAGTAAATTTTCTTTCTGAATGTTTGAATAGCAACTCAGATCAATTTATCTTACCAATTCCAGAAACAAATGCTGTCCAGGCTTTGGGGTTTCGCATTAAAGACAAAGTACTTAAAATTACTTTTTAAGAGGTAACGCCCTTATCTTCTTCCCCATTATTCCCAAAGTTCATTCTGAGAAGATAGCAAATGACTCCAAATAGATTGAAACTAAGGTCGGGATTCTCCTCTCCCCAACCCATGGCGTGTTTTCCCAAGGGATCTTCCGGTTCCGTCTAAGTCAATGACCATTTGTGTTGTTCGCCGGCCATGTCACCAGGGAACCTGCCGTGACGGGGGAGGTCATCTTCGGCACGACCAGAATATCCCGCCTGTGGGAAGGGTGATAAAATCCCACTCTGAGCACTTGAGTTTGCAAAGTCTTATTCCATATCATCACCGTGCTTTGTTTGATGTCTGCTGATGTCTGCAGGGTAAGGTCTTAAATTCGTAACACTCGGTTCTTATCCTTTCTCGTAAATGTTTCATAATTCCATGAATATATGTTTATGTCAAAGAACTACTCCTGGCAATCATGCATCATCGACACCCAATGTCATAACGAAAAGAGTGGTCGTTTTTTTCAAATGATAATCAGAAAATTCATGTGGCTCTCCATGCATATGCAGTGTGCTAGAATCCGTGGTTTCAAAGCTTGTAGTTTTTGAGACGTATCTGAATTGAAAAGCAAAACAGAACAGGCAAACTGAGAAACCCCTCACAGTTCCTGAGGAAACTGAGATTGGAAAGCCAAACGTCTGGTGAAACCAAACTTGGCGAAACCAAACTTGGTGAAACTCTGGAAAAGGACACAGAGGGTGCGATTTAATGGAAAGATTTCATAGTGTCATTTTGGGTGTGATTGGTGGGGTGTTTGTCAACGGCCTTGGTGGCAAGATCGTGGCACATATTTAATAATAATAATAATCTTTATTATTGTCACAAGAAGGCTTACATTAACACTGCAATGAAGTTACTGTGAAAATCCCCTAGTCGCCACATTCCGTGCCAGAAATGAAACCCCACGAGCTTCTTGCCATTACTGGCTTTCTCGCTGCCTGGTTTGCCAGATTTGCACCTTAGCGCCTCGTCAGAAACAAGGGGGAGCTGCTTTTAAATGTTCTCTCACCACTCACTCCCAGTCAACACACAAGCATGGCAGCACGTAGGCCTGCTCCTCGCTTTGGCGATGCCTTCGGTGAGAGACTGGGCATCCTGTTCTCCCGAGAGCATTGGAGGCCCAGCAGCAGGGCCACCAATACCATCGTGGAGGCAGTGGCAGCGGCTGACAGAACGGGCAGCATGACCAGGAGGACCAGCTTCTGATGTTGGAAGAAGATCAACGACTTCCACTGAGTTGTAAGGGTAGGTTACCACCTCTCTCCTGGCATCAGTTCTGCATGCCATCCTTCAAATTCCCAAACTATACCCCCCTCCATAAATCATGGCTGACACCTTGCACCCTCGCCACGTCCGATCTTTGTGCTGGTTCCTCAGCACCCTCTGGCACCCACCAGCACAACTCCTTGATGTCCAGTCGCGGTGCCGACACATGCCACCTGCGATAGACCCCCTGATCCATCAAGTACGCGATTCATAAAGCCCTCTCTTTGTCCCCGCAGGAGACGATAGCCCATAATACGCGGGAAACGGCCAAGTGAGGGGAGCGGAGTACCAGAGATCCAAGTCCTCATCCCCTATGAGGAATGGGCCACAGAAATCACGGGGTTGCCTGAGGAGAGAGCAGTCACCGACAGCGAGGTAGGCCTGTACCGCAGAGGTGAGGATCGAATGCCCCTTCACCCAGGTGACCTGTCTCAAGTGAGTTGTTCATTTCAGGCAAATGATCCTTCACTCTCACTGACCACATGTCCATTCTCTAGCAGGATCTTCATCTGAGGGGGCCAGGCCATCTGGAGTCATCTCCGCTCGCCACCACCCAAGAGACCACCTTGGAGGAGAGCTCCAAGGAGACTACCATCGAGGCATCACATCTGTCACCCCATCTTCCACCAGCGCAGAGACACTACCTCGGTGGTGGCCGGCATTAGTGGACAGACCTCTGAGGCACAATCTGGTGGGCACCACACAATTGCTGATGAGTATGACCCAGTCACTGAGGAACATTGTTGAAGGCGTCAAAACCATGGTGCAGACAATGGGGAGCCGCCACGACTGGCAGAGCCAGATGACTGAGAGGCCTCTGGAGCTCACTCTAGCTACCCCTCTGTCCCATGGAGACCCCCAGGGTCTTATGGGTGCTGTCAGGGAGGAGGAAGCGCTGGAGGTCAACCTGGGGCCAGCCATCAAGGAGAAGACAGCGTTTTTCCCGAATCCCCCGCTCCTGACACTGGTGCATCTCAAGGGCAGCAGGCAGAACAGGGTGGAACAATGATGCCAGGCCCTTCAAAGGACGTCCACCAAGGGCAATAAAGGGCACAGGGTTTAAAAAGCATCAAGTTGCCTCCACCTCTGATGTACATCCTGGGGACACACCGAGACGTAACAGTAGACCAGGTAAGATCAAGAAGATTGAGGCTCATTGATTGGGCACAGGTGAGGGGAGTCACTATCCGTAGCGAGGGCACATGGGAAGGACACGCATTGAATATTCAGGGAGTGGAACCCCTTCCTGTTAATGAAGGACACTGCTTGATGCACTGGTGCACGCAAGGGCCATGTGTTCAATCGATTACTCCCTGGACCTGGGACATCCCGACAATGGCAGAGACTCCTGCAGCCCGGACATCTTGGTAGGCCTAGTCCAGCTCAAATTTGATAGTCATCTGCCCAGGCATACAGGGCACCCGTGACCTCACCAATGCACTTGTGGGCTGCTGCTTGTGATATGCCGCACAAGTCATCGCTTGAGCCCTGGAATGACCCGGTGTCATAGAACCTCAGGGCTGCCTACAATCAGTCAGGGCTTCCACCCCGGGACCCTCAAATCCCCCAAATCTCCCTAACCCTGACATGTCCCGCCTTCTCTCAGAGTGCAATCCACAGAGCCAGATGTGCTGGAAAACCTTGTTCTGCACACTCAGCCCTGCCACAGCAGAAGCCCCTAGAACCCAGACGAGAACATTCGAGAGACCATGCTCAGGTGCACTCCCCTGATCCACACACTGACCCTTTGGTCATGAGAATATCCTCAATGCTGAAGCCCAGCTCTTGGGTGTTTGATTGTTGGCTGCTGTCTCTATGGTGCTGACGCTTCTCGAGGTCAGGCAAAGTGTTCAGACCTCAAAGTTTGATTGAAATGCGATGCAATAATCATCATCTGAAACATGACATATGCACCCATGGGAAGCCACTTGAGAATATTTTGTTTATTAAACAGTCAACAGTACCTTTGTACATGGAGTTGAAAACCAATTTCCTAACAGTCCATAAATCGCACTAACCATTAATCAACAAGGAAAAGGCACCGTGCCATACATACACAAGTATAGTATTTTATTATTGTCACCAGTAGGCATACATTAACACTGCAATGAAGTTACTGTGAAAAGCCCCTAGTCGCCACGCTATAGCACCTGTTCGGGTACACTGAGGGAAAATTCAAAATGTCCAATTCACAACACAGCACGTCTTCCAGGACTTGTGGGAGGAGACCGGAGCACCTGGAGGAAACCCACGCAGACACGGGGAGAACGTGCAGACTCCGCACAGACAGTGACCCAAGCCGGGAATCGAACCTGGGACCCTGCCGCTGTGAAGCAACAGTGCTAACCACTGGGCTACCGTGCCGCCTCAAGTACCATACTCCCTTTTGTATACTTTCTTACATGTTTTTTTAATCTTTTATATCTCTGCCACTGAATGTTAGTCTGCTTGTTGGGTGGGATTTTCTGATATTTTTTCTAAGTATTGGTCTTGGCAAGAAAACCAGAGAGAATCCTGTTAGTGTCGTCAGTGTGAAGAATTGCTGTATATTCAGCTACCCCGAGATGAACATCAAAGGGACATCACATCTGACACCCACACCCTCCACCAGCGCAGATACTTACACCTCGGTGAGGGGGGTGGGTACGGGAGCAATAGGTCAGAAGGTGAGAGCATTGAGGGAGAACTAGGGAATAGGGACAGTGTGGCTCTGAGGCAGAGCAGACGGGGAAAAGTTGCTGAACACAGCGGGTCTGGTGGCCTGAAGTGCATATGTTTTAATGCAAGGAGCATTACGGGTAAGGCAGATGAACTTAGAGCTTGGATTACTACTTGGAACTATGATGTTATTGCCATTACAGAGACCTGGTTGAGGGAAGGGCAGGATTGGCAGCTAAACGTTCCAGGATTTAGATGTTTCAGGCGGGATAGAGGGGGATGTAAAAGGGGAGGCGGAGTTGCGCTACTTGTTCGGGAGAATATCACAGCTATACTGCGAGAGGACACCTCAGAGGGCAGTGAGGCTATATGGGTAGAGATCAGGAATAAGAAGGGTGCAGTCACAATGTTGGGGGTATACTACAGGCCTCCCAACAGCCAGCGGGAGATAGAGGAGCAGATAGGTAGACAGATTTTGGAAAAGAGTAAAAACAACAGGGTGGTGGTGATGGGAGACTTCAACTTCCCCAATATTGACTGGGACTCACTTAGTGCCAGGGGCTTAGACGGGGCAGAGTTTGTAAGGAGCATCCAGGAGGGCTTCTTAAAACAATATGTAAACAGTCCAACTAGGGAAGGGGCGGTACTGGACCTGGTATTGGGGAATGAGCCCGGCCAGGTGGTAGATGTTTCAGTAGGGGAGCATTTCGGTAACAGTGACCACAATTCAGTAAGTTTTAAAGTACTGGTGGACAAGGATAAGAGTGGTCCAAGGATGAATGTGCTAAATTGGGGGAAGGCTAATTATGACAATATTAGGCGGGAACTGAAGAACATAGATTGGGGGCGGATGTTTGAGGGCAAATCAACATCTGACATGTGGGAGGCTTTCAAGTGTCAGTTGAAGGGAATACAGGACAGGCATGTTCCTGTGAGGAAGAAAGATAAATACGGCAATTTTCGGGAACCTTGGATGACGAGTGATATTGTAGGCCTCGTCAAAAAGAAAAAGGAGGCATTTGTCAGGGCTAAAAGGCTGGGAACAGACGAAGCATGTGTGGCATATAAGGAAAGTAGGAAGGAACTTAAGCAAGGAGTCAGGAGGGCTAGAAGGGGTCATGAAAAGTCATTGGCAAATAGGGTTAAGGAAAATCCCAAGGCTTTTTACACTTACATAAAAAGCAAGAGGGTAGCCAGGGAAAGGGTTGGCCCACTGAAAGATAGGCAAGGGAATCTATGTGTGGAGCCAGAGGAAATGGGCGAGGTACTAAATGAATACTTTGCATCAGTATTCACCAAAGAGAAGGAATTGGTAGATGTTGAGTCTGGAGAAGGGGGTGTAGATAGCCTGGGTCACATTGTGATCCAAAAAGACGAGGTGTTGGGTGTCTTAAAAAATATTAAGGTAGATAAGTCCCCAGGGCCTGATGGGATCTACCCCAGAATACTGAAGGAGGCTGGAGAGGAAATTGCTGAGGCCTTGACAGAAATCTTTGGATCCTCGCTGTCTTCAGGGGATGTCCCGGAGGACTGGAGAATAGCCAATGTTGTTCCTCTGTTTAAGAAGGGTAGCAAGGATAATCCCGGGAACTACAGGCCGGTGAGCCTTACTTCAGTGGTAGGGAAATTACTGGAGAGAATTCTTCGAGACAGGATCTACTCCCATTTGGAAGCAAATGGACGTATTAGTGAGAGGCAGCACGGTTTTGTGAAGAGGAGGTCGTGTCTCACTAACTTGATAGAGTTTTTCGAGGAGGTCACTAAGATGATTGATGCAGGTAGGGCAGTGGATGTTGTCTACATGGACTTCAGTAAGGCCTTTGACAAGGTCCCTCATGGTAGACTAGTACAAAAGGTGAAGTCACACGGGATCAGGGGTGAGCTGGCAAGGTGGATTCAGAACTGGCTAGGCCATAGAAGGCAGAGGGTAGCAATGGAGGGATGCTTTTCTAATTGGAGGGCTGTGACCAGTGGTGTTCCACAGGGATCAGTGCTGGGACCTTTGCTGTTTGTAGTATATATAAATGATTTGGAGGAAAATGTAACTGGTCTGATTAGTAAGTTTGCAGACGACACAAAGGTTGGTGGAATTGCGGATAGCGATGAGGACTGTCTGAGGATACAGCAGGATTTAGGTTGTCTGGAGACTTGGGCGGAGAGATGGCAGATGGAGTTTAATCCGGACAAATGTGAGGTAATGCATTTTGGAAGGGCTAATGCAGGTAGGGAATATACAGTGAATGGTAGAACCCTCAAGAGTATTGAAAGTCAAAGAGATCTAGGAGTACAGGTCCACAGGTCATTGAAAGGGGCAACACAGGTGGAGAAGGTAGTCAAGAAGGCATACGGCATGCTTGCCTTCATTGGACGGGGCATTGAGTATAAGAATTGGCAAGTCATGTTGCAGCTGTATAGAACCTTAGTTAGGCCACACTTGGAGTATAGTGTTCAATTCTGGTCGCCACACTACCAGAAGGATGTGGAGGCTTTAGAGAGGGTGCAGAAGAGATTTACCAGAATGTTGCCTGGTATGGAGGGCATAAGCTATGAGGAGCGATTGAATAAACTCGGTTTGTTCTCTCTGGAACGAAGGAGGTTGAGGGGCGACCTGATAGAGGTCTACAAAATTATGAGGGGCATAGACAGAGTGGATAGTCAGAGGCTTTTCCCCAGGGTAGAGGGGTCAATTACTAGGGGGCATAGGTTTAAGGTGAGAGGGGCAAGGTTTAGAGTAGATGTACGAGGCAAGTTTTTTACGCAGAGGGTAGTGGGTGCCTGGAACTCGCTACCGGAGGAGGTAGTGGAAGCAGGGACGATAGGGACATTTAAGGGGCATCTTGACAAATATATGAATAGGATGGGAATAGAAGGATACGGACCCAGGAAGTGTAGAAGATTGTAGTTTAGTCGGGCAGTATGGTCGGCGCGGGCTTGGAGGGCCGAAGGGCCTGTTCCTGTGCTGTACATTTCTTTGTTCTTTGTTGTTCTTTGTAACTAGTAGGCAGGCGTCTGAGTCACTCACTGGTGAGCACTTCACAGCTGATGATCCACAGTAGTCGGGGGCAGGGACGTCCCAGTGATGTGGCACTTGGAGGGATGCCAGAGCCCAGCACTCTGCTGAGACCCAGTCAGATGTCCGACAGCTGTTGGAGCTACAGAGGCAGAGTTGTGAATGTCAGGAAGGGATGACAGTATCTCTTCTCGGAAGGCAAAGCCGAATGGAGGAGTCCCATCACCTTCTGTCCGAGGAGATGGTGTCGTCACTCTGAGGTAACGATGCGAACACTGCGAGAGTGGCGTCTGCAATAGAGGCCTTGGCACAGGATGTGCACTCCATAGTGGGGGATGTCCGCTCCATGGTTTAGCTCATGACCTCCATGGCTGAGGGCATCAACTGCACGGTACAGGCACGAGTGGGAATGTACGAGTATCAGCGCCTAAGGACAAACAGGGGCTTCTGGATCTCACTCCAGCTGTCCCTTTATCCCATGGAGGAGCCCAGGGGCCTCCGGGCACCCATAGAGACGATTGTCAAGTGCAGCGCTTGGTGCATTCCACCCGGGAAATGCTGATGTTGACCAGCCCATCCGAATCCCTCCCTCCCTGTGACCGACACCTCCTGAGTGGGTACCCTTTGTGCCCAAGGAGCCACCCCACCAGCATCTGCTCTCCCTCAAAAATGGCTGGGCTCTGAGTGTGTTGGGCGCTCCACAGAAAACGGCCAGACACCTGCATTTTGCACATGGTGTAGTCACAGCCGTTCTGCACATTGAGCGATTGGAATGCCTTTTAGTTCATAAAGGGCAGTCCTTGCCTCCATAAGGAATGCAGAGCGATGTGTGTGCAGACTATGAGTCTCTACACTTGGAGCAATACAGCCATGGGGGTGGCGCCCATGGCCCTGGCATCCTGGCTTTCCTGATCCCGGTCAAAGTTGATTTGCTGGTGAGCCCTCACAAGTAGTGCATCTGCCATCTCCCTTACGCACTTATCATAGAATCATAAAAGTTACAGTACAGAAGGAAGCCATTCGGCCCATCGAGTCTGCACTGGCCCTCGGAAAGGGCACCCTAACCAAACCCACACATAACCCAATAACCCCACCCAATCTTTTGGACACTGAGGGTAATTTGGCATAGCCAATCCATCTAACCTGCACACACGGGGAGAACGTGCAGACTCCGCACAGACAGTGACACAAGCCAGGTATAGAACCTGGGACCCTGGAGCTGTGAAGCAACTGTGCAAACCCCGATGCTATCGTGCTGCCCAAATTTAGAATACCCAATTATATTTTTTTCCAATTAAGGGTTAATTTAGTATGGCCAATCTACCTAACCTGCACATCTTTGGACAGTTGGAGGAAACCGGAGCACCCGGAGGAAACCCACACAGACACGAGGAGAACGTGTAGACTCCGCACAGACAGTGACCCAGCCGGGAATCGAACCTGGGACCCTGGAGCTGTGAAGCAATTGTGCTAACCACCGTGCTACCGTGCTGCCCCCTACTTAACCTGCACATCTTTGGATTGTGAGGGTGAGTTCCACGCAGGCATGGGGGGAATGCGCAAACTCCACATGGACAGTGACCCAGGGTCGGGATTTGAACCCGGGTCCTTAGTGCCGCAGTCCCAGTGCTAACCACTGTGCCACATGCCGCCCCTGGGAGATGGTGCACAGGTCACCCATGCAGCCCTGATTTAAACCTCTGGTATAAAGGATCAGCTCAGCTGTGACTTTCAGTGCCAAAAGCATCGGGTAACCTCCCAGTCCATGTGAAGCCAACTGCTGCATCGCCTGGCACAGGTGGTCCACCGTCCCTCAGGGCAGACGTAGTCTTCCCCGTCACTGGACCTCTGACATCTGGAGGTACAATGTTCTCCTCTGATAGACCCCATAGTGTCTCCTCAAAGCCATCTCCATGTGTGGCCCTGCACCCGGTAAATCAGCAGGCCCTGCCACCCCCTGCTCCACAGGGCGCTGGTCCCGCCCACGTGCAGCCACAAGTTGACATTGTTGCTGTTGGTCCACTGCTAGCACTAGTTCAGCAAGCTCGACTGGCTCCATGATCCTCTCAATCCAAACCCTGAAAGGAAGCAAACAAAAATGTGCACAATGAGGAGTCCTGACAATGTCCTGACCTATAGTCTGATCAAGACATGGGACATCCATCCATACAAAGCCCCCTATGTGAGTGTTTTTCCAATGAGCTTCACTCTCTTCTCTCTCACACAATGACCATGTCCCCATACTAGCCTCTTCCAATTCCACCTGACAGATGGGCATCTGCCTTGGATAACCTTAGTGGCCCAATTAACCCACCCTCCCCAAGGGGCATTGACTTGGCCTGTGTACTGACCTCGCAGGGGTATGAAACACTGCCACCAAACTTGTCATGTAAGGGCTGACTGATGAGATCTGTTACCTTAGCCCCTTGCATTGGGGGCTAAATCTGTGTCACCTGTCTTTTATGAAGAAGTGAGTGTAAGCCATGGAGTTCAATGCCTGAGGGATCAGCCTCTAAAAAGTTAACTAGTGGGTGCCAATCAGTGGCAGAATCATGCATTACAATTCTGATTAAATGGCCATAATGGACTCATCAAAGATGGGTCAGGAATCTGAGGAGGATTATCGCTTCCCCCTGTCACAGGCAGGGCTTGATTTATATCGTCCCCAATTTGCACTCAGATTCACCCTTAGATTCCACCTATATTGCCCCAGCTCTGAGCCTCTCATCTTGAGCAGCCAGTCACCCATGATGACAACTCTGAGAACCTGGACTCCAGGATCAGTGGCATTGCCCATCGATACAGCTCATACCCTGAAGTGGAGCTTTGCAGCCTGAGGTTAGGGGATCAATGCGACGGCACTCGTTGTCCCCTCTGTATCAGGGTCCTCGGACCTGCATTGAGCTAATCACCTCCCCATGTTATATGGCCTGGTATTTCAATGGATCCCACCCTGAGACGTCACAGTCGCCTCCTGTGCTGACCCTGTGAATTTACCCGCTCCCACTCACTTCCAGCTGCCACTCCAGAAAGGCAATCCTTCCTAGTAAACATTGCTTAAACCAAAGCAATGGGAACCCGAGAAGCGGTAACCCAAACCTGCCGTCAGGCCCCGCGAAGGCCAAAATGCCCACAATAATGAAGGCCCGCTAAGGCCAGTGAGCAGCAACCACTCCCAGTGCGGAGACTGGTTATGTCACTGACGAAGGACCAGCGAGAATTTCGTTTCCCAGGTCTTGCGGGACTTTGCACCCATGTTGCCATTTATGCTGACAACCGTACCAGCCTCCCCGAACAGGCGCTGGAATGTGGCAACTAGGGGCTTTTCACAGTAACTTCATTTGAAACCTACTTGTGACAATAAGCGATTTTCATTTCATTTTCATTTCACTAACAGCTCAAAATTCCATCGACCATCCTAAAAACGAATGGAGAGATTTCAACAAAAGTTGGCACACAAATAGGTTATGGCCCAGGAAGAAATTATGAGTTTTAAGGTGAAGATGGAGAAACCGATTTTGATCCAGGAATTTTTTTAATGGTCC
Source organism: Scyliorhinus torazame (assembly GCF_047496885.1). NCBI lineage: Eukaryota > Metazoa > Chordata > Chondrichthyes > Carcharhiniformes > Scyliorhinidae > Scyliorhinus > Scyliorhinus torazame. The sequence goes on along the minus strand of NC_092709.1, from coordinate 108,065,795 downwards.
ACACCATCAACATGGGCATGATCGAACGGCCTTATTACGACTGACTTGGACGATACGCGACGCTCAGAATACCTCACAACATCTAATGAGATCTCGGAAGATGTCACAATTTGGATCTCGCCCTCACAGATTAACATATTTAACATTTCAATATAACTGCTCCCAATTATCCCAAGGCCCGGGAAAGAATGGCCTTGCCTGAGAGACCTCTCATGGCGCCGTGTAGCACTGGTCCACACAAACGTTGATCAGGTGTAACGGCACCTGAGGGGTCTCCCAAGCTATCAGTTATCCCTGGATCGTTGGGCTCTGAGCATGGTGGTTGTATCCTAGCATGCCCGCTGCCACCCAGGCACCTTGGCACTGCCAGGGTGCCTATGTGGTACTGCCAGGCTGCCCAGGTGCCAGGTTGCCCGTGCCAGGGATCAGGTCCAGGGGTGCTCTGCCCTTAAGAGGTGGGATGAGGGGGGCTCAAGGACCCTCTAAGAGGAAAGTTGGGGGGTCCGGAGGCCACAGTGGCTTAGCTGAGGGGGTTAAGAGATCAGGGCGGCATCTAAAAATGGTGCCCCAATCTCTCCCTGCACAGACACACCCAACTCACTGCAGAAAGTGAGGTCAGTGTGGCCTCAGCGGGGTGTTCCTTGCTGTAGGCAAAAATAAAACCAAAGTCCCATTTGGTAGCAGGGTCATTGTCGGCGCTGGAGGCACTGAGAAACACTCTGCTATTCGCGCCCTAAATGGGATTTTTATTTTGTTAAACCGCGCCCAGGGTGAATTGATGTTTTCTTTGGAAGGATGCTGTAGATTGTTCTGTTTACAAAGTTGTAAATTGTCTCAGAATGTTGTGGATTGTTTCAGTTCAGTGGTAGGTTTTCTCACAGCTGTAAAAATGTGAGCAGAGTCTTCAGAATAGGTTGTTCGATGTGAATTGTACCGAAGCTCCTTCAGTGGGATGGAAGCTCTGGATAAAAATAATTATGTTTTTCAGCTTTACAGTTGCAGTTGCAGTTCAAACATCACATTGAACTTGATCATATTATGATTGTTATTAGATAAATATTCATGCACCATTAGGAGGTGAACTAAATCTGATTAATTACTCATTACTAAATCCAATATTGCCTGTCTCCTTGTTGGTTTTACATTGTTACAAAAAGCTATCCTGAGCACCCTCAAAAATGTCACAATTTCTTGGACATACCAGTCTGCTCCTCCCAATCTGCATGAAAGTTAAAATCCCCCATTAAAACCATTCTGCCTTGGATATGTATATTGAAGAAAGAATAGGAAAGGAAGAGAGAATAAGGAAGATTAAGAGGTGGCAAGCAAGATTTAAAAGTTTTTAAATTACATTTTTTGAAGTTTTTGATGTGTGTTTTCTTAGTATGACATGAATAATTCAGCCACAAAGCGATCGACAGCCTTATTACTGTAATATTCGGTAATTTTTCAGAATTATGAAGTACATTTGAAATCTTTCTTGAAAAGAAAAAGGCATAGGGAGTGTAGAGTCCCCTGGAGCAGCAGCAGTCAAAGCATCAGAAGGTAGGTGATAATTATCACTGTTCAAAGGCAAGTGGGATTGCAATCATTAATCTCCTGAGATTGGAACTTCCTTAACTGTATATACCATTGAAATTTTATAGAACTTCCAAATCACGTTCTCCAGATTATGTGAAGCACAGGGAATGGGAACATGAATATAATATGGACTGAATAAAGTCAAATTTTAATTGTATTCCTCTTGATCATTGAGCAAAAATGTAACTTTTCAGGAGGATCACAGTGGATTTTTATTGTTTTTCATATTGTCACTGTAGCGCACAAAGACTCCGTGAGACGAATAGAGTGAAGTCGATGAGGCTTTATTAAGCGTGTCTGTTCCCCAGCAGCCCGATAGTAAACTGGCCTGCGGGGGAAGACACCGGCTTCTTATACTTCGCCTTCAGGGCGGAGCTTGAGGTCAACGGCCAACCAGGACCCGGGATCTGTCAGCCAATGACATTAGGGCTTCCAGTCCCACATGACCCCCAATACATACTACCACATTCACCCCTTGTCAAAATGAACCCGGCGGGGTGATGCTTCGTATGGTGGTAAGGGTTTACAGGGCTGGTCCTTGGAGGATAGAACAGTTACATGGTAGTACAGTATTGGACAGTTTCGTCCTGTTACAACTATTTACAGAGGGTATAGGAAAAACAAAATGTTCATTGAACAGTCCATCTTTGTTTTACATCGACGCCACGAGTCGGTCGGGCGGTCTGGTCGTCCGTGTCGATCGCCTCGGCCCCGGCGGTGGTGGCGGTGCTTGTACCAGTGTTGTCGCCTCCAGGAGCCGTACGGTTTCAGCTGTCGGTGCAAAGGGGAGGGGGACTGATCCTCCTGGGAAGGTGGCGGTCGCGGGGTGCGGCGGTGGCAGGAAGGGGGGCGGTTGGGTTGATGGTGTCGGGGGGGTGTGCGTGGTGCCGGCGGGCACCAGATCCCGCAGGGAGACCGTGTCCTGTCGGCCGTCGGGGTACTCCACGTAGGCGTACTGGGGGTTTGCGTGGAGGAGGTGAACCCTTTCGACCAATGGGTCCGCCTTATGTGCCCGCACGTGCTTTCGGAGCAGGATGGGTCCTGGGGCCGCCAGCCAGGTCGGCAGCGACGTTCCAGAGGAGGACCTCCTAGGGAAGACAAGGAGACGCTCGTGAGGCGTTTGATTAGTGCTTGTACATAATAACGACCGGATGGAGTGGAGAGCGTCCAGGAGGACCTCCTGCCACCGTGAAACTGGGAGATCCCTGGATCGTAGGGCCAGTAGGACGGCCTTCCAGACCGTGCCGTTCTCCCTTTCTACTTGTCCGTTCCCCGGGGGGTTGTAGCTGGTCGTCCTGCTTGAGGCTATGCCCTTGCTGAGCAGGAACTGGCGCAGCTCGTCACTCATGAAAGAGGACCCCCTGTCGCTGTGGACGTATGCGGGGTAACCGAACAGTGTGAAGATGCTGTTCAGGGCTTTAATGACTGTGGCTGCGGTCATGTCGGAGCAGGGAATGGCAAAAGGGAAGCGGGAGTATTTGTCCACTACATTAAGGAAATATGCGTTGCGGTCGGTGGAGGGGAGGGGCCCTTTGAAATTGAGACTGAGGCGTTCAAAGGGGCGGGAAGCCTTAATCAGGTGCGCTCCATCTGGCCTGAAAAAATGCGGCTTGCATTCCGCGCAGATGTGGCAGTCCCTTGTGACTGTACGGACCTCTTCTAAAGAGTATGGGAGATTGCGGGACTTGATGAAGTGGTAAAACCGAGTGACCCCTGGGTGGCAGAGGTCCTCGTGGAGGGTTTGGAGGCGGTCAATTTGTGCGTTGGCACATGTGCCGCGGGATAGGGCATCGGACGGCTCGTTCAGCTTTCCGGGCCGGTACAAGATCTCATAGTTGAAGGTGGAGAGCTCGATCCTCCACCTTAAGATCTTGTCATTTTTAATCTTGCCCCGCTGTGCATTATCGAACATGAAGGCTACCGACCGTTGGTCAGTGAGGAGAGTGAATCTCCTGCCGGCCAGGTAATGCCTCCAATGTCGCACAGCTTCCACTATGGCTTGGGCTTCCTTTTCCACTGAGGAGTGGCGGATTTCTGAGGCGTGGAGGGTTCGGGAGAAGAAGGCCACGGGTCTGCCCGCTTGGTTAAGGGTGGCCGCTAGAGCTACGTCGGAGGCGTCGCTCTCGACCTGGAAGGGGAGGGACTCGTCGATGGCGCGCATCGTGGCCTTTGCGATGTCCGCTTTGATGCGGCTGAAGGCCTGGCAAGCCTCTGTCGACAGAGGGAAGGTCGTGGTCTGTATTAGGGGGCGGGCCTTGTCTGCGTACTGGGGGACCCACTGGGCGTAGTACGAAAAGAACCCCAGGCAGCGTTTCAGGGCTTTTGGGCAGTGCGGGAGGGGAAATTCCATGAGTGCGCGCATACGTTCGGGGTCTGGGCCTATTATCCCATTGCGCACTATGTAGCCCAGAATGGCTAGCCGATCGGTGCTAAAAACGCACTTGTCCTCGTTGTACGTGAGGTTCAAGGCTTTGGCGGTCTGGAGGAATTTTTGGAGGTTGGCGTCGTGGTCCTGCTGATCGTGGCCGCAGATGGTTACATTGTCGAGGTACGGGAACGTGGCCCGTAACCCATGTTGATCAACCATCCGGTCCATCTCCCGTTGGAAGACCGAGACCCCGTTTGTGACGCCAAAAGGGACCCGTAGGAAATGGTATAATCGCCCGTCTGCCTCGAAGGCTGTGTACTTGCGGTCACTTGGGCGGATGGGGAGCTGATGGTAGGCGGACTTGAGGTTCACGGTGGAGAAGACTTTATACTGGGCAATCCGATTGACCATGTCGGATATGCGGGGGAGAGGGTACGCGTCTAGTTGTGTGTACCTGTTGATGGTCTGGCTATAGTCAATGACCATCCTTTGTTTCTCCCCTGTCTTCACTACTACCACCTGCGCTCTCCAGGGACTATTGCTGGCCTGGATTATTCCCTCCTTTAGTAGCCGCTGGACTTCGGACCGAATGAAGGTCCGGTCCTGGGCGCTGTACCGTCTGCTCCTAGTGGCGACGAGTTTGCAATCCGGGGTGAGGTTCGCAAACAAGGACAGGGGTTGCACCTTGAGGGTAGCGAGGCCGCAGATAGTGAGTGGGGGTATGGGGCCGCCGAATTTAAACGTAAGGCTCTGTAGATTACATTGGAAATCTAATCCCAGCAAGGTGGGGGCACAGAGCTGAGGAAGGACGTTAAGTTTGTAGTTTTTGAATTCCCTCCCCTGCACCGTTAGGGTAACTATGCAGAATCCCTGGATCTGTACGGAGTGGGATCCTGCAGCTAGGCAAATCTTTTGTGCGCTGGGGTAGGTGGTTAAGGAACAGCGTCTTACCGTGTCGGGGTGTATAAAACTTTCCGTGCTCCCGGAGTCGACTAGGCATGGCGTCTCGTGGCCGTTAATTAGGACCGTTGTCGTCGTCGTCTGGAGAGTCCGGGGCCGGGCCTGATCGAGCGTAACCGAAGCGAGCCGTGGTTGTAGTAGTGGGGTGGGGTCCGTTGTTGCCGTCCAAGATGGCGTCGGGGATGGACAAAATGGCCGCCCCCATACATCGCACGTGGCTGGGGGGTCACAAGATGGCGTCGGGGGTGGACAAAATGGCCGCCCCCATGCGTTGTACAGGTCGGGGGCGGTCCAAGATGGCGGCGCCCCTCCTCCCCTCGTGGTGGTCAGGACCCAAAATGGCGGCATCTGCAGGTCGCACAACGGCGCCCCTCCTCCCCTCGTGGTGGTCGGGACCCAAAATGGTGGCGTCTGCGGGTCGCACATGGTGTACTGGGGGGTCTGGGGAGCGCTAGGACCGCGCGGAGTTCCCTCACTGCGAGCGCCAGGGCCGCGAGCGCTAGGACCGCGCGGAGCTCCCTCGCCGGGGACAGCGGTGGTCGGGGCCCAAGTCGGCTGCGCCGGCGAGTCAGGCGTGGGGCCGCGAGCGCAAGGAGCGCGAGGAGCTCCCTCACCGGGGACAGCGGTGGTCGGGGTCCAAGTAGGTGGCGCCGGCGGGTCAGGCGTGGGGCGCGGGACGGGGGTGAGGGTGGCGTTCGGGACGTGAAAAACCCCTTCCTCTCCGTGGAGAGTGTTGGCCGGGACCCAAAGCGGGAGCGCCGGCGGCGGGTCGTACATGGACTGCGGGGAGGGGGGTTGGGGAGCATAAGCGACGTGCAGGGCTCCCAGTTCTCCCGGGACCGCGGTGGTCGGGACCCAGAGCGGCTGCGCCTGCGGGTCGTACAAGGCGTGCTGGGGGGGTTGGGAGGCATAGACTGCTTGTAGGGCTCCCTGTGGCCCCGGGACGGCGGCGACCTCGCGGGATCGGCACACAACCGCATAATGGCCCTTTTTCCCGCAGCTTTTGCAGATGGCTGCGCGGGCCGGACAGTGTTGTCGGGGGTGCTTCGCCTGGCCGCAGAAATAACAGCGGGCGCCCCCGGTGCGACTCGGCGTTTGGACTGCGCAAGCCTGTGGGGTGTCCGGGGGGGGGTAGGGGGTTTGCCGCGACGGGTACGCACGGGGCCCAATGGACTGCCGCGCGGTCGGGGCCGTAGGCGCGGGTATTACGCGCAGCCACGTTTAGGGAGGCTGCTAGGGCCTGTCCCTCTGAGAGTCCTAGCGACTCTTTTTCTAGAAGTCTTTGGCGGATTTGGGAGGATTGCATACCTGCCACAAAAGCGTCGCGCATTAACATGTCCGTATGTTCGTTTGCATTCACCGACGGGCAGCTGCAGGCTCGTCCCAAAATCAGCAGTGCGGCGTAGAACTCGTCCATCGATTCTCCGGGAGCTTGCCGTCTTGTCGCGAGCTGGTAGCGAGCGTAGATTTGGTTAACTGGGCGAACGTAGAGATTTCTCAGTGCTGTGAACGCCGTCTGGAAATCGTCGGTGTCTTCAATGAGGGTGAAAATCTCCGTGCTCACCCTCGAGTGCAGGACCTGCAGCTTTTGTTCGTCTGAGACTCGGCCTGTGGTCGATCTGATGTAGGCCTCGAAGCAAGTCTGCCAGTGTTTGAAGGCTGCTGCCGCATTCACTGCGTGGGGGCTGATCCTCAGGCATTCTGGAATGATCCTGAGCTCCATAGTCCTTTTTAGGCACGCTTAATAAATTGTAGCGCACAAAGACTCCGTGAGACGAATAGAGTGAAGTCGATGAGGCTTTATTAAGCGTGTCTGTTCCCCAGCAGCCCGATAGTAAACTGGCCTGCGGGGGAAGACACCTGCTTCTTATACTTCGCCTTCAGGGCGGAGCTTGAGGTCAACGGCCAACCAGGACCCGGGATCTGTCAGCCAATGACATTAGGGCTTCCAGTCCCACATGACCCCCAATACATACTACCACAGTCACTAAAGTTGAATAAATAATATGTCATAGTATGTTTTCTATTAAAGGAACAACATTCCAAATAAGCTCTCCAGCCAGGGAGCTTTCCCACCAACTGTCCAAATTGGGGAACATGAGCATGCTGCCCACAGCTTTACAGCGATCTCTATTGAGAATGACAAGAAGAGTGCCCACAGTTCACCAACAATGTGCAGTCAGCAGGCAAGACTCCCCTGCTAGCCCATAATATGGGAAATGGCTGCTAAGAGGTGTGGTGTTCTTTGTGTTGCTTATTTAGCATGGTTGGCATGGAGACCACAGTACAGCTTTTACTTAAACAAAGCTATGATTTTATTTACATTACTAAACTGGGTTTCGACACTTAGTCCTTTTAGAATACAGAATTGATCAATAACATCTAACGACACTCACCAACTGCTAATCTCACTAACTGGTATGAACTATAATCTAACCTTCTCACACTAACTGCTCTTATGACCTTCACTAGCTGTCTCCTGCTTACACTCCGCCCCTAAGTTCTAGCATCACTGCATTATGTAGTACTCTCTGGCTATTCCTCTAGTGGCTATTCACTAAATTAACCCTTGTAATGCTGATCGTTATGATAAAACCACAAGACACAAATGGGAGAAATCAGTAATGTTGCTGATATTTTCGACGCAGCAAGGGAAGAGGTGCATCTCTCAGCACTGCTCCCCCCACTTTCCTGACGCTGGCTCCCTCATTCAGTTTCTGACTACCTTTGATAAAGAGAAAGCTTTCTCCTCCTGCACCCATACTGCAGAGTCCATTTCTGCATGGAGAATCCACCATCTGCCGCTGGTTGAATACCAGTGGCAGCACAATGATAATAATAATAATAATTGCTTCTTGTCACAAGTAGGCTTCAATGAAGTGAAAAGCCCATGGTTGCCACATTCCGGCGCCTGTACGGGAATTGAACCTGCGCTGCTGGCCTCGTTCTGCATTACAAGCCAGCTGTTTAGCCCACTGTGCTAAACCAGCCCCTATGAGACCCATGAGTGGGGATTAGTTGCCCAGTTAAGAGCTTCAGTTGATTTGGTGTCGAGCCTTCCCTCTCTGCACTTAATCAGGACCAAAGCAGGAAGGCAGCAGAGTCCCCACCTACCACCCACCACCCACCTGGCCGATTAAATGTCCCCATCTCACGGAGAGCATTAAATTCTGCCCCTTGAAATATTGAGATTATAACCCACCTCCTGGCATGGGATTAGGTTTTATTGAGATCTTACCTCAATAAAACCCAGAGGTGGACAGGTTGAAAGTGGATTAGGTTCAGGTTCAAATTTTTTCAAGTTTAACATTGACCCAAACCCAACCTGCCTCTTTTGTGTGCAGTAAATGCAGCCCAATTCTCTTTGGAGGACAAATCCCACAGGAAAATTGTGAAACCGGAAAGATTCTGACAGGAAGAAAGCCTTGGGTTGTCGCCTGTTATTTTGAGTTATTACTTGGGGAAATCGGAGTGTTTTGTACAATGGGAAACATTGTCGATTGTTCCAGAACTCGTAGCAAAGTTTGCAGCAGCAACAGGAGCCATACTTCAACAGGATCTGTGAAGGGAAGGTATTTTATTTAATCGATAGATAGATTAATTAGTTGCTGGGTAGGCTTTATCCTTTAGGCTAGAGTAGGTGCCTGAATATATGATTTGTGATTTGGTTATTGGTGTTTTGCAAATATTCTAGGTTATTCGGTGATAAGCATGAGGACAAATATTTGAAATGGAATGTTTAAAGGGTCGAAACAGAATGGAGATCTTGGCCTTGTGTCATTCTACTCGGTACATTAGCTTCTGTTAAGCTCTCAATCAAAAACTATGATCCCTCTATGTTTGCATTTGCTTAAAGTAAATTTGATCTTTGTCAGCCTTTATTTAAGGAAATTCATTTGAACAGCCTTGGTTTAATCTTAATAGGTAGTAGCACATCAAATAGTGCTTCATGCAGTCAGGCAATGCTGCTTTGTATGCTATGATTTGGTGGCAATATGGACAGGCAGTATTAACATCAAATACAACACACTAGTTTATCAGTTCTTCCCCTCAATAGTAAACCTTTTGAATTCACCCAATTGATGCTATGTTCAGCAATGCATATGTTGATGGATAGAACGTACCTTTCTGTTTAGCAAAGTCACATCCTTAGCATTCTAAGTTCTGCAAACAAGATTAAGAGGGCAGAAAAGGCATACAACCAGGGTAGTGTCATGTTCGGAAAGAATAAGGAGCCCTGTTTCCTTAAATTATTTAGCAGCCATGTTCAGTGGGCTACCAGTGACTGCCTGCAGCGGGTGGGACTCCTGCTGCCTTGCGCTCAGAAAGGAACTGCTTGCCATAAGCTTCCCCAGAGCTTACTGTAGTCATTTGTTCAATTTAAAACAGACACTGTCATTGCTTTGTGCAGCAAGTTCACAGAAATAGTTCCTATTAAGTGCCCAAACCATCTGAGTAGGAACAGGCAAGCCGCAGGCCTCATTAATAATGTATCTGGGTTTATCGATAGATTTAGACAACTTGTATGTAAAAAAATGTTTTCACAAGTGTTTTTCACACTGGTTAACTCCATTCTGTCTATTTCTTGATGTAGACATTATATCCAGCAGAGCTGTATGTGCCAGAGGTGATCTGAAATGGGACTAAGCTTTTCCTGTAGTGTGATGAATGGTTACTGCACCTTTAATGTAATGATCCCTTTAAGACCCGGTTTGGAACCCTGGGGGACTCCGCCTCCGGCTCCACCCCCCAGGGAGCCATATATAAGGTAATGTCCAGTGGGCAGTGTGCAGTGAGCACACTTCTCGGTAGCTGACTGGTTCTCTGCTAATTAAAGCCTTTGTATTACCAATCATCTCTCTCGAGTTGTAATTGAGGGTATCTCAATTTAATTAGCAGACTACTTCAAGATGGACAGCGGTCTAAAGCCGGAGAAGCTCAATTTGGACGTTCGGTCGCCGGAGGCCGCAGAAATACTGGCTTCGGTGTTTTGAGGCCTACCTGAACTCATTGGACACTACAGTCGACGGACCTCGCAGGTTGAGCCTATTACACGCCCGGGTGGGCCACAGACTCTCCTCCGTGATCGAGAAGGCCACCACGTATGAGGCGGCGGTCGAAATCCTGCGGATCGCTTCGTTAAGCCAATAAACAAGGTACACGCCCGGCATTTGCTCTCTACTTGCCGGCAGCGCTACGGCGAAATGCTAGACGAGTACGTGGAAAGACTCACCGTGCTCGCTAGGAACTGCGACCACAAGGAGGTGACAGCAGAAGTCCATATGAACTTGCACATCCGAGATGCTTTTGTGTCCTGTATATGATCCACATACATCAGGCAGCGACTCCACGAAGACGGAACAAAATACCTTCAAGGCACGGTAACGCTCGCCTCCTCTCTGGAAGTGGCCCACCATAACTTCCGCACGTACCCCACGGACCCTGCGAGCCCTTCTCGGTCCCCTCCAGACTTGGCCACGCTACAGGCCTGCGCCGCGCGGCGATCCATTCACACCGGGGGCACACCATGCTATTTCTGTGGGCAAGGCCAGCACCCATGTCAGCGTTGTCCAGCCCGCTCCGCTATCTGCAACGACTGCGGAAAGAAGCGGCATTTCGCAAAGATCTGCCTGGCTGGGCCCAAGGCCCAGAAACAAAAGTCTCATTGGGCCCAAAAATCAAGCTCCCAAGCCCACAGGCCCCGCAACGCGGCTGCGCGCCGGCCGGACATGCCCCCTTCTGACGCATCGTTGGCCTTGTGCGAGTCATGGGGGTGGCCATCTTGGCGGCGGCCATCTTCAAAATCCGACACATGCGACTGATGGTGGCGGCCATTTCGTGACTCCGGGCGGCCATTTTGTGAGTCCGACTCAGCTGAGGACTCTGACTACCCCACAACTGGGAGCGATCACCCTCGACCAATCACGGCCGAAGCACCTGCGGAACTCCATGATGCAGGTCCAAATCAACGGGCGCGACACTCCCTGCCTCTTCGATTACGGGAGCATGGGGAGCTTTATCCACCCAGAAACGGTAAGGCGCTGCTCCTTGCGCACCTATCCCACCTCCCAAACTATCGCCCTCACCTCCGGGTCCCACTCGGTCCAAATCACGGGGTATTGTGTCACGAACCTCGTGATCCAGGGCACCTAATACGCCCATTTCAAACTTTATATCCTCCCTCACCTCTGCGCCCCCTTGCTGCTTGGTCTGGACTTTCAGTGTAGCCACTGAAGCCTGACACTGAAGTTCGGCGGACCCCTGCCCCCACTCACGGTATGTAGCCTGGCAACACTTAAAGTTGCACCACACACCCTCATCGCGAACCTCACTCCCGACTATAAGCCCGTAGCCACCAGGAGTCGGCGGTACAGTGCCCAAGATATGACTTTTATCAAGTCAGAGGTTCAGCGGTTGCTGAAAGAAGGGGGTCATAGAGGCTAGCAACAGCCCCTGGAGAGCACAAGTATTGGTAGTCCGGTCTGGGGAAAAGAAATGGATGGTGGTGGACTATAATCAGACCATAAACCGTTTTACGCAGCTCAATGCATACCCACTTCCCCGCATAGCAGAAATGGTTAACCAGATTGCCCAGTACCGGGTATTCTCCACGGTTGACCTAAAATCCGCCTACCATCAGCTCCCTATCCGCCCGGAGGACCGCCCTTACACGGCCTTCGAAGCAGCCGGTCGGCTTTTTCACTTCCTCAGGGTCCCTTTTGACATCACAAATGGGGTCTCCATTTTTCAAAGGGCGGTGGACCAAATGGTGGACCAGTACGGCTTACGGGCTACTTACACATACTTGGACAATGTCACCATCTGCGGTCATGACCAGCAGGACCATGACGCTAACCTCAAAAAGTTCCTCCAGACCGCCCGGGCCCTCAATCTGACATACAACAAAGAGAAATGCGTTTTCCACACAACCCGACTAGCCATCCTCAGCTACGTCGTGGAAAACGGGGTGCTAGGCCCAAACCCCTAGGCGCCCCCTTAAGGAACTTCTCCTCCCCCGTAGACTCCAGGCACTCAAATGGTGCTTGGGGCTCTTTTCCTATTAGGCCCAGTGGGTCCCCAGATATGCGGACAAAGCCCGACCACTCATTAAGACCACGGTTTTTCCCCTCACGGTTGAGGCCCGGTCGGCCTTCAATCGTACCAAGGCCGATATCATCAAGGCCGCCATGCATGCTGTGGATGAAACCATCCCCTTTCAGGTAGAAAGCGATTCGTCAGACGTCGCCTGGCTGCTACCCTCAACCAGGCAGGCAGGCCAGTAGCATCTTTCTGCCGAACCCTCACCGCCTCGGAAATTCAACTCTGCATTAGAGAAGGAGGCACAAGCTATTGTGGAGGCTGTGCGGCATTGGAGGCACTACCTAGCCGGTAGGAGGTTCGCCCTCGTCACCGACCAACGGTCGGTAGCCTTCATGTTTGATAACGCACAACGGGGCAAAATAAAAAATGATAAAATTTTGAGGTGGTGGATTGAACTCTCCACCTACGCGTATGATATTACATATCGTCCGGGGAAGCTCAACGAGTCCCCAGATGCCCTGTCCCGCGGCACGTGCGCCAATGCGCAGAAAGACGTCTGCGGGCCATCCACGATGACCCCTGTCACCCGGGGGTCACCCGGCTTGCTCATTTCATCAAGTCCCGCAATCTACCTTACTCCACCGAGGAGGTCAAGGCCATGACCAAGGCGTGCCAGATCTGTGCGGAGTGCAAACCGCACCTCTATCGACCAGACAAGGCTCGCCTGGTGAAAGCCTCTGGGCCCTTTGAGCGACTAAGCGTGGACTTCAAAGGGCCCCTCCCGTTCACCAACCGCAACACCTACTTCCTCACTATCATCGACGAATTCTCCCGCTTCCCATTCGCTGTCCACTGCCCCAATATGACCTCAGCCACCGTAATCAAGTCACTGCACAGCATCTTCACCCTGTTTGGTTTCCCCGCTTATATCCACAGTGACCGGGGTACATCGTTCATGAGCGATGAGCTGTGTCAGTATCTGCTCAACAAGGGCATCTTCTCGAGCAGAACGACCAGCTATAACCTGTGGGGAAACGGGCAGGTGGAGAGGGAGAATGCGACAGTTTGGAAGGCTGTCCTTCTAGCCCTAAGGTCAAGAAGTCTCCCAACCACCCACTGGCAGGAGATCCTACCCGATGACCTACACTCCATTAGGTCGCTCCTCTGCACAGCTACGAACGAGACCCCTCACAATTGCTTGTTTGTCTTTCCCAGGAAGTTCACCTCTGGGGTCTTGCTTTCACCTTGGCTGACGACTCCGGGACCAGTTATACTCCGGAGGCACGCGAGGAGCCATAAGACGGACCCTCTAGTCGAGAGGGTCCAGCTGCTGCATGCGAACCCCCAATACGCCTAAGTCGAGCACCTCGATGGAAGGCAAGACACAATTTCCCTGCGAGGCCTGGCACCCGCTGGCTCTCCCCTCTACCGACGCACCCCTCCCCACACCGGCTGCTGACACCGACAGCGCCCCCACCTCCCCGCCCCCTGCCGGCGCCAGCACCAATCACCCTAGTTACCCCAGATACCCCCCCTACTCCACCCCGGGCAAACGCTCAGACCACCGTGCTCCCGGATATACCCCCACTGAAGACGCCCGTGTCCGCCGCATCACCACCGGAGCTGAGAAGGTCAACAAGGGCAATCAGACCACCTAAAAGACTGGACATGTAATTCCACTTCACCCCCGACGGACTCTGTGTTTTCTTTAAAAAAAGAGGGTGAATGTGATGAATGGTTACTGCACCTTTAACGTAATGATCCCTTTAAGACCGGGTTTGGAACCCTGGGGGACTCCGCCTCTGGCTCCACCCCCCAGGGAGCCATATATAAGGTAATGTCCAGTGGGCAGTGTGCAGTGAGCACACTTCTCGGTAGCTGACTGGTTCTCTGCTAATTAAAGCGTTTGTATTACCAACCGTCTCTCTCGAGTTGTAATTGAGGGTATCTCATGTAGGTTCAGAGCCCAGTTTGTCAGACATAAATATCAACATTGCACAAGGCATTGACAACATAGAAGATAAAATTAGACATGTGTTTTCAACTCCTTTTGTCATTAGAGTAAACAGGTTAGCTGTACCAAATGCAGACAGTAAGTATATGTAGTTGTGTATGTATTACAATTTGTTTTGTTAAAGAAATACCAGTGTAGGTTCAATTTCACCTCTGCCCCCAACCATTAAATCTATGACAACCTGTAACAATGGGCAGAATCATGGCGAGTTTGGTGGTAGGGTTATTTAGTAGGGCAGGATGGTAATGGGTGGGCCTGGAACCACATTTCAGCCTGATTAAATCTATTGCAGGAAGGCTCATAGATGGCCTCCTGCCATCCTGGAGAATTCAAGGCTTTATCACACCAGCAATTCTAATCAGCCAGTAGCAGGCAAAGGACTCACCATGTGGGGAGCATGACAGCCTCGCGTACGGTCTCCCATGAGGGGCGTGGGGACATTGTCTCGTTCAAAGGCACTCAGTGCCCAGCAATGGGAAGGGGGTGATGGCTAAGAGCCATCTCCCACCTTTGTTGCCGACACCACTTTCTTGAGAATCCAACCTCACTACCCCCTTTCCTGCCATCACTCATCTGTGGCCTCGGCCTCTCTTTGATCCTGGGCATGTAGTAACCACCATCCCCCAGTGACACTGCCCATCAATAGAACTGCCAGCTCTTGGTGGGTGGAACTTTTGCCCCTGGAGTACTTAACCCCTGGAGAAGGCCTGCCACTGGCCTGTTAAGTGCCTAAGTGGCATAATACTTCCTGAAATAAGGTGACATGGGGGTTGGCTGGACACCCATGTAACCTCCATAAGAAATTGCACAATGTGTTTTTAAATAAAACATCAGAAGAAACCGATAAATATTATACTGGTTGGAGCCTAAATTCCTTATGGCCCCCAAAAAAGCCATGTTTCTGGGAATACAATATACACCTGAACAAAGAGGCCTGAGGACGAACCTGGAATCATTCTCCAGGTGAATATCAGTGTCAATAACATGCCTTAATGCCACTTAATTGGAGGTGTCTTCGAAATTTCGGCCCATACCAATGCCCACAGGTAAGTCCAGCAGGGAGGTTAGGTGATCAGGAAGGGCAAGGTGCTGATCGCAGGCCCAGTTTGTTTTATTGCTGTCACACGTAAAAAAAAAAATCATTTATTGGGAAACTTGCAGTGGCCGCCTTAAGCACCATTGATTGGGCTGCTCAGAGCCTGGAAACACTAGTGGGAGTTGCAAGCTCCAGCTCATGTCAACATGTTTAGAGTTCTAGATCAGAGTTCAACACTCAAACCTAAATGAGACCTGTGCTCATTTCTGGCAGCTGCCGGGATCACCGAAGACTTGGCCAATTTAATTGTGGTTTGAATTCCATGTAAATAAGGGGCAGGCCCTGCTAAACTGGATTAGTTGCTTCTGTTTCAGATCCATAACTCAGGTGCAACTGTGTTAAATTTACCTCCCTTTTTTTCTCTGTATGAGTGACATTTCTTATGCTGTCCTTTTTTTGGCCATTTACCCTAACTTACTTTTTCCAGAATTGCAGATTCCTTAACGCAGTTCAACTGACACCAGGGACTGGGCTTTTTGGCGCAATGGTGAATCTCCCTCGTGGTGAAAATGGCGAACCTGGAAATCGCAAGTCCTACCCCCAAACATAGGCCTTTTATTTTCATGGGGGTGTGAAATAGACAGTTTGAGCTTTCTAAATACATGGTTCACGGAGACAGCTGACAATTTAAATCATTAGCTGCCTCCACTCAAGTTGGATTTTGGTAACACAGGAGTGCAAAACCCAAAAGTGTGCAGAGTAGACCTGGCAAGAACAGATTTGAACTTTATATATTTCTTGGGATAATCAGGGTACCCATTGGAGAGGTCTTTTGGATCTGGTCCCAGCACACCTTTAGCAGAAATCAGATGACCTCTGAGGGAGGTTGGATGTCCTTTGTAATTGTTAAACGTTGGCATGACTGTGTGTAATATGTGTATAAATTAAGTAACTTTCAAGTTTATTGGAACTGTCAACAGACCTTTCAACACGGTAGCACAGTGGTTATCACTGTTGCTTCACAGCGCCAGGGTCCCAGGTTCGATTCCCGTTTGGGTCACTGTCTGTGCGGAGTCTGCACGTTCTCCCCGTGTCTGCGCGGGCTTCCTCCGGGTGCTCCAGGTCCTCTCACAAGTCCCGAAAGACATCCTTGTTAGGTGAATTGGACATTCTGAATTCTCCCTCAGTGTACCCAAACAGATGCAAGAGTTTGGCGACTAGGGGATTTTCACAGTAACTTCATTGCAGTGTTAATATAAGTCTACTTGTGATACTAATAAAGATTATTATTATAAAATCAACTGTCAAAAGAACTCTCCAAAGTATCAAGATGAACTGACAAGAGGAACTCTTAAAAACATCTTAACCAGAAAAATAGAGATTATTCTATCATATTCCTGGCTTGTGATTTATCGATGGTGAACAAGCTTTGGAGCATCAGGGTGTGAGTTACTCACCCCAGAATTTGCAGACTCTGACCTACTCTTGCAGCCCCAGTATTCATTGGCTGGTCCAGTTCAATTTCTGCTCAATGGTAACCTCCAAGATGTTGATGGTAGGGGTTCTGTGATGCTCATGCCATTGGGGTGATGGTTGGATTCTCTCTTATTGGAGATGGTTATTAGCCAGCACATACTCCACCTGATACTTACAACTCCTACCAATGTTGCCTTCACTCATCGCTTCCATATATTTCCAACGATTCAACTATGACGGGCACAATGAAAGAACGCAATGCAATATAATCACTGACATTCAGGTCTCTATCATGCAGGACAAGGTTAGACACAGTAGAAGGGAGCACAGCAAAACTGCTGGGCCACAAGACACCTGCATCTCCTGAATCCTACAGAGGAGATGGTTCCCTCTCTCATAGGACTGTCTGTGAAAGGTTCCATAGAATCTAATATTGCTGTGGACATTGAGATGGCTGCAGTTTCCTGCTTTGTGCTCCTGCTCATTACCCAACTAGCTCTCCTCCTGCTATCTGGCATCTGATAAGCAAGCTGCTAATGGTATGACTATCGAGCTCTTGCTTCTCATACCACCCACTTTCCTCACAACAACTTTCCCCTTCTGAATTCCTGCTTTTGGACACTCTAGAACCTCTGCCTGACCAACCAGAGGACCCCAAGAAGGAAAGGAGAGAGTAATGGCACCACACTGGTGAAAAACCCCCAAAACTTGATCTGACACCAGATCAGATATTGGTACTGTACGTTACTTGGGAGGCGAGTATTAAATTGTGATTAGCACGTGGAAAATCACCTGGCAGGAATGGACAGAAATTAGGCCCGGGTAAAAGGATATATAAAGGGAAACAGTTGGTAACACTCAGAAAGTGTGAAGAGAGAGACAGAGTTTTCTTTTCAGGTCAGTGACCTTTTATCGGAAGTGAAAAAATTTAGAAATGTGATACGTTTTATGTAGGTCAAATGCCGGAAAAGGAAGAAAAGGAAAAATCTGTGAGAGGGTGGAAGACAGGAGTCATAAAATAATAAAGTGAGTAGTTAAGTGTCGAATAAAGAAGCAAAAGATGTGTCCACAGCAGTTGTGAATAGCAGAATAACGAACAGCTGACACCTGTGAACAAAAACATGATTAAGACTGATCAACGTGCAAAGAAAAGGAAACCAAATGGAGACAGAGATTACGGTCTGAAAATGTTGAACTTAATATTGAGTCCAGAAGCCTGTAAAAGTGTCTAATCGAGCTTGTATTGAGCTTCACTGGGGCACTGCAGCAAGCCGAGGACAAAATGCCAGTATGAGAGTGTGATGAATGGGTAATGTGCCTTTAAGACCATGCATGTAATGCCCCTTTAAGACCGGGTTTGGAACCCTGGGGGACTCCGCCTCCGGCTCCACCTCCCAGGGCTTAGGATATAAGGCAACGTCCTGTGGACGGCGCTCAGTGAGCACTCATCTCTCTGGCTGGCGAACTTCTCTGTTTATTAAAGCATTCGTTTTACGAGTACACTCTCTCGAGTCTTAATTGAGGGTACATCAGAGAGCAAGGTGGTGAATTCAAATGGCAGGCAACCAGAAACTCGGCCGCTGTTGCTACTGAATGGGGATGTTCTGTAAAGTGGTCACCCAATCTGTATTTGCTTTCTCCAGTGTACAGCAGACCAGATTGTGAGTATGAATACAGTATATTAAATTGAAAGAAGTAAATCATATCATTATTTCACCTGAAAAGAGTATTTGTGCAATGGATGGTGAGGAGAGAGGAGGTTAAAAAACAAATATTGTACTCTTCTGATTGCATGTAAAGGTGCCATAGAAAAGGGAAGGGCTGTTGGTGGTGATTGAGGAGTAGACCAGGGTGTTGTGCTGGGAACACTCCCTTTGGAAGGCTGAAAGGGGAGATAAAGGTGTACTTAATGGTGGAAATGGTAGGTGAAAGAATACTCTTTTTGCAACTCACTGGAGGGCAATATGAGGGGTGTGTTCTGCTGAAGATGACTCAGATGAGGACCTTGATAGGCAGCATACAGGAGAGTGCTGAAAGGACAGCACAAAGATGCTGAATGTCTTGGCGGCACTGCCAAACAGCACCCTGTCAGTGTCAAGGAGCATGGAAGAGTCCAGCTCCAACTTGGCAAAGGGCATCATACAGAGCTTGCCCTCTCCACAGCATATACTCCATCTGCTTGTCTTGCTGCAGTCCCAGAGGCACTGGCACAACTGCCATAATAACTGTTCTGATATTTGTGTGGAAAGGCCACCTATTCCTCTGTCATCCCCGTGAGGATGTGTCAAAGGCATCAAAATGTGTCCAAGTGCACTTCAGAGTACTTTCATACATTTTCCAAAAGAAAGAGCTGCAAAGAGTTAACTTACCTGCAATCAGGATGTCTGGTCATTTAAATAACTGCACAATTCAATGTTCTTGCCCATATATAGCAGGGTGTAGCTGCATGCATTCATATCATTGAAGATCCCTGTTCTGGGAGTTAGAAGTAGTGCTGTGTGTAAGAAACCTTCCTGTTGATTCCCTTAGTTCCTATTTCTTTTAATTTGTCTTTATCGTTTTTGGTCTGTGGATTGTTAATGGAGACATATCTTTAAGTCAAGCAGAGGAAGTAAGGAACTCAAGAGGTCAAAATAATACACTGTGTTATAAAGTTTTGTATTTTGGGCAGAAGAACCCAGACTTTATGGCACCCAAGAGACTGGAGGGATTTGTTTCGATTGGTTGGCTGGTGAACAATGGATTGACTAGGGACAGTATTCTGCCCACCAACCAACAGCGATTGGTTCATGTTGGATGTGATTTTTTTTGAGATAATATAGGAGAAGTCACTGGACTCTCAAAATGGAAGCAGATCTATCTCTCACTGCTCTGTTGCCTACTGCCTGAAGGCAGAAGTTTCTAGACCCTGAAAGAAAAGCTGTCTCTCTATCTACAGTGGCACTGAAAGCTATTACAGGTTGACAGAAAAAATAACATCCATCTGAAAGAATGAACTGAAGAAATAAATGACCAGGAAGATGTCCATCTGAAACAAAGACTCTTATCCTTTTACTTTGATCATTATTTTTCACTCCTCTTTCCCCTCTGTGTTTGTTTGTCTGTGTGTGTGAGTAGAGGGTGAGTCAAGTTAAAAGTGAAGGGGGTGTGTTAGAGATTAGATAGCAGTTAATCTGTTGTACTTGTTGCCTATTTAACTATAATTACTGTTAATAATAAAAAGTTAATAATAAAGTGCCGAGACCAGATGGCTTCCCACGGACTTCTACAAAGAATTTGCGCCAGCACTGGCACCACACCTGCAGACTCGCTAGTAAGGGGCACCCTGCCAACAACACTGACACAAGCCTCAATATCACTGATACCCAAAAAGACAAAGACCCGATTGAGTGCGGGTCCTACAGGTCCATCTCACTGCTCAACATAGACGCAAAGATCCTGGCGAAGGCCTTGGCAAGGCAGCTGCAGAGTTGCATGCCAGAGGTAGTCGCGGAGGACCAGACGGGCTTTGTCAAGGGCAGGCAGCTAACAATGAACAGCAGACGCCAGCAGAATGCCATAAGGACCCCATCCGGGGAGAGAACACCAGAAATGATTAGACACTTGTAAATATGTGTTCTGGCCACGCTGGGGGACTGTGACATATGTATGCCGGCTAAAGGCGGAGTCAGGGCCACAGTGGGAGGGAAGACAATTCCTTGTAGATATATGTGTTGGTTTCTGGGTTTTTTTTCCTTTTTTTTGGCACAGTTTTGTAATGTGCAACAAATGAATTGTTAAATACATGATGTAAAATTTCATCTGTGTTGCGACTCTGGCTCAAATGGACCTGGAATTGACTGTCCACTGGCCCAGAGTGCCATCACAGAGTTTGGGGGCATCATCCAGGGATGTTTAGAACAGTAGACAGAGTTGATTTTGGGCACAGTTTATTTAAAATGGGCACCAGGTTGCGAATAGTATAACAGGACATCTCTGGAAGCTGCTAAGGCTTTCCTTCAGGCTGAGGACCTGCCTTTGGTTTATTTACAAGAGCTTCGAAAAGACAAACTAATTGAATTGGCAAGTGAATTAAAAATCGAGGTGTTGGCTAAAGCTGGAGAGGTAGAGATAATTAAAGCAATCGCTCAGCATTTAAATTTGAATGAGATGCCAGAAACGCAGCCATGGTCGTGGCAGAAATCAGTGGAATTAGCTAAGATCCAGTTACAAATGAAACAATTAAAAATGCAGAAAAAAGAGAGAAAATTGGAGATGCTGAAAAAATAGAGATTTCAAGAGCATTACAAATGGAAATTGAAATGAGGAGGTTGGAATTAGAGAGAGAGGAAAAAGCAAAAGGGAGTTCCAGCTTAAAGTAGTGGTTATTAAAAGGGGCTAGAGGGGGCTTAACCCCAGAACAAACCCAGTGGGGATATTTTTAAGTTTATACAGACCCTCGCAATATTTGAAGCAAAGGATATGGAAGCATTTTTCATGGCATTTGAGAAAATAGCAACCCAAATGGAGTGTCTGAAAGAAAAGTGGACATTACCCATGCAAAGTAAATTGACAGGTCAGGCACAGGACGTTTTTACTTCCCCTCAGAGTTGGTGTCTAAGGATTACGATGAAGTAAAAAAGGCTATTCTAGGTGCCTGTGAATTAGTTCCGGAGGCATATAGGTAAAGGTTTTGAAATAAGGAAACAGCCAGTACAGACTTGTGCTGAATTTGAAAGGATTAAGTAGAACAATTTTAATATGTGGGTAAGAGCATTGGGAGTTAAAACTACCTCTTAGGCTCTGAGAGAGAAGGCTCATAGAAGAATTTAAGAATTCCCTTCCTTCTGTGTTAAGAACCCATGTTGAAGACCAAAAGGTGAAAACTGCTAGGCAAGCAGCAATTATGGCTGACGATTATGAGATAATCCATAAATTTAAAACTTTGTTCCGTCACCCACATAATTTTGAAAAGGATAGAAAGTTGGAGAGTGAAAGGAAAGTAAGGAATGGATAGCAAGGAATATGCTGAGATCTCCTGTGACCAGGAAGGAAGGTACTGAGGGTGGAGGTGAGACCTCCATTGCAATAAAGTGGGACACGTTCGTTCAGCATGTTGGAAGTTGTGAGGAAAACCTATGGGACTTGTTGGGTTCATAAGGAGGATCCTGAAATGGGAATGAAAATGGAGAATACAATAGCTCTGACTAGAACTAGGAGTCCTGAGATAAACACTGCTGTGGGAGCAGGCATGATTAATAAGGTAGATGAAAGATGTGCAGGGCTTTTGGCTAAGGAGAAGATCACCCAATTCCATCCAAACCCATCACTATTTTAAGGGACACAGGGGCTACGCAAACTCTCTTACTTTCCTCCGGAGAGTTCAGTGAAAGTTATGTTAGGGAATGGGATAAGTGGAGTTTATATCCCCGTTCTATTGTATAAAGTACAATTGCAGTGTGATTTGTCATGTCCAGTAGTTGTCGGAGTGGTTAAGAGGTTAACCAGTGGACGGGGAGACTTACTTTCGAGGAATGATTTGGCAGGAGTGAAGGTTATAGCTTCACCCCTGATTATAGCTTCACCCCTGAGAGTCCGAGGGAAGATAAGGAGACAGAACAGTTACAGGGGCAGTTTACAAATATTTTTCCATCATGTGTGGTGAGTAGGGCAATGGCTAAACAAAATTGATCACCAGAGATTAAGATCACACCAAAACCAGATGGGAGAATAGCCAAAACTATCCTTGAGGGTGAGGATAATTCCGAGGAAGTGGTTGGTAGGACTTCATTAATTGGGGCCCTGGAGACAGACCCAGAGTTACATAGATTAACACAGTCAGCTCTCATGGAAGTTGAGGCTGAGGGGGTTCCAGAATGCTTTTGGGTTAAAAATTGAATTCTGATGAGGATAGAAGGTACTCTAGCCACATTTGCAGATGACACTAACATAGGTGAGATAGTCAGTTGCAATGAGGAAATAACAAATATACAAATGGATATCGACACATTAGGGGCGCGATTTAATGGAAAGGTTTTGAAGTGTGGGTGCGAGCGGGAACTGCCTCAAGCTTCCCAATGCTCGGCCTGACGAGGCCGTCACTGTTATAAAACATTAATTGGCCCACTTAAAGAGGCCACGACCTTCACGCCGCATATGGCTGTCCCTCCAGCTGATTGGCTAGGACCGTGCTCACAACCATGCCACCAAGGAGACCATCCCTACAATTCAAGGAAGCCAACCTCGCCAGACTGTTGGATGAGGTAGAAATCAGACAGGATGCCCTGTTCCCCCAAAGGGCTCGGAGGATCAGCGACAGAGGCAGCTGGTGCCACCTGGGAGGAAGTGGCAGCGGCCGTCAGGTCGGGGAGCATCACCAGGAGGACCGGCAACCAGTGCCATAAGAAAGTGAACCACCTCCACCAGCCCGCGAGGGATGATCTGCAGAACAGAAACTGTAGCGCAGGTTTGTTGTGGAAGCAGGAGGAGCACACAATCCAGAAACGTTTTATGTCTGTGAGGCATCAGGACTACTCAATGTCAGGACATG
Source organism: Scyliorhinus torazame (assembly GCF_047496885.1). NCBI lineage: Eukaryota > Metazoa > Chordata > Chondrichthyes > Carcharhiniformes > Scyliorhinidae > Scyliorhinus > Scyliorhinus torazame. The sequence continues at coordinate 108,042,790 of NC_092709.1, read as the reverse complement.
TCAGGTGGAGCACCCACAATGCACAGTCCACTCATGTCTCCCTGAAACTTGCATTCAGTGATCCAAGTACGTCATAGGACTCCAAGTTGCATAGTCAAGGGGTTTACTACCTGAAACAGGCAAGCATTATGAGTACCTCTTAAACCATGGCGGCTCACACCATTACAAGAGTGCAAATTCACTCTCCCATTTCGAGGCACTTGTGTTGCCACGGGGATTTTGATGGATGAAACCAATCCCAATGAGCCATTAAGTTCCCAATGAGTCTAGAATGTAGCATGTACCTTCAGGGGCTTTGGAATTGTGATTTTAAAAATATACATTTCATAGGATGTGAGAATTTCTGGCAAGGCCAATATTTAGGGGCTATTTAGCACAGGGCTAAATCGCTGGCTTTGAAAGCAGACCAAGACAGACCAGCAGCATGGTTCAATTCCCGTACCAGCCTCCCCGAACAGGCGCCGGAATGTGGCGTCTAGGGGCTTTTCACAGTAACTTCATTTGAAGCTTACTTGTGACAATAAGCGATTTTCATTTCATTTTCATTATTGACCATCCCTAATTTCCCTTGGGAAGGTTGGGGTGAGCTGCTTCTAGAATTTCTGCAGTCTATCCGCTGCATGTACACCCACAGTACTTTTTTCTGTAGGTTTAATAAAATTGAGTGGCGCGCAAGGCAATGTCAGAGACAGTTAGGAATAAACCACATTGCTGTGAATCTGGAGTCACCTGGAGCCTGGGTAAGGATGGCAGATTTCCTCCCTTGAAGGACATTAGTGAACCAGATGGGTTTTGATGACAATCTTGTAGTTTCATGGACTTTATGAATGAATTTAGTGCCAGACTTTTCTGGCCCCGCCCACTTCCGGGATTTTCCTGTCCCGCTGAAAGTCAATGGACATTTGGCTGGCCTGTCGCATTCCCCGCGGTAGGTCCCACCATGTCAGTGCAGGAAATTCAAGGCCTAGCATTTTATTTCATATTTATTAATTGATTTTAAATTTTCCCAAGCTGCCTTTGTGGAACCTGAACTCATGTCCCAGAATATTAGTCTGGGTCTCTTCATAAGTAGCCCAGTGACACTGTTATTGTCTTCCTGGGAACGTCTGGTGGCGGCGATTTATTGAGCGGGTGCACATCAGGTGGCTCTCTTCCCATTCGGACAAAATACAGTCAATTTACCGGAGATTTTGGCCTAAAAAGCCTCATAAAACCCGCCCGAACACAAAAGACACAGAAGAAGAAGAGGTCTGCTAACAATAGATCGAGGGGACGGCAAGAAATTAGAAGCAGCACCGAAGGAAAGGGGCAGGAACAACGGACAAATGGACAGGCGGCCACATGAGGCGAGGCGGAGACCCAGGCAAACCAGGAGGGGGAAAGGTCGGCGACCCGAACGGCGGAGCAGGAGCAGGGTACGACAATTCCACCGCCACCGCCCGCCCACCACCCCCCCCCACACACACACACACACACACACAGCGGGATGTATGGAGGAACAAATTTAAAAAGGAACTGAACAGCGTGAAGGAAGCGGTCAGGATGGAGCTCCATATGGTGATGAAGGAGGTGATGCCGGAAGTGATAACCATCATGCAGCGAACTATAGAAGGCCTGGGATGGAAGATGGAGCCCAGGAGAGAACGATCCTGGACCTGGAGAAAGCATCTACGGACCATAGCGACAGGATTGTGGCTCTGGAGGCCGAGGTGAAGAGGTTGTTTGTGGCTCAGGGGAACCTAAAACGGAAGGTGGAGGACCAGGAAAACAAGTCCAGACGGCAAAACGTCCGAATCGTGCGTCTGCCGGAGGGGATAGAAAGAAGGGAGCCATCGCCCAAATGCTGGGCAAGCTAGTGGGGAGGGAGGACTTTCCAAACCCCCCCAGAAATGGACAGGGCACACAGGTCGCTTCGGCCTAGACCCAAAGCCAGGGAGCAGCCAAGGGCAATAATCGCTGGTCCATTCCTCCGAGCAATAACGTGACCAATCAGAGTCAAGCTGCCTCGTTTGAATTTTAAACAGTGCTCGGCAGTTAACTGCCAGTCACCATCAACTGGTGCATTCTATATCGCAATGCCTCCACCAATCAGAGTCCTCTTATCAACCAATTAACATCCTCTACTCATACCGTATAAAGTTGTTGTTTCCCCTGACATTGATATTCTTGTGATTGCCCTGATGTGTCCAAGACGAAAAACTTTGACAAAGTGTCTTTTCAACAATGCTCAATATTTCGATAAATGAACATTAACAATTGTAGATGGTATTAAATCTCTTTTTTAATTCGTCAGTGTCCGCATCTTCTTCTGCTCTCAGCACGGGGGCCAGGAGTTGAGAGATGGTGCAGGAGGGAGGGGTTCTGATTTTTGGGACATTGGGACCGGTTCTGGGGGAGGTGGGACTCCTACAAATTGGATGATCTACACCTGGGCCGGACTGGAACCAATGTCCTTGGGGGTGCTTTTGCCAACGCTGTTGGGGAGGGTTTAAACTAATGTGGCAGGGGTATGGGAACCAAATGAGGAGGTTAGTAGACAGTAAGGAGGTAGTAACTAAAGCCTGTCAGGAACTAGATCATGAAGTTAGCGTGACTAAGGGGAAGAGTAGGCAGGGAGCAGATGATGAACGCAAAGGGACTGGTGGTCTGAGGTGCATTTGTTTTAATGCAAGAAGTGTAGTTGGTAAGGCAGATGAACTTAGGGCTTGGATTAGTATCTGGGAGTATGATGTTATTGCTATTACTGAGACTTGGTTGAGGGAAGGGCATGATTGGCAACTAAATATCCCAGGATATAGATGCTTCAGGCGGGATAGAGAGGGAGGTAAGAGGGGTGGAGGAGTTGCATTACTGGTCAGAGAGGATATCACAGCCGTGCTGAAGGAGGGCACTATGGAGGACTCGAGCAGTGAGGCGATATGGGCAGAGCTCAGAAATAGGAAGGGTGCGGTAACAACGTTGGGGCTGAACAGACCTCCCAACAACGAGCGTGAGATAGAGGTACAAATATGTAAAGAGATTATGGAAAGATGTAGGAGCAACAGGGTGGTGGTGATAGGAGATTTTAATTTTCCCAACATTGACTGGGATACACTTAGTGACAGAGGTCTAGATGGAGCAGAATTTGTAAGGAGCATCCAGGAGGGTTTTCTAGAGCAGTATTTAAATAGTCCAACTCAGGAAGGAGCCATATTGGGCCTGGTGTTGGGAATCAGCCCGGCCAGGTGGTTGAAGTTTCAGTCGAGGATTACTTTGGGAATAGTGATCACAATTCCGTAATTTTAGAATACTCATGGACAAAGACAAGAGTGGTCCTAAAGGAAGAGTGCTAAATTGTGGGAAGGCCAACTATACCAAAATTCAGCAGGAGCTGGGGAATGTGGATTGGGAGCAGCTGTTTGAAGGTAAATCCACATTTGATATGTGGGAGGCTTTTAAAGAGAGGTTGATTAGAGTGCAGGTCAGATATGTCGCTGTGAAAATGAGGGATAGAAATGGCAAGATTAGGGAACCATGGATAACAGGTGAAATTGTGAGACTAGCTAAGAGGAAAAAGGAAGCATACATAATGTCTAGGCGACTGAAGACAGACGAAGCTTTGGAAGAATATCGGGAATGTAGGACCAATCTGAAACAAGGAATCAAGAGGGCTAAAAGGGGTCATGAAATATCTTTAGCAAACAGGGTTAAGGGAAATCCCAAAGCCTTTTATTCATATATAAGGAGCAAGAGGGTAACTAGAGAAAGGGTTGGCCCACTCAAGGACAAAGGAGGAAAGTTATGTGTGGGGTCAGAGTCAGAGTACTTTGCATCGGTATTCACCGAGGAGAGGGACATGACAGATGTTGAGATTAGGGATAGATGCTTGATTACTCTAGGTCAAGTCGGCATAAGGAGGGAGGATGTGTTGGATATTCTAAAAGGTATTAAGGTGGACAAGTCCCCAGGTCCGGATGGGATCTATCCCAGGTTACTGAGGGAAGTGAGAGAGGAAATAGCTGGGGCCTTAACAGATATCTTTGCAGCATCCTTTAACACAGGTGAGGTACCGCAGGACTGGAGAATTGCTAATGTTGTCCCCTTGTTTAAGAAGGGTAGCAGGGATAATCCAGGTAATTATAGACCGGTGAGCCTGACATCAGTGGTAGGGAAGCTGCTGGAGAAGATACTGAGGGATAGGATCTATTCCCATTTGGAAGAAAATGGGCTTATCAGTGATAGGCAACATGGTTTTGTGCAGGGAAGGTCATGTCTTACCAACTTAATAGAATTCTTTGAGGAAGTGACAAAGTTGATTGATGAGGGAAGGGCTGTAGATGTCATATACATGGACAGCAGTAAGGCATTTGATAAGGTTCCCCATGGTTGGCTGATGGAGAAAGTGAAGTCTCATGGGGTCCAGGGTGTACTAGCTAAATGGATAAAGAACTGGCTGGGCAACAGGAGACAGAGTAGTAGTGGAAGGGAGTTTCTCAAAATGGAGAAAGGTGACTAGTGGTGTTCCACAGGGACCACTGTTGTCTGTGATATACAGAAATGATCTAGAGGAAGGTATAGGTGGTCTGATTCGCAAGTTTGCAGATGACACTAAGATTGGTGGAGTAGCAGATAGTGAAGGGGACTGTCAGAGAATACAGCAGAACATAGATAGATTGGAGTGTTGGGCGGAGAAATGGCAGATGGAGTTCAATCCGGGTAAATGCGAGGTGATGCGTTTTGGAAGATCCAATTCAAGAGCGAACTATATGGTAAATAAAAAAAGTCCTGGGGAAAATTGACGTATAGAGTGATCTGGGTGTTCAGGTCCATTGTACCCTGAAGGTGGCTGCGCAGGTCGATAGAGTGGTCAAGAAGGCATACGGCATGCTTTCCTTCATCGGAAGGGGTATTGAGTACAAGAGTTGGCAGGTCATGTTACAGTTGTATAGGATTTTGATTCGGCCACATTTGGAATACTGCATACCAAAAGTGGATGCTTTGGAGAAGGTGCAGAGGAAGTTCACCAGGATGTTGCCTGGTATGGAGGGCGCTAGCTATGAGGAGAGGTTGAGTAGATTAGGATTATTTTCATTAGAAAGACGGAGGTTGAGGGGGGACCTCATTGAGGTCTACAAAATCATGAGAGGTATAGACAGAGTGGATAGCAAGAAGCTTTTTCCCAGAGTGGGGGACTCAATTACTAGGGGTCACGAGTTCAAGGTGAGAGGGGAAAAGTTTAAGGGAGATATGAGTGGAAAGTTCTTTACGCAGAGGGTGGTGGGTGCCTGGAACACATTGCCGATAGAGGCGGGCACGATAGCATCATTTAAGATGGATCTAAATATCCTGGCCGCGAGGTTTGTTAGTGTCACATGGGAGTGTTTAAACTAGTATGGCAGGGGGGTGGGCACGGGAGCAATAGGTCAGAAGGTGAGAGCATTGAGGGAGAACTAGGGAATAGGGACAGTGTGGCTCTGAGGCAGAGCAGACAGGGAGAAGTTGCTGAACACAGCAGGGCTGGTGGCCTGAAGTGCATTTGTTTTAATGCAAGAAGTATTACGGGTAAGGCAGATGAAATTAGAGCTTGGATTAGTACATAGAACATAGAACATAGAAAATACAGCACAGAACAGGCCCTTCGGCCCACGATGTTGTGCCGAACCTTTGTCCTAGATTAATCATAGATTATCATTGAATTGACAGTGCAGAAGGAGGCCATTCGGCCCTTTGAGTCTGCACCGGCTCTTGGAAAGAGCACCCTACCCAAACTCAACACCTCCACCCAACACCAAGGGCAATTTGGACATTAAGGGCAATTTATCATTGGCCAATTCACCTAACCCGCACATCTTTGGACTGTGGGAGGAAACCGGAGCACCCGGAGGAAACCCACGCAGACACGGGGAGGACGTGCAGACTCCGCACAGACAATGACCCAAGCCGGAATCGAACCTGGGACCATGGAGCTGTGAAGCAATTGTGCTATCCACAATGCTACCGTGCTGCCCTTAAGAACAAATAATTTACCGTAATCCATGTACCTATCCAATAGCTGCTTGAAGGTCCCTAATGTTTCCGACTCAACTACTTCCACAGGCAGTGCATTCCATGCCCCCACTACTCTCTGGGTAAAGAACCTACCTCTGATATCCCTCCTATATCTTCCACCTTTCACCTTAAATTTATGTCCCCTTGTAATGGTTTGTTCCACCCGGGGAAAAAGTCTCTGACTGTCTACTCTATCTATTCCCCTGATCATCTTATAAACCTCTATCAAGTCGCCCCTCATCCTTCTCCGCTCTAATGAGAAAAGGCCTAGCACCCTCAACCTTTCCTCGTAAGACCTACTCTCCATTCCAGGCAACAACCTGGTAAATCTTCTTTGCACCTTTTCCAGAGCATCCACATCCTTCCTAAAATGAGGCGACCAGAACTGTACACAGTACTCCAAATGTGGCCTTACCAAAGTTTTGTACAGCTGCATCATCACCTCACGGCTCTTAAATTCAATCCCTCTGTTAATGAACGCGAGCACACCATAGGCCTTCTTCACAGCTCTATCCACTTGAGTGGCAACTTTCAAAGAGGTATGAACATAGACCCCAAGATCTCTCTGCTCCTCCACATTGCCAAGAACTCTACCGTTAACCCTGTATTCCGCATTCATATTTGTCCTTCCAAAATGGACAACCTCACACTTTTCAGGGTTAAACTCCATCTGCCACTTCTTAGCCCAGCTCTGCATCCTATCTATGTCTCTTTGCAGCCGACAACAGCCCTCCTTACTATCCACAACTCCACCAATCTTCGTATCGTCTGCAAATTTACTGACCCATCCTTCAACTCCCTCATCCAAGTCATTAATGAAAATCACAAACAGCAGAGGACCCAGAACTGATCCCTGCAGTACGCCACTGGTAACTGGGATCCAGGCTAAATATTTGCCATCCACCACCACTCTCTGACTTCTATCGGTTAGCCAGTTCGTTATCCAACTGGCCAAATTTCCCACTATCCCATGCCTCCTTACTTTCTGCATAAGCCTACCATGGGGAACTTTATCAAATGCCTTACTAAAATCCATGTACACTACATCCACTGCTTTACCTTCATCCACATGCTTGGTCACCTCCTCAAAGAATTCAATAAGACTTGTAAGGCAAGACCTACCCCTCACAAATCCGTGCTGACTATCCCTAATCAAGCAGTGTCTTTCCAGATGCTCAGAAATCCTATCCTTCAGTACCCTTTCCATTACTTTGCCTACCATCGAAGTAAGACTGACTGGCCTGTAATTCCCAGGGTTATCCCTAGTCCCTTTTTTGAACAGGGGCACGACATTCGCCACTCTCCAATCCCCTGGTACCAACCCTGTTGACAGTGAGGACGAAAAGATAATTGCCAACGGCTCTGCAATTTCATCTCTTGCTTCCCATAGAATCCTTGGATATATCCCGTCAGGCCCGGGGGACTTGTCTATCCTCAAGTTTTTCAAAATGCCCAACACATCTTCCTTCCTAACAAGTATTTCCTCGAGCTTACCAATCTGTTTCACACTGTCCTCTCCAACAATATCGCCCCTCTCATTTGTAAATACAGAAGAAAAGTACTCATTCAAGACCTCTCCTATCTCTTCAGACTCAATACACAATCTCCCGCTACTGTCCTTGATCGGACCTACCCTCGCTCTAGTCATTCTCATATTTCTCACATATGTGTAAAAGGCCTTGGGGTTTTCCTTGATCCTACCCGCCAAAGATTGTTCATGCCCTCTCTTAGCTCTCCTAATGCCTTTCTTCAGTTCCCTCCTGGCTATCTTGTATCCCTCCAATGCCCTGTCTGAACCTGGTTTCCTCAGCCTTACATAAGTCACCTTTTTCCTCTTAACAAGACATTCAACCTCTCTTGTCAACCATGGTTCCCTCACGCGACCATCTCTTCCCTGCCTGACAGGGACATACATATCAAGGACACGTAGCAACTGTTCCTTGAACAAGTTCCACATTTCACTTGTGTCCTTCCCTGCCAGCCTATGTTCCCAACTTATGCACTTCAATTCTTGTCTGACAACATCGTATTTACCCTTCCCCCAATTGTAAACCTTGCCCTGTTGCACGTACCTATCCCTCTCCATTACTAAAGTGAAAGTCACAGAATTGTGGTCACTATCTCCAAAATGCTCCCCCACTAACAAATCTATCACTTGCCCTGGTTCATTACCCAGTACTAAATCCAATATTGCCCCTCCTCTGGTCGGACAATCTACATACTGTGTTAGAAAAGCTTCCTGGACACACTGCACAAACACCACCCCATCCAAACTATTTGATCTAAAGAGTTTCCACTCAATATTTGGGAAGTTAAAGTCGCCCATGACTACTACCCTATGACTTCTGCACCTTTCCAAAATCTGTTTCCCAATCTGTTCCTCCACATCTCTGTTACTATTGGGGGGCCTATAGAAAACTCCTAACAAGGTGACTGCTCCTTTCCTATTTCTGACTTCAACCCATACTACCTCAATAGGGTGATACTCCTCGAACTGCCTTTCTGCAGCTGTTATACCATCTCTAATTAATAATGCCACCTCTTTTACCACCCTCCCTAATCTTATTGAAACATCTATAACCAGGGACCTCCAACAACCATTTCTGCCCCTCTTCTATCCAAGTTTCCGTGATGGCCACCACATCGTAGTCCCAAGTACCGATCCATGCCTTAAGTTCACCCACCTTATTCCTGATGCTTCTTGCGTTGAAGTATACACACTTCAACCCATCTCCGTACCTGCAAGTACTCTCCTTTGTCAGTGTTCCCTTCCCCACTGCCTCATTACATGCTTTGGTGTCCTGAATATTGGCTACCTTAGTTGCTGGACTACAAATCCGGTTCCCATTCCCCTGCCAAATTAGTTTAAACCCTCCCGAAGAGTACTAGCAAACCTCCCTCCCAGGATATTGGTGCCCCTCTGGTTCAGATGCAACCCGTCCTGCTTGTACAGGTCCCACCTTCCCCAGAATGCGCTCCAATTATCCAAATACCTGAAGCCCTCCCTCCTACACCATTCCTGCAGCCACGTGTTCAACTGCACTCTCTCCCTATTCCTAGCCTCCTTATCACATGGCACCGGCAACAAACCAGAGATGACAACTCTGTCTGTCCTGGCTTTCAACTTCCAGCCCAACTCCCTAAACTTGTTTATTACCTCCACACCCCTTTTCCTGCCTATGTCGTTGGTACCAATGGGCACCACGACTTCTGGCTGCTCCCCCTCCCCCTAAAGGATCCTGAAGACACGATCCGAGACATCCCTGGCCCTGGCACCCGGGAGGCAACATACCTTCCGGGAGTCTCACTCGCGACCACAGACTCTCCTATCTATTCCCCTAACCATTGAATCTCCTACAACTATTGCTTTTCTATTCTCCCCCCTTCCCTTCTGAGCCCCAGAGCCAGACTCAGTGCCAGAGACCTGGCCGCTAGGGCCTTCACCCGGTAGGTCATCCCCCCCAACAGCATCCAAAACGGTATACTTGTTTTGAAGGGGAACGGCCACAAGGGATCCCTGCACTGTCTGCCTGTTTGTTTTTTTCCCCCTGACTGTAACCCAGCTATTCTTATCCTGTACCTTGGGTGTGGTTACCTCCCTGTAACTCTTCTCAATCACCCCCTCTGCCTCCCGGATGATCCGAAGTTCATCCAGCTTCAGCTCCAGTTCCCTAACACGGTCTTTGAGGAGCTGAAGTTGGGTGCACATCCCGCAGGCATAGCCAGTGGGGACACCGGTGGTATCCCTCACCACCCACATCCTACAGGAGGAGCATGTAACTGGCCTAGCCTCCATCCCCTCTTACCTTACAGAATATAGCTGCCGTGTGGACTAACTAGATCTCTGCCCTCCGACTCTGCTCCCAGTCAGCTACACTTCCTGTAAACTCCTGGCTCTCTTCGCACTCTTTGCGGAAATGTCAGAACAAAATGAAAGGAGCACCTTACTCCCTCCTCACCTAACTCCCTCGGTCACCAAACTCTCACTATCGCACTCAAAAAGCACCAAATTCAGCACTCCCTCGGTCACCAAACTCTCACTATCGCACTCAAATGCACCAAATTCAGCACTCCCTCGGTCACCAAACTCTCACTATCACACTCAAAAAGCACCAAATTCAGCACTCAGTGCAAACAAAATCTGCACTGTAGAGGATCACTTTTATACTGTGAATCTAGCCTCTAAAAAACTGGCCTAATCCAATTAACTGATTAACAAGCTCCAGCTGCAAGTGCCTACAAGTAGAAGCCTGTTTAAAGCTGATTGAAAATTCACCTTCTTCTAAACCAAACAGCAACTTTTAAGTTAATTAACTAAATAAAAGAAAGACTAAATTTTAGATAAAAATGAAGCCTTATACTCCCTCGGTCACCAAACTCTCACTATCGCACTCAAAAAGCACCAAATTCAGCACTCAGTGCAAACAAAGTCTGCACTGTAGGGGATCACTTTTATACTGTGAATCTTGGATACATAGTACTTGGAACTATGATGTTGTTGCCAGTACAGAGACCTGGCTGAGGGAAGGGCAGGATTGGCAGCTAAACATTCCAGGAATTAGATGTTTCATGCGGGATAGAGGGGGATGTAAAAGGTGTGGCGGAGTTGCGCTACTGGTTAGGGAGAATATCATAGCTGTACTGCGGGAGGACACCTCAGAGGGCAGTGAGATAGGGTAGAGATCAGGAATAAGAAGGGTGCAGTCACAGTGTTGGGGGTTTACTACAAGCCTCCCAACAGCCAGCAGGAGATAGAGGAGCAGATAGGTAGACAGATTTTGGAAAAGAGTAAAAACAACAGGGTTGTGGTGATGGGAGACTTCAACTTCCCAATATTGACTGGGACTCACTTAGTGCCAGGGGCTCAGACGGGGCAGAGTTTGTAAGGAGTATCCAGGAGGGCTTCTTAAAACAATATGTAGACAGTCCAACTAGGGAAGGGCGGTACTGGACGTGGTATTGGGGAATGAGCCCGGCCAGGTGGTAGAAGTTTCAGTAGGGGAGCATTTCGGGAACAGTGACCACAATTCAGTAAGTTTTAAAGTGCTGGTGGACAAGGATAAGAGTGGTCCTAGGGTGAATGTGCTAAATTGGGGGAAGGCTAATTATAACAATATTAGGCGGGAACTGAAGAACCTAGATTGGGGATGGATGTTTGAGGGCAAATCAACATCTGACACATGGGAGGCTTTCAAGTGTCAGTTGAAAGGAATTCAGGACCGGCATGTTCCTGTGAGGAAGAAGGATAAATACGGCAATTTTCGGGAACCTTGGATAACGAGAGATATTGTAGGCCTCGTCAAAAAGAAAAAGGAGGCATTTGTCAGGGCTAAAAGGCTGGGAACAGATGAAGCCTGTGTGGAATATAAAGAAAGTAGGAAGGAACTTAAGCAATGAGTCAGGAGGGCTAGAAGGGGGTCACGAAAAGTCATTGGCAAATAGGGTTAAGGAAAATCCCAAGGCTTTTTACATGTACATAAAAAGCAAGAGGGTAGCCAGGGAAAGGGTTGGCCCACTGAAGGATAGGCAAGGGAATCTATGTGTGGAGCCAGAGGAAATGGGCAAGGTACTAAATGAATACTTTGCATCAGTATTCACCGAAGAGAAGGAATTGGTAGATGTTGAGTCTGGAGAAGGGTGTGTAGATAGCCTGGGTCACATTGAGATCCAAAAGGATGAGGTGTTGGGCGTCTTAAAAAATATTAAGGTAGATAAGTCCCCAGGGCCTGATGGGTTCTACCCCAGAATACTGAAGGAGGCTGGAGAGGAAATTGCTGAGGCCTTGACAGAAATCTTTGGATCCTCACTGTCTTCAGGTGATGTCCCGGAGGACTGGAGAATAGCTAATGTTGTTCCTCTGTTTAAGAAGGGTAGCAAGGATAATCCAGGGAACTACAGGCCGGTGAGCCTTACTTCAATGGTAGGGAAATTACTGGAGAGAATTCTTCGAGACAGGATCTACTCCCATTTGGAAGCAAATGGACATATTAGTGAGAGGCAGCATGGTTTTGTGAAGGGGACATCCATAAGACCATAAGACATAGGAGCCAGAAGTAAGACCATTCGGCCCATCGAGTCCACTCCACCATTCAATCATGGCTGATTTCAACTCCATTTACCCGCTCTCTCTCCATAGCCCTTAATTCCTCGAGAAATCAAGAATTTATCAACTTCTGTCTTAAAGACACTCAACGTCCTGGCCTCCACCGCCCTCTGTGGCAATGAATTCCACAGACCCACCACTCTCTAGCTGAAGAAATTTCTCCTCGTCTCTGTTCTAAAGTGACTCCCTTTTATTCTAAGGCTGTGCCCCCGGGTTCTAGTCTCCCCTGCTAATGAAAACAACTTCCCTACGTCCACCCTATCTAAGCCATTCATTATCTTGTAAGTTTCTATTAGGTCTCCCCTCAACCTCCTAAACTCCAATGAATATAATCCCAGGATCCTCAGACATTCATCGTATGTTAGGCCTACCATTCCTGGGATCATCCGTGTGAATCTCCGCTGGACCCGCTACAGTGGCAGTATGTCCGTCCTGAGGTGTGGGGCCCAAAATTGCTCACAGTATTCTAAATGGGGCCTAACTAATGCTTTATAAAGCTTCAGAAGTACATCCCTGCTTTTATATTCCAAGCCTCTTGAGATAAATGACAACATTGCATTTGCTTTCTTAATTACAGACTCAACCTGCAAGTTTACCTTTAGAGAATCCTGGACTAGGACTCCCAAGTCCCTTTGCACTTCAGCATTATGAATTTTGTCACCGTTTAAAAAATGGTCCATGCCTCTATTCTTTTTTCCAAAGTGCAAGACCTTGCACTTGCCCGCGTTGAATTTCATCAGCCATTTCTTGGACCACTCTCCTAAACTGTCTAAATCTTTCTGCAGCCTCCCCACCTCCTCCATACTACCTGCCCCTCCACCTATCTTTGTATCATCGGCAAACTTAGCCAGAATGGCCCCAGTCCCGTCACCTAGATCGTTAATATATAAAGAGAACAGCTGTGGCCCCAACACTGAACCCTACGGGACACCACTCGTCACCGGTTGCCATTCCGAAAAAGAACCTTTTATCCCAACTCTATGCCTTTTGCTTGACAGCCAATCGTCAATCCATGTTAGTACCTTGCCTCGAATACCATGGGCCCTTATTTTCCTCAGCAGTCTCCGGTGAGGCACCTTATCAAAGGCCTTTTGGAAGTCAAGATAGACAACATCCATTGGCTCTCCTTGGTCTAACCTATTTGTTATCTCTTCAAAGAACTCTAATAGGTTTGTCAGGCACGATCTCCCCTTACTAAATCCATGCTGACTTGTCCTAATCCGACCCTGCACTTCCAAGAATTTAGAAATCACATCCTTAACAATGGATTCTAGAATCTTGCCAACAACCGAGGTTAGGCTAATTGGCCTATAATTTTCCATCTTTTTCCTTGTTCCCTTCTTGAATAGGGGGGTTACAACAGCGATTTTCCAATCCTCTGGGACTTTCCCTGACTCCAGTGACTTTTGAAAGATCATAACTAACGCCTCCACTATTTCTTCAGCTATCTCCTTTAGAACTCTAGGATGTAGCCCATCTGGGCCCGGAGATTTATCAATTTTTAGACCTCTTAGTTTCTCTAGCACTTTCTCCTTTGTGATGGCTACCATATTCACCTTTGCCCCCTGACTCTCCTGAATTGTTGGGATATTACTCATGTCTTCTACTGTGAAGACTGACGCAAAGTACTTATTTAGTTCCTCAGCTATTTCCTTGTCTCCCATCACTAGATTACCAGCGTCATTTTGGAGTGGCCCAATGTCTACATTTGCCTCCCGTTTGTTTTTAATGTATTTAAAGAAACCTTTACTATCCTTCCTAATGTTACTGGCTAGCCTACCTTCATAATTGATCCTCTCTTTCCTTATTTCTCTCTTTGTTATCCTCTGTTTTTGTAGCCTTCCCAATCTTCTGACTTCCCACTACTCTTTGCCACATTATAGGCTTTCTCTTTCGCTTTGATGCATTCCCTAACTTCCTTTGTCAGCCATGGCTGTCTAATCCCCCCTCTGATAACCTTTCTTTTCTTTGGGATGAACCTCTGTACTGTGTCCTCAATTACTCCCAGAAACTCCTGCCATTGCTGTTCTACTGTCTTTCCCACTAGGCTCTGCTCCCAGTCGATTTTCGCCAGTTCCTTCCTCATGCCCCTGTAGTTACCTTTATTTAATTGTAACACCTTTACATCTGATTCTACCTTCTTTCTTTCAAATTGGAGATTGAATTCTACCATATTATGATCACTGCCTCCTAAGTGTTCCCTGACTTTAAGATCTTTAATCAAGTTTGGCTCATTACATAACACTAACTCTGCTGTGCAGAGAGACCTGGGTGTGCTAGTGCATGAGTCACAAAAAGTTGGTTTTCAGGTGCAACAGGTGATTACGAAGGCAAATGGAATTTTGTCCTTCATTGCTAGAGGGATGGAGTTTAAGACTAGGGAGGTTCTGCTGCAATTGTATAAGGTGTTAGGGAGGCCACACCTGGAGTATTGTGTTCAGTTTTGGTCTCCTTACTTGAGAAAGGACGTACTGGCACTGGAGGGTGTGCAGAGGAGATTCACTAGGTTAATCCCAGAGCTGAAGGGGTTGGATTACGAGGAGAGGTTGAGTAGACTGGGACTGTACTCATTGGAATTTAGAAGGATGAGGGGGGATCTTATAGAAACATATAAGATTATGAAGGGAATAGATAGGATAGATGCGGGCAGGTTGTTTCCACTGGTGGGTGAAAGCAGAACTAGGGGGCATAGCCTCAAAATAAGGGGAAGTAGATTTAGGACTGAGTTTAGGAGGAACTTCTTCACCCAAAGGGTTGTGAATCTATGGAATTCCTTGCCCAGTGAGGCAGTGGAGGCTCCTTCATTAAATGTTTTCAAGATAAAGATAGATAGTTTTTTGAAGAATAAAGGGATTAAGGGTTATGGTGTTCGGGCCGGAAAGTGGAGCTGAGTCCACAAAAGATCAGCCATGATCTCATTGAATGGTGGAGCAGGCTCGAGGGGCCAGATGGCCTACTCCTGCTCCTAGTTCTTATGTTCTTATGTTCTAAGTCCAGAATGGCCTGTCCCCTCGTGAGCTCCATCACAAGCTGTTCCAAAAAGCCCTCCTGTAAACATTCAATGAATTCCCTTTCCTTGGGTCCACTGGCAGCATTATTTACCCAGTCCACCTGCATATTGAAGTCCCCCATGATCACTGTGACCTTGCCTTTCTGACATGCACTTTCTATTTCGTGGTGCATTTTGTGCCCCTGTTCCTGACCACTGTTAGGAGGCCTGTGCATAACTCCCATTAAGGTTTTTTTGCCTTTGTGGTTCCTCAACTCTACCCACATAGACTCCACATCATCTGACCCTATGTCGTTTAGTGCTATTGATTTAATTTCATTCCTAATTAACAAGGCAACCCCGCCCCCTCTGCCAACCTCTTTGTCTTTTCGATAGGTTGTGAATCCCTGGATGTTTAAATGCCAGTCCTGAACCCCCTGCAACCATGTCTCTGTGATGCCTACCACATCATACCCGCCAGTCACAATCTGGGCCACAAGCTCATCTACCTTGTTCCGTACACTACGCGCATTTATATATCGCACCTTTAATTCTCTATTGACCGTCCCTTTTTGTTTTCTTAGTGTGGTGGACCTTGGTTTACTGAGCCTTTCCATACACTGTGTCATATTTTGTGGGATGGGGACTATCATAACCTCTCCTGAGTTCTGTCTTTTCATGCTTTTTTGTATTCCTAGGCAGCTACGCTCCCCACTGATTACTTCACCTCTTGGTTCCCTGACTTTCCCTTCCCCCCCAATCTCTAGTTTAAAGTCTTATTGACCACCCTATTTACTCTTTTCGCCAGAACACTGGTCCCAGCTCGGTTCAGGTGGAGACCATCCCAATGGTATAGGTCCCCCCTGTCCCAAAACTGATGCCAGTGTCCCCATGAAAAGGAACCCCTCTTTCCCACACCACTCTTTCAGCCACGTGTTAACGTCCCTTATTCTTGCCTCCCTATGCCAATTTGCACGTGGCTCGGGCAGTAATCCGGAGATTATGACCCTTGAGGACCTGTTTTTTAATTTGAATCCTAGCTCTTTATAATCTCTAAACAGGTCCTCTTTTCTAGACTTGCCTATGTTGTTGGTACCGACATAGACCACAACAACTGGATCCACGTCGTGTCTCACTAACTTGATAGAGTTTTTCGAGGAGGTCACAAAGATGATTGATGCCGGTAGGGCAGTGGATGTTGTCTATATGGACTTCAGTAAGGCCTTTGACAAGGTCCCTCATAGTATGAAAGGTGAAGTCACACGGGATCAGGGGTGAGCTGGCAAGGTGTATACAGAACTGGCATAGAAGGCAGAGAGTAGCAATGGAAGGATGCTTTTCTAATTGGAGGGCTCAGTGCTGGGACCTTTGCTGTTTGTAGCATATATAAATGATTTGGAGGAAAATGTAACTGGTCTGATTAGTAAGTTTGCAGACGACACAAAGGTTAGTGGAATTGCGGATAGCGATTAGGACTGTCAGAGGATACAGCAGGATTTAGATTGTTTGGAGACTTGGGCGGAGGGATGGCAGATGGAGTTTAATCCGGACAAATGTGAGGTAATGCATTTTGGAAGGTCTAATGCAGGTAGGGAATATACAGTGAATGGTAGAACCCTCAAGAGTACTGAAAATCAGAGAGATCTAGGTGTACAGGTCCACAGGTCACTGAAAGGGGCAACACAGGTGGAGAAGGTAGTCAAGAAGGCATACGGCATGCTTGCCTTCATTGGCTGGGGCATTGAGTATAAGAATTGGCAAGTCGTGTTGCAGCTGTATAGAACCTCAGTTAGGCCACACTTGGAGTATAGTGTTCAATTCTGGTCGCCACACTACCAGAAGGATGTGGAGGCTTTACAGAGGGTGCAGAAGAGATTGACCAGAATGTTGCCTGGTATGGAGGGCATTAGCTATGAGGAGCGGTTGAATAAACTCGGTTTGTTCTCTCTGGAACGACGGAGGTTGAGGGGCGACCTGATAGAGGTCTACAAAATTATGAGGGGCATAGACAGAGTGGATAGTCAGAGGCTTTTCCCAGGGTAGAGGGGTCAATTACTAGGGGGCATAGGTTTAAGGCGAGAGAGGCAAGGTTTAGAGTAGATGTACGAGGCAAGTTTTTTTACACAGAGGGTAGTGGGTGCCTGGAACCCGCTACCGGAGGAGGTGGTGGAAGCAGGGACGATAGTGACATTTAAGGGGCATCTTGACAAATACATGAATAGGATGGAAATAGAGGGATATGGACCCAGGAAGTGTAGAAGATTGTAGTTTAGTCGGGCAGCATGGTTGGCACGGGCTTGGAGGGCCGAAGGGCCTATTCCTGTGCTGTACATTTCTTTGTTCTTGTTCTTTGTTCTAGACAGATACATGAATGGGCAGGGAGCAGAGGGATACAAATCCTTAGAAAATAGACAACAGTTTTAGATAGAGGATCTGGATTGGCGCAGGCTTGGAGGGCCGAAGGACCTATTCCTGTGGTGTAATTTGTCTTTGTTTTTTGTTCACACCATGTGAACACATGCGTTACAAGTCATGTTCTGACAGCCTGACCCTATCAAGTATTTGCCTTCCATGCAGACTTAACACAACTCAGCTCCAATTCCCATGACATAACATTCATCTTGACTGGCTCCTCGTGCAAATGTTCAGGTCCAGATTTTGTTCCAGAGCAAAATTGTACAAAATTCTGTATGCCAAAATAATCCTGGCCACACGTTCTGGGGAATGCTGCAGAATTCCCCCAGTTCTTAAATAATTAAACTCATACCTATAAACACTGGTATCGGTAGCTTGTCTGTTGATTCTTACTGTAAATATTTACAGGGCCATCAAACCCAAAATGTGAATGGTAACAGACACCTGCTGTCTTACTGGCATCAAATTAGGATTTTCAAGCCTTGTGTTTATGTTCCTTTAAATCCAATCAGAGAAGGAAAATCTATACAAATCAAAATTGACAAGACCAATAACTTAATGCTTCGACCTTCTCCCAGCTCCATCACAATGTGTTCAACCTGGTCAGTCACTTTAAATCATCACTTGCCAATAGGAATAGATCCCCAGTGAGTAAAGCCTAATTCAGTGCAATGTGAGAAAAGGCCACAGACATTATTTGAATCCCAGCAGATACAATAATAGCCATTTCACCAGAGTAGCAGTACCAGCTGCTGCTACAGAAAAGATAACAGCTAAACGTGGACAAGGCAATCAAACGCATTCAGAAAAGAATTTCCGGAACACTGAGGGGGTGATCTTTGATTACACCTGGAATAAGTGTACAGTAGGCAGGGCGCTCCTCCCAATTGGGTTAATGCGTGGTCCAATCATTTTGATAGCTATGCATCATTAACATGCCACCGGCAACCTGAGGGATGGAGTGATCTCCCTACAGATGTTCAGCAGTTGTTGGAGGGTGGGAATTTGGCAGCTCACATGCTCAGCTAGAAGGCAGCTTGCCCCTAGAGAGGAACCTCAAGCAGGATGGCAGCAGGCCAGGACTATTTTTGCAGGCCCCAGAAGGTTGCTGATTGGCCATCGGTAGCCCCTTTAAGAAGTGCAGGCGAGGCTGCTCAATGCTTCATCCAATTGCGCAGCGTGGTCTGGGCAAGATGCCCTTATTTATTGCTGAGAATTGCAAATGGGGCCCCACAAATGATGAAGATCCCTGACGTGCATCTGCAAGCACTCTTCAAACAGTTTCAGGCAAGCAGGCTGCTTGAAATGATGGAAGGGTGTTTGAATGTGAGAATTAATTGTTGGCGAGCACCACACATGCCAGATTTTCACTTGTTTTTCAGATGCGATACAGGCAACTGGCAGATTAAGGTTTCCCCCTAAAACTCAAGTGACTAATAAACATTTCAATACGTATTTTATGAATGTGTATATAAAATAATAAACTCTGGTGCAGGAATTCAGAATGGAGAATACCAAAACAGCGAGTTAATAATAATCTTTATTAGTGGAGAGACTTTGTAGAAATATGTCTGTAAGTCACGTTAATGAATCCCTACAGTGCAGAAGGAGGCCATTTGGCCCATTGAGTGTGCACCGACCATCCAAAGGAGCACCCACCTAGGCCGAATCCCCCGCCCTATTTCCATAACCCCACCTAACCTTTGGACACTAAGGCGTAATTTATCATGTCCAATCCACCTAACCTGCACATCGTTGGATTGTGGGAGGAAACCGGAGTGCCCGGAAGAAACCAATGTACACATAGGGAGAACGTGCAAACTCCACACAAAGTCACCTGAGGTCGGAATCGAACCCAGGCCACTGGCGCTATGAGACAGCAGTGCTAACCATTCTACCACCATGTTACCAGAGCATGGAGATAGCTATTTCTTACTGTATATTTGGAAGACCTTGGCTGGGGTTCTCCAAAAACATGGCTATGTGTTGACGCCGGCGTAAACACCGGAGCGTTTCATGCCGATGTCAACAGGCCTCTTGGCCCAGCGATTCCGTGGCCCACAGGGGGCCAGCATGGTGCTGGAGTGCGGGCTGGCGCGGAAGAAGATAGATCCCCCCCCCCAGATCGCACGCCCGCTGATTGGTGCCCCCGATCGCGGGCCCGGCCATCGTGGAGAATCGTGGAGTCGTGGAGCCCCCCCCCGAGACTGATCCCCCCGCCCCCCCCCCCCCACCAGGACGCCACCGCAGTCCCGACGCTCAGCTCCCACCGGGTGGAACAATACGTGAATCATGCCGGTGGAAACTCGGCCGGCCGACCGTGGAGAATCGTAGCGGGGGCCTCTTTCAACGGCCTCCGACTGGCGCCGCGTCGACCGCACGCACGCGGCTGCTGCTGATTCACCGGTCGCCAGAGAATCGCTTCCCGCCCGTCGGACCCGAAGCCCCATTCTCCGCCCCTGCGCCGAGCGCCATTTCAGCACAGAGGCTTGGAGAATCCCCGCTCTTATTCTTGAAAAAGAAAAGGGTATGGACATATATTGAATTCAAGTTAAGAGGTAGAGTATTCAGCTTTCAGTGAGGTTAGTGGAGGATTGGTTACCTGGGATATACGAGCTGGCGATGTTTTGGCAGGAGTGCCATGACCTTATTGAATTGCGGAGAAGGCTCGAGAGGATGAGTGACCTCTCTTGCTCCTAATTTGTATGTTCATCTGTTCAGAGGAATTATGAAAGACAATAGCCACAGATAAATGTGTGACACAGAGGTGGAGCGGAAGGTTTACGGTGAATCTGCTAAAGGCTCTCTCTCAGGTTGGGGGAATTACCTGATTGTTATACAGGTAAAGTAGCTTCAAGGGTATTCATCTCATTGTCAGATACCCTTTAATCCCAAACAAAACATCACTTTTATTTTACTTTATATCATTTTGCGTAAGTCTCTTATTGCCTATTCTTGACTTTTTAACTCCAGCTTCTAATTGAGAATACCACAAACTATTTTCGCAGTTATTCTGGTAGAAATAAAACACTGTGTCACATCACATTTCTCTGAAATGCGGGATGTAATTCTCACTTTGCACACGAGCAGAAAATGCACAGGAGCAGGTCAGTTCTCCACCCTGCCCAATTGAAGTCAATGAATAAAAAATCCGCTGGCATGTACAATGGGCAAAAGTTCCACTCGAGCCAATCTGCCATCCACATGCAAAGTAAGAATGATCTCCATAGAATAAATTACATTGTGCAATTATTGTTGTCATATTTACATGGATAACACACAGCTGCAAGGTCCCATAAGCGGCAATGGGAGCATGAATAACCAGGTCACCTGCTTTTTGATAGCATTAGTTGAGAGCAGAATGTTGGCCAGGTCACAAGAGATATCATTCAGCTTTACTCCCAAGTTTTACCATTGGATATTTTCCGTTCCGTCCAACATATCAACCTGCATGGGCCTGAGTGGAGCATTTGATCTGAAAGTTGCTACCTTCAGTATTACACAAATATGGTGGCCCAGATTGTATTTAAATCCTGGCGTGGTGCTGAACCAGAAATCTCTGACTCAGTGACGACAATTTTATCAACTAAAAAGCTTCGGCTGTGGCACTGGCTGGGGGCGGGGAATGCCAGACGGAGCTGCCCCAGCACCAGCAGGTCCTGCAAGACACAAGGCAAGATGCATGATTAGACCGCGGGTTAGAGGGAAGTGGGGGTGAGGAGGGTGTTGGGGTGAGGGTGGTGTTGGAGGGGGGGGGTTGACGTACTTGTCATGGGAACCGCAATAAAGCGGGGTCAGACCTCCTTGCCTGCGGCCGAACTCCACCTCGGCGACCTCCCTTTCTTCCGGGCCATCAACATTAAAGGGCTGAATTCTCCGCTGCCGGGATTCTCCATTTTGCCGGCAGCCCGGGGATTTCCCAACGGCGTGGGGCTGCCCGACAATGGGAAACCCCATTGACTAGCCGGTGTAACGGAGAATCCCGACGGCGAGACGGAGAAGCCTGTCCAGGGTCTCAGAAACGGAGAATCCTGCCGTATGTTTGTAAAAGTTGAAAGGGTTGGAGCCTGGACCGAGCATTGGGGGAGATAAAAGAGCTGACGTTTTGAGTCCAGATGACCTTTGTCTTTTCCATGTACTTTTTGCCTGTCCAAGGTGAACTCTCAACCTTCGATTGTTCAACAGTGTTCCAGTGCTTGGGGGAAGGGCCCATGATAGCTTCAGAAGGAGGCCAGTGTGCCAAACATTGTTGTAGGCAGCTGTGAGGAACACAGCACCTGTCTTCAAGTTTTCTGAAAGCCATTTTCAATGTAGGTGTAAGGAGCAGTTCCAGGTCATGATGCCCACTAAGCAGGGCGGTGTCTGGCGGTTTGTGGGGGGGGGGGGGGGGGGGGGGGGGGGGGGTTGGCCGGTGATGCTCTGTGCAACCACGGACCACGGTGGGTGGTCAGTGGGGTGTGCAGGTGGATGGTTGCCTTGCAGGTGCGGCAATGGTGGTACGTGCCTGGACACCCCGGGTGGGATTCTATAATCCCGCGGCAGTGTGTCCACGCCGGCGTAAACGCCGTCGCGTTTTACGATGGCGTGAACGGGTCAACCCCACAACTAATTCTGGCCCCTACAGGGGGCCAGCACGGCACTGGAGCGGTTAACACTGCTCCAGCTGCCAATCCTGCCACGAACTGGGCGCCACGGGACCTGTGCATGCGCAGTGGAGCCGGTGCCAATGCGCGCATGCGCAGTGGCTTCCTTCAATACGCCGGCCCCGACGCAACATGGCGCAGGACTACAGGGGAGCCAGAGAGGCCGGCTCGCCAATCGGTGGGCCCCGATCGCGGGCCAGGCCACATCGGAGGCCCCCCCCCCCCCGGGGTCGGACCCCCATCCCCCCCCACAGGCCGCCCTCGACCCTTCCGAGGTCCCGCCGGTTGAGAGCAGTTGTGGACGGCGCCAGCGGGACTCGGCGTTTTCACGACGATCGCTCGGCCCATCCCAGGCCAAGAATCGACGGACCAGCCGCGTAGGGTGGCCCGCGACCAGTGCCGCGCTAACCATGCCGGCGCCAATGGCAGCGGAGAATCGCATGCCGGCATTGGGGTGACATGGCGCGATTCGTGCTGAGATTGGCCCCGGGCTGAGAGAATCCAGGCCCACGGCCCATCCCCTGGTCGCCCCCTGCTACCCCTACCCCCCCCACTCCCCCACCCTGGCAGACACCACACACCCCCAACAGCTGGACTGGCAGCCCTTGTCTAATCCCGTTGATATTTTCTAAACGTCTTACTCCTCACTCATCCTCATCAGCCACGGCACCTGTTTCCCCATTTTAAATACCACATGTGAACCATGTCATCTGCACCTCTGCTTGGCGGAGGCGGAGCATCGCGGGAGGCCTGGAGAATGCTGGCTGAGGCCTGTTAATGATGTTCCAATCGCCTTTACTGTACAATTTGCATGCCCATGATGTGTGGCATAGAGCTCATTCAGTCGCTGTCGAGGTACTCTGTTGGCATTCTGTTGGGCGCCTGACACCGTCCTCGATTTTCGGCTCGCGTGATATTCCACCTGATTGCATTTGTGATTCCGGCATTGCTAGAGAGAGCTTTCTTCTGCATCTGGTGGGACATTACCATAGAAACAGAAAATAAGAGCAAGAGTAGACTATTGGCCTTTCGAACCTGTCCCGCCATTCAATGTGATCATTGAATGGCTGATCCTCTATCTCAACACCATACTCCTGCGCTCTACCCGCACTCCATGATAGATTATTGATTTATTCATGCTTTTAGGTACTAATTGAATGCATAGTTAAATTCTTAAAAATGTCTTGACTGTGAGAATACCGTGGGCAGCATGGTAGCACAGTGGTTAGCACTGTTGCTTCACAGCTCCAGGGTCCCAGGTTCGAGTCCGGCTTGGGACACTGTCTGTGCGAAGTCTGCACGTTCTCCCCGTGTGTGCGTGGGTTTCCTCTGGGTGCTCCGGTTTCCTCCCACAGTCCAAAGATATGTGGGTTAGGTGGATTGGCCATGATAAATTGCCCACTAGTGTCCAAAAAGGTGGGGTGGGGTTACAGGGATAAGGTGGAGGTGTGGGCTTGGGTAGGGTGCTCTTTCCAAGGGCCGGTGCAGACTCGATGGGCCAAATGGCCTCCTTCTGCTCTGTATGTCCTAAAAAAACAGTCATTGTTTTAAATAATGAATAAACCATCAAACTTGGGCGCCGTGTCTGCACAAATTCAAAACATTGTTTCATGAAAAATTGCATAAAAGCCCATTGTAGTGCATCAAATGTATCAAAACCAAGGTTAATGCAAACATCCTGGGTGGGACTCTCTGGTTGCCGATGCCAAAATCGCGTTCGGCGATTGCCCAGAAAATCCCCGTTTCCGACGGAATCGGGGCCGGCGCCGCTTTCGCGATGCTCCAACCCCTCCAAAGAGTACGCTGCACGCCACATCGAAAGCCTCAGGTTCTTGTCTGAGCCCCTCCCCCCGATGCTGCGCCCCAACCGGCCAAGTTCCCGACGGCGTGGGTCTCTCATGCTATTACTTGTCACAAACTCGGCGCGGCGGCTGCAGACTCAGTCCAGTGCCATCGCAGTCGGGGGAGAGCCAATCCGTGGGCAGGGAGGACTTTGGCAGGGATTGGGGGCATTGTTGGGGGGGGGGTCATTCGGGGGCTGGCGAGCCGGCCAAAAGGCTATTTTGCAGACCGGGTCCGCGCATGGCTGGCGCCATGTTGCAGGGCGCAGCCGCAGCATGTGTAGAGCCGGGTGCTCTGCGCTGCCTTCCTGTTAGCCCCCAGCCAAACCCCGTTTTGCACCGAATTTCCTGTCGTAAAAGGCCACCGTTCCCACACTGGCGTCAGGACATAGCCTGTGAATCGGAGAATCAAGCCCCTTATCTTTGCAGCAATGGAATACGTGGCGGGTTCACGTAGGCATTTAATTAATTTGATGGACATTCGTGAATTTTAAATAATGACCAATGCTTGGATAACAAATCATATTCGAAGTAACAGACAGTTGTTTGAATAAATCAGAAAGCCTCAGCTGAGAATTAGAACCAATGAGAGTTAATGAAGGGTTATACCATAGATATGGATTCCTTTAAAAGTAGGACCTCCGGGCAAGGTTTTATTCTTGAATTCCTGCCTTCCTGAGTTCATGAATCATCTATCCGTTTGTGTTTAAAGTAATGTCTTTATGTTTTTATGTTTAACGCTTTTCGCTATGTTCTGACCAGTTATGTATTATTTGATCTGCGTTTTGATTTAGTTCTTGTGCAAGTGTATTTAAGTGAATATTAAAAGTGTGTTTTGAACACCTCTGTCAACCGGACTGAGTACCTTATTTGTGGGAGAAAAATAAGTGATCCTTGACACCCTTAGAGTTGGAAACCTAACTAATTCCTTCTTAAATGTAATTGTGATTTTGCTTCCTTTGCCTTTTGTGGTAGAGAATTCTACAGGTTTACCACCCTCTGAGTGAAGAGGTTTTTCCTCACCCCTGTCCTAAAAGAATGGTTTACCCCGTACCCTGTTCTAGTCCCCTCCAGCCAGAAGGAACAACATCCCTGCCTCTAGTCTATCCAGCACTGTCAGAATTGTATACGTTTCAATTGGAACCGCTCTCATTCTTCTGAAGTACAGTGAATACAGGCCCAGTAGACCCAATCTCTCTTCATACGACAATCCTGTCACCCCAGGGATCAGGCTGGCAAACCTTTGCTGCACTCTCTCTATGGCAGTTATATCCTTCCTCAGATAAGGAGACCAAAACTGCACACAATACTCCAAGTATGATCCCACCAAGGCCTTCTACAGCTGCAGGAAGACATCCTTGCTCCTGTACCCAGGTCCTCTTGCACTGTTGGCCAACATACCATTTGCCTTCCTAACTGCTTGCTGCACCTGCATGCTTGCTTTCAGTGACTGGTGCACAAGGACACCCAAGTCCCTTTGTACATCAACTTTTTCCAATGTATCACCATTTAATATACTCTGCCATTCTGTTTCTCCATCTGGAGTGGATAACTTCACATTTATCCATGTATTTGCTCACTCACTCAACTTGTCTAAATTACCTTGAAGCCTCTTAACATCCTCCTCACCACCCACAGCCCCACCAAGTTTTGCGTCATCAGAAAAGTTGGAAATGTTACTTTTGTTTTCCTAATCCAATTCAATTATGTATATTGTGAATAGCTGGTGCCCAAGCAATGGTTCCTGTGGGACCCCACTAGTCACCACCTGCCACTTCGAAAAGGACTCATTTAATCCTACTCTCTGTTTCCTATCTGCTAAATAAATTCTCAATCCATGCCAATATTGGGAGTGAGGACTTGGATCTCTGGTACTCCGCACCCCGTCTTGGCCTTTTCCCGCATACTACGGGCAACCTTCTCCTGCGAGGACAAAGAGAGGGTTTTGTGAGCCGCGCGTTGGATGGAAAGGGGGTCTATAGCAGGTGGCATGTATGGGCACTGCACCTGGTCATGAAGGGGTTGTGCTGTTGTGTGCCGGGGAGGTTATGACGAACAAGCATGAAGATCGGATGTGGGGAGGGTGCCAGGGGACTGCCAGTGATTTGTGGGGGTGGGGGGTGGAGTTTGTGGGGGTGTGGGTTTGGGAATTTGAGGGGACACCCTCACGGAATTGATGCCAGGGGAGAGGTGGTAACTTACCCTTGCAGCTCAAGGGAGGTCATTTGTCTTCTTCTGACATTTGGCGCTGGTCCTCCTTGTCATGCTGCCCACACTGACAACCTCCCAGACTGTATTGGTGACCCTGTAGCTCGTCCTCCAACCCCCTTGGGGGAACACGATGTCCTGTCTTGCATCAACAGCGTTGAGAAGACTGTCCAGATCGGCATCCCCCAAGCGTGGAGCAGTTCGAAGCTTTGCCATTCTTGTGTGCTGACTGGGAGTGAGTGGTGAGGGAATGTTGAAAAGCAGCTCCCCCTTGTTAGTGGCAAATACCTGGACGCAGGTCCGGTGAGCCAGACGGCGAGGCAGCCAATAATGTCGAGAATCTCATGGGGGCTCGTTTTTGGCACTAAGTGATCTCGCCAACGTGGCCGTCAAAAGTCACCCCACCAATCGCACCCGCAGTGATACTTAGAAATGTTCCCTTTAAATCGCGCCCTTTGTCTAATCCTGTTGATATTTTCCAAGAGTCCGACATAAAAGCCTTTTCACTACTACTGATGTCAGGCCTACTGGTCTGGAATTCCCAGTTTCTCATAGAATCATAGAATTTACATAGAATTTGCATTCAGCCCATCGAGTCTGCACCGTCCCTGGGAAAGAGCACCCTACCTAAGCCCACACCTGCACCCTATCCCCATAACCCAGAAACCCCACCTAATCTTTTCTGGACACTAAGGGCAATCTAGCATGGCCAATCCACTTAACCTGCACAGTTTTGAACTGTGGGAGGAAACCGGAGCACCCAGAAGAAACCCATGTAGACATGGGAAGAACATGCAGATTCCACACAGACAGTGACCCAAGCCGGGAATCGAACCTGGGACCCTGGAGCTGTGAAGCAACAGTGCTCACCACTGTGCTACCGTGCCGCCCTTTTTTAAATAGCAGGCTTACACTTGCCATCCTCCAATCTGCTGGGATTGCTCCAGAATCTACAGAAATTTGGAAGATGACGGCCAACATATCCACTATATCCATGGCCACCTCATTGAGTACCCTAGGATGTAGATTATCAGGTTTCGTGGATTTAATGACTTTGAGACCTATCAATTTCTCCAGCATTATTTTTCTAGCAATACTAATTTCCCTTAATTCCTTCTTCTCATTAGACCCTTGATTCCTTAACATTTCTGGGAAGTTATTTGTGTCTTCCTCTGTGAAGACAGAACTAAAATATTTGTTTAATTCCTCTGCCATCTCCTTGGTCTCACTTATAAATTCTCCTGTTTCGGACTGTAAGGGACCTATATTTGTCTTCACAAATCTCTTTTTATATACTTAAAGCTTTTACAGGGTGCTTTTATGTTACTTGCAAGATTGCTCTCAAATTCTAATTTTCCCCTCTTAAACAATCTCTTAGTTCCCCTTTGCTGAATTTTGAATTGTTCCCAATCCTCAGGCTTGCTACTTTTTCAAGCAACTTTATAAGACTCCTCTTTGGATTTCATACTATCCTGAACTTCTTTTGTAAGCCATGGTTGGGTTGCTTTTCTTGTTGTGTTTTTGCACCAGAAAGGAATGTATAACTGTTACAATGCATACGTGCGTGACTTAAATATCAGCCATTGTCTATCCACTTTCATGACTGTTAATCATGGCAGAATAGGATAACATTTTAGCATCATGGCTGTCAGCATTGCTGGAAGGCTGAACATAGGTTTCAGGATGACTGAGCTGCAAACTAACTAAGATTTTTCAAAGAAAGACTGAAACCAAAGAGAAAACCGAAGAGCATCGACCTTTGGACCCTCTGGGACTAGAAGAGAAGAGCTCAGGATTTCTGGGCAACTTGTTGCTCCTGTGAAAAGCTCTGGGAAGAAGCTTTTGAAAAGGAATGATCTTCAACACCAGAGAAGACTGTCATAGCTGTATCAAAGACTGAAAAGGCATTGAAGATCTGAGCTTTCAATTACCTTAGACAGCAAAGGAACACTGTCAGGAAAAGAAGAAGAAATGATTTCCTAATGATTTTTCGGGAGGACTATCTACTTTCTGTAGGCAGTGGTAAGAGAGCCACACTTCTCCCCATGGAGGTGCGCCACTCTGGCCAATGAGAAGAAGTGTTGGGCATATGGAAATGAGACAGTCTTAACTTTTCTAATGAGAGGAATTTCCTGTCGGCAATCAATTCTGGGACACGATTCCTGTACAGGATTCTGCAGCTTCATAAATATTCTCCTGAAAGTTCTGCTGCAGCTTCTGTGCTGACCTGCAACTCTGAAGGAAAGAAGACTTTAATCTGGGAATGAAGTATGGGTGGCAATTGACTTACGCAGTGTGATCCTCTATGGACTCTGATCAGGAACTAGGCAAAGTTTCCTCTCTGGGTGACGTCATGGGCATGGGGTGGCAATGTGACACAGTGGTTAACACTGCTGCCTCACAGCGCCAGGGACCTGGGTTCTGTTCCGGCCTTGGATGAATGTCTGTGTGGAGTTTGCACTTTCTCCCTGTGTCTGTGTGGGCTTCCTCCGGGTGCTCCGGTTTCTCCCCGTGTCTGTGTGGGTTTCCTCCAGCTGCTCCGGTTTCCTCCCACAGTCCAAGCATGTGCAGGTTAGGTGAATTGGCTATGCAAAAATTTCCCCAAGTGTCCAGAGATGCGCAGACTAGGTTAAGTTATAGGGATAGGGCAGGGGTGTGGGCCTAAATAGAGTGATATTTTGGACGGTCGGTGCAGACACAATGGGCCAAACGGCCTCCCTCTCATACTGTCAGGCTGCTATGAATCTAGCATGAGCTAAAGTAGGCAATGCATTGGTAGATTCAATTGAACTAAGCTCTGAATGCTGCACAGCCACTAAAAGCGTAGCTATTTCTTCTAAAAAACAAGGGTCTGGATTCTCCATCAGCAGGATCTTCCATTTCGCAGGCAGCGCACTCACATCCGCGGATTTCCCGGCAGCGTGGGGGTGCCCACAATGCGAAACCCCATTGGCCGGCTGCCAGGACGGAGAATCCCGCCCAAGAGATTTCATTAAGTGCACCATGCATGGGAAAGACAAAACATTCTCTAGGACCTCAACCTCCAAGAGATCCTTCAGTACTGCAGGGAATTCCTCCTCGTCACTCTCTGGGAAGAGCCAGTTCTGGTTCAGAAGGTCTTCATGGTCACCGTCTGCCGCATTGCCTCCAGTACCCTCCACCTCTGGCCTTACTTCACAATTCACTGAGATATTCATAACTTTCATGTCTGCCCTGGATCTAGTAGATGACATCTTACTGTCGATTATATAAACTTGCTCGGCAATGGTAAACATCAGCTGCTTTGTCCATGGTTCCTGGGGCAACCTCTCTGCTCAACAGGAATGTATACTGATTATGAAGAACATAGAGAGAATCAATGATCTGTTGCCCCTTGTAGCTAAGAGCAGCAATAATCCTGCCTTTGATTGGAAGATGAATGTCGCCTGGACTTTGTAACTTGATGTCTGATCAACAAAGGGTCATCAGCTGAAGCTAATCAAGGTCATGTGTAAATATGTTAACAGCCGCTCAAGTATCATTTAAAGATTGGGCAGCAGGGTGGCGCAGTGGTAGCACTGCAGTCCCACACGCTAAGGTCCCAGGTTTGATTCTGGGTCACTGTCTGCGTGGAGTTTGCTCATTCTCCCCGTGTTTGCGTGGGTTTTGGCCCCACAACCCAAAGATGTGCAGGGTAGGTGGATTGAACACGCTAAATTGCCCCTTAATTGGAAAAATCAAATTAGGTACTCTAAATTTATGAAAAAAAGGTATCATTTAAAGATAAGATAAATTCCTTGAACTTGCACTGTAAATGACCAGCAATCTGAATGAAGACTATCTACTTCCCCAAGATATTCTGTGGATTTGTCTTGTTCGTGACTTTCGATTTCTTGGAAGGCATTTGTTTCATAAATACTTTCTGGTCTTTGACTTCGATTAAAATTACTGGATTTGCTGAAACATTTGAAATGTCCAATTTTGTCACATTATAAACACTCCACGCTCCCTGCTGGACAAGCTTGGTGTCTGTACTACGTTTTCATGCCGCAACGCAAGCATCTCAAATGGCTGTTGGCATGGTGCTTCCCGCCCTTTTGGACAGATTGGCGGGTTTTAGTCTGGGTGGGACACTTCCCGTGGGCCTACCCTATCTCTGGAGTCATATGAATTATAGTCCGATTAAATACTCGAAGCTGGGCTTGCCTCGTTTACAGGACCGCTTGATTCAATGCAAGTTCATCTTTGTTCTGCACAAAGTCAGTGAAATTTTTATCCTGGCACCCATGACTATACAATCATGGATTAGCTGATCCTTCAGTGCTCTGTATCCGCAAGAAATAGCTGGGCAATATAGGCCTGTCAGGAATAATTCGACCGATTCCCCAGATCATTGCAAGCACTGGATAAAATGTGCTCATTCAATTACTAAATTCGGCTTCAAGCTAAAAGAGGTGTCAAAGGCTTTAATAATGGAATCAAAGTCTGTAATAGACTCCTGCACACTTTACCTTTGGAGAACATCATCTGCTACTGGACCTATTGCATAAAGAAAGGAACTAACTTGAAGCTTTGGCTCTTTTTTATGAAGATCTTGGGCGAAATTCTCCTACCCGCCCCGCCACATTTCTGCTCCGACCGGCCGGCGGGAGTCTCCGTAACACCGGCCGGTCAATGGGGTTTCCCATTGTGGGGCAGCCCCACGCCGTCGGGAAACTCCCCGGGCGCCGGCAAAACGGAGACTTCCGCCGGCGAGAATGGCGCCCCTTATGTTGCTGGATACTGGAAAATGGCGTTTCCATGTCTCCCACTTCTGATCTCTCGACAGGCCCTTGAGGCGATCAAACAAGTGGGGCAAGGGTAGGACTACTCCGTCGATACGGTCATCATTACCTCGCTCCAGTATGCCTCCTTCTTGCACTGAAACTTCTCAAGATACGTATGAACATACGAATTAGGAGCAGGAATAGGCCACTCGGCCCTTCAAGCCTGCTCTGCCATTCAATAAGATCATGTCTGATAATTTTAACCTCATCTTCATATTCCTGCCTACCCCCTTGCTGATCAAGAATTTATCGACTGTCTTCAAGATATTCAAAGACCCTTCTTCAACCACCTTTCTTATTTGTCCAGCCAAAATGGACAACCTCATGCTTGATAATATATACATCAATCAATCAATCAATATGCTTCTTTCTTATTTGTCCAGCCAAAATTGTAAACCTCATGTTTTCCCACATTATACTCCATTTTCCCAATCTTTGCCCACTCATCTAATGTATCTATACCCTCTTGTAGCTTCATTATATTCTCTTCACAACTTACTTTCCTACCTACCTTTGTGCCATCAGCAAATTTAGTAAGCATACCATCAGTCCTTTCATCCAAATAATTTCTATAAATTATGAAGAGTTGAGGCACCAGCCATGACCCCAATGGCCCCCCACCAGTATCCACAGGGGACAGACACACAGGGGGCCACGACCCAGGAGACCGCGGACTTCAGGTCAGATGAGGACATTGACTTTCCGTCATTGTTATCTCCAACACCCTCCACCATCTCAGAGACTATCACCTCGGTTGTGCAAATTAGTGTGGAGGCTTCTGGGACACTCACTGTTGCGCACCACACAGCCGCTCCGGTATAGCAGGTGGAGGTAGGAGCAGCCGAGGGCCTGGTCCCAGCAACCAGCTGGTCCCGGGCTCCTGGAAGATCCATTCCCACCCATAGTGCAGGTGTAGGCAGAGACCCAGGGACGACAAGAGGGGATGACGTCCGGCTTCCAGCACCTGCAGGTGCAGGTGGAGGAGTGCCATTCATGCGTGCCTCCCAGGCTGAAACCGCACGGGTAGCGTCCGCGGTGGAGGCAATGGGGGCGATGGTGTCGGACATGGGTCCGGTTTTACAAGGCTTGGGGCATTCCGTGCAGGCGGAGGCCGTGGCCCAGGGATGGGCTGAGACTCTCAGGCAATCATGTGCCAGAGCCAGCTGCAGATTGCAATGGCACTCCTCAACGTGGCCCAGTCACAGCAGGCCATTGCTGGGAGCGTTGGTGCCATTGCCCAGGTGCTGGCCGGCGTCGCACAGACCCAGAGGGAGGTGGCGCAGTCCCAGAGGGAGCTGGCCCACTCCCTGTGCTCCATGGCCGCTAACATACAGACCCTTGTCGATACCAGAGTTGGCATCCAGTACTGGCAGCGCCAGGTGTTGTGGGGACCTTGGGGGTTCGCTCCGCTCACACTCCCGTCCCATGGAGAAGCCCGGGGGCCATCGGGCACCCCGAGGGGGGAGGAGGTGCTGGGGCCTGTGCCGGTGACTCCAGCAGGGGAGGTCCTGGAACACCATAGCAACTCAGACTGCACCCCCCCCCCCGCCCTCCTGTCCCTGGTGCATCTGGTGGGCAGCGGGCAGAACAAGGCGGCACCACACCACTCAGGACATCCAAGGAGCAACCAGGCCCATCCAGGCCTGGCCGCCCCAGGAGACGAGCACCAACGGGGACCCTAGTCACAGGGCAGGTGTCTCAGCAGTCCGCCTCCACTCCTGCTGTACCATCTGGGGGACCACCTAGGCCAGAAAGTTAGACACCAATTAGGTTGGCACGGGTGCAGGGCACAGTTTAGTTATAGAGGCTCGGGCACAGACTGTATATACCTCTTCACAGTAAACACCTGTTAACACTGTTCAAACCTGCCTCTGTGCTCTGTCTGATGGGTGTGGGGGTGGGGTGGGCTGTGATGGCCACTGGGGGTGAGGGGCGGTGGACCGTGTAACCCCCCCTCCCCAGATCGTCCCCATCACCCCATCCCCAACGATTCAACAGGACCGTGTGATGGACTGGCCAGCCCGCATGCAGTGATTACCCAGGTGGAAGTGCTACCGTGGGCATGAGTCAGACATTGTCTAACGATGTGGAGCATGGAGCTCATCGCAGAGCGGGCTGTCATCATCCTCCATCCCATGGACCAGACCCGCTAGCATCTTCAACCCAGTGCCCCCAGCGCGTTGTGGCACAAGTATATATAAAAACTTGCGTCGACTAAATCGTCCTGTGCTCACTGGCCCTGCCGATAGTGTAGTGCGGCCTCCCGTGCCTGGCCAGCCCCCATGTCCCGCTCGTTGTCCCTCTCAATCTCCTCATCTGACAAGGCCTGCCCTTGTTCCTCATCCTCCTCCAGCACATCTCTCCTCTGCTGGGCTATATTTTCGAAGACGCAGCAGACCACCACGATGCGACCGACCCTCCTAACTCGTACTGGAGGGCCCCTCCGGAGTGGTCCAGGCACCTGAAGCTCATCTTCAGCACCCCAAAGCTCCTCTTGACCGCACCCCTGGTCGCATAATGGGCATCAATGTATCGGGTCTCCGCGTCGGTCTGTGGCCTCCATATGGGTGTCATCATCCACGACCGCAACAGGAACCCCTGTCGCCCAGCAACCAGCCCCGCAGCCGGGGGGAGGACATCCCTCGAACATGCCGGGGATCACAGATTCGGCCAGTATGGAGGAGTAGTGCACACTGCCTGGGTATCGGCCGCAGACATGCAGGATCCTCATCTGATGGTCACAGACCACCTGAACATTCATGGAGTAGGCCCTGTTATCCACCAGTGAGCATAGAGCGACATGCACCCCATTGATTACCCCCTGGACCTGGGGCAACCCGGCGACAGCAGCGAACCCCACTGCTCGGGCATTCTGGTGGGCACAGTCCACAGGGAACTGTATGTAGCAGTCCGCCGGGGCATACAGGGTGTCAGTGACGGTATGGATGCACCTGTGCGGCGATGCCTGGAAGATGCTGGACAGGTCCCCACTCGGCGACTGGAACGACCCCGTGGCATAAAGGTTCATGACGACCAACACCTTGACGGCCACCGGGAGAGGGTGTTTCCCCACTCCGACACGATGCCTGGTGTGCCATAATGTGGCAGATAGGGAGACGGTCTCCCTGCTCGTCCAGAGTCTCATCCTGCATGCCCTGTCAGGGAGTTCCTGTAAGGATGTGCGGCGCCGGTACACATGAGGCCTCATCAGGCACCTCTGTGGCACCACCTCCTCCCCCCCCCTCCCCCTCCTCCTCCTTACCGTCATCCTCGTCCTGTGGCTCCCCCTCATCTTGGTCCTCCTCCTCCTCCTCGGCCTGTCGGGCGGGCGGCCCTCCAGCTGCTCGGCTGCCACCTGCCGCTCTGCGGCCCGCTCCTCTGCTGCAGCCTCCGCCTCCTCTCTGAGATGCCTCTGCTCCGGCTCCTACAGGGCTTCATGCAGGGCAGCAGCCCCCGCCATCGCCACCAGGAGCGGGTGTCCTCCCCCGCTCCCATGCAGTGCCAGGTGTGCCACCATGTGGCAGATGTGTCCGACAGTCTTCCGGCTCATCCACAGTCTCCTCTTGCATGCCCAATCCGGGAGTTCCTCAAAGGACATGAGGGGCCTGTACATGTGAGGCCTCATCGGGTGCCTCCTTGGCACCAACATCTGCTCCTGCTCCTCATCCCCCTCGTCCCGTTCCTCCACCTCCTCGGTCTGTCGGGTGGGCGGCCCTCCAGCCTGTGCAGCTGCCCCTCTGCAGCCTGTTCCTCTGCTGCAGCCTCTGCCTCCTCTCTGCATCGCCTCTACTGACACTGCCACAGGGCTGCATGGAGGGCAGCAGCCCCCGCCACGGCGGCCAACACCACTGGTTGGTTACCAGACATTATACTATGCAAGGGGTGAAGGGAGAAAATGTTACCATGATGTCATGAGAATGTCACTTTAAGAAATGTTTATCTGCTCATGTTACTGCAGTGGTGTCAGAGTATGGGTGGAGCTGGGCTGTCTATCAGCTTTTAGTTTCACTTTGAGAAAAGCTTGGGTTTGTCTGTGTTTTTTTGGTTTCGTTTTAGTGTGTAAGCTGCAGTCAGCCAGAGAATGTGTAATGTTGTTCTCTCTGCCATGTAAAGTATATTTCTTGATCATTTGGTGAATTCAGAGTGATAACTGTTCCCAGTAGTGAATTTAAACCTGATGTGCTTCTGTTAAAAGTTTTTTAAATGTCTTATGGATGTTAAAAGAAAAGCTTAAGGATTACTTAGTGTTGTATTCTTGGGGTTGCATTTGAATTGATGGTTGCTAAGATATTCACTGTATGTTTTAAAAAGGTTAACTTGAGTTCATAGAATAAACATTGTTTTGCTTTAAAAATTACTTTTCGATCTCTGATGTACCACACCTGTAGAGTGGGCCATGTGCTCCCCATACCACAATCTATTAAAAGTTGTGGGTCAGGTGAGCTCCATGATACACTTTGGGGTTCTCTAAACCCTGGCCCAAAACAAATTGGGAGCTCGTCTGGGATAAAAGTCTATCTATTGGATTGGCTTAGTGAACTTAAAGGCAGTGAGGGGTGAGCACATTGTGGTTGCTTTTTAGGTGTGGTATTTCAGTTAAGTAGGGAGTGTGTTGTGGACAATGGCTCTTTCAGAGGCTCTGAAGTTTTTGGGGGTGGAGATGGTCACATGCAGTACCTTACGGACAGAGACTAAAAGCAGACTGTTAGATTTGGCAAAAACATTGCAGTTAACATTACCTGACAAAATGCGAAAAGGTGAGGTAATTATGGTGGCGGCTCAGCATTTAAAGTTGCCTGAGATACAGTTTGACTCATTGGAAATGGCAAAAATTCAGTTACAAATTAAACAAATGGAACATGAGAAAGAATTAAAGCAGCTTGAATACGAAAGAGGTAGAGTGGAAAAGAAAAAGAGAGAGAGGAAAAAGAAAGAGAGAGAGAGTTTGAACTTTGGAAAATGGCCATGAAACATGGCAGTCAGTTAAAATTGGCAGATTTAAAGGGAAATGTACAGTTTGAAGATAGTGATGAGGATAAAGAGAAAAAGCGTCAAAGCCGACGGCTTGGTGGGGATCTATTTAAATATGTCCAAGCATTGCCAAGGTTTGATGAGAAGGAGGTAGAAGCCTTTTCCATTTCATTTGAGAAGGTTGCTAAACAAATGAAATGGTCACAGGACATGTGGGTATTACTGATTCAAACAAAGCTGGTAGGTAGGGCTAGTGAAGTGTTTGCATCACTACCGGAGGAGGTATCTGGGACGTATGAGGAGGTGAAAAAATCCATCTTAGGTGCATATGAACCAGTGCATGAAGCTTATAGACAAAGGTTTAGAAATTTAAGGAAAGATTTTGGTCAAACAAACATGGAGTTTGAAAGGATCAAACAGAGTAATTTTGATAGGTGGATAAGAACTTTGAAAATAAATCAAACGTATGAAGCTCTCAGAGAAATTATACTTTTGGAGGAGTTTAAAAATTCAATTCCTGATGTAGTGAGAACTCATGTGGAAGAGCAGAGGGTTAAAACTGCGTGATTAGCAGCAGAAATGGCAGATGATTATGAATTAGTTCAAAAACCAAAGCTTGGTTTCCGACATCAGTTTCAGCCTGTGAGAGATAGAAATTGGGGACATGAGAAATACTCAAGTGGTAAAGGTAAAGGTGATCTGATGGGAGATAATAAGGAGAGCGTACCTCAGATTAAAAAAGAAATCCAGGAGGGTGGAAAAGAAATGAAAAGTTTCAAATGTTTTCACTGTAATAAACTAGGCCATGTAAAGTCACAGTGTTGGTGGTTGAAGAAAAGCACTGGGAAGGCTGATGTGGTAAAACAGGATAAGACAGTGGGGTTTGTTAAAGTGGTAAAGGAAAGCCCAAGGGAAGCGAAGGAGGTGCAAAAGATTGCACAGCCTGATCAAGAGGTGATTGATAAGCAGGTGCCAGATCTCTTTAAAGAATTTACTTGTGCGGGTAAAGTTTACTCATGTGTTTCAGGAGGAGCAGGTAAACAAGTCACAATTTTAAGAGATACGGGAGCTAGTCAATCTTTAATGGTAAGAGATGAGGAATTATGTAGTTTGGGAAGAATGTTGCCAGAAAAGGTGGTAATATGTGGAATTCAGGGTGAGAGGAGGAGTGTTCCATTATCTAAGGTAAGATTGGAAAATCCAGTGAAGAGTGGTGAAGTGGTAGTAGAAGTAACAGAGAAACTATCTTGTCCAGGAATACAGTTTATCTTGGGTAATGATGTCGCTGGATCGCAGGTGAGAGTGATGCCTACTGTGGTTGATAAGCCAGTGGAAAATCAGATAACTGAAGTGTTGAAAGACGAATATCCAGGGATTTTTCCAGATTGTGTAGTAACTAGGTCGCAAAGTCACAGGTTAAGACAAGAGGAGAAATCAAAGAGTGAAGATGAAATTGAAGTGCAATTATCAGAAACGATTTTTGATCAGATCGTTGAAAAAGAACAAGAACAGGTAGAGGATGAGGCGGAAATTTTTAGTTCAGGAAAATTGGCGGAGTTACAACAGAAAGATATAGAAATAAAACGGATGTATCAGAAAGCATGTACGGAAGAGGAATCTGAGTGTATACCAGAGTGTTATTACCGCAAAAGTGATGTCTTGATGAGAAAATGGAGACCTTTACATATGCAGGCGGATGAAAAGTGGGCAGAAGTTCATCAAGTAGTATTGCCGGTAGGGTATAGAAAGGAGGTGTTGTGAGTTGCACATGAGGTACCAGTGGGAGGTAATTTGGGAGTAAGGAAAACTCAAGCTAAAATACAAAAACATTTTTATTGGCCTGGATTACATAAAGATGTAGTTAAATTTTGTCAATCATGTCACACATGTCAAGTGATAGGGAAACTTGAAGCAGTGATAAAACCAGCGCCCTTAATACCCATTCCAGCATTTGAAGAACCTTTTACAAGAGTCCTAATTAATTGCGTCGGACCGCTTCCTAAAACGCAAAGTGGGAATCAATATCTTTTGACTATAATGGATGTGTCTACTAGGTTCCCAGAGGTCATTCCAGTACGTAATATTACAGCTAAAAAGATTGTGGAGGAGTTACTTAAATTCTTTACTAGATATAGACTACCCACAGAAATACAATCGGATCAAGGACCGAATTTTACCTCAAGGTTATTCAAAGAAGTTATGGATAGCTTAGGAATGAAACAATTCAAATCAACTGCGTACCATCCAGAATCGCAGGGAGCGTTAGAAAGGTGGTATCAGACATTAAAGACAATGTTGAGGGCTTATTGTCACGATTATCCAGAGCATTGGGATAAAGGAATTCCATTCGTACTGTTTGCAATTAGGGATGCACCTAATGAGTCTACCAAATTCAGTTATTTTGAACTAATTTTGGGTCATGAGGTAAGAGGGCCACTTAAATTGATTAAGGAATAATTGTTGAATGAGCAGTCGGAACTTACATTATTGGATTACGTGTCAAATTTTAGGGAACGATTGAATAGAGCAGGTGAATTGGCTAGACAGCATTTAAAAGGTGCACAAAATGTGATGAAATGGGTAGCGGACAAGAAATCCAAAGTTCGTAGTTTTGCCTGTGGAGATAAAGTTTTAGTATTGTTACCAGTGGTAGGTGAACCTTTAAAAGCAAAGTTTTGTGGACCTTATCAAATTGAAAGGAAATTAAGTTAGGTGAATTATGTGGTAAGAATGCCACATAGAAGGAAAACTGACTGAGTGTGTCATGTGAATATGCTTAAAAGGCACTTCGAGTGGGAAGGAGAGAAAAAGGAGGTTTTAATAATTCTAACTCAAAGTGACGAACCAAATCCAGATGACTGTGAATTTGACATACCTCAAATTAAATCGGAAAATGAGGATGTTCTTAAAAATTGGGATGAATTGTTGAGTTACCTTCCAGAGGAAAAACGGACTGACTTGAAGGAGTTATTGATATCACATGGGCAAGTTTGTGGAGATAAATTGGGAAGCACTAAAATGGCTATACATGATGTAGATGTGGGAAATGCTGTTCCAACCAAACAACATCCATACAGACTTAACCCTTTAAAATTGGCACAGGTTAACAAAGAGATTGAGAGTATGCTTAAAAATGGCATAATTGAAGTGGTTGCAGCGAATGGAGCTCACCCATAGTGATGGTACCTAAACCAGACGGTACCCAACGGTTGTGTGTGGACTATAGAAAGGTTAATGCAGTTACAAGAACGGACTCTTATGCTATCCCACGGTGGAGGATTGCATTGAGAAGGTGGGACAATCAGCTTTTATTTCCAAACTGGATTTATTTAAAGGTTACTGGCAGGTACCTTTATCCAAAAGGGCGAAGGAGATTTCAGCTTTTGTGACTCCAGATGGTATATACCAATTCAAAGTCCTGCCATTTGGTATGAAAAATGCCCCAGCCACATTTCAACGGTTAACTAACAAAGTTGTTTCAGGATTACCCAATTGTGCGGTATACATCGATGATCTGGTAGTTTTCAGCCAGACATGGAAAGAACATTTACAACATCTGATGGAGTTATTCGGTCGTCTTTAGGAGGCTGGTTTGGTGGTAAACCTAACCAAAAGTGAATATGGAAAAGCCCAAGTCACTTTCTTTGGCCAACCAATCGGACAGGGTCGAATGGTTCCATGGGATGTGAAATCAAACGTTATTGGGGAGTTTCCAATACCCTCGACACGACGGGAAATAATGCGATTTCTTGGCATGAGTGGATTTGATCGAACATTTGTGCAAAATGTTTGTAGCATGGTTGCTCCACTGATGGAATTGCTGAAGAAACGTAGAAAATTTCAGTGTACAGCGGAGGTTCAACAGGTATTTGGCTCCCTGAAAGCTGTGATAACCAATGCTCTTGTATTGGAAAATTGCAAGGGGTCTGTGATCAGATTGAACTAAAGTATCTGACTTTAAAGAGAAATGCCGAGGTGTAGAGAAATGGATGTATCGTGCAGAGACCTTCTTGTTCAAAGAGACTGTCAATCGATAGGGATTCCAGTTGGAGAAAGAAGAACAAAAAGAATGGACTATATTATTATACCTGTTTGCGTGTGTTGTTTTTTTTAAAACGAAAAAGTATATTTACTGTGTGCATTTCTTAAAGGATGGTGAAAAGGTGAAAAATGATGCAAGACTTAACCTGCCACAACTCTTACCAAACGCAGCAGAGTAATGTTAAATTTACGATCATCAAATCTATGCTGCAGTTTGCCAACTAATTCACTTCTGAGATCATTCAGTTTTCTCTTCCCTAGAACATCATTCTAGGTCTGAAGTTCTGTTTCTGTTCCATGACTGGCTCTGTGACCTGACCCTTAAGCTTCTCTCTTCGCCTTCCCCAACTTCATCCTTGCCTTTGCGACCTCCTTTTTTGAAAAATTGAGTACCCAATTACTTTTTTTTTGCAATAAGGGGCAATTTAGCGTGGTCAATCCACCCAACCTGCACATCTTTGGGTTGTGGGGGTGAAACCCACGTAGACACGAGGAGAATGTGCGAACTCCACATGGACAGTGACCCAGGGCCGGGATTCAAACCCGGGTCCTCAGTGCCGTGAGGTAGCAGTGCTAACCACTGTGCCAAGTGCCGCCCCAGCTTTTGTGACCTCCTTCCCTCATTGTAAGGAAGGGGAGTCACCTTTATGGTAAGGAATAAAACTCATGAAGGTGCAGTAGATTTTTCAGTAAAACAGCACAGGCATGATTGGTAAAGATCACAGATAATAAATGTGCTTTATTGGGGCCCCTTTAGCCCAGAACCTATTGTTAGTAAACACAATCAGTAGGTTAATAATATAATTAGATCATTCTTTTCATCTATTGTATTATTTTTTGTAAGTCAATACGAACCAAATCCTCAGATGCCAGTATTACAGAACCCAGCAATGATCTCTGTGCAACAAATTTACATCCTAATTTGCAGACGGCCAAGATTTTGGCTGGTTATTCTAGAATGTTCAAAATAGAACAGACTTTGGAAAAGTGCAGTGGAAACTATTTCCAGATCTTTAAAAATTTAAGAACGTAAGCTTCAGTAATTAGCTTTTTGGTCATGATTGTGACTGTAATCCTTTATTTGTCTTTATTAATGCTAAATTACAGTTTACCTCAATTTTCTTGTGCTACTGAAATATGGACCTGAACTTTACATATTGAGGTGGCAGAGAGGGGAGTGTAAATTTGAATGGACCGGATTTCCTCCGGGATCCCGCCCGCCTGACCTGGAAGCAATTTTACGGTGGGCCAGGCAGGGACTTTTCCCAAATTAAGGTCCTTAATGGACTTAGTGTCCACTTAATGGTCTTTTCCCACCCAGCCTTGACGTTTATGTTAGCAGACAAGGGGTTGGAATAGAAAAATAAAAAAGCCTACAACTAGGGTGGGAAGTAGTATTGGGGGGGGGGGGGGGGGGGGGGAGTGCTCTCCATCAGAAACTCTTCCTTCTTATGGTGGGCAATTTCCCATAAAGGCCTCAGGAACTGCTGACCTCCCTCACCCACCAGCTTATCTCCTAGGACCCGATTGGCATCTACGCAGAACACCTACATCAGGGATTTTCAAACTCAGGGTTGCAACCCACGAGTGGGTAGTGGGTAGTGGGTAGTGGGTAGGTTTAAGGAGGGTCACGACGCTCGGTCCCGGTGTTCCCAAACGCGGGAGAAAAGCCCAATGATCGCGACCAGCTTAAAAAAATTCCACAATCCATTTATATACAGCAAATTTTTAAAGTTTACTCCATATTCCACAATCCATTTATATACAGCAAAAGAAGCCGTGATGCTAGCACTGATGCTTGAGGAACATTACTGACTACCAGCCTCCAGCCCCCAAAAAACAACCACCAACAACAACTTGCTGCTTTCTGCATTTAAGCCAATTTTTATCAATTGCACACTGGTCTTCCAATTCCATGAACCAATTTTTTTATGTGGTAACTTGTCAAATACTTTATTTAAATCTATATAGATAGCATCCACCACATTCTCTTCATCAACCTTCTCTGTTACTTCATCAAGAAACATAATTAATTAATTTTTCACAGCCTTTTACAAATCTATGCTGGCTCTCCATCCCCGCATCCTTTAGCAACCTGGGATGCAAGCCTTCTGGATCAGACAGTTTATCTACCCATTTCCAGTACCACCGTCCTTTCAATTTGCACACTATGCTTTGCCTCTATTATCTCCACTTCAACCTAGATTTTGTCAGATTCTTCTTCCCTAGTAAACATCGATATAAATAACTCATTGTAAGTATCCTTCATATTGATTCCCTTTTTCCCCTTTCTTTACTTTTGCCATTATCATTTTTGATCCTTGGATGCTTAATGGACATATTTCTTTAAGCCAAGCAGCAGAGAAAATGAGGTATTCAAAAGTTATAACAGAGAACACTCTGCCAGCTTTGGACCTAAAAAATGCTGACCTTTTGGCACCCAAGGGATGGGGTGAGACTTGCTTCCATTGGTTGGCTGGTGGCCAATGAATTCGCCAAAAGACCCAGATTCTGCCCGGTAACTGGTGGTGATTGGATCCTGCCTGAGCGGAATGATTTCCAGAGATCGATGGAAAGCAGAGTTGAATCCTGGACACTCAGGTGAAGGGACCTGCTCTCTTCTCTCTCTCTCCCCTGAAAGTCTGTGAGTTGCTGTATTTCTGAAACTGCATAGACCTGAATGAATCTACAGTGAAAACCATTACAGACTGGAAACCAGAAATCTCGACCCTGTTTGAAGAACAATGTGCTTGAAACAATCATCTGAAACACAGGCTTTTATCCCTTTCATTATTATTTTTACACCGCTCTTCTCCCCTCTGTGCTTGCCTGTCTTGTGTGTGTAGAGGGTGCGGCAAGTTAAAGCGGGGGATTAGGATTTAGATAATAGTTAACCAGTTGGATTTGCTGCATATTTCATTGCAGTTCTTATTATAAATAAAAAGAAATGGGGCAGGATTCTCCGCAATCAGCGCGATGTCCGCCGACCGGTGCCAAAAACAGCACGAATCAGTCCGGCATCGCACCGCCCCAAAGGTGTGGAATTCTCCGCATCTTGAGGGGCCGAGCCCTCACCTTGAGGGCTAGGCCTGCGCTGGAGTGATTTCCGCCCCGCTGGCTGGTGGGAAAGGCCTTTGGTGCCCTGCCAGCTGGCACGGAAATGACTTTGCCGTGCGGCGCATGCGCAGGAGCGTCAGCGGCCGCTCACGGCATCCCCGCGCATGTGCAGTGGAGGGGGGTCT
The DNA here is from genome assembly GCF_047496885.1 of Scyliorhinus torazame. Taxonomy (NCBI): domain Eukaryota; kingdom Metazoa; phylum Chordata; class Chondrichthyes; order Carcharhiniformes; family Scyliorhinidae; genus Scyliorhinus; species Scyliorhinus torazame. Next base: position 107,999,505 of record NC_092709.1, on the reverse strand, counting down.
CTTCCGCCTCCGCCATAGTGAAGGCCATGGCGAAGGCGGAAGGAAAAGAGTGCCACCACGGCACAGGCCCGCCCACGGATCGGTGGGCCCCGATCGCGGGCCAGTCCACCGTGGGGGCACCCCCCGGGGCCAGATCGCCCCGCGCCCCCAGGATCCCGGAGCCCACCCGCGCCGCCTTGTCCCGCCGTTCGAAAGGCGGTTCAATCCACGCCGTCTGGCGAGGGTTGACAGCGGCAGGACTTCGGCCCATCGCGGACCGGAGAATCACCAGGGGTGGGCCCGCCGACCGGCGCGGCGCGATTCCGCCCCCACCGAATCTCTGGTGGTGGAGAGTTCAGGACACGGTGGGGGTGGGCTTCACGCCAGCCCCCGGTGATTCTCCGACTCGGTGGGGGGTCAGAGAATTGCGCCCTGATGTTTAAATTTGCTAACCTGGTGACTGTAATTATTGGGCAGCCAAAGACTGGATATTTTTCTAAGAATTATTGGTTAATTCAATTGTGTTGTGACTCTGGGTCAATTGGGGCTGGATTTGACCACGTACTAGGCCAGGGAATGATGACATTATGAAGTATTCTCAAATTTCCCTGCACCTCTAAGCATCTGTCACTCCTTTTGCCCCTAATAAGACACATTCCACCTCTTATACCCGCTTACTTTTTACATGTTGGCAGTTTTGGGAGCCCTTTTTTATGTTGACTGCTATTCTATTCTCACACTGCTGTTTTAACAATCTTATTTTCCCCTCTCCACCTTCTGTCTCAAACTATTGTATTTGACTTGGTTTTCACTTGAATAATTCACCTGACATATACCCTCCTTTTCTGTTTCATCATAATCGCTATTTCCCTCGTTGTCCGAGGAGCCCTATTTTGGCTCTCTTACCAATCGTCCCTTTTAGAATATACCTAGCCTGTAGCTCAACCATCTGTTCTTTAAAGACAAGAGGCAATGTTTAGTTTTAGGTACACATAATAAACTGATGCTGCTATGATCATTGGCCAAACCCCCAAGTTGGGAATATGCAGTTTAATAACGTTTGAAAGTAGACAAAGCTTGGTCATCAAGACACTTGCTCAGTGAATAAAGCCACACGATTCCATTGGTTTTCAACAAACAAAAATAAACTTTACTGTACAAGTTCAGAAAGATAAAACAATTTACAATATCTGTCTTATACTCTAACATTCAGGGTAAGTATGACATATATGTGAATTAAAAAGCCAAATTAACACACCACGCAATAAATGGCAGATGCGACCAAGACAGAGCCTATGGCCTCCTCAATAACTCAGCCAGACATCATAGAATCATGGAATTTACAGTGCAAAAGGCGGCCATTCAGCCCATTGAGTCTGCACCGGCCCTTGGAAAGAGCACCCTACCCAAGCCCACACCTCCACCCTATCCCCACACCTCCACCCTATTCCCGTAACCCCACCTAACATTTTTTGGACACTAAGGGCAATCTAGCATAACCAATCCACCTAACCTGCACATCTTTGGACTGTGGGAGGAAACTCTCGCAGACACGGGGAGAACGTGCAGACTCCGCACAGACAGTGACCCAAGCCGGGAATCGAACCCGCAACCTTGGAGCTGTGAAGCAACTGTGCTATACTGTGCTAACAGGCTGCCTTACCGTAGGTTAGTAAACACTGTGGCCGTGATTTAGTGGCCGTGTTGGCCATGGGCTCAAATCCTGTATTGGCCGTTAAATCCCACGAGAGGCTAAAAACGGGATTTACGGTGGCAAGATCTCAGTTTGCGATCAACCCTGTCACACTCCGATGATGCGATCAGGTTCACACCCCGGAAGGGTGAGGGCCCAATTTGCATGTATTAGCATGCATTATCATATACTTAGCAGGCTTAACACTGCAACTTCCGCACCCATCCCATCTTCCCACCCATCAGCTGTGATGTCACGCTAGTGTGGATCACTACTACTCTGAAAATGAAAATGTGGCACCATGACCTCCATGAGGGAGGTTGGAGGTGAGAATAAATTTCTCCACTGTCCACCAGGAAGTCTAAGGAGAGAGAGAGGTCACTGGGCAGTTCAGGGGGGGGGGGCATGAGGTTGAACATGAAGAGAACAGCTGTCAGGTGTGTGTGCCTGAACTTACGTTAGTGAATAATTCTGTTCTCTGTGGTTTATAAGCCTCAGTGCTCGGTTGGTCTGTTCTCTGTGGCATTTGATTCCAGTCTCAGTCGCATCTGAGTCCGTTTGCGGTTGTATTTGAGAGGGGCTGGGGTGGGGCTTGGGGGGGGGGGCTGCAGGGTGGGGCTGTGACCACAGCTATGCAACCAGACCAGATTGAGAGCTTGGCTGTGAGACCGCAATACAATGCAACCTGGATCTTCCTCCTTATGGGGATGTGGCGGGGGGGTGGGGGGGGTGACTGTTGGGGGAGGGACGCAAAGGCTGACTGCACCTGAGGATTAACTACACAGTTGGCAGACAGGAAACAAAGAGTAGGAATTAACTGGTCTTTTTCAAATTGGCAGGCAGTGATGAGTGGGATACTGCAGAGATCGGTGCTGGGACCCCAGCTATTCACAATATATATTACTGATTTAGATGTGGGAACAACATGTAATGTGGTGATCTACCAATTGTTCATGCCGGTGGGATATTCTGGTCCGATGCCGACTCAAGGGTTTCCCGGCGACAAAAGGTGCAGTCACTGGGAAATCCCGTTGGCGACAGCAGGGTCACTAAATTCCGCTGGTGGGCCACCTCCATCGCCGAAAGACGCGTGGCGGGTTGGTCGGTAAATTCCGCCCAATATCTCCAAATCTGCAGATGACACCAAGCTGGGTGGGAGGGTGAGCTGTGAGGAGGATGCAGAGATCCTTCAGTGTGATTTGGACAAGTTGTGTGAGTGGGCAAATGAATGGCAAATGCAGTATAATTTGGATAAATGCGAGGTTATCCATTTTGGTAGCAAAAATAAGAAGGCAGACTATTATCTGAATGGCCATAAATTAGGAGAGGGGAATGTGCAACGAGACCTGGGTGTCCTCGAACACCAGTCACTGAAGGCAAGCATGCAGCTACAGCAGGCGGTAAAGAAGGCAAATGGTATGTTGGCCTTCATAGCGAGAGGATTCAAGTACAGGAGCAGGAACGTCTTGCTGCAATTATACAGGGCCTTGGTGAGACCACATCTGGAATACAGTGTGCAGTTTTGGTCTCCTTATCTGAGGAAGGATGTTCTTGCTCTAGGAGAAGGTTTACCAGACTGATCCTTGGGATGGCAGGACTGATATATAAGGAGAAATTGAGTCGGTTAGGATTGTATTTGCTGGAGTTTAGAAGAATGAGGGGGTATCTCATAGAAATCTATAAAATTCTAACAGGATAAGGCAGAGTAGAGGCAGGAAGGATGTTTCAGATGGTGAGTGTGTCCAGAACCAGGAGTCACAGTCTGAGCATACAGGGTAGATCATTTAGGACAGGGATGAGAAGAAATTTCTTCACCCAGAGAGTGGTCGGCCTGTGGAATTTGTTACTACAGGAAGTAGATGAGGCCAAAACACTGCATGTTTTCAAGAAGCAGTTAAATATAGCACTTAGGGTGGAGGGGATTAAAGGATATGGGGGAAAAGATTAGGCTATTGAGTTGGATGATCAGCCATTACCAGGGAGATGTTGAAGTAGTGGTATTGTCACTGGACTAGTAATCCAGAGACCCAAAGCACTCTGTGGTCCCAGGTTCAAATCTCACCGCTGCAGATGGTGAAATTTGAATTCAATAAAAATCTGGAATTAAAAGTCAACCCATCTGGTTCACTAATGTCCTTTAGAGAAGGAAATCTGTCATCTTTACCTGGTCTGGCCTACATGTGACTCCAAACCCACAGCAATGTGATTGACTCTTAACTGCCCCTCAAGGGCAATTAGGGATGAATGACCCATGAATGACTAACAAAAAATCATAATGAAGGGCTCAATAGCGTCCTCCGATCCTATTTTCTATGTTTCTACGTCTATGTTTCTATGATAAGGATCTAGGAGTGGATCACAAACCCATCTCTCTCAATTTCCTGATGAATTAGCTTGGTAGCTGTTAAAGATTGTGGTGATCTTGATCACAGCATTGGAGGAGGAGCGACTCCAGCAGCACCGTGCGGCTGCACGGATGCTGAAATATCAGCATGATGACCGGGGGCTGCGGGCTGCAGGGTGCTATCCGGAGAGTACACCCGCTGGCGAGGGTATTCGAAGGTGTTGACAACAGCGTGAGTCTATCGTCCTTGGCTGGCCTTCATGGAGCTGACAGAAAACATTTGGCACCAGATACTCCAACTGATCAAGGAGACAGTGCGCCAGCTTTGCCATGTCCTTGTGTACTTGGCACAACGGGGCGCAGGAGGAAACCTGCTGCCTGTGACGTCAAGGTCAAGGCAACTTTACATTTCTATGCTTCTGGATCCTTCCGGTATGGGACCTCTGTGGGATATTTCAGGCATCCGCACACAAGTATATCCGTGAGGTCACTGATGTCCTCTTTGCCAGAGCAAGAAAATACATTCACCTTGACCTGGACCAGCCCTGCCAGGATGAGAGGGTTCTGTCACAGGTATGGGGGCAATTAATAGACTCCATAGAATCCCACAGTGCAGAAAGAGACTATTCAGCCCATCGAGTCTGCACCAACACTCCAAAAGAACATAAGGCCCACTCCCCGCCCTGGAGTGGACGTTCCCAAGGTCCGCTGAATCGAAAACCCAGGCGTATGCACCTGCACATCCTCCTCCCTTTGGGTGGCTGTGGGCTTGGGCCCTGGGTCACTCCATGGGTTAGAGGGGCAGCTGGTGTGAGATGCAAGAGCCCACTGTCCTGTGGCGTTGGCACTCGTGGATGCCTGAACCATTGACGTCATGGCCTAACCCATTGAACTCATGGAGTGAGCCATCGCTTTGGACACCTTCCACCGTGAATCAGAGGTCAAGCACCTGGCTCTCCACTGTGGTTGCAATGTTGGCCTGGGTGCCTCACATTGCTGACACAATCTCCTGCGAGAGAAGTCTTTGGGATTCCCCCAATTGGCCTTGCAATCCCAGGAGTATCACGGACATCCCTTCATCATATCCTTGACTCTGCCTTTGCATCTCCAAAAGCTGAGGACCAAATGTGTTCAGAGGCAGGGTACATGGCTGGGCCGAGCAGAGTACTGGGATCCAGCAGACCTCCGTCTGTCCGATCCCTGTGACGTTCCTGGCTCCACCTGATTTGGATCAGCAACAGTGTGGTTCACACTAGATAGTGACCCAGATCTGTCTGTTAAGATCGCCCACCGTGCTGTGGTGTCACTGTGTCTTCGTGCTGGTGAAGGGTGCAGATGACAGCAATGGCGTATCTTCTGTGTCCTCCGCTGACATCTTCTCGAAGTTCTGGTCATTTATTGGCACTAGATGATGGACGGGCCAGGCTGCTCAGGTGATTTTCCTGCAAGGGAAGGGACATGGCATTAGTGCATGGCAAGGGCAAAGGACTGGGAGACACAGAACTCATGTGAGTTTGGTTAGATGGATGAAAGTGCAGATGTTCCTCAATTTTCTTTCTCCTGCCCACCTCGTTCTCCACCAGGACTGCTCCTACAAGCTCAAGGTTCCCTCCTCAAAAGGAGTCAAAGGTCAGCCATGCCACGGCCCACCTTTGCCCGCTCACGGTGCAGGTTTATCCTGCAGGGAAACAGATGTGGACGTTGTGAGCAGGCCGCAAGCCGGACCAGCGGGCAGCGATGTCTAGCATGTGTGTGCGCTGCCCCTGAGAAGGGATATAATAGTGAGCAGGGAAGGCAGGATTAGGCTATTGAGTTGGATGAGCAGCCATGGTCAGAATGAATGGCGGTGCAGGCTCGAAGGACCAAATGACCTCGTCCTGTTCCTATTTTCTATGTTACAATGCTTCTATGAGCAGAGGAGTCTCACGGGAGATGAGGGAACGAGTGGGAGGTCAGGTGGTGGGGCCCAGCAAGGTGGCGGCATGTGGAGTCCATGTGGCATGGTGAGTGGCGTCTGAGAGGGAGAATGATGAGAGAGGACAAGGCAGCATGGAGGAGGTCATTAATTTTCTTCTTGCATTGAACCCCTGTCCTTTTGTGTAGTATGTCGGCACTCACCCATGCAGCCACCGTATCCCACGCAAGGTTGGTGACCTTACTAGAGGATCTCCTGCCTGCCTGGAGGTAGATAGTTGTCGTTCTCTCCTCCACAGTATCCAAAAGACATGTAAAGGCCCCCTCCAAGAAACAGATCCCTGTGGTGTCCCACTAGTCACTACCTGCCAATCAGAAAAGACTAACTTATTCTAACTGTTTGCTTTCTTTCTGCTAACCATCTTTCTATCCATCTCAAGACCCTACCACAATCCCATGCGCTTTAACATTACATCGTAATTTGCCACGTGAGACCTTGCTGAAAGCCTTCTGAAAGTCCAAATAAACCACATCCACTGGGTCTCCCTGGTCAACTCTACTAGTTACATCTAGTATTTCCATCTCCATCAAGAACACCTCTCCTAGCTTTGCCTCCCAACCCTGCCATGAGACCTCCCACACTTACCTGGTTCTGGACTCTGGGACTTTGATTCTGGGGACTGGCCATTGCTATTGCCTGGCCATTGATACCACGCACTGTTGAGACTACAGTGCTGTCGACCAATCTAATGCCAGAGTTCCTCCTGAGTGAGGGATGGAAGTCCCATCTCTAACCAATAAATGGCAGTGGGGCAACCAATATTGACAGGGATGCGGTCTCCACTGAGAACTCCGGTTTTCTTGGCTGTCCCCATTACCTCCAAAGGTACTTCTGAGTCCTTGGACAGTTCTCCCTTTGCTTTTGACAATTCAGCAACTGAAAGTAATTGATGATTGAGTAGGACATTGTAAGCTTGTAACAGCAAGTGCATGTTTTATTTGACTTACATACAGCAACTAGCAGTTGTTTTCAGATTGTTTCATGTCTTTTTTCCTTTTCTACAGCAACTCTATTCTCTTTGTTTGATGCAAACAGTGTGCCTCAGCTCAGTATAGATCTATATTTAATATCAAACTCTGTCTGGCTACAGTTAGTTTCCTGAATAAACACATCTTCTTAAAGGTGTACTATCTTCAGAAAAACGTGGCCTGCTAAATTATTAATTCCTTTAAATATGTTGAAAATTCATTCCTGCCATTACTGGCTTAATGGCCAGACATAAAATAATTTAAGGTTTCATAACCGAACAAATGTACATTAGATTTTGAGCTAAATTGTAGCGCATTTAAATTTCAACCAGTCTCATTTGGTTTGTTTGTCGTCCGCTTGATAAAATTGAATTACCAAGATGTGACCAAGCACATTTGTTCCAAGCCAAAAGTATTTGTAGGTTTTTATGCCGACACATCTTTATTTGTGACACTTACTGGCTAAAATGTAAACTGGGTTACGTTTAAACTGGAAGTCACCAAAACTACATAAACCTTTTGAATATGCGTGCCAGTTTGGATCAGAAACCATTAAGTTAAATATCTTTAGGAGGGTATAACATTTCAGTCAAAAATGATGGTTGTTGCTTCCATTTAACAGACAGACCAAGGACATCTGATCGAAATTGGGTTGCATCATTATTCGGGCATTGTGGGTGGCTGCCTAACTGGTACATTAAGTGCTGCTAATGAGGGTCCTAAGGTCTGTTTAACAGCCCTGACAACAAATAGGCTGACCTGCAGAGGACAATTAATATTCAATAACAACCTCAAAGATCTCAGCCATTCAGTGGTGATGTCAGGAAGCACTTCTTTTAAACATAGGGTAATCGAAATCTGAAACTCAAAAAGCTGTAGAGGCTAAGTCAATTCAAATTTTCTAAACAGAGATTAATAGATTTATGTTGGGCAAGGGGGCTAATTGTTATGGAACCAAGATAGGTAAACGGTACAAATGAGTTGGGCAGCACGATAGCAGAGTGGTTAGTACTGTTGCTTCACAGCACCAGGGTCCCAGGTTCATTCCCGGCTTGGGTCGCTGTCTGTGCGGAGTCGGCACATTCTCCCCGTGCCTGCGTGGGTTTCCTCCGGGTGCTCCGGTTTCCTCCCAATAGTGCCGAAAGACTTGCTTGTTAGGTAATTTGGACATTCTGAATTTTCCCTCAGTGTACCCGAACAGGCGCCGGAGTGTGGCGACTAGGAGCTTTTCACAGTAACTTCATTTCAGTGTTACTGTAAGCCTACTTCTGACAATAAAGATTATATATTTTTTTAATTGAGGGCAGCACGGTGGCGCAGTGGTTAGCACTGCTGCCTCACGGTGCTGGCGTCCCAGGTTCGATTCCGGCTCTGGGTCACCGTTCATGTGGAGTTTGCACATTCTCCCCGTGTTTGCAAGGGTTTCGCCCCCACAGCCCAAAAGATGTACAGGTTAGGTGGATTGGCCATGCTAAATTGCCCCTTAATTGGAAAAAATGAATTGGATACTCTAAATTTATTTTTAAATATATATATATATTTTTTAAATCAGCTAAGTTTCAATCTGTTCAGATTTTCAGAATGTGATTGGGGTCACTACCAAAGGAGAAGTATATATTTTTTAAGTTTCTGTGGAGCCAAGGGGAAGACCATACGACCATAGGAAGTAGGCCATTCGGCCCATCTAATCTGCTCTATCATTCAGTGAAATCGTGACAGATCCGATGTGATAATCCTCAACTCCAATTTCCCACCTTATGCCCATAACCCTTGATTCCCTAACTGATTAAAAATCTGTCTATCTCAGCCTTGAACATACTTAACGACCCAGCCTCTGCAGCTCACTGCGGTGAATAATTCCAGTTTCACTACCCTCTGAAAGACAAAATTCCTCCTCATCATGGTCTGAAATGGGTGACCCTTTACTCTGAGATGATGCCCTCCGGTCCTAGCCCTCCTACAACCTCTCAGCATCTACCTTGCCAAACTCCCTGAGAATCCTATATGTCTCAATAAGGTCGCCTCTTATTCTTCTAACCTCCAGTCCCAATCTGCCCTTCCTTTCCTCATCAGAAAATCCTTCCATACTCAGGATCAGTCTAGTGAACCTTCTCTGGACAGTGCATAACTTCACATTTTCCTACATTATATTCCATCTGCCCCTCACTTAACCTGTCTATATCCCTCTGTAGACTCTTTGTGTCATCTTCACCACTTGCTTTCCCACCTATTTTTGTGTCATCCGCAAACGTGGCAATAGTACATTCATTTCCCTCATGCAAGTCATTATTAAATATTGTAAGTTATTGTGGTCCCAGCACAGATCTCAGTGGCACTCCACTAGTGCAGGTTGCCATCCTGAAAATGCCCTTCTAATCTCAACTCTCTGTCTTCTATCAGTGAGCAGATCCTCTATCCATCCAGGAAGGCACCCATATTACTTCCACTAACCGCTGCTGGCCATTGTCCCTCCTTCCCTTACCTGTGTGCTGCTGCTAGTAAGGTAGGTGGCCTGAAATTGAACGCTACCATCGGATGGGTTGCTTGTGGAGACACAACAGCTGCTCTGGATATTGAAATGGGGCCTGAAGACCAATTTTGTGTGACTTCAAACCTCCCCCTTCTAGTTTAAGGGTTTTTCCATGCACTCACTTTGCTCATTAAAAACTGCCAAAATGAATTTCCAAACCACTGTACATTACATTCAAGGTATTTTTGAGATAGTAAATACTGAAGCGAATAGCTAGTAAAACCATAATTTAGGCAGGAACTCAATTTTCTGCCTGTTTCATTGGCACCAATGTTTCTTCGCATGCTCAATAAATACGTATGGTTATAGTATGTATGTACAAAGTGCAATACAGACACCTAGTGGCAGAAAAGCAGCACTGTTGCCATTTACATGGATTGACTTCCAGTCTCAGTCCTTTTATATTATTTTTCTTCACTGATCTGACCAACCAGCCATAATAAGCTGTCTGCTATTTCCTGGGTTCACTCCCTTTAGCAGGGAAATACAATTGAAGGCATTCCGATTAAAGGTGAGTTTCCACATGTATTTGAAGGAACTGAATATACATTCAGCAATATAATGACAGTCTCATATTTTTAAACAGGTGCCGTCAGGCTGATTAAAATAAAAACAACTTCAACAGTACTGTCTATCTTTTTAAAGGGCGTCTAGATCTCAAAGTTCAATTTAAGCCCCTCCGTGAACATTGGAACCGGCAGAAGATCCTCCTAACCCCCACATGGAGAAGGGGACCTCCCAGTGGAGGCGGCCAAGCTCCCCTGCCAGTGCCCCACGGCCTGTGTCCCCTGGCAGTGCCCGTACTATTACCATGGTCATCATCATTGGTTTCACTTTTGAAAACCAGTCGTAATTTATGCTAGCGTGACAGGCGTGGTGGGGGGAGGGGGGGGGGGGCGGGGGGGGGATGGGGGTGGCGAAACATTGTTGGCGGACGTAACAGCATAAAGTCCAGTAATTACATGTAAATACATTAAAATATATTTAAATTAGGTTCACACCCTTATGTCACCAGCGAGGGGAGGGGAAGATCTCAAACTGAGATGTTGCTGATGCAAATTCTGTTTCTGGCCACTCGCAAGATATAGCGGTCATTTTGGGATTTGTGCCGATGGCGAATGGGTCCTCTTGAAACTGCGTCCCCTCATTCTAATATCCCCACCAGTGGATACTTGCTCACAGTATGTAATCTGTCAAGTCCTCACAGAATCCATATGTGTTTCAATAAGTTTGATTTTCATTCTTCTGAAGTCCCAGTGAGTTGAGGCCTAACGTGCTAAACCTTTCCTCACAAGGCAACGTCTTCCTCCTAGAAATCAACCTGGTGAACTTTCTCTGACCTGCCTCAATGCATATACATCCCTCTTTAAATACAGAAAGTAAAAGTCTACATAGTTCTCTAGAGCCTGAATCTTGTGCTTGCTGGGCAAGCGTAATTGGCAGGTTCGGAAAACGACACGACACGCTTCTGGATGCAATCGGACTCCAAACACAATTTCACAATGGATGGCCAATGAACTGGTAGGTAGAGTGAAACACATGCTGAACAAGGTTCAGCGCTGCTGGGGGGAAGTGGCGGGGGGGGCAGGCAAGTGGGATTGTGGGTGGACATTTCCAGTGAGCTCTTTGAAGGCTGACAGTTGCTGTCAAGATGTCTCAGGGAGCTGCAGTACTGTATAAATTCAATGATCTTGAAGAAATGCCGCACACTGTGCCTACACTGTAAATTCAAGCACCAGGCAGCAGCTCTCAAAGGATCTCAGACCCAAATGTCTTCTTTTATTTTATATAGACCTGGACATTTTATTTCGCTCTGGATCGTGTTTGTTGCAAAAAAAATATGAAGGTGCCCGGTTGATTGGACAATTCATAAACTGCAAAAGCGAATGGTGTCATGGATCTGCCTAGCAACAGGTTTATCCCACAACAGGTACAAATCTGCTGCGTGACAGCAGTAACACGAATGTAACAAGTCATGATGGGATATGACCTGCCAGCAACAGGTGTCATGAGCCCAGAATAGAAAGAAATCTGCCTAGCGATGGCACCAGCCAGTGATGGTCTCTGGGCCTGCTGCAAATCTCCGTGCCAGATGGGTCAAGTTCCGTCGATTTGACCACAGGTCACGACGGCGTAAATCAAAGTAGCTTTTGAACGGCGCCAACCAGTCGTGCTAGCTGACACCAGCAAGCGAGGAGTTAGGGGTCGGCGTGGGAGGGCCGTCGCAGAATAGACGGCACAGCCGTGGCTGGGGGGACATTGCGGGTGCCGGTGGCGGATGCCCCCCAGGGCCGGGGGTGCGTGGCGGTGCCGGGGTGGGGGTGGGGAGGGGACCGGGAATGCCAGGGAGAGGATCGGGGAGTGCCGGGAAGGGGAGTGCCGGGCAGGGGATTGGGGAGTGCCGGGGAGGGGATCGGGGAGTGCCGGGGAGGGCATCGTGGAGTGCCGGGGAGGGGATCGGGGAGTGCCGGGGAGGGAGTGCCGGGGAGGGGATCGGTGAGTGCCGGGGAGGGCATCGGGGAGTGCCGGGGAGGGGATCGGGGAGTGCCGGGGAGGGGATCGGGGAGTGCCGGGGAGGGAGTGCCGGGGAGGGGATCGGTGAGTGCCGGGGAGGGGATCGGGGAGTGCCGGGGAGGGGATCGGGGAGTGCCGGGGAGGGAGTGCCGGGGAGGGGATCGGTGAGTGCCGGGGAGGGGGTCGGGGAGTGCCGGGGAGGGGATCGGGGAGTGCCAGGGAGGGGATCGGGGAGTGCCAGGGAGGGGATCGGGGAGTGCCAGGGAGGGGATCGGGGAGTGCCAGGGAGGGGATCGGGGAGTGCCAGGGAGGGGATCGGGGAGTGCCAGGGAGGGGATTGGGGAGTGCCGGGGCGGGGATCGGGGAGCGCCGGGGAGGGGATCGGGGAATGCCGGGGTGGGGAGAGCCAGGGAGGGGATTGGGGAGTGCCAGGGAGAGGATCGGGGAGTGCCGGGGAGAGGAGTGCCGGGCAGGGGATCGGGGAGTGCCAGGGAGTGGATCGGGGAGTGCCGGGGAGGGAGTGCCAGGAAGGCGAGTGCTGGGGAGGGGATCGGGGAGTGACGGGGAGGGGAGAGCCGGGGAGGGGATCGGGGAGTGCCGGGGAGGGAGTGCCAGGAAGGCAAGTGCCAGGGAGGGGATCGGGGAGTGCTGGGGAGGGGAGGGGAAAGCCGGGGAGGGGATCGGAGAGTGCCGGGGAGGGGATCGGAGAGTGCCGGGGAGGGGAGGGGAGAGCCGGGGAAGGGATCGGGGAGTGCCAGGGAGGGGATCGGGGAGTGCCGGGGAGAGGAGTGCCGGGCAGGGGATCGGGGAGTGCCGGGGAGGGCATCAGGGAGTGCCGGGGAGGGGATCGGGGAGTGCCGGGGAGGGAGTGCCAGGAAGGCGAGTGCTGGGGAGGGGATCGGGGAGTGACGGGGAGGGGAGAGCCGGGGAGGGGATCGGGGAGTGCCGGGGAGGGAGTGCCAGGAAGGCGAGTGCCGAGGAGGGGATCGTGGAGTGCCGGGGAGGGAGTGCCAGGAAGGCGAGTGCCGGGGAGGGGAGGGGAGAGCCGGGGAAGGGATCAGGGAGTGCCAGGGAGGGGATCGGGGAGTGCCAGGGAGGGGATCGGGGAGTGCCAGGGAGGGGAGTGTCGGGGAGGGGAGTGCCAACCAGTCGTGCTAGCTGACACCAGCAAGCGAGGAGTTAGGGGTCGGCGAGGGAAGGCCGTCGCAGAATAGACGGCACAGCCGTGGCTGGGGGGTCATTGCGGGTGCCGGTGGCGGATGCCCCCCAGGGCCGGGGGTGCGTGGCGGTGGTGGGGGTGGGTGGGTGGGGTGGGGATGGGACCTGGAATGCCAGGGAGGGGATCGGGAGTGCCGGAGAGGGGAGTGCTGGGCAGGGGAGTGCCGGGCAGGTGATTGGGGAGGGGATTGGGGAGTGCCGTGGAGGGAGTGCCAGGGAGGGGAGAGCCAGGGAAGAGATCGGGGAGTGCCGGTGGGGGGATCGGGGAGTGCCGTGGAGGGAGTGCCAGGAAGGCGAGTGCCGGGGAGGGGATTGGGGAGTGCCGGGGAGGGGATCGGGGAGTGCCAGGGAGGGGAGTGTCGGGGAGGGGAGTGCCAACCAGTCGTGCTAGCTGACACCAGCAAGCGAGGAGTTAGGGGTCGGCGAGGGAAGGCCGTCGCAGAATAGACGGCACAGCCGTGGCTGGGGGGTCATTGCGGGTGCCGGTGGCGGATGCCCCCCAGGGCCGGGGGTGCGTGGCGGTGGTGGGGGTGGGTGGGTGGGGTGGGGATGGGACCTGGAATGCCAGGGAGGGGATCGGGAGTGCCGGAGAGGGGAGTGCCGGGCAGGGGAGTGCCGGGCAGGTGATTGGGGAGGGGATTGGGGAGTGCCGTGGAGGGAGTGCCAGGGAGGGGAGAGCCAGGGAAGAGATCGGGGAGTGCCGGTGGGGGGATCGGGGAGTGCCGTGGAGGGAGTGCCAGGAAGGCGAGTGCCGGGGAGGGGATTGGGGAGTGCCGGGGAGGGGAGGGGAGAGCCGGGGAGGGGATCGGGGAGTGCCGGGGCGGGGAGAGCCCGGGAGGGGATCGGGGAGTGCCGGGGAGGGGAGGGGAGAGCCGGGGAGGGGATCGGGGAGTGCCGGGGTGGGGAGAGCCCGGGAGGGGATCGGGGAGTGCCGGAGAGGGGAGTGCCGGGCAGGTGATCGGGGAGGGGATCGGGGAGTGCCAGGAAGGGATCGGGGAGTGCCAGGGAGGGCATCGCGGAGTGCCGGTGAGGGCATCTGGGAGTGCCGGGGAGGGGAGGGGAGAGCCGGGGAGGGGATCGGGGAGTGCCGGGGCGGGAGAGCCCGGGAGGGGATCGGGGAGTGCCGGGGAGGGGAGGGGAGAGCCGGGGAGGGGATCGGGGAGTGCCGGGGCGGGGAGAGCCCGGGAGGGGATCGGGGAGTGCCGGAGAGGGGAGTGCCGGGCAGGTGATCGGGGAGGGGATCGGGGAGTGCCAGGAAGGGATCGGGGAGTGCCAGGGAGGGCATCGCGGAGTGCCGGGGAGGGCATCTGGGAGTGCCGGGGAGGGGATTGGTGAGTGCCGGGGAGGGGAGAGCCCGGGAGGGGATCGGGGAGTGCCGGGGAGCGTATCGGGGAGTGCCGGGGAGGGGAGAGCCAGGGAAGGGATCGGGGAGTGCCGGGGAGGGGATCAGGGAGTGCCGGGGAGGGAGTGCCAGGAAGGCGAGTGCTGGGGAGGGGATCGGGGAGTGACGGGGAGGGGAGAGCCGGGGAGGGGATCGGGGAGTGCCGGGGAGGGAGTGCCAGGAAGGCGAGTGCCGAGGAGGGGATCGGGGAGTGCCGGGGAGGGAGTGCCAGGAAGGCGAGTGCTGGGGAGGGGATCGGGGAGTGACGGGGAGGGGAGAGCCGGGGAGGGGATCGGGGAGTGCCGGGGAGGGAGTGCCAGGAAGGCGAGTGCCGAGGAGGGGATCGGGGAGTGCCGGGGAGGGAGTGCCAGGAAGGCGAGTGCCGGGGAGGGGAGGGGAGAGCCGGGGAAGGGATCAGGGAGTGCCAGGGAGGGGATCGGGGAGTGCCAGGGAGGGGAGTGTCGGGGAGGGGAGTGCCAACCAGTCGTGCTAGCTGACACCAGCAAGCGAGGAGTTAGGGGTCGGCGAGGGAAGGCCGTCGCAGAATCGACGGCACAGCCGTGGCTGGGGGGTCATTGCGGGTGCCGGTGGCGGATGCCCCCCAGGGCCGGGGGTGCGTGGCGGTGCCGGGGGTGGGGGTGGGTGGGGTGGGGATGGGACCTGGAATGCCAGGGAGGGGATCGGGAGTGCCGGAGAGGGGAGTGCCGGGCAGGGGAGTGCCGGGCAGGTGATCGGGGATGGGATCGGGGAGTGCCGGGGAGGGGATTGGGGAGTGCCAGGGAGGGGATCGGGGAGTGCCGGGGAGGGGAGAGCCAGGGAAGAGATCGGGGAGTGCCGGTGGGGGGATCGGGGAGTGCCGTGGAGGGAGTGCCAGGAAGGCGAGTGCCGGGGAGGGGATTGGGGAGTGCCGGGGAGGGGAGGGGAGAGCCGGGGAGGGGATCGGGGAGTGCCGGGGCGGGGAGAGCCCGGGAGGGGATCGGGGAGTGCCGGAGAGGGCATCTGGGAGTGCCGGGGAGGGGACAGCCCGGGAGGGGATCGGGGAGTGCCGGAGAGGGGAGTGCCGGGCAGGTGATCGGGGAGGGGATCGGGGAGTGCCAGGAAGGGATCGGGGAGTGCCAGGGAGGGCATCGCGGAGTGCCGGGGAGGGCATCTGGGAGTGCCGGGGAGGGGATTGGTGAGTGCCGGGGAGGGGAGAGCCCGGGAGGGGATCGGGGAGTGCCGGGGAGCGTATCGGGGAGTGCCGCGGAGGGGAGAGCCAGGGAAGGGATCGGGGAGTGCCGGGGAGGGGATCGGGGAGTGCCGGGGATGGGATCGGGGAGTGCCGGGGAGGGGATCGGGGAGTGCCGGGGAGGGGATCAGGGAGTGCCGGGGAGGGGATCGGGGAGTGCCGGGGATGGGATCGGGGAGTGCCGGGGAGGGGATCGGGGAGTGCCAGGGAGGGGATCGGGGAGTGCCAGGGAGGGGATCGGGGAGTGCCAGGGAGGGGATCGGGGAGTGCCAGGGAGGGGATTGGGGAATGCCGGGGAGGGGAGAGCCGGGGAGGGGATCGGGGAGTGCCGGGGAGGGGATTGGGGAGTGCCAGGGAGGGGATTGGGGAGTGCCGGGGCGGGGATCGGGGAGCGCCGGGGAGGAGATTGGGGAATGCCGGGGAGGGGAGAGCCGGGGAGGGGATCGGGGAGTGCCAGGGAGAGGATCGGGGAGTGCCGGGGAGAGGAGTGCCGGGCAGGGGATCGGGGAGTGCCAGGGAGTGGATCAGGGAGTGCCGGGGAGGGAGTGCCAGGAAGGCGAGTGCCGGGGAGGGGATCGGGGAGTGCTGGGGAGGGGAGGGGAAAGCCGGGGAGGGGATCGGAGAGTGCCGGGGAGGGGAGGGGAGAGCCGGGGAAGGGATCGGGGAGTGCCGGGGAGGGAGTGCCAGGAAGGCGAGTGCTGGGGAGGGGATCGGGGAGTGACGGGGAGGGAGTGCCAGGAAGGCGAGTGCCGGGGAGGGGAGGTGAGAGCCGGGGAAGGGATCAGGGAGTGCCAGGGAGGGGATTGGGGAGTGCCAGGGAGGGGAGTGTCGGGGAGGGGAGTGCCAACCAGTCGTGCTAGCTGACACCAGCAAGCGAGGAGTTAGGGGTCGGCGAGGGAAGGCCGTCGCAGAATAGACGGCACAGCCGTGGCTGGGGGGTCATTGCGGGTGCCGGTGGCGGATGCCCCCCCAGGGCCGGGGGTGCGTGGCGGTGGTGGGGGTGGGTGGGTGGGGTGGGGATGGGACCGGGAATGCCAGGGAGGGGATCGGGAGTGCCGGAGAGGGGAGTGCCGGGCAGGTGATCGGGGGTGGGATCGGGGAGTGCCAGGGAGGGGATCGGGGAGTGCCGGGGAGGGGAGAGCCAGGGAAGAGATCGGGGAGTGCCGGTGGGGGGATCGGGGAGTGCCGTGGAGGGAGTGCCAGGAAGGCGAGTGCCGGGGAGGGGATTGGGGAGTGCCGGGGAGGGGAGGGGAGAGCCGGGGAGGGGATCGGGGAGTGCCGGGGCGGGGAGAGCCCGGGAGGGGATCGGGGAGTGCCGGAGAGGGGAGTGCCGGGCAGGTGATCGGGGAGGGGATCGGGGAGTGCCGGGAAGGGATCGGGGAGTGCCAGGGAGGGCATCGCGGAGTGCCGGGGAGGGCATCTGGGAGTGCCGGGGAGGGGATTGGTGAGTGCCGGGGAGGGGAGAGCCCGGGAGGGGATCGGGGAGTGCCGGGGAGCGTATCGGGGAGTGCCGGGGAGGGGAGAGCCAAGGAAGGGATCGGGGAGTGCCGGGGAGGGGATCAGGGAGTGCCGGGGAGGGGATCGGGGAGCGCTGGGGAGGGGATCGGGGAGTGCCGGGGAGGGGATCGGGGAGTGCCGGATAGGGGAGAGCGAGGGAGGGGATTGGGGAGTGCCGGGGAGGGGATCGGTGAGTGCCGGGGAGGGGATCGGGGAGAGCCGGGGAGGGGAGTGCCGGGGAGGGGATCGGGAGTGCCGGGGAGGAGATCGGGGAGTGCCGGGGAGGGGATCGGGGAGTGCCGGGGAGGGGAGTGCCGGGGAGGGGACCGGGAGTGCCGGGGAGGGGATCGGGAAGTGCCGGGGAGGGGAGTGCCTGGGAGGGGATTGGGGAGTGCCGGGGAGGGGATCGGGGAGTGCCGGGGAGGGGATCGGGGAGTGCCGGGGAGGGGAGCGTCGGGGAGTGGAGAGCCGGGGAGGGGAGAGCCGGGAGGGGATCAGGGAGTGCCAAGGGGGGGATCTGGGAGAGCCGGGGAGGGGATCATGGTTGCCGGGGAGGGGTATGCCGGGGAGGGGATTGGGGAGTGCCGGTGTGGTGATCGGGGAGAGCCGGGGAATGCCTGGGAGGGCAGTGCCGGGGAGGGGAGTGCCGGGGAGGGGAGAGCCGGGAAGGGGATCAGGGAGTGCCGGCGTGGGGATCGGGGAGAGCCGGGGAGGGGATCGGGGACTGCCGGGGAGGGGAGTGGTGGGGAGGGGATCGGGGAGTGCCGGGGAGGGGAGAGCCAGGGAAGGGATCGGGGAGTGCTGGTGTGGGGATCGGGGAGCGCCGGGGAGGGGATCGGGGAGCGCCGGGGAGGGGATCGGGGAGTGCCGTGGAGGGGATCGGGGTGCGCCGGGGAGGGGATCGGGGAGTGCCGTGGAGGGTGTGCCAGGAAGGCGAGTGCCGGGGAGGGGAGGGGGGAGCCGGGGAAGGGATCAGGGAGTGCCAGGGAGGGTATCGGGGAGTGCCGGGGAGGGGATCGGGGAGTGCCGGTGTGGTGATCGGGGAGAGCCGGGGAATGCCTGGGAGGGCAGTGCCGGGGAGGGGAGTGCCGGGGAGGGGAGTGCCGGGGAGGGGAGAGCCGGGAAGGGGATCAGGGAGTGCCGGCGAGGGGATCGGGGAGAGCCGGGGAGGGGATCGGGGAGTGCCAGGGAGGGGAGTGTCGGGGAGGGGAGTGCCGGGGAGGGGAGTGCCGGGGAGGGGAGAGCCGGGAAGGGGATCAGGGAGTGCCGGCGTGGGGATCGGGGAGAGCCGGGGAGGGGATCGGGGACTGCCGGGGAGGGGAGTGCTGGGGAGGGGATCGGAGAGTGCCGGAGAGGGGATCGGGGTGTGCCGGGGAGTGCCGGGGAGGGGAGAGCCAGGGAAGGGATCGGGGAGTGCTGGTGAGGGGATCGGGGAGCGCCGGGGAGGGGATCGGGGAGTGCCGTGGAGGGGATCGGGGTGCGCCGGGGAGGGGATCGGGGAGTGCCGTGGAGGGTGTGCCAGGAAGGCGAGTGCCGGGGAGGGGAGGGGGGAGCCGGGGAAGGGATCAGGGAGTGCCAGGGAGGGTATCGGGGAGTGCCGGGGAGGGGATCGGGGAGTGCCGTGGAGGGAGTGCCAGGAAGGCGAGTGCCGGGGAGGGGATCGGGGAATGCCGGGGAGGGCAGTGACGGGGAGGGGAGTGCCGGGGACGGGATCAGGGAGAGCCGGGGAGGGGACCGGGGAGTGCCGGGGAGGGGAGAGCCGGCGTGGGGATCGGGGAGTGCCGGGGAGGGGATCGGGAAGTGCCAGGGAGGGGAGTGCCGCTCTTCTACATGTTGCCCCATGGGAGCTGGAGGAGGAGCGTGCCAGGGAGGCGGCTGAGGCTGCCGCAGAGGAGCGTGCCACAGAGGGGCAGGTGGCAGCCACCCAGGCTGGAGGGCCTTCGCCTGACAGGACGAGGGGGAGGAGGAGGAGGAGGTGGTGGTGCCACAGCGACGGAGGCGCCCGATGAGGCCCCGTGTGTACCGGCGTTGCTCGTCGTACCAGGACCTCACAGGGTGAGCCAGGAAACTGTCACCCGTATCTGCCACCTGATGGCACACCTGGCACCGTGTGGGACTAGGGGAGGACACCCTCTCCCTGTGGACGTCAAGGTGACGGTGGCCCTGAACCTTTATGCCACGGGTCGTTCCAGTCGCCGAGTGTCCGGCATTTCCCAGACATCGGTGCACAGGTGCATCTGGGCAGTGACAGACGCCCTATGTGCCATTGAGGAGCACTACATCCAGTTCCCTGTGGACCGCGCCCACCAGGATGCCCGGGCAGCGGGCTTCGCTGCCATGGCCAGCATACCCATGGTCCAGGGGGCGATTGATGGGGTGCACATCGCCATGCGGCCACCAGCGGATAACAGGGCGGTGTTCATGAACAGGAAGGAGGTCTACTCCATGAACAAGCAGGTGGTCTGTGACCAACGCATGAAGATCGTCACGTCTGCGCCCGGTACCCGGGCAGTGTACATCACACGTTCATATTGGCACAATCATTCATCCCCGCCATGTTTGAGGGATACCCCCCCTCGGCTGAGGGGCTGGTTGCTGGGCGACAAGGGTTGCCCATTGCGGTCGTGTCTGATGACGCCTGTACGGAAGCCACAGACCAACGTGGAGACCCGCTACAACGATGCCCATGCAGAGACCAGGGGTGTGGTCGAGAGGTGCTTTGGGCTGCTGAAGATGCGCTTCAGGAGCCTGGACCGCTCTGGAGGGGCCCTCTAGTACCCGTCAGATAGGATCGGCCGTGTCGTTGTGGTCTGCTGCATCCTGCACAACATAGCCCAGCAGAGGGGTGATGTGCTGGAGGCAGAGGAGGGGGAGGAGGAGGAGCAACACAACGAAGGGCAGGCCTCCCCAGATGAGGAGGGGGGGTGGGGGGGCGGGGGGGAGGGGGGGGGCGGGGTGGGCAATGTACGGGACAGACAGGCTAGACAAGGACGGGGGCTGCCAACCGATACCAGGTGGGCCAGCGGGCACGGGAGGAGTTGATAGCCGTACGGTTCACAGACTGGGGGGGGGGGGGGGGATTCGCTGAGTATGGTGAACCACTGTTGCACCTATATTAGGTGATGTATGGTAGGACCTGTACTACAGGTTCGCCGGTAGTCCCTGCCTGCTGGCTCCGCCCAGTAGGCGGGATATAAATATGTGTGTCCTCCGTGCAGCATCAATTTCGCAAGCTGCTGTGGGAGGCCACACACCTTAGAGCAATAAAGCCTCAGTTGTATTCAACTCTCGTCTTTGTGCAATTGATCGTGCATCAATTTATTGCTCTAAGATTTTCAGAAGATGGACCTCCGAATCAAGCCGGATCGCCTGCAGCTGGATCCGCAATCAAGCGACGCCAAAAAGGACTTTCAGCACTGTCTAGCTTGTTTCGAGGCGTACATCAACTCGGCGACAAGCCCTGTTCCGGAGGCTCAGACGATACAGATCCTGTACTCAAGGTTGAGCTCCAACGTCTTTCCGCTGATCCAGGACACCCCGAACTACGCCGAAGCCATGACGCTTCTCAAAGAAAATTACGCCTAGAAGACGAACACACTCTTCGCCAGGCACGCACTCGCCACTCGCTCCCAACTCCCTGGTGAGTCCATAGAAGACTTCTGGCGGGCCCTAATCCCACTCGTCCGGGACTGTGACTGTCAGGCCGTTACGGCCATGGAACATTCAAACCTCCTTATGCGGGACGCGTTCGTTATGGGGATTGGGTCGGACCTCATACGCCAAAGACTTCTAGAGGGGGCACTCTCGATCTCACAGAGACAAAGAAGCTAGTGCTGTCTATGACAGTCGCCTCGCGCAATATCCAGGCCTACACCCCCAGCCGTGCGGCCCACCCTTCCTACGCATTGTGGACCCCACAGCCGGCTGCCCCAGCGGGGGCCTTACCCAGCCAATACGCCTGCACCACGCGCCAGCCAGCGAACTCCGGGAGTCCCGATGTTACTTTTGCGGCCAGCAGAAACACCCTCGCCAACGCTGCCCGGCCCGCGCTGCCCTTTGTAAGGCTTGCGGTAAGAAGGGGCACTTCGCCGCAGTGTGCCAGGCCCGCGCAGTCGCCACTATCGCCCCCACCACCCTCGTTTACGGACAATGGGGGCCACCATCTTCCCCTCCGCACAACATGTGCGGCCCATGGGCGCAGTCATCTTTTCCAACCCCAGCCACGTACGGCCCATGGGCGCCGCCATTTTGTCCTCCCCAAGATCTTCAGGTGCCGTCATCTTGTCTCCCCCATGGCACATGGGCACCGCCAGCGTTCCAGGACCCATGCCCCCCGGGCACCCCATCATCCAACACCAGCGACGACCAACCACGACTCGCCTCAGTGACCATCGACCAATCTCATCCGCACAACCTGGCTACCGCATCGACCAGTGTTAAAATCAATGGATACGTGACCTCTTGCCTGCTGGACTCCGGGAGCACCGGAAACTTCATCCACCCGGATACGGTCAGGCGCTGCTCCCTCGCGGTACACCCTGCCAACCAAAGAATCTCCCTGGCCTCCGGATCCCATTCTGTGACAATCCGGGGGTACTTTACAGTCACACTCATGGTCTAGGGCGTAGAATTCAGCGGCTTCCACCTCTACGTCCTCCCTAACCTCTGCGCTGCCCTACTACTCGGCCTGGACTTCCAGTTAACCACCAGAGCCTAACCCTGAAATTCGGTGGGTCCCGACCACCCCTTACTGTGTGCGGCCTCGCGACCCTAAAGGTCAATCCGCCTTCCCTCTTCGCAAATCTAACCCCGGATTGCAAACCCGTCGCCACCAGGAGCAGAGGGTACAGCACCCAGGACAAGACCTTCATCAGGTCCGAAGTCCAGCGGCTGCTTCGGGAAGGCACCATCGAGGCCAGCAACAGCCCCTGGAGAGCTCAAGTGGTAGTAGTTAAAACTGGGGAGAAACACAGAATGGTCGTGGACTACAGCCAGACCATCAATCGGTATACGCAGCTCGACGTGTACCCCCTCCCATGCATATATAATTTGGTCAATCAGATTGTACAGTACCGGGTCTTCTCAGGGACCGTCCATACACTGCCTTCGAGGCAGATGGTCGCCTCTCTCACTTCCTCAGGATTCCCTTCGGCGTCACCAACGGGGTCTCGGTCTTCCAAAGGTAGATGGGCCGAATGGGCGACCAGTACGGTTTGCGGGCCACCTTTCCGTACCTAGACAACGTCACCATCTGCAGCCATGATCAGCAGGACCACGATGCCAACCTTGCCAAATGTCTCCACACCGCCACTCTCCTAAACCTCACCTACAACAAGGAGAAGTGTGTGTTCAGCACGAACCGCTTAGCCATCCTCGGCTATGTGGTTCAGAACAGAGTTCTGGGGCCCGATCCCGACTGCCTGTGCCCCCCTCATGGAGCTCCCCTTCCCCACTGCCCCAAGGCCCTCAAACGCTGCCCGGGGTTCTTTTCATACTGTGCTCAGTGGGTCCCAAACTAAGCGGACAAGGCCCGCCCACTCATTCAGTCCACCCATTTTCCCCTGACCTCCGAGGCACAACAGGCCTTCGCCCGTATCAGTGCCGATATCGCCAAGGCCGGGATGCATGCAGTAGATGAGACACTGCCCTTTCAAGTGGAGAGAAACGCATCAGACATCGCCCTAGCCCCCACCCTCAATCAGGCAGGCAGACCCGTGGCATTCTTTTCCGGCACCCTTCATGCCTCAGAAATTCAACACTCATCTGTTGAGAAGGAGGCCCAAGCTATCGTTGAAGCTGTGCGGCATTGGAGGCATTACCTGGCTGGCAGGAGATTCACTCTCCTCACTGACCAACGGTCGGTAGCCCTCATGTTCAATAAGACACAGCGGCACAAGATCAAAAATGATAAGATCTTGAGGTGGAGAATTGAGCTCTCCACCTACAATTACGCGATTTTATATCGCCCCGGCAAGCTCAACGAGCCCCCAGACGCCCTAACCCGAGGTACATGTGCCAGCGCACAAGTAGACCGACTCCGGGCCCTGCACGACAGCCTTTGTCACCCGGGAGTCACACGGTTATACCATTTTATAAAGGCCCGCAATCTGCCCTACTCCGTCGAGGAAGTACGGACAATCACCAGAGACTGCCAGGTCTGCGCGGAGTGCTAGCCACACTTCTACCAGCCGGACCGTGCGTGCCTGATGAAGGCTCCCGCCCCTTTGAGCGCTTCAGCGCCCCTCCCCTCCACCGACCGTAACACGTATATTCTCAGTGTGGTCGATGAGTACTCCAGATTCCCCTTCGCCATCCCATGCCCCGATCTGACGTCTGCCACCGTCATCAAAGCCCTAAACACTATCTTCGCTCTGTTCGGTTTCCCCGCCTACATCCACAGTGACAGGGGATCCTCCTTTATGAGTGATGAGCTGCGTCAGTTCCTGCTCAGCAGGGGCATCGCCTCCAGCAGGACGACAAGCTATAACCCCCGGGGAAATGGACAGGTAGAAAGGGAGAACTGGACGATATGGAGGGCCGTCCAATTGGCCCTACGGTCCAGGAACCTCCCGGCCTCCCGCTGGCAGGAGGTCCTCCCTGATGCACTACACTCCATTCGGTTACTATTGTGCATCGCCACTAACAACACATCCCATGAACGTCTTTTTGCCTTCCCCAGGAAGTCCACATCCGGGGTGTCCCTCCCAACTTGGCTCACAGCTCCAGGACTCGTCCTTCTCCGTAGGCACATCCGAATCCACAAGGCGGACCCATTGGTGGAAAGGATGCAATTGCTCCATGCCAACCCCCAGTATGCTTACGTGGCGTGCCCCGACGGCCGCCAGGATACTGTCTCCCTCAGGGACCTGGCACCAGCAGGTTCCACACAAGCCCCCCAGGACCATCCGTCCTCCCCCTGCCCACGCCCGAGGATGAAGAGGATTTCGGCGTGCTCCCGGAGTCACCGAAAACCAGACCAGCATCGGCATCGCCGCCACCACTGCGTCGCTCCCAGCGGCACATCAAGGCCCCGGACCGGTTAAACCTCTAACTGGTCCACTGGACTTCAAAAGACATTTCTTTTTCTCACAAAATTGTACATGAAAACATTCAGTTGTTGTATATAATTCTCCACCCCCCCCCGCCGGACACAACTTTAACAGGGGGTGAATGTGGTAAACCACTGTTGCACCTATATTAGGTGACGTATGGTAGGACCTGTACTACAGGTACGACGGTAGTCCCTGCCTGCTGGCTCCACCCAGTAGGCGGAGTATAAATATGTGTGTCCTCTGTGCAGCAGCCATTTTGCCAGCTGCTGTGGGAGGCCACACATCTTAGAGCAATAAAGCCTCAGTTGTATTCAATTCTCGTATTTGTGCATTTGATCGTACATCACTGAGCATGGGCATGGACAGCACAGTATGGCACCACCCCACCACCCACACCCTGCCCACCACCCCACCACCCACACCCCACCCACCAACCCACCACCCGCCCCCCGTCCACCACTGCAGCACCCACATGCACACCACCCCTCCATTGCACATCCACCTGCGGCACAATGGGAGGGGCTCACATGGTCGCCAGTGGAAGCGGATCTATTGCAGGCCATGGAGGATGATGACAACCCGCTCCACGATGAGCTCCAGGCTCTACATCGTTAGACAATGTCTGACTCATGACCGCAGTAACACCCTCTACCTGGACCGTCCCGGCATACAGCCTTGACACTGCAGCGTACGGACCAGTTGTCTGCCCTGGGACGGGATGGCGAGGGCGACCCGGGGGGAGTGATACACACTCACCTGAGCTCGTTGTCCTATCACTCCCCACACACACACTGGCGCTCACCTCACACCCACCCCACACGTATCGGACAGAGCACAGAGGCAGCTCCTGTAGGTGTGAAAGTGATTTTAATTACAAACACGTGCCCTAGCCCCTATGACTAATCTAGGCCCTGCACCCGTGCCAACTTACTCAGTGTCTAATTGTTTGGCCTCATGGGCCCTATGACTATGTCTTGGTGGTTCCCCAGACGGTGCAGCAGAACTGGAGGCGGACTCCTGTGATTCCTGCCCTGTGACTAGCGTCCCCTTTGGCGGCCGTTTCCTGGAGCGGCCTGGCCTGTGTGGGCCAGGCTGCGGCTCGGCCGACCAAGATAGCGTGGTGCCAGCCTATTCTGACCGTTGCCCACCAGATGCACCAGGGAGGGAAGGGGGGAGTCTGAGGTGTCGAGGTGTTCCGGGCCCTCCCCTGCAGGGGGACCCGAATGTGCCTCAGTACCCCCTCCTCCCTCGGGGTGCACGATGGTCAGAGATGCTAACGGACCCAGCACCCGCGGCACCCCCGGCACCTGGTGCTGCCAGTCCTGGAGGCCCGCCCTTGTATCAACAAGGGTCTGCAAGATTGCAGCCATGGAGCTCAGGGAGTTGGACATCCCTGTCTGTGTCTGGGCGACGCCGGCCAGCACCTGGGCAATGGCGCCGATGCCCTCAGCGATGGCCTGCTGAGAATGGGCCATGACTTCTGAGACTGGGCCATGGCTTCTGAGACTGGGCCATGGCTTCTGAGACTGGGCCATGGCCTGCTGAGACTGGGCCATGGCTTCTGAGACTGGGCCATGGCCTCTGGACCGGGCCACGGCATTGAGCGCCTCTGCGATCTGCAGCTGGCTCTGGCTCATGGCTTCTTGTGAGAGGGCAGCCATGTCCTGGGCCTCGGACGCCGCCTGCACAGAAAGCTCCAGGCCTTGAATACTGCTCCCCATGTCTGACATGTCGCACCCATTGCCTCCACTGCGGATGCCACCCATGCGGTTTTGGCCTGGGTGGCACGCATGACCAGCACCACTACCTGCGTCTGCAAATGCTGAAAGCCAGCCGTCACCCCCTTTGATCGCCCCGGGTCCCTGCCTGCATCGGGTCTATGGGTGGGTGTGGCAACTCCAGGAACCCGGGACCTGACTGGGCGGCAGCTGGTTGCTGGGGCTGGGCTGCCCTCCGACCGTTTGGCCCCTTGGCTGTTCCTACCTCCACCTGCTGTACCGGGACGGGTGTGTGGTGCGCACCAGTGAGTGTCCCAGAAGCCTCATCGCTAAAGTGCCCAACCGAGGTGAGTGTCTCTGCGATGGTGGCGGGTGTAGGACGTAGCAGTGGCGCCATGTCGAGGTCCTCATCGGACCCGAAGTCCGGGGTCCCCTGCGATGGCGTTTCCTCTCCGTCCATCCCCTGTGTGTGGGTGTCCCGGGTGTGTGTGTCCTGTCTTTCGGTGTCCTGGGTGGGTGTGTCCTGTGTGTCAGTGTCCTGGGTGGTTGTGTCCTGTCTGTCAGTGTCGTGGGTCGACTGGGACGGGGGCCTGTTGGTGTGGCTGCCCTCCCCGTCGATAGTTGTGGCCCTAAGGCGTCGCCGCTCTGGCACTAGATGGGGGCGGCGTACGCCTGATGGTCCAGGTCTATCCCTGACTCGTGGGCGCCCCGGCACTGGGTGGGGGCATCGTATGCCTGATGGCCAAGGTCGGTCCCTGTCTTGTGGGCACCCCGGCACGTCCTGGGGGCGGTTGGCTTCCGCAGGGACGGGTGGGTCGACGTTTGGTCCTGCAATACACAATAGAGCATGCATGGTTCGACACGCAGATGGTGGGGGGAAGGGGGAAAGGGGGATCATGGGAGGGGTGGGAGGGGGGCAGGCAGTGGTGGGTCTCACTTGGTGCTGCGCCCCCGACCTCTGCTTCTCGGGTCCACTTGCAAGGTCCAGGGCCCTCTCTTCATGAACGGGGAGGGGGTGTAATTCAGGTGGACCCCCTCCGGTCCTGTCACGCTCCCGAATTGTTATGGGCCGCTTCTCCTGTTGGGGGTGGGTGACAGAGATAAAAGTCAACAGTGTTAGGCGGACATTGCAGACCAGCGGTTGCGTGTATGTTGGCATAGGTTCACAGCCCATCCTGCCCATGCAGCTTGCATGGATGGGTGCAGCCATGTCGGTTTCAGCTAGGGCTGTGCCACCCATCCTGGGGGAGCGGGGGGGGGGGGGGGAATGGGGGAGGTACCCACTCTGGCTGCCCTGACTAGGTCATTGACCACCTTGTGGCACTGGCTGCTTGTCCTGGCTGTTACGGCCACGGCACTGACGGCCTCTGCCACCTCCCTCCACAGGCGGCAGGTAATGTTTGGTGCGATCCTGCGGCTGTGCCCAGGGTACAGGGCCTCCCTCCGCTTCTCCACTGCGTCCAGGAGCGCCTCGATGTCCCGCTCCTGGAACCTCGGCGCTGCGCGGCAGGCGGCCATGTTCCAGCGTTGCCGTCTCTCCCCCGGTTGCGTCTTTTGTCGAGTGACGCCGCGCGGCGTCAATGTTACCACGCGTATCTATGACCCCGTTCCGGGTCACGCCGTCGCGCTTGGCATCACCGGTGCTGCGGAGGATTCCACTACTTCCGGTTGGCCCGACGCCGGAGTGCTTCGCGCGTTTTTGACGCCAGTGTCGGGTCATTGCGCTGATTTCGGAGAATCCCGCTTATATATAGTTGCCAGCACCCTCAGAAGCAGAAAGGCAGTTTTACACCTAACAGTCAGAGAGGCCAGTTTTAATCTAAAAGTCTGTGAGACCGGACTCCAATCTAATAGCCTGGAGCCTAGACTAGCATCTAAGTCTTAGAGCCAAGGGCATGCAGAAACCTTTGTAAAGGCAATTTAAATATTTTCTGCTGGAAAAAGACTTTCCCCAGACTTGACTATCCATATTGTATTGTGTGGTAACTATAATCTGGATTTGACTTATAAATTTATTTAATGTGGATTTAATTGGGTGGTTCGGTAGCGCAATGGTTAGCACCCAGAGAATTATGAGGTGTCTAGATAGGGTAGACAGCAAAGACCTGTTTCCCCTAGTCGAAAGGTCAATTACATGGGGACATAGATTAAAGATTTTTAGTGGAAGGATTAGATGAGACATGAGGAAAAAGCTTTTCATCCAGAAGGTGGTGAACATCTGGAATTCATTGCCTAAATTGGTTTTTGAGGCTGAAATGCCCAACTCATGAAATAGCTACCTGGACCTGCACCTGCAGTGCTGGAACCTGCACGGCTACAGACCCGGTGCTGGCAAGTGGGATTAAAATGAATGGCTAGTTTCTTTTATCTCTCTTCTTTAGCCGCCACAGGCACAATGGGTTGTATGGTCTCATTCTGCGCTGCAATGTTTCTATGGTCCAATGATTCCCTACGTGCTTCCACAATGTCTTTATTTTTAGGGAGCCAATGGCGTAAGCAATTCTCAATCCAGAAATGCAAATATCTTGGGCGCGATTCTCCGCTCCAGCGACTAAGTGCCCACGCCGTCGTGAACGCCGTTGAGTTTCACGACGGCGCGAAATGGCCCCGATCGCGATCGATTCAATGCCCGAAAATGGGCTAGGAGCGGGGCCACGAGGAACTCGGGGGGCATGGCGCGAAAGCAGCGTCGTAAGCGCGGGACGCCCGAATGACGCATCACTGCGCCATAAATGGCGTGATCGGCGCACGGAAGGACCCGGAGGAGGAGAAGGAGGAGAGATGGCTGAGCCCCGACGAGCCGCACCGAGGTTCCGGGACACGGACCTGGACACCCTCCTCGATGAGGTAGAAAACCGAAGGGCCATCCTCTGCCCAAGGCGTGGGCATCGCCAGCCATTCAGCATGGTGAGGCGTGAAGTTGGCACCGCAGTGAGTGCTGTGGGGCACACCCCCCGGTCCGGGGAGCAGTGTCGGAAGAAGCTGCACGACCTCACTCGGGCTGCCAGGGTAAGTGCCACGAGGGTGCCCCCGTGTCACAACCGACTCCCCTCCCCCACCCCGAGGGGGGGGAAGTGGGGTGGGGGGGTGGGTAGGTGGGAGGTTCAGGATGCGCAACGTTGTGCTCGACCCACATGAGCACCGGGACCCCCCCTGGATAGATGCCACGGCTTGGCTCCAACTGTCTCCTCACCCAGCATTAATATAGCTTATATCTGCACGCCCTGATGATACCCGCCTAATTGTGGTGCTTTATCCAACCCTACCCCCCAGGACAAGACAGTGCACAGCCATCATGAGCGTATGAGAACCGGAGGGGGTTCTCCTGTGCTGCACCCCCTAAATGTTCACGGGCAGAGGGCCCTGGACCTCGCTGGGGGATCCGCCACCCGGGAGGTTGTGACATGCCAGGTCGGAGGCGCAGAAGCAAGTGAGACAACCCTGCATGTCCTCACCCCCCCACCCCCCAACCCGTCATCGCCCCCTCACACTCTGCCCACTGCACCCTCGATCCCCTCCCCCCTCACACTCTGGCCATTGCACCCTCGATCCCCTCCCCCCTCACACACTGCCCCCACCACCACCATACACCCGGCCCAGTGTGTCTAACGAACCCCGTATCGTTGTGTTCCCCAGGGCCAGCCGCCGAACGTCCAGGATCGTCTCGGCCAAGGCACAGCCGACCATCTCCAACCTCAAGTGCACCCAGGGACACACGCCAGAGGGTGGCAGTTGGTCGGGCAGGAGAGCCATCCTCTCAGTCTGGGACACTGGACGGGGACGCACAGAGGACAGACAGAGACAATACTGAGGGGTACAGGAGGGACAGTGACGAAAGTGATGGCCGTGCATTGCCCGAAGGTAGGGCCATGAGCCACGACAGTGACGGGGACAGGACGGGGACAGTGGACGATGACGCACAGAGGACGGCCACACAGTCCACGGATTCACCTGGAGGGCGACATGACCTGGGCCGCATGCACCGGCGGCCATGAGGGGGACCAGTACACACCAGACTTCCTAACGGACGATGACCTCGAACTAGCGGCACTGCTGTCTCCCACACCATCCACCATCACAGAGACACTCACCTCGGTTGGGCAGATAAGTGGTGAGGTTCCCGGGTCACGGTCTGGTGCGCATCACACAGCCGAGCCGGTACAGCAGGTGGGGTTTGGAGCAGCCGAGAGGCTGGATGGTCGGAGGGCAGCCCAGGCCCAGCAAACAGCTGCCACCCAGATGGCTCCCGGGTTCCTGGATGTACTTGACCCACCCGAACACCCGATGCATGTGGACACCCAGGGACTGAATAACGGGATGAGGGCCATCTTCCAGGACCTGCACACGCAGTTGGAGGAGTCCATTCGCGTCCAGGAGTACGGAGTGGTCAGCTCATTGCAGCCACCCAGGCCGACACCGCACGGGTGGCGTCCGCGGTGGAGGCAATGGGTGAAACGGTTTTGGCCATTGGTCAGGTTCTGCAAGGCGTTGGGCTTCACATGCACACGTCATCCATGGCCCAGGAGCGGGCTGCCCTCTCACCATGCGCTAGAGCCAACACAACATTGCCGCCGCGCTCCGGGCCCTGGCCGAGTCTCACCAGGCCATGGCCCGGTCCCAGCAGTCAGTCGCGGAGAGCACTGACCGCCTGGCGCACGTGATGGATGGCGTCGCGCACTCACAGGTTGAGGTAGCACAGTCCTTGGCAGGAATGTGGCACTCCCTGGGCTCCGTCTCTGCGAACATTGGGACCGTGGTCGAAACCGCTGCAGGCCTCCAGGACTGGCAGCGCCAGGTGTCGGGGGTGCGACGGGGCATATCTCCGAGCGCATCTCCATCCCACAGTGAGGCCCGGGGGCCACCGGGCTCCCCAAGGGAGGAGGAGGTTCTGGGGCCCGTCCCGGTAACTCCAGCAAGGGGCGTCCCTGAACACTCGGCCTCCCCCCGTTCCGTCCCTGGTGCATCTGGTGGGGAGCGGGCAGGTCAGGGTGGCACCACGCCATCCAGCACGCCCGCCGAGCAGCCTGGCCCATCAAAGCCGGGCCGCCACAGGAAACGCGTGCCGACGGGGAGCCATGTCGAAGGGCGTGATTCTCAGCAGTCCGCCTCCACTCCTGCTGTACCATCTGGGGAGACACCTAGACGTAGTGGTAGGGCCCCTAAGGCAAAGAAGTTAGGCACATAATAAGGTGACACGGGTGCAGGGCACAGTTCAGTTGTAGGGGTTAGGGCATCTGTTTGTGAATTTCACAATTAAACTCACTGTCGCACTTAGGGGCTTGTGAGGGTGACCGAGTGGCGCTGGGGTTAACGAGCGGTTCAACGTCGGTTCCGGATGTGCTGTTCCTTTCTCCCCTGCCTCCCAAAATCGGACACCGTAGTCCTCGGCACTCGGATGCCAGCTACCCCACAGGGGCACGTGTTGAAATTCACACCTCTTTAATCTGGGGTTACCCCATCTCTGGATCTGTAAAGATTTAATCACCTGCTAATGGTCGCATTCCTAGCATTGTTTGGCATCTTTGAATCAGTCTGTATATATGTTTCTGGAACAGACCTCTTCATTCACCTGAGGAAGGAGCAGCGCTCCGAAAGCTAGTGACATCGAAACAAACCTGTTGGACTTTAACCTGGTGTTGTAAGACTTCGTACTGTGCTCACCCCAGTCCACTGCCAGCATCTCCACATCATCATTCAACATGGCACTGATCACACCCGCTTACACAATCTTCAATGTTGTGCAATCCCGTAGTGCCGCAGTGTGCAATTGGTGCCGTGCGCACGGTGCGGGGGTGCGGGGGGGGGGGGGTGCAGCGTGGTGCCCGTGTGCAGGACTGGCGGTGCAAGTGGCAGTGTTCAGCGAATCCCTCCCCCACGGTGCGTGAACCGTGCGGCCACCAACACGTCGCGTGCCCGCTGTCCTCGACGGTGCCGTCGTGCAGCCTCCTGGACGTAACCAGCACCCGGGCAGTGTCTGTGTCCTGTGCCCCTCCCCCCACCCTGATGCACGTCATCCTCCTCCTCCTCCTCCTCTTCCTGCTCCCCTTCGTTTGCGTTAGCTCTGGTGTCGTCGGGTCCTCCCTCCGACTCCTCCACCAGGCCATCTCCCCTCTGCATGGCAATGTTGTGCAGCGCACAGCAGACAACAACTATGTGACCAACCCTGTCGGGCCGGTACTGCAGGGCCCCTCCGGAGTGGTCCAGGCATCTGAAGCGCATCTTCAGCAGGCCGAAGCACCGCTCCACCACACCCCTGGTTGCTGCATGTGCCTCGTTGTATAGGCTCTCTGCGTTGGTCTGAGGCCTCCGTATTGGCGTCATCAGCCATGACCTCAACGGATAGCCCTTGTCGCCCAGCAACCAGCCCCTCAGCCGGGGGGGGCATCCATCGAACATTGCGGGGATGAACGACTGTGCCAGAATGTAGGCGTCATGCACACTCCCGGGGTACCTTGCACACACGTGCATGATCCTCATGTGGGGGTCGCAGACCACCTGAATGTTCATGGAGTACGCACCCTTCCTGTTCATGAACACTTCCCTGTTGTCTGCAGGCGGACGCATGGGGACGTGCACACCATCGATGACACCCTGGACCATCGGTATCCCGGCCACCTTGGCGAATCCACGTGCCCGTGCTTCCTGCTGTGCTCAGTCCTCGGGGAATTGAATGTACCTGTCCGCGATGGCGTACAAGGCGTCGGTCATGGCCCTGATGCACCTGTGGACTGATGCCTCACCTGCACGCCGCTCCCAAACCCCCCTCCACTCCCTCCCTCCCCTCCTCCCACCTCCACTCCCTCCCTCACCCCCTCCCACCTCCACTCCCTCCCTCCACCCCTCCCACCTCCACTCCCTCCCTCACCCCCCTCCCACTTCCACTCCCTCCCTCACCCCCCTCCCACCTCCACTACCTCCCTCCCCTCCTCCCACCTCCACTCCCTCCCTCCCTCCCTTACCCCCTCCCACCTCCACTCCCTCCCTCCCCCCCACCTCCACTCCCTTCCTCCCCTCCTCCCACCTCCACTCCCTCTCTCACCCCCTCCCACCTCCACTCCCTCTCTCACCCCC
Source organism: Scyliorhinus torazame (assembly GCF_047496885.1). Classification (NCBI taxonomy): domain Eukaryota; kingdom Metazoa; phylum Chordata; class Chondrichthyes; order Carcharhiniformes; family Scyliorhinidae; genus Scyliorhinus; species Scyliorhinus torazame. The sequence continues at coordinate 107,966,337 of NC_092709.1, read as the reverse complement.
TCCCACCTCCACTCCCTCCCTCCACCCCTCCCACCTCCACTCCCTCCCTCACCCCCTCCCACCTCCCTCACCCCCTCCCACCTCCACTCCCTTCCTCCCCTCCTCCCACCTCCACTCCCTCTCTCACCCCCTCCCACCTCCACTCCCTCCCTCACCCCCCTCCCACCTCTACACCCTCCCTCCCCCCCCTCCCACCTCCACACCCTCCCTCCCCCCCTCCCACCTCCACACCCTCCCTCCCCCCTCCCACCTCCTCACTCTCCCTCACCCCCTCTCCCACCCCCCCGTTGGCCGCAGAATTCTCGGGGAAGCCGACCCGGTCTGCAGGAGCTCCAGGACAGTCCGCTCACCTCCTCACTGCTCAGCGTCAGCCAGCACGACTGGCTGATGACTTTATTTACCAGGTGGGAACGGCGACAGCGTGAACCGGGGTCACGCCGTCGGGACTTCGGCCCATCCGGGCCAGAGAATAGCGGGGATAGCGGAGAATCGCCATTTTGGGTGTCTCGAGCGATTCTCCGGCCTGCGCCGCGCAGAACACGATGGGGCTGTTCTCGCCGCTTGGGTGAATCGCGGGAGGGCGTCGGACCGGCATTACGGGGAAAAATGGCGCGCCAGGCGATTCTCCCAACCGGCGCGGGAGTGGAGAATCGCGCCCCTGGTTGGCCCCTTGGGGATCACAGCTACTCTCTGTGGCCGTGGATGGTGATGTATTTGCTTTCTCAGGTTGTCAGCTAAACAGTACCACATAATGTCCATTCATCCACCAGAGAATTCATTCAGCTTTTAGTAGACATTTTTAAAGCAATTCCAGGTGCCTCGGAGAGCCCTGCAGTGTAAATTGCTAAGTAGCTATCAATTGGGATGATGTGTTACAGTCTGTAAAACTTAGCCTCATCATGGAGAGCTCAGTGTACAATTGGCACTATCCGCATCAGCAAGAGGGGCAACAGATGAACAAGATGCTGAGGACAATCTTTTGCTAGCTGCAAGAAACATGCATGCCAATCTGGGACGGAAAGCCTCCCCTTGACTTCCACATGCTCAGCCGTTACACAGTTGCAGTGCTGTGAAGCCATTCTATATACACTGCACATCCATTTAAGCCAGCATTGCAACTTTTATTTTGACAAAGTGTGGTGTCTGGCCCCTTTGAGGGGCAATGGGGTCACATGACCTGTAAAAAAACAATTTGGGGACCAGGGTGGGGGTTCACCCTTGCAAGTGAGGGTTTTTTGCCTCAGAATAACACCTGACACTGACTGGCAGACACAAAGTTGTAAAACTACGTCAGATAGTTGTAAATAAGCATTAGTTTTTCATGCCTACCTGGTCAGTCAAAGTTATCACGTAGAGTTTCCTGTGTTTGCACATATGTTTATCAACACAATTAGTTGCCTAAAAGGTTAAGTAACTTAAATGTTGTCAGTGCTTAATTGTCTAACTTATCTGGGTACAAATCACAGACTTCAAGTTTTGTGATCTTCAGGCAGGTCCAACTAAACTTTGCAATTTCACGATTTAGCAGAGAATGAAATGAAAATTAAATGAAAATCGCTTATTGTCACGAGTAGGCTTCAATGAAGTTACTGTGAAAAGCCCCTAGTCGCCACATTCCGGCGAGGCTGGTACGGGAATCGAACCGTGCTGCTGGCCTGCCTTGGTCTGCTTTAAAAGCCAGCGATTTAGCCTAGTGTGCTAAACCAACCCCTAGAATAAATTTACTTGCCCCTTCAAGCAGCTCAACATCTGCAAACAGAAATAGCAGAATTTTAACGCAGGAGCATGTCAGTTAGAAAGTTGGGTGAGGGAGGACTTAACAATCGGGGACTCTCCACACGCTGTGGAGTTTTACCTACAGCGTGTCTCTGATGTCCTGGACCTCACATGGAGGATCAGTCTGATTGGCACGCTGGCCATTTGTCAGATAGGGAGCAGGCTAGTGAAGGCCTTAACAACAGGTATGTCCATGTAGGGAATGAGTAAAGGGAAGGGGCTCGATGAGATGTGGAGGCCCAACCAGAGTGGGGGGAGATTGGTAGAGTCAACTAGAGGCAGGGTTTGTCTGGAAGGAAGAGTTTGACAGGAGGGAAAAATAATGGATGGTTATTGGAGGGTCACCCAGAAGGTGTGATGTGTTGGGTGCCTCTGGATCCGTGGAACACATACAGGCCACCAACACTTAAAATAGTGCAACACTATTTTATTAAGTTAGAAACTGTTGAACATACTTTCACTGTGGGCTAACACGATGTTAGATTAAATTAAAGACCTATGCCTGTCCGAACCAGTCTATGCACTCAGCACATGGTGAGGATCTGTGCTGTAAGCTGTAAGCTCTGTCCTTGTAGGAGGCTGCATCCCGAATGAGCGGGAACTCTGATGCCCCTGTCTTTATAGTGTGAGTGTGCTCTAACTGCTGATTGGCTGCGGTGTGGTGTGTGTTGATTGGTCCCACTGCGTGTCCATCAGTGTGTGTGTCTGCACCATGATATACTGGTGTATATTATGACAGGGTGGGGCACTCCCAAGTTCAGGGTGCTGTGGAAGCAGGTTCAGAAGGCTTTGTGATGGGGCGGGGCAGTTAGAAATCCACAGGGATGGGAGGATGGAGTCATTGCAGGCCTCCAGTCATGGAAGATCAACTTCAGTAAGACACCTGTATCCAGGAGTAAGGTATGAAGGCACTTACCTCCTAAATCTAGCAGGTCGTCACATTGAGGAAATCCAGCTGACACCAATTAAAGAGCAGAATGGGAATGAGGCTTGCAGACTCACTATTATGTTAATGTTGCAACTGACTTCCTTGGCTCGAGTTGATCATCTGTTCAAATTCCGACCACAGTTAAAGATGGAAATGAGAGGGTCTAAAAAGGAAGAAATTGAAGCAAAGAATAAAATAAACCAGAAAGAGCAAAAATAGAAGTGCAATATAAAAAAGAGATTTGACAGTAAGTCATGAAGTAAAAGGGAATCATTTTTACATAGTTGGTGTACGTGTGCGTGTGTGGGCAGCTTCAGAGCTCAGATTTCTGAACAATTTAGTCAAGAAACAAAATAAATATTTTTAAACTGCAACATTAAAAAGTTGATACTAGAAAATTAGTACTTTAGTTTTGTATTACTGATGTGTGGAAACTAGATGTTTATCTGGCAGTACAGTTGAACATTCTTACACTTTGTACTATTTATCAATTAATTATACTATAACTTGGAGATTGCTTTTCATCAAACCAGCAACAGTCAGAGATGATGTTTTATAAAGTTCATCCAGTAATTTGTGTTTCTTTTTAATTTTTTTATGTTTCTCTATTATTTTCTCAGGTTGGTTGAAAGTAGATTCTAATACATGCAATTCATCCCAAACTGTTTGAGTGATTTTACTTTTCTGTATAAACGTATCTTGCAGCCACTTAACACAATTTTTCCCAAATGTAGGGCGGGACTGTCCGTTTGCCAATGCCGAAATCGCGAAACGCGGTTGGGGTGGAGAATCACTTCCGATGCCGAAATCGGGGTAGGCGCCAGTTTAACGCAAAATCTGGACTCTCTGGCAGCCCAAAAATGGCATAAATGCGTCGCTCGCCGGGTGGGGTGAAAGTATAGTCGGCAGATCATTAGCGGGCCTGACACCCTATTGCTCCGGGGCCTCCGCAATTCACTGCCTCTGCTGGGCCAAGGTCCTGACGGCGTGGTCCACTTGTGCTCTCACAAATCGTGAACCTGACATCCTGGCTCCTGAGCGAGAGAGAGGACGTACCAAATGGTGTTGAGTGACTGCGGGCTGCTGACCGGACACCGGCTGTGCTGGCTGCGGCAGGGGGGCCCCTGCCAGTGCCGGCGGAGATGAAGGGAGGGGGAGGCGGAGGGGGGAGGGCGGGGCCATGGAGCGGGGTGAACACCCACTGACCACCCACCCCAGCCCTTGGTTCTACACAGTGGCACCGGCCGTTTGGGTGCGCCACTCCTGCACCCCGCTTTCCCTTCCACAGCACGCCCCCTCCTCGGCATCGAACACCCTGCCCAACTGGCAACCACCCACCAGGGCACCAGCCAGAGCCACACCCAAGGCAGCCCCCAGTGAGGGCATTGCCAGCCAACGGTAACCCCTGGCAGCAGAGACGGGCGCCAGGACCGGGGGGCACCGGCAGGGCCGGATAACAATGGGGCAGGGGTGCGGGGGTGGGTGGGGGTGACATGTGTGGGGTGGGGACCACTCAGAGAGGAGGGAGAAGCTGCAGCTGCGGATCGGGCTGCAGAGGGGCAGGTGGCGGCCACACAGGCTGGAGGGCTGGCCGCCCAACAGGCCGAGGAGGAACTGCCATGGAGGCACCGTATGTCGTTCGAGGATCCACTGGACCGAGCTTGCCATCAAAGACTCCGGCTGAGCAGAGAGACAGTGCGGCACATCTGCCAGATGATGGCACATCTGGCCCCCAGGGGTATGGGGGAGGACACCCGCTCCGGTGACTGTCAAGTTGACGGTCGGCCTGAATGCCTATGCCACAGGGTCGTTCCAATCGCCAAGTGGGGGACCTGTCCGGGATCTCACTGACCTCGCCTCACAGGTGCATCCGCACCATCACGGCGCCTTATATGCCCAGGTGTACCACTACACCCAGTGCCATGTGGACCGAGCCCACCAGGATTCCCGGGCAGCGGGGTTCGCTGCTATAGCCGGGTTGCCCCGGGTCCAGGGCCAATGGGCGGGATGCATGTCACCCGACGGGCACCGGTGGATAACAGGCCGGGGGTGAGTGGGGTAAGGGTGAGGAGGGTGAGGGGTGAGAGTGAGGGGTGTGGGCATCCAAAATGACTGCCCACACAGGTCGATGGGAAATCAGTCAACACAGAGATACAGACAGGCTGCAGCTTGCAAATATACAAGGGCTGCAGCCCGGGCCTTGCAGAAACTGACACAGGGCAAAGGCCGTTGAAAGGCCATCCAAGGACAATGGGCTCCAGGTAGAAACTAACAATATGTGGCAGACCTGGTGGCATCGGTTTCCTTATTTGAGAAGGCCTACGTGCCTTGGACACTAATGGTCCTGGCCGACTGGGACCCACCCCGCCTTCGAGGTGTCCACCACCAATTGGTTGAGATCGATGAGGGTGATCGAGCCGCGATCGATCTATTGGCATCTACCTGGGACCGCCCAAAAGGGCACAAAACCCGTGAGGGATAAAAGGTGCTGCACAACCCACTACCCGCTCACTCGACCACCGACGACAACAGCGGTGCTACCTGCACCAGCCAAGGACGGGGCCATCCACAGAGGGACCAGAGCCGGGGACACCGACGACCAGCGGCAGACATCCAGCACTGCCAGACAACGGGTTCCAGACAAGGCCATAACTGCTCTGTACCTGCCAGTCACCTAGACGTGAAGTTAGGGTCGTTCTTGTGTCTTAGTTTAGAGTGCAAGTTGTATGTGTGTTCACTTTGTGTGTGTGAATAACTATTATCGTATTAAACAACTTGTGTGGTCATTTGTCCACCGTATACAGGTTAAAGACACATACTGTGGTTTAGAAGGTACAACAGCGGTGAGGGGGTTTAGGCTGAGGAGGGTGAGGGAGGGGTGGGTTGAGGGGGGGTGTGGGTTGAGGGGGGTGGGTGTCGGCACATGTGTTCATGGGGATCCGCAACTAAGCGGGGTCTCACTTGCTCGCCCACTGCCAACCTCCACCTCAGTGACCTCCTTTTCCTCCGAGCCACAGTGCCCTCTGCTCGGGCATGGTGAGGGGCAATAGGTCTGGTGGTTCCCCCTCCGGTCATCTCCCACTCCCGGCGTTATGTACGGCCTTTTCCTGAGGGGGTGGGGGGCAAACACAAACACTGACACTGTTAGATGGTCTGATGCATACAGCCCAGGGGTTGGGTAGGCAATGGCCCCAGTGGCCAGGGCACCCAGCCATTGCAGCTGGCATGGGTGTTGGCATGTGGGGTAGGGTGGGGGTTCGGCCTTCTCCCAGGCGGAGGGGTGGGGTGGGTGGGGGGGCGTGTTACAGGTGTGTGTGGACGGGTGTGTGCCAACTCACCCTCGCCGCCCTGAGCGGGTCGTGGAGTTTCTTCCGGCACTGCTGGACAGTCCGGACGACGTTGCCCATGGCGCTGACCCTGTCTGCCACCTGTGCCCAGGCACGGCGAACGGTGGCGTCTGGTGGACTTGCTCCCAGGCTGGGGTCCAGGATCATCTTCCTCTCCTCCACAGCGTGCATGAGGGCCTCCAGCTCAGCATCTCTGAACCGTGACGCTGCTCTCCTTGCAGCCATCTTGTTGGCTGGGACGGCGTGTGTGGGGCGATGTACCGTTTAAGTGCAGCTGCGGCGTGTGAGCCTCATGTGCGCCAATTACGGACCCGGCGAATCCGGCGCCGTTTTGCATGGAACCGGTTGCGTTCCACGTTGCGATGGTGCTAGCACATTTAGAGTTGCTGAATCGGTGCACCTATTGCGCCCTTTTTCCTGTTGTAAAACACCACTGTTCCCACTCTGCCATCAGCACTTGGTCTCAAAATCGGAGAATCCAGCCCGTAACATTTTAAGCATAATTGTATAATATGCTATGATTTAGTATATTGGGAATATATTAGGTATTTATTAATTGTATAAATTCATAATATTGCACTAAATTATAAATTAAAGTTTAGGATTTATTATAAAATTGTTTGCAAATATATTACTGCATAATAGCTCAACTGTTAAAAATAGTATTGTACAAGTGAAGCAAAGCTATTTTAAGGGCTAAATTCACAATATCACATTCCAAAGTGGCATGTAAATGTAAATGTAAATTGGGGGAGATATATATTTTATAAATTTGGAGTACCCAATTCTTTTTTTCCAATTAGGGGCAATTTAGCGTGGCCAATCCACCTACCCTGCACATCATTGGGTTGTGGGGTGAAACCCACGCAGACACGGGGAGAATGTGCAAACTCCACATGGACAGTGACCCAGAGCCGGGATCAAACCTGGGACCTCGGCGCCGTGAAGCAGCAGTGTTAACCACTGTGCCACTGTGCTGCCCTGGGGTAGATATATAATGGACAACTAATCTGTTTTATACTTTCAACCCAAAGTCTAAATTATCCTGAGGGAGACAAAGGCAGAGATAGGGCGTGATTCTGGGGACTTCAGGAGGAAGCCCAAATGTATTTTCACTTGGCACTTCTACCTGAAGATAGTTCTCGGAGCAGCGCTCCAAAAGCTAGTGATTCAAAACAAACCTGTTGGACTTTAACCTGGTGTTGTAATACTTCTTACTGTGCTCACCCCAGTTTCAACGCGGCATCTCCACATCATGAAGATATTTCAAATGCCTTGTCATTTGTACTGATGTGTTGGGATGCCCCATCACTGAGGATGAGATATTTGTAACACCGCCTCCTCTGGTTCTTTAATTGTCCACCACGATTCAGGACAGGGTGAGAAGGACCAGAGGCAGACTTTCAATGAAAACACAGCATTTCAGCCTGGGAACCCGGCCAAAGTGGGGGACCAATATGGAGAGGTGACTGTTGTGAAGGGGACACCAAGGGAACACCAATCAGATCCTTGGTAGCTGTAAATTTGTTGATAGGCTCATTCTGAGCCTGACCAGCAGGCAATACAGAACAACATTGGGCTCTGATTGGTGGACTCCTCCTTTAGAGCAGGATAACAGTTTGCCAGATGTTGTGGTGGAGACTTGGAGCAGTTCAGACACGGATCTCCTGATTGGTGTGAGGTTTCTGGGCAGGGATTTTCTGACTTGGCGCCAGGTGGGAGAATCTCCGGGGGGAGCGAGAATCGTGCCCAGTCGCCGACGCCAACTTCCCCATTCTCCGGCGCCATAGCCCCATTATTGCAGAATCCCACCCCTGAACTTTCATTGAGTAAAGGTGCAAAGGAGCAGCCAGGTTCTGGCAGCGGCCAGGCCAAATAACCAGCAGCAGTTAGCCAGGCAGCCAGCCAGGAGCACTTGCGATTGTCGAGGGTAGAGGCTTGAGGCCCAGCAACCCAAGCGAGAGTTGAGACATGAGCAGAGCAGCAGTAGAGAGGTGAGAAGAAGGCAAGGCAAGCTGGCATCGTGTGGCGGGGAATCAAGGAGCGGTGGCCATTGAGGCAATTCGACCAGAGCCAGAGGCCAGCCAGGCTGCATTGAGTGAGAGAGAACTGGGCAGAAACAAACATCTTCTTTATTCTTGCTGTTTTACATGTGAACTTCTGCCTGTTTCGGTGTCACTCATTTCCCTCTCTGAGTGTTTGTGATGTCTTTGATGATACCCGACTTCCCTGGCTGACCATCCATTGGCATCACAGCTTTCTTCATACTTAATGGCAGCAGCCAGTTACTCTGGTCGGATTTTAGCAGTGAACTTCGACTCATCCTCACATCAATTCTTTTCACAATTTCCCCTCTCCCATCTCATAAGCTTTGTTTAATTTGTCAGTGCTCATGAGCAGCTCAGACACCGGCTGTTTTTGCTTAAGGAGGCTTCACTCCACAGAAGATTCCGAAGACTTATTTGTGAATCGTTGAAATCGAGAGCGCTCATCCCCGGTCAATATGAAGAGACACTATGGCCGGGATTCTCCGAGCCTCCGTGTCTCAATCGCGCTCAGCGCGGGGGCAGAGAATGGGCGTCAGACCCGCGATCAGGTCCGACACTGCTGCTGCCAATCGCGCCCACGCAGTCGACGCCGGCGCCAGTCGGGGCCTTTAGGCCCCCCCCCTGCCGATTCTCCGACGACAACTGGCCGAGTTCCTGCTGGCGTGGTTCACTCTTGGTTGCACCCGGCAGGAGGTTGGAGTGGCGGCTGCGGACTCACTCCGTCGGCCGCTCTGGTGGGGGGCAGGGGGATCCGTCACCGGGGGGGGGGGGGAGTCCTATATTGTCGGGGCAGGTCCACCATGTTGCGCAGGTGCGGACCCGCGGCCGGAAGTGCAGAGCCCCGTATCGGCAGCCGGAGTGGCGAGGACTTCTCCGGGGCACTGCTAGCCCCCTGCAAATGGAGAATCTCTCTGGTCTTTCTACAGGAAAGTCCAGAGTGATTTGCACCCGTTTTCTTGCGCGAGCCCCAATATCAGAGAATTCCGCCCTATGAATCTGGAAGTCAAAAACACAGGAAGTTGAAGGCAAGGCAAGAAATTAAATGAAATGAAAAATCGCTTATTGTCACAAGTAGGCTTCAAATGAAGTTACTGTGAAAAGCCCCTAGTCGCCACATTCCTGTTTGGGGAGGCTGGTACGGGAATTGAACCGTGCTGCTGGCCTGCTTTGGTCTGCTTTCAAAGCCAGCGATTTAGCCCTGTGCTAAACCAGCCCCAAGAGGACAAAGCAAGGCAAAAAGGCTGTTTGGCACTTTACTTTCAAGGGTTTGAAGTTTTTTTAAAATATTTTTATTCAGATTTTCAGTTCACAAACATAAAATATTCAACCAGATTCGTACAATATACAAAGCATATCCCCATGCCCAACCAGTCCCTCCAATTTAAAAAAAATATTATATTGTTACAATTTTCCAGAATAATACCAATAAAATAATTTATGTACAACATTTATGTATTCCAACCTTTTCATCCACCCCCCCCCCCCCCCCACAAAGCCAAAAGAAACAACCAATCCCCAATGTCAACACCCTCCCCCCCCACCTCCATCATCTGATGATGACCAACTCTCTAAAAAAGGGAATAAATGGCTGCCATCTGAGGTAGAATCCTTCAGCTGGTCCTCTCTTTTGGTACTTTATTTTTTCTAAGTGTAAAAATTCCATCAGTTCTTCGAGCTAAGCTGCTGCACTGGGCGGGAACGAGGACCTCCAGCCAAACAAAATTTGCCTACAGGCAATCAAGGAAGCAAAAGCAAGAGCATCAAACTTCACCACTGTCTGTAACTCTGGCAAGTTTGAGATCTCAAAAATAGCCACCAAAGGCTTAGCTCCAAGTCGACCCCAAGAATGTCCGATATGTTGCTGAAGAAGGAGAGCCAAAGGTTCCCGAGCCCAGGGCAGTACCAGAACATGTGTGTGTGTGATGGACTGGGCCCCCAGACAACCGCTCGCATCAATCCCCTACCTCTGCAAAGAAAACACTCATTCGGGCCCTGGTCAAATGCATCCTGTGCACCACCTTCAATTGTACCCAGCTGAGCCTAGCACATAAAGAGGTAGAGTTGACTCTATATAGAGCCTCACTCCACTCCCCGTCCTCAAGTTCCTGGTCAAATTCCTCCTCCCATGTTCTTTTAATTTTGTCCAACAGGACCTGATCCGTTGACATCAGCTGACCATATATCTCCGACACCCCTTCCTCCCCTACAGTTGTTGCCGAAAGAACTTTGTCCATGAACAAGGGTGGGAGGGGGGGGGGGGGTGGGGGGGGGGGGGGGGGGGGGGGGGGGGGGGGGGGTGGGGGTAGGGTGGGGGGGTGGGGGGGGGGGTGCGGGGGGTGCCCAAAGGGAAGGAAGTAATCTCCTTACCCACAAAGATTTGCACATGGTAATATCAAAACTGGTTAGCTCTTGTGGGCTTACCCCTCTCCAATGACTCCTCAAAACTCAGGAACTTATCATCAACAAACAGATTTCCAAACCTTTCCAACCCCTCCTTCTTCCAAACCCCAAAGAACGGATCCAAATCCACTGGCCCAAAATGATGGTTCCCACACATTAGGGCCAACATTGACATCGCACCCAGTTTGAAGTGCTGTCAAAATTGTCACCATATTTTCAAGGTGGCCATCACCACCGGATTAACAGTTCATTTCATTGGGGAAAACAGAAGGGGAGTCGAAACCAATGCCCTACAGCTGGTACCTTTACAGTCATTCCGCTCCATTCACCCCCCCCCCCCCCCCCCCCCCCCCCAACATGGACTTTGTCCCTCTATACCAGCCCCGGACCTTTTCAATGTTCTCTGCCCAATAATAATATAACAGGTTGGGTAATGCAAGACCCACTGATTGTCTATTCCTTTGTTAAAAAACCATAGGGTCCTCCCAAATAAAAGACAGGATCATCTTATTGACTCCTGTAAAAAAAGATTTCGAAAAGAAAACTGGAAGGCACTGAAACCAAAAAGAAATCTTGGGAGGATATTCATTTTAATCGACTGCATCCTTCCAGCCAAAGTCAGCAGGAGGCTATCCCATCTGTTTAGGTCCTCCTTCACCGCTCTAACCAGGACCCCAAAATGTAGCTTCTGTAACGAGGCCCAGTGGTGGGCCACCCGGACTCCCAGATAACAAAATTTGGACGTGGCTAGGAGAAAAGGGAACTTCCTCAGGTTGGCTCCCCTTCCGGGGGGATTAACCGGAAAACATTTGCTTTTACGCAGGTTCAATACGTACCCCAAAAAGGAGCCAAAACTCTCGAGCAATTTCATTATCTCCTCTGCACTGGAGAGGGGGTCCATTACATACAGTAACAGGCCGTCCGTACATAATGACACTCTATCCTCCCTGCCTCCTCTATCTATGGCCCTCCACTTTGTGCGATAGCCAGAGGTTCAATAGGCAGGGCAAACAGTAGAGGATTCAATGGACATCCCTGTCTCATGCCTCCTCTTATTCGGATGTGTTTTGAGTTTAAATCGTTTGTATGGACACTGACAATGGGGGATCTATACAAAAGCCAGATCCAGGATCCAAAGCCAAATCTGCCCAAGACCTCAAATAAATAGCTCCCCCATCTGCTCCATGAAGGACAGCAGAGCCTTCGCCATCCCAGAAGTCTCAACACTTTAGGTCTCGATGTATCCAATTGGGGGTGCAAAACCCAATTAAAAGCCCCACCCATTATCAGCTGATGTGAGTCCAAATCTGGGATCAGCGACAGCAACTTGATAATAAAAGTTGTGCCGTCCCAATTTGGGGCGTATGCATTGACCAGTATGACCGGTAGACCCACGACCAGCCCACTGACCATGCCATACCTTCCAATCGAGTCCATCAACAATCTCCCTCATGAAAGGCTACCCTCCTGTCTATCAGGACCATAGTACCCAGGCCCTGCCATCGAACCTTGAAAGAAATACGTGCCCCACCCAGCCCCTCTGGAACCTTATCTGTTCTCTGACTCATAAATGGGTCTCCAGCAACAGGACCACATCGACCCTCAAAGTCTTAAGGCGCGTAAACACCCTAAATATCTTGACCACACCACTCAACTCCCTCACAGTCCACGTGTCCAGTCAAATGGGGGGACGTCCACTTCCTCTCCCACTGGAGTCAGGCATTCCCACCCCGTGAGGCAGTCCAGCACCCCTCCAGGAATGGTCGACCCCAGACACACCCAAGATGGCCGCCAAATTCCCCAGCACAAATCGACAAAGCCCCCAGTCACCATCAGAGAACTAACCCCTGCTCCCAGCCACACACTGACACCACATCCAAACAACCAGGTAAACTATATACAAAATGCCAAACACCCCCTTCACCCTTACCACACCTCAGCCACCCCAGACCCTTATTATTGGTTGCCACTTTTTGTCATTTCCACTTCCAAGCAAGCAATCTGGTTGCTCTGCCTTGTTAGGGCAACCCCTACCTTCTGCAGTGCCACACCCTGCTGCATCACCTCCTTGTTTTGAGTTTTGGGCGCAAGTTACCAACAAAAAACAGAACAAAATCACGATCCCCGGACAGAGCTCCTCCACATACGGCTACTCCACTATATGCCGCACCGGAGGTCAAAAGATTTGAAGAATTGAGCAGTGCCCAAACTGTACATTCATCCTCAACAACAATGTCCACCAAACGTTTTGGTGACTTGTCTGATGACTTCGACCTGCGATTTCCAGAGACAACACATCTGAAAAGCTTGAACAAGAGGTGGACTCAGAAATGGGAATGGAACTTAAAGGTACTGCTCAAGCTCATTGTTCAGGCTGAAATGAGGGAAGAAAGGTACCCTAAAAATATTGCCTTATGGGTATGATGAATATTTTGTAAGAAATAAACTGGAGAACAATAATAATAATAATTTATTGTCACATGTAGGCTTCAATTAAGTTATTGTGAAAAGCCCCTGGTCGCCACATTCTGGCACCTGTTCGGGGAGGCCGGTACGGGAATTGAACCCGCGCTGCTGGCCTTGTTCTGCATTACAAGCCAGCTGTTTAGCCACTGTGCTAAACCAGCCCCTCGGTAATATGGAAAATTTGAGAAAAGAGTTTGAGGTTCGAGGCCAAAAGCAGTTTTAAGATCCATTTTCTGAGGGTGAAGAGAAATGGCATGACGGAAAAGAGAAATTGGTCGTTTTTTCGAAAACGTCTAAGGCCGTCTGCTGTTATGTGTGCAAATTATTCCCTGACCATAGAAAAAAGGAAACAATAATTTGTCGACGGGTACTCTAACTGGAGAACGTTGGAAGAGATATTACTAACCATGAAACTTCCAAAAGTCATATCAAGGCAATGTGTGTGTTTGTTCAAAGATGTAAATTATCCGGAAGAATTGATTCCACATTATCAGCTCAGTTTGTAAAGGAGTGTGCTAAGACATGTTGCTGCCACAGTCAAACTGCTGTCTTGCTTGGGACTTCCTTTAAAAGGACACGATGGGTCATTAGTGTCAAATCGAAGAGGTAATTTTTCAGCCTGTCTTGAATATCTCAATGAATCAGATGAGCTTCTCAAAGAACATTTGAAAAGTTATCAATATCGTGGCTCAGGGAAGACCAACGCCTTAACGCACAGAACCTACGATGACTTCATCACTATAATGGTTGAGTGGCTCAGAAAGCAATTCATTAATGAAGTAAAAGATGGCAAATACTATTCCATAATAATTGATTCAACACCTAGATGTGAGTCATGTGGACCAATTAACATTAATTTTAAGACTTGTGACCAGCGATGGTGAAGTTGTAGACTGATGTTTCTGTCTCTTTTTTGTCCAGTTACAATCCCACAAATCTGAGTCTCTGGAGACACCTGTTTTAGAAATCATTGCAAATTTAGGTTTGGACATCAAAAATTGTCATGGGCAGAGCTTCGATAATGCCATAAATATGGCAGGAAAATATTAATGTCCAAAAGCAAACTGAACAATGCAGGTCCCAATGCAGTATTTATCATATGTTTCTGTCACTCCTTGAATTTAATCTGCAATGCAGCAGCTGAATCATGTGAGGCAGCCTTACATTTTTTGACTTTGTTCAACACTTGTATGCTTTCTTTCCAGTTTCCACGCATTGATGGGATATGCTGCAATCATGCTTGGAACCGTCACATGGAAAACATTTAATGGTCAAAAGAATGTGTTGCACCAGGTGGTCGACTCATGCAGATGCTGTTCTGGATTTGAGACTGAACTTTGTCAATATAAGGGAACCTTATCAGGCATAACCACATCAAAATCAGAGAAACCACGTGAGAAAGTTGAGGCAAAATCCTTAGCAGAGAAATTTGAAAAGTACAGAATTGCTGTTTTTACTATTTTGTGGAACCATTTACTTCAAATAATAAATGCTGTCAGCAAATCGCTGCAAAATGTTGATATAACTTCATTGAATGCTTCATTATTGTTAGCCTCAGTTAGAAGTTTTATCATGGGAGTTCGACATGACTGTACCACAGTAGAAGCAGAAGCACTAACATAACAAAGCAGACAGGTCCCATGATGATGAGTGTACAAGGCCACAGGAAGTTATTTTTTGATGAAACTACAGACAATGAAATCACTTTAAAAAGGAAAGAGAAGATCATCATTGAGACTGGCAGTTATTTGTGACACAATATTAGTGCAATTGCAGTAGATGTGAATCTCTGAAGAAGACTTGAATTATTTTGTGTGCTTTTTGATAAAAGTTTGGATGAGAATGTTAAGAGCTGTTGCAATAAAAGATCAATTGAATTCTATCGGGAGGGCATAGATACAACTCTTCTTGAAGATCAAGTGAAACAATTAGTTCATTTCATCAATAATCAAGATCATCATCTGATTCGTACAGACTTGTACATGATGGTTTGCAGGCAACCATTTCAAATGTGGAAACCATTCTGAAGACCTCTTTAAAAATACCTGTTACAAATGCTTCCAGTGAACATTCTCTTTGTATTGGAAAGAGTGAAAAATTATCTGCCAAGTACGATGTGTCAGGAACATTTGACAAGTTCAGTAATGCTGACAATGAAAATACCTCCTTACAGGATTTTACATTCGATGATGTTATTGATGATTTTGTGAAGAAAATGCGGAGAAGAAAAGCCATCTAAATTGACATGGATTGCAAACAACTGATGAAGCAAGAAAATCTAAAACATCTCCTGCGAGACAGTGGATATGAGACTTGCACTGGAAACTCCCCTTCATTGGAGCATTTACTCTTACTCTGTACTTTTTCTGGTTCATTCTGTCCTGCACTGGCTTGTGCTGTGCTGCAATCGTATCATCCGCTGATTTATCCATCCTGTTTTTCATCAGCCAGTCCAAGACATAGAGACCCACAATATTAACCATCTCTACCATCAGGCTGAACAACAGGTAAGCTTCGATTTCAATTTGTAAATTAGTATAGTTTGTTGTTGCTATAAGTTACAGAGCAGTCTCTCAAGTAGTGATTTGGGGTTTCTGTGCCTTACATTGTGTGAACTGAGGTTGGCTGGGGTCAGGAGGGCATTGATGCCATTAAGGATGGGGCTGGACGTCATCGTGGGTGGGGTGTGACATCATTGGGGCGGGACTCAATGTCATTGGGTCAGGGTTCAACATCATTGGGGGTGGGTCGCCATGTCACCGGGGGGGGGGGGGGGGGGGGGCGGTGCGATGTGGTCTCCCACAATGAGGGAGACCGTGCGGGCCCCAAAAGTGTAAGTTCGTCTCTGGGCAGGACTGCAAATCGGTAATCTGATCCATTGGTTGTGGGGTCATTTAGCTTTGTCTGTTGCACGCTCTCTCCACTGTTAGGCATTCAGGTAGTCCTGTGTTGGAACTTCACCAGGTTGACGCCTCATTTTTAGGTATGCCTGGTGCTGCTCCTGGCATGTTCTCCAGAATAAACCAGGTCATAATAAATGAGTTGGTCTAATGTGGTCAAATTCTTCAAATCCATAGCATGAGACAAAATTAATAAACATTTAGAAATGCATACGATAATCAAGGACAGCCAGAATAAATGTTTAACAAATTTGATAGAGTTTGAAGAAAACTGATGACTGTATTGGAATTTTAGAAAGATGTTTGCTAAAGGGGGCAATTCTGTGATACTGCTGTGATGGTTGTGGTGGAGGGAGGGCGGGCCTCCGATAATTGTATGGTGGGGGGAGGAGAAACCCTGATAATTGTGGAATGGGTGGATGGGGGAGCCACTGACAATTGTGCAATGGAGGGAGGAACCCACAATAATTATGCAATGGTGGGGGAGGGGGGGGGGTGAGAGCCCCGATAATTGTGCCATGGCGGGCGGGAGGGGAGAAAGACCCCGATGCCTTTGTGGTGGGGGAGGGGTCTGGGGGGAGTTTCACCAGTACTGATTGGGGTGCCCTTTAAAGATTATGCCCTTGCCGACTCTATCAGGCCTCACCCTGCCAAACTGATGGCATAAACCATGCCCCCCCCCCCCCCCCCCGATTCTATTTCTGTCGGATTGGCTAAAGATCTGGCTTGAAAACCCTGCTGTGTATCTGGAGAGCACCAGTTTTTCAGTCAAAGCCTGACACTTAGACAAATTCAGGGAAAATTCTGCCCAATGTATCTCACAACAGGCTTGTTGCAATTTTTAGACATAGGTGTTAGAGGAAATATAATAGCATGGGAAAATATTAGTTGACAGGCAATAGATAATGAGGTTAATTCCAAAGTTAGAGAATTGTTGGAAATACTGGACCCAAAGGACCAGCACAGAGTCCACTTTCACTAACCTCTAGTTCTACTCCACCTCTATGTAAATACATGACTTGCAAATAGGGGGCACAATATTGAAGATTGCAACATGACAACATTTGGAGTTTTAAGTGCAAGGCCAACTAAAAGATGTCAGTTAGACATGGAAAATTTTAGCAGCTTAAATAAATAGATGGCAAATGCAGTTTTACGTAGAGATGTGTAAAGTAATACATTTGAGAAGAAATATGAAATGAGATTGTAGACTTAATTATGAAATGCCAAAGGAAGTGGGTTAACGGGGGGGCTAAGGGTTCCGAACTTAGAAGCATTAGGAACAGGGGCGAAATTCTCCGTTATCGGCGGAAACTCCGCCGATCGGCGCAAAAAAACGGCGCAAATCCCACTTGCGTCACGTCATAAAAATGGGCCGATAGTCTGCTGCCCGAAATGGGCTAGCAGCGACGTAACGGGATCCGCGCTTGCGCAGTGGTTCACGCCGTGCAGCGTCATACGCGCTGCACGGCGTGACGGCTCATAAGGCCGCGCTGCTCCCCCCCACCCGACCGGAACACCCGACCGGAACACCCGACTTGATGGCTGGCCGTCGCTCAGCCCCGAGGTTCGAGTCACGCGATGTGGAGGCGCTCCTGGACGCGGTGGAGCAGAGGAGGGACGCCCTGTATCCCGGGCACGGCCGCAGAGTTGCCCCACGCCACAGCCGGCGCCTGTGGAGGGAGGGTGGCAGAGGCCGTCACCGCTATGGCCCTAACACCACGGACAGGCACCCAGTGCCACAAGAAGGTGAACGACCACGTCAGAGCAGGCAGGGTGAGCCTCCCCATATCCCCCCTCCCCATATCCCCCATATCCCCCCTCCCCCATATCCCCCCTCCCCATATCCCCCCTCCCCCATATCCCCCCTCCCCCATATCCCCCCTCCCCCATATCCCCCCTCCCCATATCCCCCATATTCCCCCCTCCCCATATTCCCCCCTCCCCCATATTCCCCCCTCCCCCATATTCCCCCCTCCCCCATATCCCCCTCCCCCATATCCCCCCTCCCCATATCTCCCCTCCCCCATATCCCCCCCTCCCATATCCCCCCTCCCCCATATCCCCCTCCCCCCATATCCCCCCTCCCCATATCCCCCCTCCCCATATCCCCCCTCCCCCATATCCCCCTCCCCCATATCCCCCCTCCCCCATATCCCCCCTCCCCCATATCCCCCTCCCCCATATCCCCCCTCCCCCATATGCCCCCCTCCCCCATATCCCCCCCTCCCCCATATCCCCCATATCCCCAAGTGAATCCAGCCCTAACCTTAACCTCTGCAATGCACGCGCAACCGATGGCGTGCATTCATATACCTGCCTAACACTGTTGCCTTTTACCCTTGCCACCACCCCCCCCCCCCCACAGGAGAAGCGCGCACACAACAATAGGGAGCATGTGAGGACTGGAGGAGGGGCCCGCTGATGAGAGGCCACTGACCGTACACGAGGAAAGGGCCCTGGAACTGGCTGGCGGACCTGAGGACCGGGAGGTTGCTGATGCAGAGGTCGGGGCCCCACGAGCAAGTGAGCCACCAACAGCCCGTCCCCATATCCCCCTCCCCTATATCCCCCTCCCCCGTATCACCTGATCACTGCCTGATGTCTAACCATGCATTGATGTCTAACCATGCATGCTTCATTGTGTATCGCAGGACCAAACGTCCAGGCACCCATCCCCGCAGATGCAGACCGCCCGCAGGATGCCCCTCGGAGACCACAGGAGACGGAGAGACCCGCACCCTCCAGCATGCGACGCCCTCAGGATGCCCCTCGGAAACCACGGGAGACGGAGAGACCCGCACCCTCCAGCATGCGACGCCCGCAGGATGCCCCTCGGAGACCACGGGAGACGGAGAAACCCGCACCCTCCAGCATGCGACGCCCGCAGGATGCCCCTCGCACACCACGGGAGACGGAGAGACCTGGAGCAACAGGGAGACGACACCCCCGTCACGTGCGGGAGCGACCACCCAGCGATGAGGGGGGCAGCCACAGGCCCCCGTCACATCCGAGCCAGGACACCACTACCCAGGACACCCCTACCCGGGACACCACTACCCAGGACACCCCTACCCGGGACAGCACTACCCGGGACAGCACTACCCGGGACAGCACTACCCGGGACAGCACTACTCAGGACACCCCTACCCGGGAAGACGAAATACCGGACAGTGACTCAGAGTGGATGGGTGGAGACGAACCCCCACCAAAAGTGCCATGGACTCAGAGTGGGACGAAGAGCACGACACAACGCCACTGCTGTCACCAACACCCTCCACCATCGCAGAAACACTCACCACGGTTGGGCACTTTAGTGATGAGGCGTCTGGTACACTCACTGGTGCGCACAACACAGCCGTCCCGGTACAGCAGGTGGAGGTAGGAGCAGCAGAGGGACCGGGCGGTCGGAGGGCAGCCCAGGCCAAGCGAACATCTGCCGCCCAGATGGATCCCGGGTTCCTGCAGTTACCACACCCACACATAGATCCGATGCAACCACCGACACGGAGACGAGCGAATAGGGTGACGGGTGGCTTGCGGCGGCTGCGGTCGTAGGTGGAGGAGTCCACCCGCGTCCAGGAGCTGGGAGTGGTCCCGGTCATGCGTGCCACCCAGGCTGACACCGCACGGGTGGCGTCCACGGTGGAGGCAATGGGTGCGACGGTGTCAGACATGGGGAACAGTTTGCGAGGCCTGGGGCCTTCCGTGCAGGCGGCGTCTGTGGCCCAGGAAATGGCTGCCCTCTCACAGGAGGCCATGAGCCAGTGCCAGCGCCAGATGGCAGAGGCGCTCAACGCCATAGCCCAGTCTCAGCAGGCCATGGCCCAGTCTCAGCAGGCCATGGCCCAGTCTCAGCCAGCCATAGCCCAGTCTCTGCAGGCCATGGCCCAGTCTCTGCAGGCCATGGCCCAGTCTCAGCAGGCCATCGCTGAGGGCATCGGCGCCAGTGGCCATGTGCGAGCTGGCGTCGCACTGTCGCAGACAGGGTTCGACAACCCCCTGGGCTCCATGGCTACAAACCTGCAGACCCCTGTCGATACCAGCACGGGCCTCCAGGACTGGCAGCGCCAGATGTCGGGGGCGCGTCGGATGGCCAGTCCGTTCGCATCCCCCACCCATGTAGAGGCCTGGGGGCCATCGGGCACCCCGAGGGAGGAGGAGGTGGTGTGGTCCGTCCCGGCCCCCTCTGTAGGGGAGGTCCCGGTACACCGCGACACCTCGGACTCCCCCCCTTCCGTCCCAGGTGCATCGGGTGGGCAACGGGCAGGACAGGCTGGCAGCTCGCCATCCCAGTCGCCCGGGCCGCAGCCTGGCCCATCTAGGCCAGGACGCCTCAGGAAACGGCCGCCAAAGGGATCCGGTGTCAGAGGGCAGGAATCACAGGAGTCCACCTCCAGTTCTGCTGTACCGTCTGGGGAACCACGTAGACGTAGTCAAAGGGCCCGTAAGGCCAAACAATTAGACACTGAGTAAGTTGGCACGGGTGCAGGGCACAGATGAGTTTTAGGGGCTAGGGCACGTGCATGAACTCCTTTGGTTATTAAAGTCAATGTTACACCTACCGAAGCTGCCTTTGTGCTCTGTCCAAAGTGTGCGGGGGTGTCATGTACGTTGAGCGCAAGTGTGTGTGTGACGGGTGGTCTTACCTCAGCCCCAGGTGAGTCTGCCCCCTTCCCCCTGGGCCGCCATCAACATCCCCCGGGCAGAGGACGGGACCGTGCGCTGCAGTGTCACAGCTGCATGCAGGGATGGTCCGGGTGGATGGTGGTACTGTGGCCATGGGTCAGACATAGTCCAACGATGTAGAGCCAGGAGTTCATCGGAGGTGGGTTGTCATCATCCTCCATGGCCTGCGATAGACACGCGTCCACCCGCAACTGTGTGAGCCCGGCCCGTTGTGCCGCAGGTGGATCGGCAATGGGGGGGGGGGTTGGTGTGCATGCGGGTGGGGTGGGTGGGGTTGGGGAGGGGGGTGAGGGTGCTGGGTGGGTGGATGGGTGGGGGGTGTGGGTGGTCGGCTGTTGCCATGGTGTGCGGTCTGTGGCCATACTACCCGATTCCCACGCCCATCTAGTCAGTGAAGCGGGCGTCTATCAGTCTGTCCCGTGCCCGCTGGGCCAGCCGGTAACGGTGGACAGCCACCCGCCTGTGTCTACCCCATCTGCCCTGACCATTGCCCCCATCCCCCTCATCTGGGGAGGACTGGGCCTCTTCCTGCTGCTCCTCCACTCCGCCCTCCTCTGCCTGCGGCACATCGCCCCTCTGCTGGGCTATGTTGTGCAGGACGCAGCACAGCACAATGATGCGGCCGACCCTATCTGACCGATACTGGAGGGCGCCCCCAGAGAGGTCCAGGCACCTGAAACGCATCTTCAGCACGCCAAAGCACCTCTCGATCACTCCCCTTGTCGCTACATGGGCATCATTGTAGTGGTTCTCCGCCTCATTGCATGGCCTCCGTATAGGCGTCATCAGCCACGATCGCAATGGGTAGCCCCTGTCGCCCAGCAACCAGCCCCTCAGCCGGGGATGGCGTCCCTCGTACATGCCGGGGATGGATGACCGCGACAACACGAATGAGTCGTGTACACTGCCTGGGTGACGGGCGCAGACGTGCAGGATCATCATGCGGTGGTCGCAGACCACCTGTACGTTCATTGAATAG
Source organism: Scyliorhinus torazame (assembly GCF_047496885.1). Taxonomy (NCBI): domain Eukaryota; kingdom Metazoa; phylum Chordata; class Chondrichthyes; order Carcharhiniformes; family Scyliorhinidae; genus Scyliorhinus; species Scyliorhinus torazame. Next base: position 107,944,804 of record NC_092709.1, on the reverse strand, counting down.
GTCCCCTTCCTATTAGTGAACACGGCCCTGTTCTCTGCAGGTGGCCGCACGGCGACGTGCATCCCATCGATCGCGCCCTGGACCATGGGGAACCCGGCAACGGCAGAGAAGCCCACGGCCCGGGCATCTTGGCTGGCCCGGTCCACGGGGAAGCGGATGTAGCGGTGCGCCATGGCATAAAGGGCATCTGTCACTGCCCGGATGCACCGATGTCTGCGATATGCCGGACAGGTCCCCACTCGGTGCCTGGAATGACCCCGTTGCATAAAAGTTCAGGGCCACCGTAACCTTGACGGACACGGGGAGTGGGTGTCCCCCGCCAGTGCCACGCGGTGACAGGTGTGCCAGCAGGTGGCAGATGTGTGCCACGGTTTCCCGGCTCATCCGGAGTCTCCTCCTGCATTCCCGGTCCGTGAGGTCCTGGTATGACTGCCGGGGCCGGTACACACGGGGCGCCCTCGGGTGCCTCCGTTGCCGTGGGGCCACGACGTCCTCCTCCCCCTCCTCGTCCTGTCGGTCAGGTGTCCCTCCAGCCTGGGCGGCTGCCGCCTGCCCCTCTGCGGCAGCCTGCGCCGCCTCTCTGGCACGCTCCTCCTCCTCCTCCTCCTCCTCCTCATCCAGGGCAACATAGACATGAGCGGCTGCCACCACGGCGGCCAACATCGCTGGATGGTCTGAAAACATGACGGCCTGGTGGGGGGGAGGGGAACGACGACATGTCATCATTGCCCATATCCCCTCCTCCCCCCAGCCAGGTGGCATGGACCGCATGGGTCCAACTGTTGGAGGCTGGCACCTGGCCAGGTGGACCAACTCATTTGCCCTCCCATCACCCACCCCGGCACGGACCCCCTCCCCAACCCCCAACCTCCACCCCGGCACGGACCCCCTCCCCAACCTCCACCCCGGCACGGACCCCCTCCCCAACCTCCACCCCAGCACGGACCCCCCCCCCCCAACCTCCACCCCGGCACGGACCCCCTCCCCAACCTCCACCCCAGCACGGACCCCCTCCCCAACCTCCACCCCAGCACGGACCCCCCCCCCCCAACCTCCACCCCGCACGGACCCCCTCCCCAACCTCCACCCCGGCACGGACCCCCTCCCCAACCTCCACCCCAGCACGGACCCCCTCCCCAACCTCCACCCCATCACGGACCCCCTCCCCAACCTCCACCCCAGCACGGACCCCCCCCCCCAACCTCCACCCCGACACGGACCCCCTCCACAACCCCCAACCTCCACCCCGGCATGGACCCCCTCCCGGCACTCCCCCGGAGCCCAGCCTACTCTAACCACCACCACCCCCCCCCCCCCCCCCCCCCCCCCGCCGCACACACACACAAGCCGAGACACACATCTCCTCACGCAATCAGTCTGCGGCCACGCCATTTCCTGCCCAGAGCCAACCCCCCAGGCCGTCACTCACCTCCTCGCTGGTCGGCGTGAGCCTGGAGCACCGGGTCACGCCGATGAAAAGGAGGTTTGATTCACGTCGACGTGAACGGTCATCACGTCGACGGGACTTCGGCCCATCCGGAAGGGAGAATATCAGCAGGCCGAAAATCGGCTGCCTTGCGCAGACCCGTGACATTCTCCGCGGCAGCGGCGCCATTAACGCCCCGCCGACTTTTCTTCCTTCGGAGACTTCGGCGGGGGGCGGGATTCACGGCGGCCAACGGCCATTCTCCGACCCGGCGGGGGGTCGGAGAATGACGCCCAGGATTAGGACATTCCGCCTTTTGGGCCTGTTCTTCCTTCGATTCGATCATTATTCATATTCTCCAATACGAGAAAGTTTAACTGAGGGGAATTAAAGTTATAAAACAGGTCAATAACATTTTCAGTTTATGAAATAGGGAAATAGAATCGAGGAGTAATGATCTATAAGCCTTGGCTCAGTGGTAGCATTCTTGTCTCTAAGTTCGGAAATTGTAGGTCAAAGTTCCACTCTCGCGACTTGAGTACATCATTTAGGCTAACACTACAATACCGTATGAGGTTTGATGAGCCTCTGCATTTAATTTGAGTGTTTAGAGCAATAACAAAAAAAGAGGACATTTTTAAGTATAACCTGACAGTAGTATCAATGATTGTGGGCAAAAATCAGTGATGTTACCTTTTATTCTCTCTTGAACTCTTTCTAAAGACATAGAACATAGAACATAGAACGATACAGCGCAGTACAGGCCCTTCGGCCCACGATGTTGCACCGAAACAAAAGCCATCTAACCTACACTCAGCCATTATCATCCATATGTTTATCCAATAAACTTTTAAATGCCCTCAATGTTGGCGAGTTCACTACTGTAGCAGGTAGGGCATTCCACGGCCTCACTACTCTTTGCGTAAAGAACCTACCTCTGACCTATATCTATTACCCCTCAGTTTAAAGTTATGTCCCCTCGTGCCAGCCATTTCCATCCGCGGGAGAAGGCTCTCACTGTCCACCCTATCCAACCCCCTGATCATTTTGTATGCCTCTATTAAGTCTCCTCTTAACCTTCTTCTCTCCAACGAAAACAACCTCAAGTCCATCAGCCTTTCCTCATAAGATTTTCCCTCCATACCAGGCAACATCCTGGTAAATCTCCTCTGCACCCGCTCCAAAGCCTCCACGTCCTTCCTATAATGCGGTGACCAGAACTGTACGCAATACTCCAAATGCGGCCGTACCAGAGTTCTGTACAGCTGCAACATGACCTCCTGACTCCGGAACTCAATCCCTCTACCAATAAAGGCCAACACTCCATAGGCCTTCACATGTTTCATTGTCTGGTAATTATGTTATAATAATAATCTTTATTATTGTCACAAGTAGGCTTACATTAACACTGCAATGAAGTTACCATGAAAAGCCCCTAGTTGCCACATCCTGGCGCCTGTTCGGGGACACTGAGGGAGAATTCAGAATGTCCAAATTACCGAACAGCGTGTCTTTCGGGACTTGTGGGAGGAAACCGGAGCACCCAGAGGAAACCCACACAGACACGGGGCGAAAGTGCAGACTCCGCACAGACAGTTATCCAAGCCGGGAATCGAACAGTGCTACCCACTGTGCTACCGTGCTGCCCCAATATCAATATAAATGAAAATTGGGCAATTTCCTTGTTGGACAGTTGTCCTGTAATGCCTGTATTACCCTTGGACAGCCAAGTGCATGTTTATATATTGTGCTTCACAGCATGTGTACTTTCTCTGTCATTTCATTGCAAACCTGGTTTGAAGGCATCACCACCATAATTGCTTCACAAGGATTATGACTTAAATCACTGCAAAGAAGATTGCTCAGCCATTCTCCCATAAAGCAGCTTCACTGAGCTGATCAGAGCTAATACCATTTCCATGCAGTCTGTGTTTACATGCGGTCACTGGAGAAATGTAATGACATTGATTAATTTCACATAATCATAAGAGTACTCAAAGTCTAGTCTCATGGAGGATGTTGCTAAGTGGTGTTGACACAAGGCTTATTAGTTTTTATACGTGATTCTTTTGCAACATTTATCAGTTCTTACATATAATTACTTTGTCACCATTTCAAAAAAATCTGTCAAAAGTCACAAAGTTTCCCTGTGAGTTGAAAGAAGTAGTAAAATGATGATTAATCATCGATTCAGTTGGAACCCATGATTTTGCCATCAGCAAACGTTAGTTGTAGGGTGTAAAAAGGTTAATTGCTTCACATAGCGCTTGATATGTATTTAATCAGTACTAATATCTATAAGAGGAAATGTAACTAGGAATTATGGATCTAATGGGTAATTTTTCAATGATTTCTCGTTGGTGGTGGTCTTTCCTGACTCATGTTGATTGATTTTATTTTCACCCAATTATGTCCAGAAAACCTCTGAGCGTAACATTCAGTTCTGATTTTGAAAATTTTCTCTCAGAAAAACATGATAAATTGAAGTTAATATGCTCAGTTGAAGGGCATTTGTCAGGTAGAAAGCTGACTTCAGCTCCCAATTACAGTAAGGCCACCATGGACTTGTGCTATAAGGGTCTTGGTGCAACTGTATACTAAAGGGATATTAAGGCAGACCTTGTGAGTCTCTGCAGTTAATGAGCTTGTGTTAAAATATTGTAAAATATTAATAAAATCCTGTGAGTTTCTCTCAGGAGCCAGGACAATATCTTGATAAGAAAATGTGCTCAAATACAAATTACCCCTGGCGCTGTCATAATTTGGTTCACTAACTTTTAAAAGAATATGAGATGTCTGTGTGGCACCCTGGCCTCGCAAACGTGCAAAGCACTCACATCGAAAGAACACAAGCGTGTGCTGAAATTGGTCTTAAGTCCTCCGTTCCAATCGTACGACAATGCCTTTCAAGTCACCAAACATGAAACTCTACAAACAAGAAAAGTTAATATTTGTACTTAGTTTGGAAAATCCCTTTTGCAATCTACCCAATTTCAGGGCTGGTTACCACTATGCCCAGAGCAATCAAGCCAACTCAGAGTCTAAATTCATCCCCATAAGATGTAGGATGGAAAAGTATTGATGTAGATATATGAACGGGCGGGGAACAGAGGGAAGTAGATCCTTGGAAAATAGGCGACTGGTTTAGATAAAGGATCTGGATCGGCGCAGGCTGGGAGGGCCGAAGAGCCTGTTCCTGTGCTGGAATTTTCTTTGTTCTTCTTGTTCTTTGTTCTTTAAAGTAGCCCTATTTCTTCCATTGTTTGGTTCCTCAATGACGTTTATTAAATTATGATATCTATGGGCTGAAACCTTTGAGGAGTGGTAATCACCATTGGATTGTGACTCTGCTCCGATCAACCTACCTTGCACTGATGCCCCAAATTTCTCGCCTGGACTTCCGAACTGGGCCTCCTGAAAAATGTACTGGTTCCGGAGTCCTTCCTTTGTAGTGCAGGATCGTCGAGGGAAATGAAGTCGTACTCCCTTTTTACAGCACTAGCTGCCATATACCGGTAAGTTTAAATAGCCCAATGTCACTTTGACAGGAGATGGAGAGAAGCTAAGTGTGTAAGATAATTGGATGAGGGAATAGGGTGGCAGGTAGGTGGATCGTCAGGGATGGGGGCTTTAGTCAGGGAAGTGTAGCTGGAATATCTGGGGTATTGGGAAGGTGAGGGGATAGTTCGGTACGGGATGAACTTTGGAGGGATGGGGGTATAGACCGGGGAGGGGGTGGGGGGGGGGGGGGGGGTATGGTGGGGCAGTAAATGGGTAGGGGAATAGTCGGAGGGTTAGGGATGGGAGATAGTCTGGGTTCAGGAGAGTAGTCGGGGGATAGTTGGTGGGTCAGGAAGTAGTCAGGTGGCTGCTGGGGTAGTTGGAGGTCTAGTTAGGAATTGGATGTGGGAGGTGGTGCTGTCAGTAGTATAGTTATCCAGGAGTTAGAACTGGTTTTAACCCTCTAACCTTTCCTGGGTAACTATTCTGCTATGTGAGTTGGAACCATCGGAGGCTCGGACTTTAACTCAGAGTTTTTGGTGGTTTCAGATGCAGGATAATTCCCATCAGAAGTCCAAACTTCCAGGGCAATTCCCATGCAGTCCTTGCATGGGGACCACCAAGACCACCAAGACCCCCATCTAGATTTAGATTTATTGTCACGTGTACCAAGGTACAGTAAAAAGTATTGTTCTGCGTACAGTCCAGACAGATCGTTCCATACATGATATAAACATAGAACATATGATAAATACACAATGTAAATACATAAACATAGACATCAGGTGAAGCATACAGAGTATAGTGCCACAACTGTAGAGGAGTTGCGTGAAGAGATCAGTTCAATCCATAAGAGGATCATTTAGCAGTCTGGTAATAGCGGGTAAGGAGCTGTTTTTTAAACTGTTAGTGCGTGTTCTCAGACTTTTATATCTTCTGCCCCATGGAAGAGGTTGGAGGAGAGAATAACCTGGGTGGGAGGGGTCTTTGATTATGTTGCCCACTTTCCCAAAGCAGAGGGAGGTGTAGACAGAGTCAATGGATGGGAAGCAAGATCACGTAATGGACTGGGCTGTGTTCACCACTCTCTAGTTTCTTGTGATCTTGGGCTGAGCAGTTGCCATACCAGGCTGTGATGCAGCCAGATAGGATGCTTTCTATGATGCATCTGTAAAAGTTGGTAAGAGTCAATGTGGACGTGCCAGATTTCCTTAGTTTCCTGAGGAGGTATAGGTGCGATCATGCTTTCTTGGTCGTAGCGTTGACATGGGTGGACCAGGACAGATTGTTGGTGATGGGTACGCCTAGGAATTTAAAGCTGTCAACCATCTCCACCTCGGCACCATTGATGCAGACTGGGTTGTATGCAACACTTTGCTTTGTGCAGTCGATTACCAGCTCCTTGCTGACATTGAGGGAGAGGTTCGAGGTTCTCTATCTTCCTCCTGTACTCGGACTCATCATTGTTTGAGATCCGACCCACTATGGTCGTGTCCTCAGCAAACTTGTAGATAGAGTTGGAACCGAATTTTGCCGCACAGTCATGTGTGTATAGGGAGTATAGTAAGGGGCTAAATATGCAGCCTTGTGGGGCCCTGATATTGAGGATTATCGTGGAGGAGATGTTGTTGCTCATCCTTACTGATTATGGTCTATGGGCCAGAAAGTCGAGGATCCAGTTGCAGAGGGAGGAGCCAAGTCCTAGGTTTTGGAATTTGGATATAAACTTGGCTGGGATTATGGTGTTGAAGGCGGAGCTGACATCAATGAATAGGAGTCTGACATAGGAGTCCTTGTTGTTGAGATGCTCCAGGGATGATTGTAAGGCCAGGGAGATAGTGTCTGCTGTGGATCCGTTGTGGTGGTATGAAAATTGCAGTGAATCAAGGCATTCTTGGAGTATGAAGTTCACGTGTCTCATGAACAACCTGTCGAAGCACTTCGTAACGATAGGTGGCATGGTCAATGAATGGTAGTCATTGAGGCACGTTACCTGGTTCTTCTTTGCCACCGGTGTGATGGTGGTCTTCTTGAAGCAGGTGGGAACCTCGGAACGGAGGAGGGAGAGTTTGAAGATGTCCGCGAACACACCGGCCAGTTGGTTGGCGCAGGATCTGAGTGCACGACCAGGACTCCGTCAGAACCCGGTTGCTTTCCTTGGGTTCACTTTCAAGAAAGCCGATCTGACTTATTAGGCTGTGACTGTAGGTATGGTTATATCCAAGGCTGTTGGGGCAGTTGACAACAGTTTGTTGGCTTCCTGCTCGAAACGAGCATCGAATACATTGATTTCATCGGGGAGGGGTACGATGTGGTCGGAGATTCTACTTGGCTTTGCTTTGTAGCCCGTTATGTTGTTGAAGCCTTGCCACAACCGATGAGAGTCTGTGCCGTTAGACTGTGACTCTAGCTGAGTCTGGTATTGTCTCATGCCGTCCCTGATGGCTTTGAGGAGGTTGTACCTGGATTTCCTGTATAGGTCAGGGTCGCCTGTCTTGAACACCTTAGACCTGGAGTTCAGTAGGGAGTGGATTTCCTGGTTAAACCATGGTTTCCGGTTGGGGAATGCACGTACTACCTTCTTTGGCACGTAATCTTCGACACACTTACTGATGAAGCCTGTGATGGTGGTGGCATACTCGTTTAGATAGGCCACTGAGTTCTTGAATATGGCCCAGTCTACTGGCTCCAAGTAGTCACATAGTTCTTCCATTGCCTCAGACCAGCATTGCACGAGCTTCTTAACCGGATTCTCCCGCTTCAGTTTCTGCTTGTATGCCGGGAGAAGAAGCACTGTCTGTGGTCCGATTTTCCGAAGTGAGATCGGAGGATGGATCTGCAGGTGCCCGTGATGTTTGTGTATCATTGATCAAGGATGTTGGGGCCCCTGGTGAACCAGGAGATGTGTCGGTGGAATTTTGGTAGCACACTCTGAGGTTGGCCTGGTTGAAGTCCGCGGCCTCAATGAACAAGGCCTACGGGTGTTCTGTTTCACTGTTATTGTGGTACCTCGGCATGACCATCCAGAGACCAGAAGAACTGAGCCTTTATGCATTTCAGTGCCTGTAATGTAGGACTGTCATATTGGCTTGTAATTTTAATTCAAAATTCCTTCTTTTAATATTCCGCCCACCACTTTCCTGTTACCTGCTGAATTTGTTTGTCTATTTTCGTTATTATATAGTTTCCATCTTTTTAATTTGATTACTTAGTCTGTACATTCATTGTTTGATGTACATTCTCTGCAGTTCAGGCTATGGGTTGCAAAAATGTTCATTGAATAAAATACCTTTATTTGATTAAATAATATTTGGTGTGGGATGGGTGATCCGTTATCTCAGTAACTGTACACTTAAATCCCAACCATAAGGTCTGAACTCCCAAGTCCTGGAGCTATCAGTCATTCAAGCCCACCCATCCTAAATTAGTGACCCTGACTTGGTCTTAGCTAAATACTGTCAGGATCCATTATAAGTAGCAGCATAATGATGACAATCGAAACCGATCCTTGTTGTGAAAGGTAAATGTTTGCCTCTCAAAATAACATCTGGGAGCGATTATCCGGAACGATTTTGAAGTGTGGTAGTGAGCGCTTCCTGGCGCTCGGCCCAGCGTGGCCGGCAGCGCTATTCAACGTGAATTGATCCACTTAACGAGGCCTCATGGGCTCTCGCACAACAAATGAAGGCTCCCCAGCTGATTCACCGGGACCGCGATTGACAGCCCCCCGCTAATAAAGTCGAGTAGCACTGAAACAGCTCCTGCTCAGTCAACCCCAGCCAGCTCGCAACAATGGCGCCCTGGAGACCGGCCCCAAGATTCAGGGATGCAGATCTGGTCAGGCTCCTAGACGCAGTGGAGGCCAGGAGGAATGTCCTGTTGCCCCGAGTGTTCCGGAGAGTCAGTCACAGGGCAGCCAGTGATGCCAGAGGTCGCGGCAGCTGTGAGTGGCGGGAGTGTGACCAGGAAGACTGGCCTCCAGTGCCAAAAAAAGGTCAACGACCTACACCAGGCAGCACGAGCAAGTAGACACCTCCACCCACCCCGCCCTCCCGCGCTCGAGACCTTTCTGCCCCCACACATGCACCCCCCCCCCCAACTCTCCATGCGACCCTCAACCCTCCCTCCACCCTCCTCTACATTCAACCCCTCAACTCTTCCTTCACACCCCCTTCCCACCACTGTGAACCACGCATGTGGCTAACGATGCCCCCTTTGTGTCACCTCAGGAAAAGCTCTCCCACAATTGCAGGGGGAGGGCCTAGACTGGCGGAGGCATGTCAGACAATAGAATGCTCACCTCCTTCGAGGAGCATGCTCTGGAGGTGACAGGGGTGGCCGAGGACAGAACAGTCACCAACGCGGAGGCTGCTGGAAGCTGCAGAGTTCAGGAACTACTGGGCCCTAGCCAAATGACCTGACAAACATGAGTTATTATTGCATCCCTCCCACTGACCACATGTCCATTCTCCCGCAGGTCTTCCAGCCAACAGTGCCGGCCCATCTAGGGTGGTCCCCTCTCCTGCCTCCCAGGAAAACAAGTCGGAGAAGAGCTCCGAGGAAGACATGATTGAGGTATCACAGCTGTCATCCCCACCCTCCACCAGAGCAGATACACGCACCTCATTCGGAAATGTTAGTGGTCAGGCTTCTGGGGCACAATCTGGTGAACACCACTGTTATGGACGAGGCTTTTCAGAACCCCAAAATGTATCATGAAGTTCAACCAACCTCTCCCTTTAATGGATGTGTTGCTTTTCCGAGCACATGGCTTTTTCCCTAGGTGTGGGATTACAATTATGGACACGTGGGTTTTTAAACACAAAACACTGTTTATTCCATGAACTCAACTTAACATCTTAAATAAACATTGGATCTCTTAACACCCCTCACTCCAAAGATAACTCAGAAAATATTGCAACAGTAAATAATTCCTTAAAATGTTCCTTCAAACTTCCAAGAGATTTAACACCTTTAAACAGTATCACTTCAGGTTAAAGGATATATATTTTTTCTGTAGAATGGCAGAGACTGTCGCAAACTGGATTTCTACTTTTAAACTGCTCTCAGCAAAACCAGCCAGGCACTTTTTAGCTGCTCTCAGCAAAACCAAACTGCAAAACTTGCAGCTCTCTGGAAACACACAGACACTGCTTTTAAACTGAAACTAAAAACCTGCAAAATGGCTGACCTGAGCTGGGCTCCACCCACTCTATGACATCACTGTTTTCTTAAAGGTACATTGCTTAAACATCCAGTTCTTAAAAGCACTCTCGCATGACACCACACTGCTGCTGATGTACATCGGGTGGAGGCAGGAACTCCCAAGTGAGACAGCAGTTGGAGGGCTGCTGGATCCCAAGACTGGGTCCTAGCCTGATGCTGAGCCTGTGGAAGAGGTATACCCAGAGCTGGTGAAGACATTAGGGTGCAGCCATGACATTCAGAGGGAGATGTCAGCGACACTCCAGGTCCATAGCTGATTGGAAGAGTCCCAGAGGCTACGGGTGAAAAAATGAAATGAAATGAAAATCGCTTATTGTCACAAGTAGGCTTCAAATGAAGTTACTGTGAAAAGCCCCTAGTCGCCACATTCCGGCGCCTGTTCGGGGAGGCTGTTATGGGTGCAGGAGACGTCGCCGGCAATGCATGGCCCTGGGGCCAACACTGCTAGGGTGGCGACCGCAGTGGAGAGCCTAGTGCACAACACCGGCACCATTAGTGAAGGTGTCCAAGGCGTCGCGCAGTCGGTGATGGCCATGGCTGAGTGTCTCAACAGGATGTCCGACTAGTTGGGAGATGTCACCCAGTACCAGGCTGACCTTAATAAGGTTCTGTGGGACATGTCCCGCTCTCAGATGTGAATGGCCGAGGTGCTGCAGAGCTTGTCCCAGTCATAGGTGGGCATTGCCGAGGTGCTGCTGAGCATGAGGAGCCTCGCCGAGGGCATCGACACGATGGTGCAGACACCAGGGAACCGCCAGGGCTGGCAGAGCCAGATGTTGCACAGGCAGCCGGGGCTTGAACCAGCTACCCTCCGTCCTAAGGTGCTCCCCAGGGCCCCATGGGCACCAACCGGGAGGAGGGGCACTGGCTGCCATGTCCCAGGGAGTAGCTCCAGCTTGCTGGGGAGGCTGCTGAATCATGGGAGGCCAATGGATATGAGTTCACTCTCGTTAATTCTATGGAAATAGGGCTTAAGTGGTGATAATTGGTTTCTCGCCACGCTACGGCGAGATCCCGATTTTGCCTATGGGAGCAGGCTGGTTGCATCGCACACTGTTTGGCACCTGGCGCGGTTCTCGTTTTCGGCCTCTCCCAACATTCACCGGCCTCGTTTCGCTCGAGCGAGAGTGTAATGAGGCTGCAGAATCGCACCCTCCTTTAGATCATTCTCTCCCAATTGCACTTTTTCTGTTCTTCATTTAAGATAGCCGCAACATTGCTTTGTCAAGAAGGGTAAAATAAAAAATCCTTCTTTGCATTGTTATGTAATCGAGCTAAATCCCCAAATAATTTTCTTGACAGAAGATATAGATAATTAAAATTAAAATTTGCATTGAGTACTGTTTCAATCGCTTTCATTTTATGTTCAGCTAGTCACAGCCAAGCATGTTCTGTGACAATTCCCAGTTACCACAACCTGTCTCACGTCTGCACCATGCAGAGCTATAACACTGCTTGGATGGAATGCCAGATGCTCTCAACATAAATAATAAATAAATAATCTATGGCATTAAAAATTAGCACCTGGCAAAGCATGTGTACGGCATTCAATGTAGCATGGGAAGATTTTCATAGAATTGGGAGATTTGGGCGCAGGATGCACTGATGGTGTCAAAAACCTCGTTCATTAAAAAATTAACAGTCCAAAGCACTGTCTAAAAACAAACCAGTAGTTTTGCTCCCTCTTAAATAAGGCTGCTCTCTATAGAAGTTTTCCATTATTTAAAAGCAACCAGTAAACCCTTGACTTGGTTTTCAAACTTTGTTAGACAGGCACATTGCTTTCCTGCTTATCCCAATAAACAGCATCAAAAATAACAATTATATCATAATGCCAAAAAGAAATGTAATTAGTACTGGAAAAAGATATTGCTAAATATACTATTCCATGTCACAAATGCAACTAATCATTTTCACCTGTGTAAATATGTCCTCTCTTGGCAACCTCAGGTTTGCTTTCAGCTCTATTTGCAAAGTGATTATTTACCCTGGTCTCATATTCTCATATCCCGATATATTTTCAGAATCTGCACATGTACATGTCATTTCTGGGTCTGTTCTCCTGGTCACGCTTCTCGAGCATACGGCCACCGTCACTTCACCCCAGGCGGCATCGGCTGCCCTGTGGCTCACCCTCCGGGACTCTTCAGGGGAACAGGACATTCCTCCTGGCCTCCACTGCGTCTGGCAGCCTCCCGGGTCAGCATCCCGGAATCCTGGGGCTGTTCTGCTCGGTGCTATTATTGCGAGCTGCCACCACACCTCCATCCTCTCTCAACACCGAGTTTAACAGCTTTTGTTTCAGGATCCCAGACATAATAAGACTCTTATTCTTACCTCAGTTATTTACAATGTTCTCTGTGTGCTTCTTTCTTATTGAGGACACAATGTAACTCAGCCTTTTTTCCAAGCAAAGTGGTTGCTGGAAAATGACAGGGAATGGTTACAAACCTGGAACTAGAAGATCAAAGAGAACAATGTCCATCCACTTCATGGGTTGTCTTCTGTCTACCTGTATAGAATATTAACATAAAACTCTTGTCATGGAGAAACCTCCAAACGGTTAAAAGATGATGCTGGATTCAAAGAGCTTGGATTTTGGCCAGACAGCCTTATTCCCAGCTGCAAGCTTTTTCTCAGTGCTGTAGTTGAATGGAATTGAGCCAACCCTTCTGATCCTTTCTTTCCAAAGCAATTTCTGACAGCCAGTAAATAATTACTCTCCTGTTCAAGGTTATTTCATTAAGGGTTTTGAGTGATCCTGAATACATTGTGAGAAACATGGCTTACAAACTTTTTAATTAAATATGCAATTGGAACAACAAGGAAAGTTGCCAAAAAATGTTCAAGTCTGTCCTAATTTACTGCTACAAGTCACAAAAACTCTTCAGAATTTGACTGAGTTCTATGAGCACTTGTTATCTTTGTTGTTATCTATCTGGTTTCGGACAAACAACCAAGGGCAGAATTCAACCAAAACATTTCTAAGGGCGGGATTTACCGACCACCCCGCGTGTTTTGTGGCAGGAAAGCGGGATCTACTGGTCCCACCGTTGTCAACAGGATTTCCTGTTGATGAATGTGGACAAAGTGCAGCGGTGGTGGGAAGGAGAAGGGGTAGAGTGGGTTAGAATGCAGGAGGAATCTTATAAGGAGTCTCGTTTAAGGGCAATGGTGACGGCAGCATTGCCAATGGCTCCGAGTAGGTATTCAGGGAGCCCGGTGGTGTAGTCCACAGTGAAGACATGAAATCAGTTGAGGAGGCATTTTAGGGTGGAAGGGATGTTGGTGCTAACGCCGCTGTGTGAGAATCATGGCGTTTTGGCTGTAGAGGCCAAATCACTGAGTGTCTTTAAGACAGAGATAGATAGGTTTTTTATTAATAAGGGGATCAAGAGTTATGGGGAAAAGGTAGGAGAATGGGGATGAGAAAATATCAGCCATGATTGAATGGCGGAGCAGACTCAATGGGCCGAGTGGCCTAATTCTGCTTCTATGTCTTATGGTCTTATGGTTTGAGCCGGGGGTGGGGGGGGGTGGGGGGCAGGTTAGTGTATACAGGAGGTGGAAGGAGGGGGGTGGGGGGCAGGTTAGTGTATACAGGAGGTGGAAGGAGGGGGGGGCGGGTGGTTAGCGTATACAGGAGGTGGAAGGAAGTGGGGCCGGTCAAGGTGAGGGATCTGTATTTGGAGGAAGGGTTCGCCGGTCTGGAGGAGCTAAGGGAGAGGGTAGAGCACTTGGTAGAGCCGAGGGGGAGTGAGTTCAGGTATCTGCAGGTTAGAAACTTTGCGCAAAAGGTTTGGAGGTGGTTCCCTAGGTTGCCGGGGCTGAAACGACTGCTGCTTCCGGATGTGGAGGGAAGAATTGGGGATATATACAAGTGGCAGGGGGAGCAGGGAGGCGAGCGGGTGGTGAAGATCAAGGAGAAATGGGAAGCAGAGTTGGGAAGGGAGATCAATTGGAGAGTTTGGAGTGAGGCACTGCGTAGGGTAAATGGGACCTCGTCTTGTGCAATGATGAGCCTGATACAGTTTAAGGTAGTGCACAGGGTGCATATGACCCGGGCGAGAATGAGTGGGTTCTTTCAGGGGTTAGCAGAAGAGTGTGAGAGGTATGGGTGGGGGCCAGCGAATCACGCGCACATGTTTTGGGGTTGCAAAAAATTGGGAAAATTCTGGGCGGGAGTGCTTGTGGTCTTAGCCAGGATAGTGGAGGAGGGAGTGGACCCGGACCCTTTGGTGGCGATATTTGGGGTTTCAGAGAAGCCGGAGCTCATGGAGAGGATGGAAGGCCGATGTCGTGGCCTTCGCCTCTCTGATTGCACGGCGACAAATTTTACTGGAGTGGCGGTCAGCATCACCACCGGGGGTAGCGACTTGGTTGTGTGACCTGTACGACTTCCTGTGGATAGAGAAGATAAAAAGATAAAGTACGAGCTTTGGGGCTCTGCAGGGGGGTTTGATAAAAGGTGGGAGATGTTTGTGACCGTGTTTGAGGGGCTGTTCGTCACGGGGGGGGGGGGGGGGGGGGGGGGGGGGGGGGGGGGTGGAGAAGGGGAAGCATCTGTACAGACTGTGTAGTTGATTGCTGGGAAGTATGTTTCCTGGGATGTTTATTTGCTGTAAGCTGTTTTGATACAAGTTTGTAATAACATACATTAAAATAAACGGATTTCCCGTCGACAGCACTCCCCGTCCCCAGGAAACCTGTGCACCGGTTTGGGGCTGGTTTTCCCGCTGGTATGACCTGCCCTAAGTGTCATTTTGGGCCAGTTTGATGGAATGTTTCTTGTCAGCATTTTGGGTGAGATCCACGGCACTATTCAACCATACTTAGGGTGCGATTTACCAGCTGTTGATGCTGGTTGCCTAGTCTGGTCCCACGCCAGTGCACGGGTGTCCCGGCAATGAGGGGTGCAGTCAATGGGAAATCCCATTGACAATGGCGGACCAGTAAATCCCACTGTCGGGCCGGCTCCGCTGCCGAAAAATCCCGCTTTGAGTCATTTTGGGGGATTCTTGGGAAGGCTCTCCCCGACCAAGCCCAGCAATGTTTTCCACACTTAGGGAGCTGAACTCGCCGGCAGGACCTGCAACTCAGAGGGCTGGCCGCCATTTTGAAAGAGTGCCCCGATCTCTAAATGAGCTTGAGGGTCCCCCACAACCTCCCACCCATGGGCACTGTCACCCCCCCACGCACATGGACATTACCCCGCTATCGGGTCGCTGAAACAGCTTACAGCAAATAAACGGGGAGTGCTGTCGACGGGAAATCCGTTTATTTTAATCTATGTTATTACAAACTTGTATCAAAACAGCTTACAGCAAATAAACATCCCAGGAAACATACCCCTCTTTGCAGGCCTCCCCTCCCACACTTTCAGGCCCCGCCCCTTTCAGGACCCCCATCCTTAATCCCCCATCATTTATGAGGCCCCTTTATAGTCATTCTTCGCCCATCCACCCTTCATAGCCCTCTCATTTCCCTTTTCATGGGCAGGGCTCCCCCTAGGCCCTGACTCTTGGCAGTGACACCCTGGCAGTGTCCCTGCCAACCTGGAAGTGCTGCCCAGGCATCTTGGCAGTGTCAGGGTGACAGTGCCAAGGTGCCCGGGGGCCAGAGGGAGAGCCAGGGGACCACCAACCATTCAGGGGTTTCCAATGGCTAGGGAAGCCCCTCAGATGCCGTTAGGCCTGGTCCACGTTTGTGTGGACTGTAATAAATGGAGCCTGGTTCCGGCCTCTCTGGGAGAATCTGGGCAGACATATTTAAATGAGCCGTTAAGGTCATTTAAAAATGTTAATTTGGAATATGACCACACCCGTTCTGTGCTGTATTTTCTATGTTGATCTATGTTGACCCGATTGCAATGTCTCACGAGGTCACAAATCTCTCAAGAAGCATCTCACGATAAATGACAAATGAAAATCGCTTATTGTCACAAGTAGGCTTTAAATGAAGTTCCTGTGAAAAGCCCCTAGTCGCCACATTCCGGCGCCTGTTCGGGGAGACTGGTACGCCATTGCGTTTCTCAACGGCATCAGCCCGGCCTCAGGATCAACAACTCTGGCCCCTACAGGGGGCCAGAACGGCACTGGAGCGGTTCACGCCGCTCCAGCTGCTGATCCTGGCGTCAACTGGGGTCCGCGAGGTCCGCGCATGCGCAGTGGCACTGGCGCCAATGCACGTATGCGCAGTGGCTCCCTTCAACGCGCTGGCCCCGACGCAACATGGCACAGGGCTACAGGGGCCACCGCGGAAGAAAGGAGGTCCTCAGCCAGAGAGGCCAGCCCGCTGATCGGTGGGCCCCGATCGCGGGCCAGGCTACATTGGAGGTCACCCCCCCCCCCGGGGTTGGACCCCCCCCCTCCCTCCCACAGGCCGCCCCCCCCGACCTTCCACGCCGAGGTCCCGCCGGCTGAGAGAAGGCGTGGACGGCGCCGGTGGGACTCAACTTTTTTGCGACGGCCGCTCGACCCATCCCAGGCCGAGAATTGGCGGGCCGGCTGCGTAGAGCAGCCCACGACCGGCGCCGCACCAACCACGTCGGCGCCGCACCAACCACGACCGGCGCCGCACCAACCACGGCCGGCGCCGCACCAACCACGTCGGCGCCGCATCAACCACGACCGGCGCCGCACCAACCACGACCGGCGCCGCACCAACCACGACCGGCGCCGCACCAACCACGCCGGCGCCGCACCAACCACGCCGGCGCCGCACCAACCACGCCGGCGCCGCACCAACCACGCCTGCGCCGCACCAACCACGACCGGCGCCGCACCAACCACGACCGGCGCCGCACCAACCACGACCGGCGCCGCACCAACCACGCCGGCGCCGCACCAACCACGACCGGCGCCGCACCAACCACGCCTGCGCCGCACCAACCATGACCGGCGCCGCACCAACCACGACCGGCGCCGCACCAACCACGCCGGCGCCGCACCAACCACGACCGGCGCCGCACCAACCACGCCGGCGCCGCACCAACCACACCGGCGCCGCACCAACCACACCGGCGCCGCACCAACCACTCCGGCGCCGCACCAACCACGCCGGCGCCGCACCAACCACGACCGGCGCCGCACCAACCACGACCGGCGCCGCACCAACCACGACCGGCGCCGCACCAACCACGACCGGCGCCGCACCAACCACGACCGGCGCCGCACCAACCACGACCGGCGCCGCACCAACCACGACCGGCGCCGCACCAACCACGACCGGCGCCGCACCAACCACGACCGGCGCCGCACCAACCACGACCGGCGCCGCACCAACCACACCGGTGCCGCACCAACCACGACCGGCGCCGCACCAACCAGTCCGGCGCCGCACCAACCACGCCGGCGCCGCACCAACCACGACCGGCGCCGCACCAACCACGACCGGCGCCGCACCAACCACGACCGGCGCCGCACCAACCACGACCGGCGCCGCACCAACCACGACCGGCGCCGCACCAACCACGACCGGCGCCGCACCAACCACGACCGGCGCCGCACCAACCACGACCGGCGCCGCACCAACCACGACCGGCGCCGCACCAACCACGCCGGCGCCGCACCAACCACACCGGCGCCGCACCAACCACGACCGGCGCCGCACCAACCACGACCGGCGCCGCACCAACCACGACCGGCGCCGCATCAACCACGACCGGCGCCGCACCAACCACGACCGGCGCCGCACCAACCACGACCGGCGCCGCACCAAACACGACCGGCGCCGCACCAACCACGCCGGCGCCGCACCAACCACACCGGCGCCAATGGCGCCGATTCTCCGCTCTGCCGACATCGTGGCGGCATGGCGCGACTCGCGCCGATCATGGGGATTCTCCGGCCCGGCCCCAGGCTGAAAGAATCCCGCCCAATGTTTGTTTATTTAGCCATTACCCACTCCCTTTTGCACCATTAAAACTTTTGTCATTTAATTTGATTTTCTCTCGAACATTTCAATGACTTGGGTTCCTAATTAAAGATTGCTGCACATTTGTAACACTGTACCTTCTACATTCAAAACAATTGAAATGGAGACAACGGGCGGGATTTTTCCGTCTCTGAAGCCAAAATCACATTCGGTGATTGGCCGTAGAATCCCCATTGGTGCCGAAATCAGGGGCAGCGCCGCTTTTGCGATGCTCCCTCGTCCAAAACGGCCTACTCGCAGAGTATGCCGCATGTTGCATTGGCGGCCTTAGGACGTCACCTGAGGCCCTCCCCCGATGCTCTGCACCCGATAGGCCGAGTTCCCAACGGCGTGAGTCACTCATGCTATTTTCTTTCGGGAAACCGACGTGGCGGCTGCGGAATCCAGCGCTGCCACAGCCGGGGGAGGAGCCGATTCGTGGGCAATGGGGGCTTTGGCGGGGACTGGGGGCACTGATGGGGTGTGGTCTGGGGGTGGTGAGCCTGACTAAAGGGGGGCACTCTTTGGCAGGCCGGGTCCCCGCACGGCCAGTGCCATGTTGCACGGGGCCGTTGTTGCTAGAGCCGGGGGCTTTACGCTGCTTGCCTGCTAGTCCCCCACCAGACGGAGATCAGTGGAGGTTTTGCGCCATTTTTTCGGGCGTAACACGCCACTGTTCCCACGGCAGTGTCAGCACTTAGTCTCAAAATCGGAGAATCTAGCCCAAAACTGCACCAAGAACAATTGCCCTGAAAGAAATGAATCTCCTATCCCATTAGCAAAGTGTCCAGGTAATCATCTGGGTATTCAAACTGGGTGGAGACAAATCATTAGGCATGATTAAAATGAGACCCTGACTGAGAGAGGAATTCTCAGCCATGATCTAATCACTTTAACTGAAATACACTAGCCACAGCCATATTTGGGTCATTGGGCAGTTGGAGATACATGGAAAGAGCGGAAGAAAGACAGAGTAGTTGTGAGATAGTTGAACTAATAGTATAGTTAACAGTGTCTTTAAAACGGAGATAGTATAGTTGACGACTAAGCACTATAGTACAATCTTTATTTAACTAATTCCATAGTAATATGTTCGAATCTAATTCAGTGTAGTGTAATAAATTACCTTTGTTTATTAAACACAGCTTGCTGGTCTTCGTTAGCACTACAACCTTCACCATCCTGAAAGAACTAAAACAAAGAACACAAGAAAGTCTGAGCATTTTAAATATTTTTCTGAGGCTGGGTTAAGTACAATAAAAATATCCTCTTTTTGTTTTAAGAAAACCTACCTGACTGTGTATTTATGGTCACAGCATGTAAACAGTCACAGAATTGACAAGTATATCCATTTTTAAAAAAAAGCTGTCGCAGTCAAGTGTGGGGAGGAAAAGGGGGGAGCCATTCAATTCCTCCACACCTGATCGTAACTGTGTCTGTGAGAGACTCTCCAAACCTTCATCTGTGCCTACATAGGTGCAGGTTGTGGGTGTAAACTCAGTCACCGAGTGCCAAGGCAATATGTTGGGTATTTACTGAGTGGGGAATGCTGTGTAACAAGTCTGCTTTGAGTGCAGTTCCCACCTGCATGCCTCCTTTCACTATTGTCCCTCTCCTTGGCCAGTGTTACATCATTGCTATCATTTTGTTGGAGATATAAGACCATAAGACACAGGAGCAGAATTAGGCCACTCGGCCCATCAAGTCTGCTCCGCCATTCAATCATGGCTCATATTTTTCTCATCCCCATTCCCCTTCCTTCTCCCCATAACCCCTGATCCCCTTATTAATCAAGAACCTATCCATCTCCGTTTTAAAGACACTCAGTGATTTGGCCTCTACAGCCTTCTGCGGCAAAGAGTTCCATAGAGTCACCACCCTCTGGCTGAAGAAATCCCTCCTCATCTCTGTTTTAAAGGATCGTCCCTTTAGTCTGAGATTGTGTCCTCTGCTTCTAGTTTTTCCTATAAGTGTAAGCATTCTCTCCACGTCCACTCTGTCCAGGCGACGCAGTATCCTGTAAGTTTCAATGAGATCCCCCCTCGTCCTTCTAAACTCTAACGGGTACAGACCCAGAGTCCTCAAACATTCCTCATATGACAAGCTTTTCATTGTTGAGATCATTCTTGTGAACCTCCTCTGGACCCTTTCCAAGGCCGTCACATCCTTCCTTCGATACGGGGCCCAAAACTGCTCACAGTACTCCAAATGGGGTCTGACCAGAGCCTATACAGCCTCAGAAGTACATCCCTGGTCTTGTATTCTTGCCCCCTCGACATGAATGCTGACATTGCATTTGCCTTCCTAACTGCTGACTGAACCTGTACGTTAATCTTAAGAGAATTATGAACAAGGATTCCCAAGTTCTTTTGTGCTTCTGATTTCCTAAGCATCTTCCCACTTAGAAAATAGTCAATGCCTCCATTTCTCCTTCCAAAGTGCATAACCTCACACTTTTCCACATTGTATTCTATCTGCCACTTCTTTGTCCACTCTCCTAGCCTGTCCAAGTCCATCTGAAGCCCGCCTGCTTCCTCAGTACTACCTGCCCCTCTACAGATCTTTGTATCGTCTGCAAAATTAGCAACTGTGCCTTCAGTTCCTTCCTCCAGATCATTAATGTATATTGTGAAAAGTTGTGGTCCCAGCACCGACTCCTGAGGTACACCACTAGTCACCGGCTGCCATCCTGAAAGAAACCCCTTTATCCCCACTCTCTGCCTTCTGCCAGTCAGCCGATCCTCGACATGCCAGGATCTTACCCTGAACACCATCGGCTGTTAACTTATTTAAAAGTCTTCTATGCGGCACCTTGTCAAAGGCCTTCTGGAAATCCAAATAAATCACGTCCACTGTTCTCCTTTGTCTAACTTCCTTGTTACTTTCTCAAAGAACTCTAACATATTTATCAGACACGACCTCCCCTTGACGAAGCCGTGCTGACTCAGCCCTATTTTATCACGCACTTCCAAGTACTCTGCGATCTCATCTTTAATAATGGATTCTAAAATCTTACCAACGACTGAAGCCAGGCTAATCGACCTATAATTTCCCGTCTTCTGCCACCCTCCCTTCTTAAACAGCGGTGTTACATTAGCCACTTTATGTCCTCTGGGACCCTTTCTGCCTCCAGTGATTCCTGAAGGATTATCACCAATGCCTCCACAATCTCCTCAGCTATCTCTTTTAGAACCCTGGGGTGTAGTCCATCCAGTCCAGGTGATCTATCCACCTTCAGACCTTTCAGTTTCCCCAGAACCTATCAGTTGGTGGTATCAGTTACATTTTGTATGGTTGTGGATAAATTATATGTGATCCTATTTTAGGCCAGCAGACATCTCCGGTCATGGTCAGCATTGGGTAAATCACAAGCTTTGCTTAAAACTCCACTCTCTCCATGTCAGGTATCTTGTCATTGCCTGTGACTAATTCATTACTGTTGAGGGTAGAATCCTCCTTCCTCTCTGCTAATGTGGAACATATGTGTGGCATGTCAGTCCATACCTGGCTAAGTTGCTGATGTACCTCTACCATTCTCCTTCCCAACAATGATATCTTGGATTCAGCACCCATATTCAGCTAAGCAGAACTTTGAGAAGATTGCACCGCCCCTTCACTCCTCCCCCACTCCTGACGTTGATTCTTCACAACTATCCATACCATCAATGTCTGCTCAGACTCTCCTGTTAATTGTAAATCACCAAGTTGAAAATCCAACCCGATATTAACTGTGATGCATGTTGGAGGTAGGGGAGTCCAAAAATGGGGTGGGAAATCAGTAAGTAAATTTTGGGCGGGATTTTCTCTTCCACCAGCCCCATTTTCTGGCACGTCACGCCCCCACCGGCAATGGAATTCTCCGATCCCGCAGCCGGCCATTTCCTATTGTGGCCATCCCCACAATGTCGGGAAACATGCAGACATGGGTGCATTGTTGTCAAAGGGGAGGATCCCACCAACAGAGATACCCACCGAAGGTGTCTGTTTCTACATTTAAAGACAGATACCCTGTTATAATTTTACTTCTTAGCTTGTTGTTGAATACACAACATCTAATGAGGACTCATATGATTTGATCTCCTGATTTAAATGCCCCTGCCACCAAATCCACATAGATAGTTGAGTTTGACTCTGCACATTACGGCAGTCTGGGTCCCTCATGGGAATCAAAGCCAAGAGTTTGTTAGCTAAGAGCACTTCTAAAACAGAAAAGCGATCTGAGCAGCTTGCCTCTACCTTTGCAGAAGCCACAGGGATTTCACCACATAGAAGTAGTGGGACTAGGAAGAATAAAGCTTTGTAGTTCAACAAGGCTATGGACATGGGTATACGAGAAAATCGTTGTGCTGCAAAATTTCCATTCTTTAGGGGAATCACATAAAATGTATGCTGGTAATAGCCCATTTCAGATGCTTGATAATGATTAAAATTTATGAATTGGAGGAATCAATGGAGGATGTGGATTGGGCACTTAGTTGTTTACAGGACTGCTTTGTGCCAATGGGATTGGGGAGGAGGGTGGAGTGTGGGCATTTGATGTGTTTTGTTGTTGTAGAACTGCACTAATCCTGCCTCAGCGTGAACACTTAGTTTCAGGAACAGAGAATCCGGCTGATGGTGTGAGGAGTGCTGTGAAGGATTGACACGACAGAGTGGCAGGGAAAGGAGGGAAACAAGATGTAGGTGAATCAGCAACTCTGTAAGCAATTTTCCTGACCTGGTTAGACCATTTAGCCATTTTCTGCACGCTTCCATGGTTGGAATACAATGCTCTTGCTGCTCACGTTCTCAGCCACCTCCAACCGCACCTTCTTGGTGACAGCTGTAAGTTCCTTCCTCTCATTGCCAGTAATAGAATGCTTCTCCTGTGCCTTTCTGCTCCTTGCAATAACTCAAGGGGACATTAATCTGTGCTGGCCTTGCTCTTTGTGAATCCGATATAAACTGACAGGAGGCCCAGGGATCTACCTAGATGCGGGAGGGGGGTGGGGGAAGCCACCCCCTTAAACAAGTGTGGGCCGGGCGTGGGAAACCCTTCGGGGAGTAGGAGGTGTAAATATATACAAGTAAAATAAATCTAACTTTTTCTACAGTCGTTGCTTCCGAGTGTTCGCTTGCCTGAGTCTTGAACGTGGCATAGGGGATGATTTTGAGTGGCATTCTCACTGCTCGTCCAACTAACAGCACAAAATGTTCCAATTGTTTTGTTATTTACTTATCCCAGGAAGGTATGCGACATTGATAAAAGATGTATAGAATTAAAAAATTAAATGCTTGTGTTTTATGACTGGGGTATTTTGAAGTCCCGGTTTGCTGCTGACATCGTGGTCCAGAACAGTGCACTGCAATTGACGTTTGACCTCATGAATTTTTTCACTGTAAGGAAAGAACAATGGTCAGGATCACACTAAACTAGTAAGATTTGCATTTTAATTCAATTTTAAATGACGCTTCTTAAGCATTTTGAAAACCTTATTCAATTTACATAAAACATTAGTTCCATTATATATCTAGAAGGGCAGCATGGTGGCACAGTGGTTGGCACTGCTGTCTCACAGCGCCGGGGACCTGGGTTCAATTCTGACCTTGGGTGACTGTCTGGAGTTTGCACGTTCTCCCCATGCCTGCGTGGGTTTCCTCCTGGGTCTCCGGTTTCTTCCTGCATTCCAAAGATGTGTAGGTTAGGTAGAATGGCCATGCTAAATTGTACCATATTGTCCAACGACGCGTGTAGGTTAGGTTACAGAGTTGTAGAAATGGGGGGACGTGGGGCGTCTGCCTAGGTAGGGGTGCTCTTTCAGAGGGTCAGTGCAGACTCCATGAGCCAAATGGCCTCCTTCTGCCCTGTATATAGAGACCTTATAAATGTTAAATTACACTGCTGGTGCGTGACATCTTAAATTGGAGTGAATATATGAAGACTCACCATGCTACTTCTGAAAAGCTGCTGGCCCATGTCCTAATTCCTCCAAACGCTGGCCCTTTAAATAGTCAACTTGAGATTGTTCCATCAGCGTGAACATCATGCCTGCTGTGCAACTTAGAGATCTGAAACCTGGAAGGAAAAATGTAATCAGCAATGTTCAAATCGGAAAATCTGACCCACTGAGTTCTCAGAATATAATGAAGTGCTTCACAGCACGGAGTGCAGTTATCTTTTAGCCAAATGTAGAAACAATGAGATAATCTTATTTGGTGTTGCTGGTTGAAGGATTACAGTTAACAAGGGGTCTTAGAAAATGCTGCTGCTCTTTAAATAATGTCATTTGATCTTTTGCACTCAACAGGCAGGTTCTACCTTTGTTTGTTTCATCTGAACAGCCTCTGACTGTGCAGCACTCTCTGTACTATACTGAAATGTCAACTTCGATCATTTGTTTAAATCCTGAAGTGGAGCTCAGACCTATTAAATTCCGAACCAGAGACACACCAAGCTGACACTCAAAGGAAGTGTCTGAAAATAGTCAGACCCCGACCTGCTACTAAAAATTACTGAGCTACTCAGAACCTGGAACTGGGAAGCTTCTGTAATTAATGTGTTCAGTTTAAACCACTGATAAAATAGGTCGATGTTCTGAGTGTTCAAATTTGCCCTTCAGATTTTGAAATTGGCACAGAAGCATTTGATACATGTGTCTGATGTCCGCCATTGTGTTCTTTTAGTTTGGATATTAAAACATTTATTCTAAAACAATGAATGGCTCATAGATTAGTGAGGAAGAATCGAAGCCAATGTGTCATGCCAACTTCTTAATTTTCTCTTTGTTGGAAAGTCTACTCTGCAATCTTTACTCTTCAATATAACCCTGTTTGTATGGATGCTTTACACAACATGTAACTATTCTTTGTTTGCCTTTTTGCTTCACCTCCAGAACAAAGAACAAAGAACAAAGAAATGTACAGCACAGGAACAGGCCCTTTGGCCCTCCAAGCCCATGCCGACGTTACTGCCCGACTAAACTACAATCTTCTACACTTCCTGGGTCCGTATCCTTCTATTCCCATCCTATTCATATATTTGTCAAGATGCCCCTTAAATGTCCCTATCGTCCCTGCTTCCACTACCTCCTCCGGTAGTGAGTTCCAGGCACCCACTACCCTCTGCGTAAAAAACTTGCCTCGTACATCTACTCTAAACCTTGCCCCTCTCACCTTAAACCTATGCCCCCTAGTAATTGACCCCTCTACCCTGGGGAAAAGCCTCTGACTATCCACTCTGTCTATGCCCCTCATAATTTTGTATACCTCTATCAGGTCGCCCCTCAACCTCCTTCGTTCCAGTGAGAACAAACCGAGTTTATTCAATCGCTCCTCATAGCTTATGCCCTCCATACCAGGCAAAATTCTGGTAAATCTCTTCTGCACCCTCTCGAAAGCCTCCACATCCTTCTGGTAGTGTGGCGACCAGAATTGAACACTATACTCCAAGTGTGGCCTAACTAAGGTTCTATACAGCTGCAACATGACTTGCCAATTCTTATACTCAATGCCCCGGCCAATGAAGGCAAGCATGCCGTATGCCTTCTTGACTACCTTCTCCACCTGTGTTGCCCCTTTCAATGACCTGTGGACCTGTACTCCTAGATCTCTTTGACTTTCAATACTCTTGAGGGTTCTACCATTCACTGTATATTCCCTACCTGCATTAGCCCTTCCAAAATGCATTACCTCACATTTGTCCGGATTAAACTCCATCTGCCATCTCTCTGCCCAAGTCTCCAGACAATCTAAATCCTGCTGTATCCTCTGACAGTCCTCATCGCTATCCGCAATTCCACCAACCTTTGTGTCGTCTGCAAACTTACTAATCAGACCAGTTACATTTTCCTCCAAATCATTTATATATACTACAAACAGCAAAGGTCCCAACACTGATCCCTGTGGAACACCACTGGTCACAGCCCTCCAATTAGAAAAGCATCCCTCCATTGCTACCCTCTGCCTTCTATGGCCTAGCCAGTTCTGTATCCACCTTGCCAGTTCACCCCTGATCCCGTGTGACTTCACCTTTTGTACTAGTCTACCATGAGGGACCTTGTCAAAGGCCTTACTGAAGTCCATATAGACAACATCTACTGCCCTACCTGCATCAATCATCTTAGTGACCTCCTC
Organism: Scyliorhinus torazame; assembly: GCF_047496885.1. Lineage (NCBI taxonomy): Eukaryota > Metazoa > Chordata > Chondrichthyes > Carcharhiniformes > Scyliorhinidae > Scyliorhinus > Scyliorhinus torazame. The sequence continues at coordinate 107,918,625 of NC_092709.1, read as the reverse complement.
GAAAAACTCTATCAAGTTAGTGAGACACGACCTCCCCTTCACAAAACCGTGCTGCCTCTCACTAATACGTCCATTTGCTTCCAAATGGGAGTAGATCCTGTCTCGAAGAATTCTCTCCAGTAATTTCCCTACCACTGAAGTAAGGCTCACCGGCCTGTAGTTCCCGGGATTATCCTTGCTACCCTTCTTAAACAGAGGAACAACATTGGCTATTCTCCAGTCCTCCGGGACATCCCCTGAAGACAGCGAGGATCCAAAGATTTCTGTCAAGGCCTCAGCAATTTCCTCTCCAGCCTCCTTCAGTATTCTGGGGTAGATCCCATCAGGCCCTGGGGACTTATCTACCTTAATATTTTTTAAGACACCCAACACCTCGTCTTTTTGGATCACAATGTGACCCAGGCTATCTACACCCCCTTCTCCAGATTCAACATCTACCAATTCCTTCTCTTTGGTGAATACTGATGCAAAGTATTCATTTAGTACCTCGCCCATTTCCTCTGGCTCCACACATAGATTCCCTTGCCTATCCTTCAGTGGGCCAACCCTTTCCCTGGCTACCCTCTTGCTTTTTATGTACGTGTAAAAAGCCTTGGGATTTTCCTTAACCCTATTTGCCAATGACTTTTCATGACCCCTTCTAGCCCTCCTGACTCCTTGCTTAAGTTCCTTCCTACTTTCCTTATATGCCACACAGGCTTCGTCTGTTCCCAGCCTTTTAGCCCTGACAAATGCCTCCTTTTTCTTTTTGACGAGGCCTACAATATCACTCGTCATCCAAGGTTCCCGAAAATTGCCGTATTTATCTTTCTTCCTCACAGGAACATGCCTGTCCTGTATTCCTTTCAACTGACACTTGAAAGCCTCCCACATGTCAGATGTTGATTTGCCCTCAAACATCCGCCCCCAATCTATGTTCTTCAGTTCCCGCCTAATATTGTTATAATTAGCCTTCCCCCAATTTAGCACATTCATCCTCGGACCACTCTTATCCTTGTCCACCAGTACTTTAAAACTTACTGAATTGTGGTCACTGTTACCGAAATGTTCCCCTACTGAAACATCTACCACCTGGCCGGGCTCATTCCCCAATACCAGGTCCAGTACCGCCCCTTCCCTAGTTGGACTGTTTACATATTGTTTTAAGAAGCCCTCCTGGATGCTCCTTACAAACTCCGCCCCGTCTAAGCCCCTGGCACTAAGTGAGTCCCAGTCAATATTGGGGAAGTTGAAGTCTCCCATCACCACAACCCTGTTGTTTTTACTCTTTTCCAAAATCTGTCTACCTATCTGCTCCTCTATCTCCCGCTGGCTGTTGGGAGGCCTGTAGTATACCCCCAACATTGTGACTGCACCCTTCTTATTCCTGATCTCTACCCATATAGCCTCACTGCCCTCTGAGGTGTCCTCTCGCAGTATAGCTGTGATATTCTCCCGAACAAGTAGCGCAACTCCGCCTCCCCTTTTACATCCCCCTCTATCCCGCCTGAAACATCTAAATCCTGGAACGTTTAGCTGCCAATCCTGCCCTTCCCTCAACCAGGTCTCTGTAATGGCAACAACATCATAGTTCCAAGTAGTAATCCAAGCTCTAAGTTCATCTGCCTTACCCGTAATGCTCCTTGCATTAAAACATATGCACTTCAGGCCACCAGACCCGCTGTGTTCAGCAACTTCTCCCCGTCTGCTCTGCCTCCGAGCCACACTGTCCCTATTCCCTAGTTCTCCCTCAATGCTCTCACCTTCTGACCTATTGCTCCCGCGCCCACCCCCCTGCCATACTAGTTTAAACCCTCCCGTGTGACACTAGCAAACCTCGCGGCCAGGATATTTATGCCTCTCCGGTTTAGATGCAACCCGTCCATCTTATACAGGTCACACCTGCCCCGGAAGAGCTCCCAGTGGTCCAGATAACGGAAACCCTCCCTCCTACACCAGCTGTTTAGCCACGTGTTTGTCTGCTCTATCTTCCTATTTCTAGCCTCACTGGCACGTGGCACAGGGAGTAATCCCGAGATCACAACCCTCGAGGTCCTGTCTTTTAACTTTCTGCCTAGCTCCCTGAACTCCTGCTGCAGGACCTCATGCCCCTTCCTTCCTATGTCGTTAGTACCAATATGTACAACGACCTCTGCCTGTTTGCCCTCCCCCTTCAGGATTCCCTCTACCCGTTCGGAGACATCCTGGACCCTGGCACCAGGGAGGCAACATACCATCCTGGAGTCTCTTTCACGTCCACAGAAGCGCCTATCTGTGCCCCTGACTATAGAGTCCCCTATTACTATTACTCTTCTGCGCTTTGACCCTCCCTTCTGAACATCAGAGCCAGCCGTGGTGCCACTGCTCTGGCTGCTGCTGTTTTCCCCTGATAGGCTATCCCCCCCGACAGTATCCAAAGGGGTATATCTGTTCGAGAGGGGGACAACCACAGGGGATTCCTGCACTGACTGCCTGCCCTTTCTGGTGGTCACCCATTTCTCTGCCTGCACCTTGGGTGTGATCACATTTACATAACTGCGATCTATGATGCTTTCCGCCACCTGCATGCTCCTAAGTGCATCCAATTGCTGCTCCAACCGAACCATGCGGTCTGTGAGGAGCTGCAGTTGGGTGCACTTTCTGCAGATGAAGCCATCCGGGACGCTGGAAGCCTCCCGGACCTGCCACATCTCACAGTCAGAGCACAGCACCCCTCTAACTGACATTGCGTCAATTAATTAAAATTAAAATTTGTCTTTTTTTTTTATAAATACTTTTTTTTAAATTGCAAAGTTACTGTCAACTATCTGTTTCCTAGCACTAGATTTCTAATAGAAATGCGATAGCTAACTATAATACTCTCCGATCTCTGGCTTAGATATCCTCTAAATTATAATTAAGTTATTATGTTTAATTAGTTCCCAAATACTCAAATTTTTTTTAAATTTAGGTTAGAATCCCAACCAGCCACTCTGGCCACAGCTTTTCTGTGATGTCACTTCAGTTTCCCCCCGACACACACAATTTGAAAAAAGGTATAAAAGTAGAAATCACTTACTTACCTTCTTACCTTCTGAGTGTCTGAGATGTTCTCAGGTTCTCTCGCTGACAGAGACTGCTCCTCCACCTCCGATCCTTGACCTGCACAATGCTAATAATATAATAATATAATATGGCACTTACCTTACACCAATGGGTCTTATTATTAGGTTAGAGGAGGAGGGCGGGTGGGAGACACTACACGTGTAGTGTCTCGGGTTTCCTCTCCACCAGAATTTATTGGTTGTGGGGGGGGGGGGGGGGGGGGAAACTTGCCAGAGGTCGAACTTCCGGTTCCCGCCTTATATAAAAACAAATAAAACAGAAAAGAAGAACAGACACGGGACCAGGCAAGGCTTTTTAAACTCACTACTCACCTCCCAGAAGGCCCCTGCGCACCGCTGCCGCCGAAATCCAAAGGGCTGCTCCTGTAAAGGTAAGGTTTTTAAACTCACTACTCACCTCCAAGAAGGCCCCTGCGCACCGCTGCCGCCGAAATCCAAAGGGCTGCTCCTGTAAAGGTAAGAGCTTTTAAACTCACTACTCACCTCCCAGAAGGCCCCCCAGGTTAAACAAATTTTATTTATTACCTCAACTGCCTGTTATAACTGCGGAATTCCTTGTGCTAGAATAAGGAAAAGGGTAGAGTGACATAGAACTTGATTAATTTCTCTTCTGTATACATTATTTTAAGGGAAGTGTTCCCCACATCATTGCTATGCATCTGTGACAGAGGGTGAGACAGGTAGTTAGAGGTAGGGTTGGTGTTGGAATGCAGATTGTTACGTTCTAGTGCTTTGAAATGATTGAGTCAGTGCACCAAAGAATATCTAGTTCGTAACTAGTTAAGATTTATTAAATTACAATAACATGGGTGGAAAACAATACGAATACTACTAATGAACTGTAAACTATTAACAACTAGAATATGAGAGCTAATACTAAACATGACTATCCACGACGATTCCTCACTCAGATTCCCCTGAGGTTGCAGTGTCATGTGGTATAGTTCTACTGCCATCTGCTGGTTGGAGGTCTAACATATTAATATACAGAATTGCTTATGCATGTCATTACATCCCCTTTCCTTTAGATTTTAATAAAAATATAATATACATAATTTCAACCAATTATCATACATATGGGGCCGGATTCTCTAATAATGGGGCTATGTCCCCACACCGGCGTGAAAACTGGCACCAACCACTCTGGCATCAACGGTTTCCTAAAGTGAGGAATTCTCCCCTTCCTAGGGGGCTAGGTTGGCAACGGAGTGGCCCCCGCAGCTCCAGCCGGTGAGGAACGGCCGGCACGAGTTTGCGCATGCGCAGAATGGCCGGTGTGATTCCGCGCATGCATGGGGGTTCCCTTCTCCGCGCCAGTCCACGGGCAATATGGCGGAGCCCTACAGGGGCCCGGCGCGGAGTGAAGTAGGCCCCATGGAACCAGCCCACCGGCCAATCGGTAGACCCCGATCGCGGGCTAGGCCAATGTGGGCCCCCCTTCCCCCGGGTCGGATTCCCCCGCTGCTCCTCCAGGACAGCCCCCGCACACTCACCTTCCCGCCCGAGAATCGGCGCCGGAGAATGGGGAAGCCGGCATCGGGGCACGATTCTCGTGCCTCCCCTGGGATTCTCCGACGCACCGCCGGGTCGGAGAATCCTGGCCATGATACGTATAGCATAACAATTTAGATGATTTACAATTACAGTGTCCACTACAGATTCAGTCTGTCAGGCTTCTTTGACCGTGTAAGCTTTTGTTGATCCGCCAAATCTGCTTAACAGTCTTATGGCTCTGTAGATGCCTCTGTTGGAACTGCATTACTCTGTGCATCTTCAGATTGTACACTTGATTCTTGTTCAGGTTGCATTGGTTTGGATAGACAGAAGTTTTCACACACATCTTCTGCTGACAGTGAAGTAATAGGTTGCTGAATTTTTAACAAAGCTCTCCTGTTCCTCCTGCGTACCTGTCCTAGTTCTGTGATGTTTGTGTAGGATCTCAAACCTATCTTCTGTATCACTTTTGCACACTTTGACCAGCCGTCAGGCTCCTCCACCCTTACGATATCATTGTATTCTAAAGTTTGTAGAGACCTGGTTGACCTGTCATAGTATCTCTTCTGCTTCCTCTTTTGAGACTGCAGTTGATGTTTTATTTTGTGACTTGCTTTGTTGATTTGAAATACATGTTCTTATCTTCCTGTTCATCAGTAATTGTGATGGCGACAAACCATTGCTCAAAGGTGATGCTCGATAACTGAGCAATGCCAAATATGGATCATCCTGGCTGTCCATCGATATTTTAAGTAATTGTTTTACTATCTGCACACCTTTCTCTGCCTTTCCATTTGACTGTGGCTATAAAGGACTGGATGTGACATGCTTGAAGTCGAACTTCTGCGCAAATTCCCTCCATTCCTGACAACTGAAACATAGACCATTGTCACCCATGACAACCTGTGGAATGCCATGACGAGCAAAGATAGCTTTAGTATGCATTATAACACACCTGGCCGACAAGCTGGATAACTGTGCCACTTCAGGACGATTGGAAAAGTAATCTACGACCAGTAAATACTCTTTCCCTTCAAGTTAAAACAAGTCTATTCCTACTTTCTGCCATGGAAGTGTCACTATGCCACCCATTTACATTGGTCCTTTCATTTGTCTATGTTAAAATTTTTGACCTGTCACACATTCCTACCATCCTTTGAATATTCTTGTTGATCCCTGGCCAATATACCATATCTCATGCTCTCCTTTTACACTTTTCAATTCCAAGGTGGCCTTAATGAACTTTTTGTAAAATTTCAGCTTGCGGAAACTGTGGTATTATTATTCTTTGTTGCCTTAGTACGAATCCATTGGCTACACTTCGTTCTGCTCTGATGCTGTGGTACTTTGAACATGTCCCTTCTGGCAATCCCTCATTGAGATTCTTGAGTACCATCTGCAGAACTTCATCCTTTTTGGTTCCTGCCACTATTAGTTTCAATTTTTCATCAGACACCGGCAGTATCTCTGGTATCAGTTTGACATGCAGTTGCACATCTTCTTCCATATGATTGTCTTCCAGCACGGCTGTAGCTCTTGATAGCACATCTGCAACTACAATGTGCTTGCCTGGAGTGTAAATTAGATCAAAATCATACCACTGGAGCTTCATTATCATTCTTTGGATGTGTGGTGTCATCTCACTTAGGTTTCTTTTGACGATGGCTACCAATAGTCTGTGATCTGTTTCTACCAGAAAAATTGGTAGGCCATACACATAGCTTTGGAACTTTTCCAAGCCATTAACTAGTCGAAGGCATTCCTTCTCAATTTGAGCATATCTACATTCAGAGTCGGTTATGGACATAGACGCATAGGCAACTGGCTTTGAATCCTCTCCATGTTCTTGCTGTAACAAAACTGCATCTAACCCATCCTTTGACGCATCAGTTGAGATTTTTGTTTTCTTGGTCGGGTCGAAAATAGCCAGCACTGGAGCTGTTGTCAAAGCTGTCTCCAGAGTAAGCCATTCTTGCTCATGCTTATCTGTCCATTCAAAAGTATTCATCTTCTTGATAACTTCTCCGACATGTTGTCCTGACTGACAAATCGGAATAAATTTGCGTTTAAAGTTGATAATTCCTAATATCCTCAGAAAGCCTTTCTTGTTTGACGGCCATGACATATTCATTATTGCCTGTATCTTTACTTGATCAGGCTGTATGCCTTGGGCAGACAGCCTGTCCCCTAGGAACGTAATTGCCAAATTGACACTTGGCTTTGTTCAACCTTAGCCCATTCTTCTCAACACTCTGTGGTACTTTGATGAGTCGGTCGTTGTGTTCTTCCTTCGTAGAACCCCATATTATTATATTGTCAACATACACGCAAACTCCTTGAATACCTTCCACAATGTGTTCCATTGCCCTGTAAAAGATTTCAGATGCGATGTTATTCCAAAAGGCATTTGAAGAAAACAGAAGCGTCCATCTGGAGTGTTAAACATACAATACTTTGTACCCTCTTCATCAAATTTGAGTTGCCAAAAACCCTGCGATGCACCCAGTTTACTGAAGCACATTGCACCTGATTATTTCTTCACGTTTTGGTGTTGGAAAGTGTTCTCGCTTGATGTTAGCATTGAGGTCTTTAGGTTCCATCATATTCTTAAATCGTTGTTGCATTTCTTAACACACATCATTGAATTTACCCAATCTGTTGGTTCTTCGATTTTCTTAATAACCCCCAGATACGTCATTTTGTCAAGACATTTCACTTTGTTTGGCTTGGTTGGCCCTGTCTGCATTAGAAACGATATCAATGAAGAATGTGTCCTCTAACTTAATTTTATCAATGGTGTTAATGGACTTTTGTAAGTCGATTTTCTTGTTGGAAAAACACTGCTTGGCAAAGTGGTTTTTGCCCTTGCACTTTGCACAAATTTTCCCAAAGGCGGAACATTGCGTCTGTAAGCACCTATTTCCACATTGCTTACACAAAATGGTGGTGTCTGATAATCGCTTAAAATGGCCACCGCTGTTGAGACCAAATTTTACTTTTGGGTGCGTCACAACATCTATGGCGTCAGCTTCATTGCTGATTTTCGCGCCTATACTTCTCATGCTTAATGTGTTGATTTGCTGCGCAGCTAACTCGCTGGCATGGCAAATGTTTATTGCGTCTTCATGCTTGAGCTCATTCGCCCTCAGAAGATGTTCACCCACTTTATCGTTTTTTATGCCAAATACGATTTGATCCCTGATCATTGTTGATTTTAATGTGGCAAAATTACAAGTCTCAGCCATTAATTTTAGATCCGTGAGAAAACTGTCAAACGATTTGCCTGTCTGCTGCATGCGCGTTCTGAAAATGTACTTTTCAACAGTTTTAATAATAATCTTTATTATTGTCACAAGTAGGCTTACATTAATACTTCAATGAAGTTATTGTGAAAATCCCCTAGTCGCCACACTCTTGCGCCTGTTCAGGTACACAGAGGGAGAATTCAAAATGTCCAATTCACCTAACAAGCATGTTTTTCGGGACTTGTGGGAGGAAACCGGAGCACCCGGACGAAACCCACGCAGACATGGGGAGAACGTGCAGACTCCGCGCAGACAGTGACCCAAGCGGAAATTGAACCTGGGACCCCAGCGCTGTGAAGCACCAGTGGTAACCACTGTGCTACCGTGCCGTTCTTCTTCAGGGTACAATGCTCATTGAACTTTTTAACAGTTGTATCAAAGTTCTCACTATCTGCCTCCCTTTCAAAGACAAATGGGTAAAAATCTCTATCACCTGTGGGCCTGCTGCAGTTAGCAGTAACGCTATTTTTCGTGCATCAGGCTGCACTTATAGACCTAAGGCTGCCATGTACAGTGTGACCTGCTGCTTAAGTGTGCACCAATTTGCACCTACATTACATGAAGACTTTGTGGAGTTTTCAAGCTACCCATCTTTTTATTCGGTGACCAGTTGAGCATTGAGATGTGCTCATTTGATGTTCTTTGTCGATTAGTAGATTTTTATTTTAGTAGTTTCCTAAGTTCTTTACTTCAGATCTTCAATTCGTAAATCACCACTTCTGTACCATGTTACGTTCTAGTGCGTTGCAATGATTGAGTCAGTGCACCAAAGAACATCTAGTTTGTGACTAGTTAATATTAATTAAATTACATTAACGTGGATAGAAAACAATACTAATACGACAAAGGAACTGTAAACTGTTAACAACTAGAATACGAGCGCTAATACTAAATATAACTATCCACGACGACGTCTCACTCAGACTCTCCCGAGGTTGCAGTGTCACATGGTACTACTGCCACCTGCTGGTTGGAGGTCTCACGTATTAACATAAGGTTCATTCACCTGAGGAAGAAGCAGTGCTCCGAAAGCTAGTGATTTGCAATAAACCTGTTGGACTTTAACCTGGTGTTGTAAGACTTCTTCCTTCTTCACAGATAGAATTGCTTATGCATATCCTCATACTGATATGTCAATGTTCTGGCTTCATCGAGTACACGAGGGAGGATAATAGTTTAATAGCTAATATAATTATTCTTTATTTTTCTCAAACAAGCAGGAAGACCCAGGTGAAAATTCACCACCAGCAATTACAAAGTAATTGGCAAACTCAGGGACAACCAGCACTGGAAGGAACATTTTCATTTGTTAAGAACATAAGAACTAGGAACAGGAGTAGGCCATCTGGCCCCTCGAGCCTGCTCCGCCATTCAATGAGATCATGGCTGATCTTTGTGGACTCAGCTCCACTCTCCGGCCCATACACCATATCCCCGAATCCCTTTATTTTTTAGAAAGGCATCTATCTTTTTCTAAAAAACGTTTAAAGAAGGAGCCTCAACTGCTTCACTGGGCAAGGAATTCCAGAGATTCACAACCATTTGGGTGAAGAAGTTCCTCCGAAACTCGGTCCTAAATCTACTTCCCGTTATTTTGAGGCTATGCCCCCTAGTTCTGCTTTCCCCGACCAGTGGAAACAACCTGCCCGCATCTATCCTATCTATTCCCTTCATAATTTTATATGTTTCAATAAGATCCCCCCGCATCCTTCTAAACTCCAATGAGTACAGTCCCAGTCTACTCAACCTCTCGTCATAATCTAATCCCCTCAACTCTGGGATCAACCTAGTGAATCTCCTCTACACTCCCTCCAGTGCCAATATGTCCTTTCTCAGGTAAGGAGACCAAAACTGAACACAATACTCCAGATGTGGCCTCACCAACAGCTTATACAATTGCAGCATAACCTCCCTAGTCTTGAACTCCATCCCTCTAGCAATGAAAGACAAAACTTGATTAGCCTTCTTAATCACCTGTTGCACCTGCACACCAACTTTTTGCGACTCGTGCACCAGCACACCCAGGTCCCTCTGCACAGCAGCATGTTTTAACATCTTACCGTTTAAATAATAATCCATTCTGCTGTTATTCCTCCCAAAATGGATAGCCTCACACTTGGCAACATTGAATTCCATCTGCCAGACCCTAGCCCATTCACCTAACCTATCCAAATCCTTCTGCAGACTTCCGGTATCCTCTGCACTTTTTGCTTTACCACTCATCTTAGTGTCGTCTGCAAACTTTGCCATATTGCACTTGGTCCCCAACTCCAAATCATCTATGTAAATTGTGAACAACTGTGGGCCCAACACTGATCCTTGAGGGACCCCACTAGTTACAGGTTGCCAACCAGAGAAACACCCATTTATCTCCACTCTCTGCTTTCTGTTAGTTAACCAATCCTCTACCCATGCTACCACTTTACCCTCAATGCCATGCATCTTTAGTTTATGCAGCAACCTTTTGTGTAGCACCTTGTCAAAAGCTTTCTGGAAATCCAGATATACCACATCCATTGGCTCCCCGTTATCTACTGCACTGGTAACATCCTCAAAAAATTCTACCAAATTAGTCAGACACGACCTACCCTTTATGAACCCATGCTGCGTCTGCCCAATGGGACAATTTCCCTCCAGGTGCCCCGCTATTTCCTCCTCAATGATAGATTCCAGCATTTTCCCTACAACCGAAGTTAAGCTTACCGGCCTATAATTACCCGCTTTCTGCCGACCTCCTTTTTTAAACAGTGGTGTCACATTTGCTACTTTCCAATCCTCTGGGACCACCCCAGTCTAGAGAATTTTGATAAATTATCACTAGTGCGTTTACAATTTCCCTAGCCATCTCTTTAACACTCTGGGATGCATCCCATCAGGGCCAGGAGACTTGTCTACCTTTAGCCCCATTAGCTTGCCCGATACTGCCTCCTTAGTGATTACAATCATCTCAAGGTCCTCCCCTATCATATCTTTATTTCCATCAGTCACTGGCATGTTATTTGTGTCTTCCACTGTGAAGACTGACCCAAAAAACCTGTTCAGCTCCTCAGCCATTTCCCCGTCACCTATTATTAAATCTCCCTTCTCATCTTCCAAAGGACCAATATTTACCTTAGCCACTCTTTTTTGTCTTATATATTTGTAGAAGCTTTTACTATCTGCTTTTATGTTCTGAGCAAGTTTACTTTCATAGTCTACCTTATTCTTCTTTATGGCTTTTTTAGTAGCTTTCTGTTGTCCCCTAAAGACTTCCCAGTCCTCTAGTCTCCCACTAATTTTTGCCACTTTGTATGTTTTTTCCTTCAATTTGATACTCTCCCTCACCTCCTTCGATATCCACGGTCGATTTTTCCCCTTTCTACGGTCTTTCTTTTTTGTCGGTATGAACCTTTCCTGAACACTGTGAAAGATCGCTCGGAAGGTTCTCCACTGTTCCTCAACTGCTTCACCATGAAGTCTTTGCTCCCAGTATACCTTAGCTAGTTCTTCTCTCATCCCATTGTAATCACCTTTGTTTAAGCACAAAACACAAGCGTTTGATTTTACCTTGGCATCCTCCAACTGTATTTTAAATTCCACCATATTGTGGTCGCTCCTTCCAAGAGGATCCCGAACTATGAGATCATTAATCAATCCTGCCTCATTACACAGGACCAGATCTAGGACCGCTTGTTCCCTTGTAGGTTCCATTACATACTGTTCCAGGAAATTATCCCGGACACATTCTATAAACTCCTCCTCAAGGCTGCCTTTACCAACCTGGTTAAACCAATCGACATGCAGATTAAAATCTCCCATGGTAACCACTGTACCATTTCTACATGCATCCGTTATTTCTTTGCTTATTGCCTGCCCTACCATCCTGTTACTATTTGGTAGCCTATAGACTACTCCTATCAGAGACCTTTTCGCCTTACTATTCCTGATTTCCACCCAAATTGATTCAACCTTGTCCTCCATAGCACCAATATCATCCCTTACTATTGCCCGGATGCCATCCTTAAACAACAAAGCTACACCACCGCCCTTACCGTCCATTCTATCCTTTCGTATCGTCTGATACCCTTGGATATTTAACTCCCAGTCGTGACCATCTTTTAACCATGTTTCAGTAATGGCCACTAAATCATAGTCATTCACGATGATTTGCGCCATCAACTCATTTACCTTATTTCGTATACTACGAGCATTCAGGTAAAGTACACTTATGCTGTTTTTTATGTCTTTGTTATGAATCCTAACACCTTGATCAGTAACTTTTCGCAAATTATTTTTCCTCTCACCCTTTCTCCTAATTGTCCTTGTCTTTGAACCCATATCTCTACCTAATAACCTGTCACGTAACCTGCTGCCTTGTTCTCCATTAACCATCATACTGTCCATAGCTTTACACTTCCCTTCCCCCCAACTTAAGATGATGGATTAAATTAATTCAAACTGACTTCTGGTTGGGTACTGTAGTAATCTTCCCAAGCCAGTCTTCCGACACCATACCCTTTTATTTACATAATGGAGAAGGCCGCAGTCGTGGCTTACAGAGCACAAGTCCAAGCCTGGAGAACTACAGAATACCGGCCTGGGTTGAAGTAGGGGCCTTTAAACTCGAGCTGCTCATTTCCCTTTGAGCAAACTCCCGCCTGCTCAATAGGGAGGTTCATACTCCATGAAGCTCATGGGAGATCTATTGATACCTCCACTCCTTAAGTCCGTTTCCCCCCCCCCCCAGTGCCCCAGCCGTGAGAAAGTCCGTTCCACCGCTTTGACACCGGTCTGAGGTCAGTCAAGGTTGCGACTGGATCTGGTGATGTGAACTTAATTGGGGACCTTTGTTTCCGGAGGGAGCGCCAAAGAGTTACTGCCGCAGATTCCTCTTCGGGGTTCGGTTCAGTTGAGGCACCATCTTCCTCTGCTTCCATCTCAGAGGCCGTGCCCCCATTACCCAGAGGGACAGGCGCTGGGTCAGCTTTGAGCTGTTACTGGCAACAGCCATCTCCATGGCCGGTGTAATAACCTGCATGTGACATGCATGAGGTTCATTGTTCCCTTGTCCTGATTGGACCGGGAATTAACCAGCATATGTATAATAGGTCGGCCTCAGTAGTAGCCCAGAGAAAGGAGTAAGGACCCGGCAATGTGTAACCGGGCCCTATGTCTGTGCCACTGTAAAACTGAATAAACATCTCTCTATGAATTTGCTGGACTCCCCTTGTTGTTACTATAGCCAGTAACAAGATTTTCCCAGGAGCAGAATCCCTGCTCCTGAGGAGGTCCAGGGTTTTCTTCATGACCTTATCCTGGACCTTCACTTTGTATGAGACTGCCCCCTTATTCTCCATTATGATCCCAGGGACTCAACTGGAACCATCAGTATGGTTCCTCATGTACACCTGATTGCCTGGCTTGAATGCTGTTTCTGTTCTTGCAGAGTTTTATTTTCTGGTTCTCTTATTGGAACTCCACCCTCCCCGCCAGGTTTGCAAATAGTAGGCTTAGTCTGTACAAAGTAGGCACCCCATTAACAGTTACGCTGTGGTGTGAGGAGTGGTCCTGGGTCTGATGCCATTGGATATAATGACGTTTTGGAACTCATCACTGATAAAGGCAGTGCTGTTATTGAAAATCAGGACTTCTGGTATTCCATTCATCCAGGAACTCTGTCATAATTTCTCAAGAAGTGTGGTAGATAGTGGAGCTCATGCGGTGTATCTCCAACTATTTGAAGTTCAGGATCAAAAACATGGAACCATAAAGGCCAGGCGAACTCTGTGTGCACTCGTACCCATGACCTGCTAGGCCACTCCAATGGATGTAGAGAGGCCGAAGGAGGGAAGTTTTGATTCTCCTGGCATAAATTACACCATCTCACCAGGTCCGCGATGTCTGAGTCGAGGTCGGGCCACCAGATGTAGCTCCTGGTGAGCATTTTCATTTTCAATAATCCAGGCTAGCCTTTATGTAGTTCCATAAGTATTGGACACCACCCTGGGCGAGGGGCAACTACTAGGGACCCCCAGAGAATGATACAGTCCTCAACAGAGAGCTCTTTCTTTTTCTTCTGAGCGTTGTTCTTGGAATCCTCCATTCAGGATCATGTACTTTAGTTTAGACAGGGTTGGATCTTTTTGCATCCAGACATTTATTTGCCTCGCAGACACCAGCAAAGTCTCAAAAAGAAATTTAGGGTCATTGCGACCTCTTTCAAAGTTGGTGAAGAAGCCGGGCTTGAGGGCAGTGGGAGGTGACTCAACGTATCAGGGTTAGCTATCCTGGTTCCAGGGCGGTGCTCTAAAAAGGTATTTATAAGCTGCAAGTAATAGGGCCCAATGCTGTTTCTGGGCAGAGGCAATAGGGGGAATTGCCTTGTCCTCTTTAAAAAGTCCCAATAAGGGCTTGTGGTCTGTTACTATTATGAAATGCCTACCTTAGATGTAATGGTGGAACATTTTTACACCAAATGTGACCGCCAAGCCCTCTTTCTCAATTTGAGAATACCTCCACTCGGTATCCAAAAGAGACCTGATGCATATGCAATAAGCCTTTCCGTTTTGTCTTTCCAGCAGTGTGGAAGTATTGCCCCAAACCCATAAGGAGAAGCATCAAATGTCAAAACTAGTTCCTTCTTGGGGTCAAAATGGACCAATAAGTTGGATGAAAGCAGTGTTGTCTAACTTAAAGTCTCCACTTGTGGTGCCTCCCAAGGCCATGTTTGATACTTCCGTAGTAGGGTATGCAAGGGGGTCAGTAAGGAGGCCAAATTCGGGATAAACTTCTTATAATAATTTACTCATCCCAGGAAGGATTTTAACTCCGTTGTGTTTCTTGGAGTTGGTGCTTCCTTGATCGCCTTCATCTTGTCCTCTACCTGATGTAAACCTTTTTACCCATCGATAGCTTCATTTACTTCAAAAACACATTTTTCCCTCTTCAGGTGTCCCCCAGGTCTCAAGAATGTCTACAAGACCTCTTCTAGGTTTGACAGGTGCTCTCGTCCTGAAGTCCCCGTGACCAGGGCATCATTCAAGTACACTACCACTTTGGGTAACCCAAGGAGTATGTTCTCCATGATCTTTTGGAATATGACGCATGCTGATGGGTCCCCAAAAGGCAACCGAATGTATTCATATAGGCCCTTGTGCGAACTGATTGTAACATACTTCCTGTAAGGCACATCTAATTCAAGTTAAAGATAGGTGTGGCTCATATCCAACTTAGTGAATGTCTGTCCACCTGCTAACTTGGTGTACATGTCTTCGATTCGAGGCATGGTGTATCTATCTACCTTGGAAATCTGGTTAACCGTTAGCTTATAACGTCCACAGAGGCGTACCAATTTGTCTGGCTTAAGGACTGGGATGACAGGTGTGGCCCACTCTGCGAACTGTACGAACTTTATTACAACTAGATATTCCAGGCACCCAGGCTCGGTCTCCTGCTTTTCCAAGAAGGAGTATGGACTCGGTTTCACTCTAAAATGTTTCGACGTAGCATCAGGGATGACAAAGCCATCTTGGCTTTGGCTCCTCTTATTTTCCCAAGTCCTTCCTGGGAAACTTCAGGATATTTGCTGATGACTTCACACAGTTCTCCTACGTCTAGCCTGAAGATCTCCAATCAGTTCAGCCCAACCGCTATAGCCAATCTCTCGCCATTAGGCTAGGTCCTTACCCCCGCGCAACAATGAGTCGAAGTCTGGCTGATTGCTGTCACTGGGGTCATTGTGGTGCCCTTTATTCATAATGGTTTCCCGTGCTGATTGTTTGTCTGACCTTCATGTTTTCTAAGCTCAAGCGTTGAATACCAGGTTGGAGGGGATCATATGTCTGCTCCCCGATAACGGTGACTGCAGCTCCTGTGTACACCTCCAGTTTCAATGGATGATCGATAGTTCCAACATTATTGGGGCTAACTTGCATTGTCCCTGTTTCTGGTAATGGATATACTTGCATGGTGTGTGCCAGTATTGGGCTTGGCTTCATCCTTGAACAGAACATGTTTTGTCTATTCCTATTGTTACTACACCCTGGGCTAGTGTGCAGTCAAGTCCAGCCCTTTTGCTGGCACCCTCCCATGCCGGTTGGGAGAATCGCCTGGGCCGCCAAAATTTCCCGCGACGCCGGTCCGACGCCCTCCCGCGGTTCTCCCAAGCGGCGGGAACGGCCCGGTCGAGTTACGCAGGCCGGAGAATCGCCGGAGACACCCAAAATGGCGATTCTCCGGCACCCCCGCTATTCTCAGGCCCGGATGGGCCGAGCGGCCAGGCCAAAACGGCGGGTTCCCCCCGGCGCCGTCCACACCTGGTCGCTGCCATCGGGAACAGCGCGTGAACACTGGGGGGGTGGCCTGCGGGGTGGCGAGGGGGGATCCTGCACCGGGGGGTACCTCAAATATGGGGTGGCTCGCGATCGGTGCCCACCAATCGTCGGGCCGTCCTCTCTGAAGGAGGACCTCCTTCCTTCCGTGGCCCTGCAAGATCCGTCCGCCATTTTCTTGCGGGGCGGACTTAGAGAGGACGGCAATCACACATGCGCGGGTTGGCGCTGGCCAATCCGTGCATGCGCGGGTGATGTCAGTTATGCGGTGCCGGCCGCGTCATCTATGGGGCGCCGCCTTTACGCGGCGACAAGGCCTGGCACGTGTAGATGACGCGGCCCCGATCCTAGCCCATTGTCGGGGCCTGAATCGGTCGGGATCGGGGCCGTTTCGCGCCATCGTGAACCTCAACGGCGTCCATGACGGCGTGGGCACTTTGGCGCAAGAGTGGAGAATCCCACCCCAGATTTATAAATGAAACACAACAACTGTTAATTCATAACAACAATAGAGATAAGGCATGTAATAATTATAGTAGAATAACAGCCAGCTAATCGACTACAATCCCCCCCCCCCCCCCCTGCTACCTAAACACACACAAGACTTACACATGCAGAGGTAGGGGAAAACAAAGAGGACCAATGTGAGGTGGATGATGCTTGCTTCGGATGTTGAAGCTGTTTTTTCAGCTGACTGTCCTTCCAGTATGCGGACTGATTGAGGACCACCGGTAGGATGGCTAATGAGGATCTTCTGGCTGGAACATTCAGTCCGAGATTTATAATGCGGCAAAGAATGCTTGCAAGCCTGCAGATTGTGAGAGACCAGCAAAGGGCCACCCAAAAGTTGCTGAGAAGGGAAAAATTAGAATGAGAGTAAACTAGCTAGGAATATAAAAATAGACTGGAGGAACTTTTACCAAGTATCTAAAAAGGACAAGAATAGCTAAAGTAAACATTGATCCCTTAGAAGCAAAGACAGGAAAATTATCACGGGCAAATGGCAGAGGCATTGACCACCAAACATTTTTAGTTAAATTTTCCTGTTCCGGCGTGGGCAAACCCAAACTGGGTTGGTGGAAACGGATGCATGTGGGTCCTGCAGGCGATGATAGACCTGTCTGTTACTTGGAGCGGAGATTCATGCCACTCAGCTCTTGATAATCCTTTAAACCAGTGCTTGAAGGGTATATGGCCCAGATGGACAAGTATACCAGTGTGTTGTGCTAGCACACTATGGCCAGAATGTTACATATTGTAGCAGGCACGCACCTGACCCAAAATTGGGTAAAATCTCACAAGATGATGTTGAGCATGTGCGTTGGAGTCATAAGTGTCGGCCGACAATTAATCAGCCACCTGGTGGTGCCTCGAGACATACACTGGAGGCTTCCAGTAATAAACAAAAGGTGCTTATTGATGAAAGGCAAAGGCAGTTAGATAACAGGCACAAAACACGATACAACACGTCTTTACTCTTCAGCTCCCTGGTTGACACTGCCCTGGGTCCTGCTCCCAGGGCACTATGCAAACTCTCGATTGGCCAGGTTTTGCGTGCTCTTGTGTGATTGGCGCCAAGCCGGTCACATGGTCAGTGGAGCTTGCCCTCTAAAAGGGGCCACACTACCATACCCTTCCCCTCCCTAAGTCCCTAACACACTATCCCAAAACTATGTACAAAAGTCAAAATTGTTAACAGGGACAATCAAGGAAAGAGAGTCCATCAAAAAGTCAATCGATCCGGAGCTCTCCTGGTCCTCCCGAACGGCTGAAGCCCAGCCATAGGCCTGGCACTCCTTTGAGCAATTGGGTGGTCCTCAGTCGATACCAACTCAGGCAGGACCAATTAAACAATGGGCAAAAAAGACTCAGCGGCCTCAACAGTCATAGCTGGTTGAACAGAAACAGGAGTCCCTGCCTCTCCTTGACTGGATTGAGTTACAGGAGTATTCACGTTGCTGGCTGGACTTATGGACTCCACGCTGGGAGTCACGACCTCTCAACTCCTCAGGTGGTCGATGTGTTTCTTAACAGTCTTCCTATTAATATTGACCACATAAGACACCGATCCCCACCGGTGTACAACCTGTCCTTCTAACCAAGTCGAATCTTCTGCAACATTTCGGACCAAAACTAGGACTCCACCCCCCCGGAACAATCTATGCTCTCTCTACTTGACAACCTGACTCTTCTGGGAGACCTGACATGTCTCCAACCTCCCCGCCAAGTTTGGGAATACAAGATCCAATCAGATTCTCAACTGACGGCCCATGAGCAGCTCAGCTGGTGCGGTGAGTTGTACAGCAACAAAAAATGAACCAGCTTCTGGCTGAATGGTTGAACTGACTGCTTTTCATGGCGTTTTTGTTAGACTCCCTACAGTGCAGAAGGAGGCCATTCAGCCCATCGAGTCTTCACTGACCCTCTGAAAGAGTACCTCACCTAGGCCCAATCCCCCACCTATCCCCATAACTCTACCTAACCTACACATCTTCATAGAACATAGAAAACATAGAACATAGAAAATACAGCACAGAACAGGCCCTTCGGCCCACGATGTTGTGCCGAACCTTTGTCCGAGATTAATCATAGATTATCATTGAATTTACAGTGCAGAAGGAAGCCATTCGGCCCCCTGAGTCTGCACCGGCTCTTGGAAAGTGCACCCCACCCAAACTCAACACCTCCACCCAACACCAAGGGCAATTTTGGACACTAAGGGCAATTTATCATGGCCAATCCACCTACCCTGCACATCTTTGGACTGTGGGAGGAAACTGGAGCACACGGAGGAAACCCACGCAGACACGGGGAGGACGTGCAGACTCCGCACAGACAGTGACCCAAGCCGGAATCGAACCTGGGACCCTGGAGCTGTGAAGCAATTGTGCTATCCACAATGCTACCATGCTGCCCTTAAGAACAAATAAATTTACACTATATCATTTTACCGTAATCCATGTACCTATCCAATAGCTGCTTGAGGGTCCCTAATGTTTCCGATTCAACTACTTCCACAGGCAGTGCATTCCATGCCCCCACTACTCTCTGGGTAAAGAACCTACCTCTGATATCCCTCCTATATCTTCCACCTTTCACCTTAAATTTATGTCCCCTTGTAATGGTTTGTTCCACCCGGGGAAAAAGTCTCTGACTGTCTACTCTATCTATTCCCCTGATCATCTTATAAACCTCTATCAAGTCGCCCCTCATCCTTCTCCGTTCTAATGAGAAAAGGCCTAGCACCCTCAACCTTTCCTCGTAAGACCTACTCTCCATTCCAGGTAACATCCTGGTAAATCTTCTTTGCACCTTTTCCAAAGCTTCCACATCCTTCCTAAAATGAGGTGATCAGAACTGTACACAGTACTCCAAATGTGGCCTTACCAAAGTTTTGTACAGCTGCATCATCACCTCACGGCTCTTAAATTCAATCCCTCTGTTAATGAACGCGAGCACACCATAGGCCTTCTTCACAGCTCTATCCACTTGAGTGGCAACTTTCAAAGATGTATGAACATAGACCCCAAGATCTCTCTGCTCCTCCACATTGCCAAGAACTCTACCGTTAACCCTGTATTCCGCATTCATATTTGTCCTTCCAAAATGGACAACCTCACACTTTTCAGGGTTAAACTCCATCTGCCACTTCTCAGCCCAGCTCTGCATCCTATCTATGTCTCTTTGCAGCCGACAACAGCCCTCCTTACTATCCACAACTCCACCAATCTTCGTATCATCTGCAAATTTACTGACCCACCCTTCAACTCCCTCATCCAAGTCATTAATGAAAATCACAAACAGCAGAGGACCCAGAACTGATCCCTGCTGATCTTCGGACACTGAGCGGTAATTTATCATGGTCAATCCACCTAACCTGCACACCTTTGGACACTAAGCAGCAATTTAGCATGGCCACTCCACCTAACCTGCCTATCTTTGGGCTGTGGAGAAAACCGGAGCACCCGGAGGAAACCCATGCAGACACTGGGAGAATGTGCAAACTCCACACAGTCACCCAAGGCTGGAATTGAAAACGGGCTTGTGAAACAGCAAAGCTAACCTCTGTGCCACCGTGCCACAGTTCTTGGAAGTTTGAACGGCCCACTCAGCCAGACTGTTCGACACTGGGTGCGAGGGAGCTATGTCTGTGTGTGCCGCATTTGCGTTCACAAAATGCGGGAAATCAGTGCCGGTGAAGGGGGTGCCATTGTCCAAAATGTATGCCTCGGGAAGCCCATGAATGGCAAACGCAAGGCACAAAGCCTCTACCATATTAGCCGAGGGAGTGCTCCCCATCTCCTGGACTGATAGCCACTTCAAGTGCGCATCTACAGCACTAAAAAACATCTTCCCAAAAAAGAGCCTGCATAATCCACGTGGATCTTGTCACGACCTGGCCATTCACAAGGATGAAGCGTGGCAGAAGACGGCAAAGGTAGCTGCATTTGGCAATGTGGCACTGTTGTACGAGGTCTTCAATGGCTTTGTCTATTCATGGCCAACGGATGTAACTGCACTCTAACATTTTCATCTTTGTCTGCCCTGGTTGGGTAACTCCTGAAGGACGGGTCCCCTCGCCTGAGGCGGGATGACCAATTGTGATCCTTCTTCACATGGTAACTTGCCTTGATGAGTGAACTGGAGCTGCAGCGGTTCAGACTTCTCGTAGTGCCAGCCTACCTGTATCATTCATTTAACCTCTGAAAGAAGAGGGGGCATGATCAAACCAAATTGGTACAGAGTCCCAATGGGCTGGTTTAGCCAAGTGTTTCCTGGCACTCGTGGTGCAGAGAAATACCACGCTATCTCTCGGTACTCTGTTTCAATCAGGAGCCGCGGTGGGGAACTCAGATATTGTAGGGTCAGCTCACCCACTACGGTCACCAAAGCCCTAGTGTTGACTTCCATTTTAAGGGGTCTACCATTTACCCTTACGACAATTTCAATCGGAGCTGTTTTACACAATTAGACTGCATTCAACCGCTGCATCAAATTCACTTCTTCAGAATTCTTCTCCGCTATCCACTGTGGACTACTGCTGCAGTTTTTTGTTTGAAATGGCACACTTTGCCTTTTACGACAACATGCTTGAATGTGCCCCCTCCAGTTGCAACAGAAGCAGACAAACTCCCGAACATGGCCTCCTGTGGATGGTCCCCATTATAGCAGTCCACCTCGGATTTGGTTTGTCGCCCTGATTCCTTCCCATTCCTTGGGTTCCAGTCCTATCACAAGGAGGATTTCTGGCAAGAGCAACATACAGAACACAAGACAGTGCCATCTGTATTTCTGCGCATGCGTATTGTATACTCCACTGGTGGGACCTCCTCTGAAGAGGAAGAGAGGGGCAGAAAGGAGAGGAGGCCAGGTGTCCATGGGCAGCATCCCAGGAAATGAGTTGTAGGAGGAGAGGTGCCTGCTCAGTGAATGCAGGCCCAGCAGAGAGTGCAAGGCAGAGAGGTCTGCAGAATATTCCATTATCTGCAGCCAGCATATACAGGCAGTGATCTAGACACCTCCATGTATCTGAGGTCCAGTGCCAAAAGAGGCTCCACCTCCCTAGGGACAACGCAACCTCCATTTGGGAGATGATTAGGCTGGAAATCGCCTTTAACTTCGTGGGGGCCACTCTCTGCCAGTGTCTCTGATGGTCACAGCATTCCTCCAAATCTTCATCTCTGGCTCTTTCCAGGGGTCAGAGCGGACCTGTGCAGTGTGGTCCCAATCTGCTGCCCACAGATGCATCAATCTGGTCACTGATGCTCTATTCTTACAATCAGTGACTTCATTTATTTCCAGTGAACAAAATCAGCCAGGCTGGGTTCCCCTGCATCCAGGGTGCCATCCACTGTACTCATGTGGCCTTCAAACGTGCCAGTGGGTGAGCAGGATGCCTTCAGGAACAGAAAGGACTTCCTTTCCATGATCACATTCATACTTTGCAATCACAAAGCACAGATTCTGCAAGTCTAAGCAAGGTTCCCTGATAGCTCCCATGTTGCCTCCATCCTGTGACACTCCCAGGTGCCAAGGCTGTTCATGGCTCCAGCTTGGCTGCATGATGGCTTCTGGACCTCATGATGCTCATCCAGAACCCAAAGACAGAAACGAAGGAGAAATACAATTGAAGCCATGCCTCCACAAGGGTGGTGTTTGAGAGAACAATTGAACTGCTGAAGATGAGGTTTATATGTCTGGACTGATCAGGGGGTGCACTGCAAAATCCTCCAGAGAGTATATCTGTTATACTCATTGTGTGCTGTGCCCTGCACAATCTTGGTCAGGCAAGAGGAAACCCACTGGAGGATAAGGATAGTGAGGCCACAGAGAATGACTTAAATAATGGATCTGTTGAGGAGCCCCGGGAGCACAGGGTTAGAATATGGAGGTAGACATGAGGAACGTTCAGGAAGGCAGGGATACCAGGGAAGCCTTGATTCTGCACATCTTCAGCTAGGCTGCTAAGGCATGGCTTCAACCTCATCCCAAGTGTGTAATTTCCTCACCAAACATTTCTGATGAGGCAACCTTATGACCCCAATGTCAAATTGCAACTTCTGTAATAATGTTAACAGTCCCTGCCATCTATCATAAGCCACTGCTGTGCCCGGAACCTATGAGAAGCATGAAGGATATTGAGGCCATTGAAACCAAATCAATATTCATGTCTTTTCATGAATAACAAAAAACATGGTGCTAACAGTCACTCAAAAATAATAGATAACACTGATGAAATGAAAGGCTCTGGTCTGTGAAAACTCCCTCTTGTGCTCACCATGCCTTAAACGTATTTTTGCGAGTGCTGCATCTTGATGCCCGTCACCACCGCCCCTCCCTCCTCCCCCCACGCTGGCAGCGGCAATGGAGGCTGCCCACCTGTCGACTCTGATGACCTTAGCGGTCATCCTCTGGTCAGCAATAACTGAGCAGGCGCCACCCGGGAGGGTACGTCTTGTGCCATGATGGACACACCTCAGTCATTGCGGCCGCATCAGATGCCACTGTAACTGGATAGTGGTGGAGGTGCTCCTGCCATTGTCCAAAGCATCCTAAGAGGAGCCCGCAGAGATGACAAACAGCTCATCTGCCAGCATGAGGTTGGTTTGAATCTCCCTGCTGACCATTGATGGATGGGCCCTTAGCAAAGTGACTAGGTGCCTTGCACTGGCAGTGACCTCCTGAGTTCACAATGTGTGGGCTTGCAGATCTAAGTGCAACCACAGGAACCCCTGATTGATTTACTGGAGTTGCCTCTACGCGATAATCGCCACTCCCTCAATGGAGGAGGTACTGCACGGTGCTCAGGGTCAATGCAGTGCTCATGCTCCACATGGACTCCTTCATCCATAGAGCATGACACACAGACCCTCAGGAATCTCTGCCAGACCTTCCCATGCATCCTACTGGACATCCAGCATCTGTCACCTAATGGACAACTCCAGAGACTCATCATCTGCAGTCTCTCAAAGACCTCTGACTGCCAGTTCCCAGGGCAATCTCTGCCTCCACCAGCTTCTAATGTAAGTGTGTCATGCCCTCACCACTGTGCATTACCACCTGAGCTGAAGATGTAAAGCCCACTTTTATCTGCACTAGTGCCTGATTCCAAGAGAGGGTGTGATGCATCTGTCCATTTCTCCTCCTCAGGATCAAGGGAGGGCCTTCGGTGTTCCGGTTGCCTCTTGAGAATGGCTCATCCAAGGGAGGAAGACAATAAATATGTCAGTAGTGTCAATCATCAGATAGTCAATGTGCTGTTGTCCATAATCTTATCAGACCACCAGCTAGGTGGGCTAATAAGATTATGAACAACAGCATCATGGTGGCATCATCATTGCTGGATCACAGGGGACTCTTGCTTAAGGGCTGGTTTAGCACAGTGGGCTGAACAGCTGGCTTGTAATGCAGAACAATGCCAGCAGCGCGGGTTCAATTCCCGTACCACCCTCCCCGAACGGGCGCCGGAATGTGGCGACTAGGGACTTTTCACAGTAACTTCATTGAAGCCTACTTGTGACAATAAGCGATTATTATTAGGACACTCATTTGTAATGAGACGACTACATTGTTTGCACTCTCCACCAGTCTCAAATCTGTCCACTGGACTCTTACCTTCCTCCGTGTTCCCGGCCTCTCCACACTTACACTGTAACTCAAGGCCCGAGGGTGGCCATCTTGAATCTGGTGAGAATGAGCATGTTGGCCTCCCACCATCTGCTTGTGTCCACTCCACAGCATTGTAGTTTCCCTTCCCCTGTATGGACAAAAATGCATTCATTAGTCCTCCTCTATCTGCAACACCTTATCAGCTTCCCATGTACCACTGCCACCACCCCCCATCTCCTGCCCCAGGGAACTATGCTGAAGTACCTGTCAGGTTTGCACGCCCTCACCCTTGAATGCAGCCAGAACAGATCTCCCAGCTTTGGTCAGCACTCACGCGAACCCGCCTCCCATCCATTGACTCTGTCTACACTCCCTGCTATCTTGGGAAAGTGGGCAGCATGTCCCAAGACCCCTCCCACCTGGGGCAGTCTTTCTCCAATCCCTTCCATCGGGCAGGAGATACAAAAGTCAGAGAAGACGCACTAATAGATTCAAAAACAGTTTCTTCCCCGCTGTTACCAGACTCTTGAATGACCCTCTTATGCCTCTTGTGGACTGACCTGATCTCTTCACATATCGTCTGCTGAATAGTTCTGCACTCACCCGATGTCTGTGTCTATGTATTTACATTGTGTATTTATGCATGTCCTATGTTTTTCATGTGTGGAATGATCTGTCTGGACTGCACTGGCAGAATAATACTTTTCACTGTACCTCGATACACGTGACAATAAATTAAATCAAATCAATCTATCACAGGTGCCTTTTGGTACTCTGAATCTTATGCACTTAACCCCACAAAGAATGGCCGCCCTTCAACACATTTCCACAGTGTTCCATGCCAACTAGGTACTCACCCTTGCCGAACGCAAAAGATCATTGAACTTCTTGCAGCACTGGTTCCGTGTGCGGCGCAGCGGCATTCCTGGTGGCCTGGGCTGCTCCTTGTGATCTGACCTTCTTTGTCTGGTGTGGTGGCTTCCTCTTCCCATCCCGCAGTATTCCCCGCCTGGCGTTCACTGACTCCATTAGAGCATGCAGGCGCTTGACAAATGTGATATAAAATAGTTACTTTAGAGATATTAGTTACTGTAATGTAGAGATAGGCCAGTCTCATTCTGGTGAGTTCACAGACAAAGGATTTCAGACCGCATGGCAAAGCAAGGAGGAGGTGTGTCCACCAAAGGAGAAGAAAAGGATGCTGGGTAATAGGGGCCAGAGGAAGGGATTGGAAGTGAGCCAATTAGAGTGTATGGATAGGTCAGGAGGGGTGTAGGATGACCTATGGGAATCGTGTATGTGAAACTTGATGCCAGTTGTGTGAGTAGTAGAGATCCCTTTGTCCTACAGACTCACTTGATTCCGGAGGTGTACGAAGCAAGATGTGCTTTGTACTTGCTGTGAATTGAGAAAGGCTTGCAAGCCAAATAAAATAACTAATGCTGTACCTGCAAATCCATCTCGACTTTTATTGAGGCCAGACTGACGGGTAAAGAAATTTGTATTTTGTCATTTGTTGCCGAAACCCGGGATTTCTCAAGACGGTTCTGACCACCCGCGAAATCAGAATTAGGCTGATTATGAACAGGGAGAGTGGGAAGAAGGGGCCCACAATGTATAGTTGGAAAATGACCGCGCATTGCTTTTTCCCCTCTTATTATCGTCTGATTAGTCTGGTCACTCGCGGTTGGTACGGAAAGATCGTCTCGACGAAATCAAAGGTCAGTCTGGGGGTTAGAAAATTAAACTGATGGGATATCATAATTGATAGTTCAGTTTTGGGTTAATTGTGTTGTTGACGACTGATGTGACTTCAGCAGATGAGGGTTCAGTTAAATAAGTGTTTTTAAATCTGAAGATGGTTCAATTCCATGTGTGAGTTCTGATTTGGCTTGGGTTAGGTTTTGGGTTGATGGGACATCTAAAACGATGATTCAATTCCATGTATAAGTGTTTTTAAGGCTGATGTGACTTCAGTAGATGAAGGTTCAGTTAAGTAAGTGTTTTTAGGGCTGATGGGACTTCAGTAGATGAAGGTTCAGTTCAATAAGTGTTGTTAAATCTGAAGATGATTCAATTCCATGTGTGAGTGTTTTAAATCTATAGTTGATTAAGCTAAAATTGTACCCTTGGACCCTTGCAAGCCCAGTTAGCTCTAGGACCCGATCTCGGACAGCGAGAGAAGGGCTTGATCCTAACCAGAAACAATTAAGCATACCACCTAAATCCCTTCAGACCAAGGGCAAACCGCAAATTTCGAGAACAAAGGGAGATGCCAGGATTGAAAGAGAAAGAACTCCCTCTAGTGACAGGGAGGGACGTCGAAGTCTTGGAAGAACCAGAGGAAATAGCTAGAGTGCCCCCTGGTGAGACTCGGAGACAGTTGCCGATTAGGAAGATACCAAACCTTGATGCCAGGGCCCAGCCCACGATAGACGTTTATTTACCATGGACACCCAGTGAGATGATGGCTATTATGGCTACAATCCCAGATAGAAAAGAATCTCCTGCTGCTTTTGTGGATTCCCTGAGAACTACCATCTCAATTTATCAAGCTGATTCTAGGGACCTCTGGGCCCTAGTCCAGCAGGTTTTAACCCCAGCAGAGTACCGCAATCATCTTAATCACTTGAATTATGCTAGCCACGCCGCACTTAAGCAAGCCCATGCGTTAGACTACGATAGAGGGACACAAATCCTGAATGCGTTGAATAGCACAATTCAAAAGCCCATAAATATTTCTGCTATCTTAGACCTAAAACCTAAGAAGATTGAAGAGCCAGAGGAATTTCTGGAACGTTTTAATGAAATCTACCATGGGCAGTCAGGCGACTTGCCATATCAAAATGGTCAGAATTCCCCTCAATATTGTGCTATGTTAATGCATTGCCTACCACTTTCCGTGGCTACTGCTGTGAAATGTAATAACATGAATTGGACAGAGAATGACCCTTCCCAGGTGGCAAGGGCAGTCAGATTTTATTGGAAGGAGGGTGTAGGCCAGGAAGGAGGCTCAGTTACAAAGGTTAAGACTGAGTATGTAATGAAAAAGGATGATCTGCGACCCCAACAAGCGGCAGAAATGGTAGCTTACCAGCTGGAGCCCCAATATTGTGACTTTGGGTGGGTGGATCAGCGAGGGGGAGGATATCAAACCCACCCAAAGGGACCCTCAGCTCCTTTTTATGGCCCACCGTATGCACCAACAGCTTTACAACCGCCGCCCCCTCTGAGGGGCCATTGGTCTACTGGGAGAAGAGGACGGGGCAGATATAGAGGGAGCAATGCATGTTTTAATTGCGGCCGTGCAGATCACTGGCAACAGGAATGCCCCTTTAAAAGACAGGCAGCAGAAGGAGGGGGTACCCACCCAAGGGGAGGACAGACGAGATACACTGACTTCTCCTAGGCAAACCCTTTCCCAACACAGGATTGACTAGCTAATTTAGTCATAAGGACTCTCCAATCGGACAGGGAACCTATTATCTCTCTGCAGATAGGAGATGAACATCACCCATTTGTAATCGACACTGGAGCAGCCATGTCTTCTCTGCAATCAGAACTTCGCCTCCCACTATCTGACCACACCCAGCATTTGTCGGGGTTCCAAGGACAGGTGTGTGAGTATCCTATTTCTGAACCCGTGACAGTCACTTACGAGAATAAGTCTGCAGATCATCAGTTTGTAGTGACTACTGGATTGGACTGTAACTTGTTGGCCTGAGATTTACTGTGTATCTCCCATCTACAGCTAGAGTACGGAGACGAAGGGGTAACGGTCCAATCATGGAGGATGAGACAACAGTGCTATATTTCTATCACCCCCCAGTGGTGGACGTTAGACATTGAACATTCACTGCGTCACGTTACCCTGGCCTATGACAGAACAGTTACAGCCACAGTCACGGGAAAAGAAGGTACAGCCGATTTTGTTAGAATACCACCACATTTATGGCCACAGTCAGCTTCGGTAAGCCCTCATATTACACGTCAGGTCCACGACCAGTACCATGCCAGGGATCTGGGACCTATGGTAAGGAGGGCAGTGGATCATTCAGATCCAACAGAGTACGCACTTCAAGTCACGCCAGATGGCACTGCCATAAAATATTTTGAGGTCCCTGAAACGATTAACACTCGACTGCAGCCCCGTCTATGGACAAATTAATCCGAGAGCTGTTGCAACAAGGTATTTTGGTCCCTTGCCAATCAGAATGTAACACCCCCATACTTGTGAGAGAGAGAGAGAGGGACTAGAGAGAGGACGGGGCGTGTGAGAAGGGAAGTACAGCTAGAACGTAGGTTATCGGAAGATACACTTAATTTAGTTAAAGGCCACACTGAGGAAAACCTGGATAGTATGAATCACTTCTACCAGATTTACCACCGCTTGTATGGCCACGGACGGGTTGTCTGCTACCCGAACCCCGCAGTGGTGTCTAGGTTATTTTCTGTTTCACCGCTTTGGGGCACTCCCCAAACGGTGGTTGTCAGCGTTCTGAGTCACCGCCCGAGCAAGTCACCCTTACGATCCGGGTTCAGCACCACCGGCTATTTGCCTTCCCCTTCCTCGGGATAATTCCCACTCACAGTATGATAGGCTGCAACGGTGGAGGGTGTATATACCTAGCCACTTCACTCCCAATAGGGATTCCCGGTCGTACGAGAATTGTTTCAGCAGTGAAGGATACGGCTGTTTGCTGGTAGAGGTGGAAACGAATATAACATGTCTGTTCCCCACCTGTACGGACAGGAGGTGTCATATCACCCAGGCGTCTGGCCAATGCGTTTGTTACAACACCACTTGCGTTCCATTGAACGCCGGCCTCCAGCTCCTTTGTGGCTGGGCGAATGTCTCTCATATCACTGTTGGGACTAGGGCTTTCCGCATTGCTAGGCGGCCCAAATGGGCGTTCCAAAGCTGGATAAACTGGGCTACTGGGGGATCCCTACGCAACCGATATACTGATTGTGATGCTCACCTGTACACGGAACAAGGATACTACTTTTTAAAAAAAATGGTACAGCAACTAATGTTTTGTCACCCCCATTTCCCCGCCAAATTGCTATTGGGACTCTAGTCCCTACCTCAGTCCCCTGCCCCTCGGCGTGGATGCTGCATAATCAGTTAGCACGCCGGGCGTCTCAGCTGAATTCTGCGAGAACTAGAAAAAACCTCAGGTTCTCGCACCCAACCGGGGCCACTCAGCCCGGTGGGGAATTCGGAGCGTCTTGACACTGGGAGGTGTGGGGGGTTCCTTGGCTGTCAGCGATAGGAATTATTTTATTTGTGGCCTTACCATCTTGGGAAATGAAACCTTGGGAGCCCTCGGGGCAATAACCAAGGAATTGTCTCAGCTGCGGTTGTTTGCAATGCAGAACCGGTATGCTCTTGACTATCTTCTGGCCCGTGAGGGTGGGGTATGCGCCATAGTACAGGGCAAGTGTATCATGGGAGTTCAAGACTTAACCGCTAACATCACTAAATTTATGGATCGCATACGGGATCACCTGGACGGAATGCAGGATCCTGGTTCTTGGGGTAACTGGGGATTTGGAGGTTGGAAGGACTGGTTGATAAATATGGCCATGTATTTAGCAGTGGCTATTGGCTGCATCTTTGTGGGCCCAGCTATCCTTAAATGTGTGATGGGTAGAATGCAGGGTGCACTGGAACAGATCAACGCCCCTAAAATCTTAGCTGTCAAAATCCATGAGGGTGCAGCAGATGAAGGGGGGCTACGCCAGGAATTGGAAATGCAGCGACGGATCTTTTTAGATGAGGGACCGTAGCTATGGATTGGATAGTTCGGTTATCATGGAATGATAATACGAGGGAATGACAAATGTGATATAAAATAGTTACTTTAGAGATATTAGTTACTGTAATGTAGAGATAGGCCAGTCTCATTCTGGTGAGTTCACAGACAAAGGATTTCAGACCGCATGGCAAAGCAAGGAGGAGGTGTGTCCACCAAAGGAGAAGAAAAGGATGCTGGGTAATAGGGGCCAGAGGAAGGGATTGGAAGTGAGCCAATTAGAGTGTATGGATAGGTCAGGAGGGGTGTAGGATGACCTATGGGAATCGTGTATGTGAAACTTGATGCCAGTTGTGTGAGTAGTAGAGATCCCTTTGTCCTACAGACTCACTTGATTCCGGAGGTGTACGAAGCAAGATGTGCTTTGTACTTGCTGTGAATTGAGAAAGGCTTGCAAGCCAAATAAAATAACTAATGCTGTACCTGCAAATCCATCTCGACTTTTATTGAGGCCAGACTGACGGGTAAAGAAATTTGTATTTTGTCACGCTCATCCGAGAAGCAGTAGGCTGAGTGCCAACCGGCATTGCCCTCCCGCCTGGCATATCCAACAGATGCCTACGCCATAACTACTGACAAATTTAGATTCTCTCCTGGTCAGCTCCTCGAAGCTCCTCAAAAACTCCTGTCAGCCTTTGCGGTGCTCTAATTAAAACTTCTGCCAGGTTCCCATTCGACCCGCTCCCCCTCCCCACAGACAATGCTGAGCCCATGTCTGGCCATGTTTCACAATGACTGGCCTTTAATTAGCCAGCCAGCCATCAATTCATGTATTAGTGAAGATCACGGAGGGAAGCAAAAATAGTGCACAAAGTGCGCAGAAGTCAGGTTTATGTGACTTTGGCTGATTACACATCTGGCCGACATCTCCACCCACTGTAGCTGGACCAGTCTGTACCTGATCTTTGTGAGGTTTCGGAAGTAGTTTACACCACAATGGGGTGCACATTATATGGGGCAGACAGAAAATCTACCAGTGTGGCTTTTTAAGTAGCTTAGTTTAACAACAGTGAGAGGTTTCTGTGAATCTCAAACATTTTGTTGACCAGACAAACAAGCTTTAAAGAGCCAATAACAACGGGGTTTCTTGTTAAGTATATTCCTTCCCAGCAATTATACCATTAAGAAATTACATAACTGTAATTCTGTCAAATATTTACCCCTTGAGCTATCCCATTTCAGTACTTTTCCTGCAGTTCTTCTTTCCTTGAACTCAGAAAAATGTAATACCTTTTCATTGATATTTCCCAAGGCTTTCAGCTCTCATTGCCCGAATTTGTTCCAGCATTAACTTCTTACCCAAGCCATTTTTATTCATCCAATTCCATTAAGCCTAAGACAGATGTTTTAATTGATGTCCTTGGTAAAATTAATAACACTTCACCAAAAAGTAATGTAATTCATTTTATGCTTGTTTCAAAAGCTCTCTGGCACTTTACTGCTGATGGTTTGTAGTTAATGTTTATTTCAGCAGTGAGCTTGAAGAGTGCATCACACTCAGGAAAGGTTTTATGGATGTAAACAATTGTTGCTAAATGTATTTCATGTTTTTAGAAGAATCTAAATGCATTTAAATTCTATTTGGATATGTACATGAGGTACCACAACCTGCAGGGTACAAACTAAGTGCTGGAATGCGGATTAGATTGGACAGCCGTTTCTTGGCTGGGTACAAACACAATGGGCCAAATGATCTCCTTCCATGTCATAAATTTTCTATGGGCAGAATTTTACAACGGTTTTACGATCCCACCAAAGTCAATGAACCTTTGAATTGCTCGCTGCCTTTTCCTGCCCTCCCCTCACCTGAACCCCCCAGGTTCCTGTCAGCTCACTGCCAGAAAAGAAGGTAGTGTGTAGCCATCTAAGATGGCCACCTGCAAAGGACCATGGGAATTATGGCCAACCCGGGATTCAGACAGATACACAGCCTATGTGTATCTGAAACACAGGTAACCAGACCTGATCGAAATCCCTGCTCGTTTGCATTTTAATGGCCCATTTCCCCAGGACAATAGAACTCCAATCAAGCAACCAGTACAGACACATACTGATCGGCGCCACTCCCTTTACTCGGAAAGCACAACTGCCAAGGTCAATGATCGCTAAGGACCCGCCCAGCTACCAAGGCACCTGCCCCTTTATTGGCCGAAATCGAAGACAGTGATCAGAGCCCTGTCGAACTATTGGGTCCAAGGTTCAGGACCGCCCCAAATAGTGCAAAATCCCAGAGGGATAAAAGAGAGCGCAGCCATGTGTTCTGTCTCTTTTGGATCCGGCCTGTGCCAACACAATTGTAGCAGGAACAGCCAGCTAAGTTCAGGACCAACGGTCGCTACCTGACAGATGAGCCCAGCAGAGACAGAGCTGCTTTCTTCAAACCAGCCAAGTGAAATCCAGATAAAGGCCTTATCCATTTGCACAGTGCCAGTCACCCTGAAGTTAATTATAGGTTATTGTAGCTGATAGGTGTAGTTTAACTCGTAGTAGATATTATGTTTGCATGTTGAGATAACTCTTCTGTATGTAAATAAACCAACTTTTGAACAAACTAACTGGTTGTGTGGTCATTTGATCGATATAAGGGAAGGCTTGTGGTTCACCAACATTATTAATAGAGCAACATTATTGGCGACTCTGGGTGGCAAACGCACCAACATGATTGGCGAACCCTGGTGGGATTCGATTAGAAGTGACTTTGTCACTCCGAGAGAACCCACAAACTTTGAATCCAATTGCGAGAAAGAGAAAGAACTACAAGTGCAAGTCCCACATCGACCAAATAACCAAATTTAGGAAGTGTGTACTAATCCGTATGCGTACCTAACAGGAAGAGTAAGGTAAACTCGTTAGAATTGTGTACAACTATCGAGGGGTTGTGAGCCGGAAAATAGCTTAAGCCATACCCGCTGTTCAAATCGCCACCTTATTCCCCTGCCCCAAATTAAAAGTAGAGCAAGAGATAAGAGAAGTAATGGCCACTCAAGCAATGGAAAGAATGATGAATCCACAGGAACCCAAGGTCGCAGCGACCAACAGAGCAGAGCAATGCTCCAAATGGGAGGAAGACTTAAGGAGATACTTAAAGGGGAAAGGATGGCCCCTTTGGTCGAAATTTTGTGCAAATGATGAGTCAGGTCCAGGAAAGATAGGACAAACTTGGTGGGAGAACCTAAGCGAGGTCCACGAGAAAAACGTAGGGTAAGTCAGAAAGCCGATGGCAATAGTGTCCTGTTTGACACAGTTGTGAGGCACAGAGGAGGTCGTGAAGACGCTCCGTAGGCAGTTAACTGAGACGGAAGAAAAGAACGAGGGAAATGAGCACCGATTGCACAGGCAGCATACACCCCCACTCACAATTCGACCCCCATGAATCGGGTTACCACACAACGCAGGTCATCGGATCAGGATGAGCCTGATATCGTTTACAGCACCCCACTATCCATAACCCAATTAAGAGAAGCTTGCACGAAAATTAGTCCATTCCAGCCCACCGCAGACCCGCACAGCTTCTTTGAGGAGGTGCGCCAACAAAATGTTATGTACGGCCTAGATGAGAGAGAGGAAGTAAAGCTAATAGTTATGAGCCATAGCCAGTCCGTAAGGTCAGCTTTGCCAGAACCCCAAAATGTAGATGGAGGAACCCTACAGGAAATGAAAACAGCCAAATTAGATGCCATCGGGTATAACAAAGGAGATCCAGTCGAGGGTTTAAATCACTGCAGGCAAAAGAAGGGAGAACACCTGACCGCATTTGCTGGCCGCCTATGGTTTCATTTCATGGCAGTTTACGGACAATTGAACCGCGCACACCTAAATGAGGAGGACACCACCTTGGTCTAGTATGCTATAGACACAGGTCAGAAGGCTTGTGTAAACTACGACCCCGCAGACCACACACAGAATGAAGTTTGGGTATTGAAACAACTTTCTAGAGCATGGGAACAAACCCTACACCGACAGACAGATCAGGACGAGATAGAAGCAAACATGCATCCACTTAGGACTAGCCAGGACCCAGCATAGATAAACGAGTATAGACACGACGGACAGCACCTCAGAGCACAGGAACCACAAGGTTGTAACAATTGTGACCACATAGGCCATTACCCCCGCGATTGCCGACAGAACCCCCCGAACCAGCAACGATACCAACACCCAAACCCCCCACCCAGGAACAATGTTAGACCCATGCATAATGTTAGCACCCGTTCAGACGACTTTGCGTTTAACTCCACAGATTGACGGTGTTCGGACTCCCCAACTTGTGTCTGTGACACAGGCTGGGACAAATCAGGCAGACCAGTAGTTACAGGCACAGTCCGGGGACATACAGTCAATTTTCTTTGGGACACAGGATCCCGCACCACTTTAAACTCCTCCACCATGTTGCAACAGGACAAATGGCCCACCACAGACACCGTCACCCTGAGTGGATTCACAGGCCACATACAGCAAGGATATATCACAGCTCCCATACCCATCCAGAGAGGGAACATTAGCACCAGACAACCCGTTGTTTTAGTTGACTTACCCCAAACCGCAGATCACATTTTAGGTATTGATTTCATGAGCTCTCATAACCTTTTGTTTGACCCAGTAAACAAATGTTTCTGGCGAATGGCTAAAACAGCTAGGGCTCCTGCTATGCTAACAGTAGGGGATTATGAAAACAGGATTTGCTCAGTTCGAGACTATTGGTTTAATCCGCAAATAATTAGTGCAGATCAGACTATTAGAGAGGTCCTCATAAAACACAAAGCTTCGTTCGCACAACACAAACACGACTGTGGGAAGATCTCAGGGGCAGTAAATATTTCAGATCCCGATCCAAAGCCGCAAAAGCAATATGGTTTCCCACAGCAAGTCGAGGGTGAGATTTTGAAGGTTATTATCAGTTTGTTAGACCAAGGAGTTATTCAACCCGTAGCGTCCACAAATAATGCCCCAATTTGGCCCATAAAGAAGCCCGATGGTTCATGGCGACTAACGATCGACTGCTGAGAACTTAATAAGGTAACCCTTTAGCAGCCCCCACGGTTGCCACGAGCTCCGCGACCATGCTCAAACAGAGAGTACAGGCAAAATACAGGCTGGACATCAAGGGCAGCACAGTAGCACAAGTGGATAGCACTGTGGCTTCACAGCACCAGGGTCCCAGGTTCGATTCCCCGCTGGGTCACTGTCTGTGCGGAGTTTGCACGTTCTCCCCGTGTCTGCATGGGTTTCCTCTGGGTGCTCCGGTTTCCTCCCACAGCCCAAAGGCGTGCAGGTTAGGTGGATTGGCCATGATAAATTGCCCTAACCAAAAAAGGTGAGGAGGGGTACATGGGGATAGGGTGGAAGTGAGGGCTTAAATGGGTGGGTGCAGACTCGATGGGCTG
Source organism: Scyliorhinus torazame (assembly GCF_047496885.1). NCBI lineage: Eukaryota > Metazoa > Chordata > Chondrichthyes > Carcharhiniformes > Scyliorhinidae > Scyliorhinus > Scyliorhinus torazame. Next base: position 107,883,122 of record NC_092709.1, on the reverse strand, counting down.
GATGGTCTCCTTCTGCACTGTATGTTCTATGTTCTATCAGCAGTGGCTTTTGGCCCATTCCATTAGACAGGGCCTGCCAGTATAAATTCGCGTTTACGTTTCAAGGGCAACAGTACATGTGGACATGCTTCCCACAAGGATTCCATAACTCCCCCTCCATTTTCCACCGACAATTGGCCAATGGACTTTCTAAGTTTTCCCGACCCGAATGCCTCATACAATATGTAGATGATCTGCTCTTGCAAACGGACACAAAAGAGGAACACATAGAGCTCTTATCTGAATTACTAGGCCTACTGCAATCCATCGGATGTAAGGTAAACCGCCAAAAGGCCCAGATTTTAAAGGAAAAGGTTCTTTATTTTAGGCACCATCTTCACCCATGGGAAGAGAGAAATTGAGCAAAAACGGATCGAGTCCATCGTTAAATTGCCCCTGCCCCAAAATGTCACTGCACTCCGGTCATTCCTAGGTTTGGTAGGCTATTGCAGAAATTATACAGATGGTTTTGCCACCAAAGCAGCCCCACTCTCAGAACTCCTTAAAAAGAACGCCCCATGGGAATGGCTTCCGCAGCACACAGACGCCATTGACGATTTAAAACATGCCCTAGGCTCGGCCCCTGCTTTACAAGTTCCAGACACAGGCTTGCCCTATGCCATAGAAGTAGCAGCCACTGACCGAACCCTATCAGCAGTGCTCCTGCAAGAACGGCACGATCACTTAGAAGCCGTAGCCTATGCCTCAACAGTATTAGACCCCGTAGAGGAAGGATTCTCAGCCTGAGAACGGCTTTTGGGCAGTATAGTACTTTGCGTACATCACAGGCCTTAACCCAGTCACGATCTTGACCGAGCACACCCCCACACAACTATTAATGGACGGTAGATTAAAGGACGGTTCCGTCAGCAAAATCAGAGCAGCTACTATTACAAGGCAGGGGCCTCATGGTAAAACGCACCAGAACCCACACATTTCTGGCTGATAATCTCCAATATGCAGGGACCCAACATGAGTGCCAGATCATAGCAGCCCAACACCACACAGGACCCTTTATCCCAAAGTCACTACACCCACGAGCAGGCAGTAAGACACAGGATTCCCAAACCACAGAGAATACTTAAAAAATTTATGTGGACAGTTTCTCCACAATCGAAAATGGAGTTAGAATTACTGGTTGTGGAATTTACCTGGAAGACGCGCAGGGACGTCCACTAGAAGAGATCTCTTTAAAATTGCCCGGCCACCTAGGTTCACAAGCAGCACAACTCGCAGCGATAGCCTATGTAATTCAGCACCCCGACTCTTTTCCAACCCCCGCAGGCATACACTCCGACAGCCTGTATGTGTGCACCAGCTTAACGGAGTTCCTGCCCCTGTGGGAATCTCGAGGTTTTGTTTCAGCCGATGGAAAACCCCTACCCTGTGCCCCGTTGTTAAAGCACATTCTCAAGACAGCCTCAGATCGCACATATGGGGCGTCATTCTCCGACCCCCCAGAGGGTCGGAGAATGGCCGTTGGCCGCCGTGAATCCCGCCCCCGCTGGTTGCCGAAGTCTCCGAAGGGAGAAAAGTCGGCGGGGCGTTAATGGCGCCGCTGCCGCGGAGAATGTCACGGGTCTGCGCAAGGCAGCCGATTTTCGACCTGTCGATATTCTCCCTTCCTGATGGGCCGAAGTCCCGTCGACGTGATGACCGGTCACGTTGACGTAAATTAAACCTCCTTTTCATCGGCGTGATCCTGTGCTCCAGATTCACGCCGACCAGCGTGGAGGTGAGTGACGGCCTGGGGGGTTGGCTCTGGGCAGGCGATGGCGTGGCCGCAGTCTGAATGGGTGAGGAGAGGTGTGTCTCGGGTTGTGTGTGTGTGTGTGCGGCGGGGGGGGGGGGGGGGTTGGTTAGAGTAGGCTGGGCTCCGGGGGAGTGCCGGGAGGGGGTCCGTGCCGGGGAGGGGGATGGGGGGGTCCGTGCCGGGGAGGGGGATGGGGAGGGTCCGTGCCGGGGAGGGGGATGGCGGGTCCGTGCCGGGGTGGAGTTTGGGGGGGGGTCCGTGCCGGGGTGGAGGTTGGGGGGGGGTCCATGCCGGGGTGGAGGTTGGGGGGGGGGGGTCCGTGCCGGGGTGGAGGTTGGGGGGGGTCCGTGCCGGGGAGGCGGATGGGGGTCCGTGCCGGGGTGGAGGTTGGGGGGGGGTCCGTGCTGGGGAGGGGGATGGGGGGTCCGCGCCGGGGTGGAGGTTGGGGGGGGTCCGTGCCGGGGTGGAGGTTGGGGGGGTCCGTGCCGGGGTGGAGGTTGGGGGGGGGTCCGTGCCGGGGTGGAGGTTGGGGGGGGTCCGTGCCGGGGAGGCGGATGGGGGGTCCGTGCCGGGGTGGAGGTTGGGGGGGGGTCCATGCCGGGGTGGAGGTTGGGGGGGGGGGGTCCGTGCCGGGGTGGAGGTTGGGGGGGGTCCGTGCCGGGGAGGCGGATGGGGGGTCCGTGCCGGGGTGGAGGTTGGGGGGGGTCTGTGCTGGGGAGGGGGATGGGGGGTCCGCGCCGGGGTGAAGGTTGGGGGGGGTCCGTGCCGGGGTGGAGGTTGGGGGGGGTCCGTGCCTGGGTGGAGGTTGGGGGGGGGTCCGTGCCGGGGTGGAGGTTGGGGGGGGGGGCTCCGTGCCGGGGAGGGGGATGGGGGGTCCGTGCCGGGGTGGAGGTTGGGGGGGGGGGGTCCATGCCAGGGATGGGGATGGGGGAGGTCCGTGCCGGGGAGTGGGATGGGGGGGGGGGTCCGTGCCGGGGAGGGGGATGGGGGGTTCGTGCCGGGGTGGAGGTTGGGGGGGTCCGTGCTGGGGAGGGGGATGGGGGGTCCGTGCCGGGGTGGAGGTTGGGGGGTGTCCGTGCCGGGGTGGAGGTTGGGGGGGATCCGTGCCGGGGTGGAGGTTGGGGGGGGCTCCGTGCCGGGGATTGGGATGGGGGGTCCGTGCCGGGGAGGGGGATGGGGGGTCCGTGCCGGGGTGGAGGTTGGGGGGGGGGTCCATGCCGGGGTGGAGGTTGGGGGGGGTCCGTGCCGGGGTGGAGGTTGGGGGGGGTCCGTGCCGGGGAGGCGGATGAGGGGTCCGTGCCGGGGTGGAGGTTGGGGGGGTCTGTGCTGGGGAGGGGGATGGGGGGTCCGCGCCGGGGTGAAGGTTGGGGGGGGTCCGTGCCGGGGTGGAGGTTGGGGGGGGTCCGTGCCTGGGTGGAGGTTGGGGGGGGGTCCGTGCTGGGGTGGAGGTTGGGGGGGGGGCTCCGTGCCGGGGAGGGGGATGGGGGGTCCGTGCCGGGGTGGAGGTTGGGGGGGGGGGGGTCCATGCCAGGGATGGGGATGGGGGGTCCGTACCGGGGTGGAGGGTGGGGGGGTCCGTGCCGGGGTGGAGGTTGGGGGAGGTCCGTGCCGGGGAGGGGGACGGGGGGGGGGGTCCGTGCCGGGGAGGGGGATGGGGGGTCCGTGCCGGGGTGGAGGTTGGGGGGGTCCGTGCTGGGGAGGGGGATGGGGGGTCCGTGCCGGGGTGGAGGTTGGGGGGTGTCCGTGCCGGGGTGGAGGTTGGGGGGGATCCGTGCCGGGGAGAGGGATGCGAGGGCAAGTGAGTTGGTCCACCTGGCCAGGTGCCAGCCTCCAACAGTTGGACCCATGCGGTCCATGCCACCTGGCTGAGGGGAAGAGGGGATATGGGCAATGATGACATGTCGTCGTTCCCCTCCCCCCCACCAGGCCGTCATGTTTTCCGATCATCCAGCGATGTTGGCCGCCGTGGCGGCAGCCGCTCATGTCTATGTTGCCCTGGATGAGGAGGAGGAGGAGGAGGAGGAGGAGCGTGCCAGAGAGGCGGCGCAGGCTGCCGCAGAGGGACAGGCGGCAGCCGCCCAGGCTGGAGGGACACCTGACTGACAGGACGAGGAGGACGTCGTGGCCCCACGGCAACGGAGGCACCCGAGGGCGCCCCGTGTGTACCGGCCCCGGCAGTCATACCAGGACCTCACGGACCGGGAATGCAGGAGGAGACATCGGATGAGGCGGGAAACCGTGGCACACATCTGCCACCTGCTGGCACACCTGTCACCGCGTGGCACTGGCGGGGGAAACCCTCTCCCCGTGTCCGTCAAGGTTACGGTGGCCCTGAACTTTTATGCAACGGGGTCATTCCAGGCACCGAGTGGGGACCTGTCCGGCATATCGCAGACATCGGTGCATCGGTGCATCCGGGCAGTGACAGATGCCCTATATGTCATGGCGCACCGCTACATCCGCTTCCCCGTGGACCGGGCCAGCCAAGATGACGGGCCGTGGGCTTCTCTGCCGTGGCCGGGTTCCCCATGGTCCAGGGCGCGATCGATGGGATGCACGTCGCCGTGCGTCCACCTGCAGATAACAGGGCCGTGTTCACCAATAGGAAGGGGACCTATTCGATGAACATACAGGTGGTCTGCGACCACCGCATGATGATCCTGCACGTCTGCGCCCGTAACCCAGGCAGTGTACACGACTCATACGTGTTGTCGCGGTCATCCATCCCCGGCATGTACGAGGGACGCCATCCCCGGCTGAGGGGCTGGTTGCTGGGCGACAGGGGCTACCCATTGCGATCGTGGCTGATGACGCCTATACGGAGACCACGCAATTAGGCGGAGAACCGCTACAATGATGCCCATGTAGCGACAAGGGGAGTGATAGAGAGGTGCTTTGGCGTGCTGAAGATGCGTTTCAGGTGCCTGGACCTCTCTGGGGGCGCCCTCCAGTATCGGTCAGATAGGGTCGGTCGCATCATTGTGGTGTGCTGCGTCCTGCACAACATAGCCCAGCAGAGGGGCGATGTGCCGCAGGCAGAGGAGGGCGGAGTGGAGGAGCAGCAGGAAGGGGCGAAGTCCTCCCCAGATGAGGGGGATGGGGGTAATGGTCAGGGTAGACGGGGTAGACACAGGCGGGTGGCTGTCCACCGTTACCGGCTGGCCCAGCGGGCACGGGACAGACTGATAGACGCCCGCTTCACTGACTAGATGGGCGTGGGAATCGGGTAGTATGGCCACAGACCGCACACCATGGCAACAGCCGACCACCCACACCCCCCACCCATCCTTCCACCCAGCACCCTCACCCCCCTCCCCAACCCCACCCACCCCACCCGCATGCACACCACCCCCCTCATTGCCGATCCACCTGCGGCACAACGGGCCGGGCTCACACAGTTGCGGGTGGACGCGTGTCTATTGCAGGCCATGATGACAACCCGCCCTGCGGTGAGCTCCTGGCTCTACATCGTTGGACTATGTCTGACCCATGGCCACAGTACCACCATCCACCCGGACCATCCCTGCATGCGGCTGTGACACTGCAGCGCACGGTCCCGTCCTCTGCCCGGGGGATGTTGATGGCGGCCCAGGGGGAAGGGGGCAGACTCACCTGGGGCTAACGTAAGACCACCCCTCACACACGCACTTGCGCTCAACGTACATGACACCCCCGCACGCTTTGGACAGAGCACAAAGTCAGCTTCTGTAGGTGTAACATTGACTTTCATAACCAAAGGAGTTCATGCACGTGCCCTAGCCCCTAAAACTCATCTGTGCCCTGCACCCGTGCCAACTTACTCAGTGTCTAATTGTTTGGCCTTACGGGCCCTTTGACTACGTCTACGTGGTTCCCCAGACGGTACAGCAGAACTGGAGGTGGACTCCTGTGATTCCTGCCCTCTGACACTGGATCCCTTTGGCGGCCGTTTTCTGGGGCGTCCTGGCCTAGCTGGTCCAGGTTGCGGCCCGGGCGACTGGGATGGCGAGCTGCCAGCCTGTCCTGCCCGTTGCCCACCCGATGCACCTGGGACGGAAGGGGGGGAGTCCGAGGTGTCGCGGTGTACCGGGACCTCCCCTACAGGGGGAGCCGGGACGGACCACACCACCTCCTCCTCCCTCGGAGGATGACCCCCAGGCCTCTACATGGGTGGGGGCTGCGAACGGACTGGCCATCCGACGCCCCCCCGACATCTGGCGCTGCCAGTCCTGGAGGCCCGTGCTGGTATCGACAGGGGTCTGCAAGTTTGCAAGCATGGAGCCCAGGGGGTTGGCAAACCCTGTCTGCGACAGTGCGACGCCGGCTCGCACATGGCCACTGGCGCCGATGCCCTCAGCGATGGCCTGCAGAGACTGGGCCATGGCCTGCTGAGACTGGGCAATGGCCTGCTGAGACTGGGCCATGGCCTGCAGAGACTGGGCTATGGCGTTGAGCGCCTCTGCCATCTGGCGCTGGCACTGGCTCATGGCCTCCTGTGAGAGGGCAGCCATTTCCTGGGCCACAGACGCCGCCTGCACGGAAAGCCCCAGGCCTCGCAAACCGTTCCCCATGTCTGACACCGTCGCACCAATTGCCTCCACCGCGGACGCCACCCGTGCGGTGTCAGCTTGGGTGGCACGCATGACCGGCACCACTCCCAGCTCCTGGACGCGGGTGGACTCCTCCACCTGCGACTGCAGCCGCCGCAAGCCGCCCGTCACCCTCTTCGCTCGTCTCTGGGTCGGTGGTTGCATCGGATCTATGTGTGGGTGTGGTAACTCCAGGAACCCGGGATCCATCTGGGCGGCAGATGTTCGCTTGGGCTGGGCTGCCCTCCGACTGCCCGGCCCCTCTGCTGCTCCTACCTCCACCTGCTGTACCGGGACGGCTGTGTTGTGCGCACCAGTGAGTGTACCAGACGCCTCATCACTAAAGTGCCCAACCGAGGTTTCTGCGATGGTGGAGGGTGTTGGTGACAGCAGTGGCGTTGTGTCATGCTCTTCGTCCCACTCTGAGTCCATGGCACTTTGGGGTGGGGGTTCGTCTCCACCCATCCACTCTGAGTCACTGTCCGGTATTTCGTCTTCCTGGGTAGTGCTGTCCCGGGTAGGGGTGTCCTGGGCAGTGCTGTCCCGGGTAGTGGTGTCCCGGGTAGTGGTGTCCCGGGTAGTGGTGTCCCGGGTAGTGGTGTCCTGGGTAGTGGTGTCCTGGGCAGTGGTGTACTGGGTAGTGGTGTCCTGGGCAGTGGTGTCCTGGGCAGTGGTGTCCTGGGCAGTGGTGTCCTGGGTAGTGGTGTCCTGGGTAGTGGTGTCCTGGCTCGGATGTGACGGGGGCCTGTCGCTGCTCCCCTCGTCGCTGGGTGGTTGCTCCCGCACGTGACGGGGGTGTCGTCTCCCTGTTGCTCCAGGTCTCTCCGTCTCCCATCGCCTCCGAGGGGCATCCTGCGGGCGTCGCATGCTGGAGGGTTCGTGTCTCTCCGTCTCCCGTGGCCTCCGAGGGGCATCCTGCGGGCGGTCTGCATCTGCGGGGATGGGTGCCTGGACGTTTGGTCCTGCGATACACAATGAAGCATGCATGGTTAGACATCAGGCACTGATCAGGTGATATGGGGGAGGGGGATATAGGGGAGGGGGGATATGGGGACGGGATGTCGATGGCTCACTTGCTACTACGCCCCCGACCTCTGCATCAGCAACCTCCCGGTCGTCAGGTCCGCCAGCCAGTTCCAGGGCCCATTCCTCGTGTTCGGTCAGTGGCCTCTCATCAGCGGGGCCTCCTCCAGTCCTCACATGCTCCCTATTGTTGTGTGCGCGCTTATCCTGTGGGGGGGGGGGGTGGCAGGGGTAAAAGGCAACACTGTTAGGCAAGTATATGAATGCACGCCATCGGTTGCGCGTGTATTGGAGAGGTTAAGGTTAGGGCTGGATTCACTTGGGGATATGGGGGAGGGGGGATATGGGGGAGGGGGGATATGGGGATATGGGGGAGGGGGGATATGGGGGATATGGGGGAGGGGGGATATGGGGGATATGGGGGAGGGGGGATATGGGGGATGGGGGGATATGGGGGATGGGGGAAATGGGGGAGGGGGGGAAATGGGGGATATGGTGGAGGGGGGATTATGGGGGATATGGGGGAGGGGGGATATGGGGGAGGGGGATATGGGGAGGGGGGATATGGGGGAGGGGGGATATGGGGGAGGGGGGATATGGGGGAAGGGGGGATATGGGGAGGGGGGATATGGGGGAAGGGGGATATGGGGGAGGGGGATATGGGGAGGGGAGATATGGGGAGGGGGGAGATGGGGGATAAGGGGGAGGGGGGATATGGGGGAGGGGGGATATGGGGGAGGGGGGGATATGGGGAGGGGGGATATCGGGGAGGGGGGATATGGGAGATGGGGAGGATATGGGGGAGGGCGGATATGGGGAGGAGGGATATGGGGGAGGGGGGATATGGGGGAGGGGGGATATGGGGGAGTGGGGAATATGGGGGAGGGGGAGAAATGGGGGAGGGAGGATATGGGGTAGGGGGGATATGGGGAGGCTCACCCTGCCTGCTTTGACGAGGTCGTTCACCTTCTTGTGGCACTGGGTGCCTGTCCGTGGTGTCAGGGCCGCAGCGGTGACGGCCTCTGCCACTTCCCTCCACAGACGCCGGCTGTGGCGTGGGGCAACTCTGCGGCCGTGCCCTCGATACAGGGCGTCCCTCCTCTGCTCCACCGCGTCCAGGAGCGCCTCCACATCCCGTGACTCGAACCTCGGGGCTGAGCGGCGGCCAGCCATCCAGTCGGGTGTTGCGGTCGGGTGTTGCGGTCGGGTGGGGGGGAGCAGCGCGGCCTTATGAGCCGTCACGCCATGCGGCGCGTATGACGCTGCACGGCGTGAACCACTGCGCAAGCGCGGATCCCGTTACGTCGCTGCTAGCCCATTTCGGGCCGGAGAGTCCTCACATGCTCCCTATTGTTGTGTGCGCGCTTATCCTGTGGGGGGGGGGGGTTGGCAGGGGTAAAAGGCAACACTGTTAGGCAGGTATATGAATGCACGCCATCGGTTGCGCGTGTATTGCAGACGTTAAGGTTAGGGCTGGATTCACTTGGGGATATGGGGGATATGGGGGAGGGGGGATTTGGGGGAAGGGGGATATGGGGGGTATATGGGGGAGGGGGTATATGGGGGAGGGGGGATATGGGGGAGGGGGATATGGGGGAGGGGGATATGGGGGAGGGGGAAATGGGGGATATGGGGGAGGGGGGATTATGGGGGAGGGGGGATATGGGGGGGGGGATATGGGGAGGGGTGATATGGGGAGGGGGGATATGGGGAGGGGGGATATGGGGGAAGGGGAGATATGGGGGAGGGGGAGATATGGGGGAGGGGGAGATATGGGGGAGGGGGGATATGGGGGAAGGGGGGATATGGGGAGGGGGGATATGGGGGATATAGGGGAGGGGGAGATATGGGAAGGGGGATATGGGGGAGGGGGGATATGGGGGAGGGGGGATATGGGGAGGGGGGATATGTGGGAGGGGGGATATGGGGAAGGGGGGATATGGGGGAGGGTGGAATATGGGGGATATGGGGGAGGGGGAGAAATGGGGGAGGGGGGATATGGGGGAGGGGGAGAAATGGGGAGGGGGGATATGGGGGGTGTGGGGGAAGGGGGGATATGGGGGAGGGGGGATATGGGAGATGGGGAGGGGGATATGGGGGGGAGGGGGGAGTATGGGGGATATGGGGAGGGGGAGAAATGGGGGAGGGGTGATATGGGGGAGACTCACCCTGCCTGCTCTGACGAGGTCGTTCACCTTCTTGTGGCACTGGGTGCCTGTCCGTGGTGTCAGGGCCGCAGCGGTGACGGCCTCTGCCACTTCCCTCCACAGACGCCGGCTGTGGCGTGGGGCAACTCTGCGGCCGTTCCCGGGATACAGGGCGTCCCTCCTCTGCTCCACCGCGTCCAGGAGCGCCTCCACATCCCGTGACTCGAACCTCGGGACTGAGCGGCGACCAGCCATCAAGTCGGGTGTTGCGGGCGGGTGTTGCGGTCGGGTGGGGGGGAGCAGCGCGGCCTTATGAGCCGTCACGCCATGCGGCGCGTATGACGCTGCACGGCGTGAACCACTGCGCAAGCGCGGATCCCGTTACGTCGCTGCTAGCCCATTTCGGGCCGGAGAGTCCTCACATGCTCCCTATTGTTGTGTGCGCGCTTATCCTGTGGGGGGGGGGGTTGGCAGGGGTAAAAGGCAACACTGTTAGGCAGGTATATGAATGCACGCCATCGGTTGCGCGTGTATTGCAGACGTTAAGGTTAGGGCTGGATTCACTTGGGGATATGGGGGATATGGGGGAGGGGGGATTTGGGGGAAGGGGGATATGGGGGGTATATGGGGGAGGGGGTATATGGGGGAGGGGGGATATGGGGAGGGGGGATATGGGGGAGGGGGATATGGGGGAGGGGGAAATGGGGGATATGGGGGAGGGGGGATTATGGGGGAGGGGGGATATGGGGGGGGGATATGGGGAGGGGTGATATGGGGAGGGGGGATATGGGGAGGGGGGATATGGGGGAAGGGGAGATATGGGGGAGGGGGAGATATGGGGGAGGGGGAGATATGGGGGAGGGGGGATATGGGGGAAGGGGGGATATGGGGAGGGGGGATATGGGGGATATAGGGGAGGGGGAGATATGGGAAGGGGGATATGGGGGAGGGGGGATATGGGGAGGGGAGATATGTGGGAGGGGGGATATGGGGGAGGGGGGATATGGGGGAGGGTGGAATATGGGGGATATGGGGGAGGGGGAGAAATGGGGGAGGGGGGATATGGGGGAGGGGGAGAAATGGGGAGGGGGGATATGGGGGGTGTGGGGGAAGGGGGGATATGGGGGAGGGGGGATATGGGAGATGGGGAGGGGGATATGGGGGGGAGGGGGGAGTATGGGGGATATGGGGAGAAATGGGGGAGGGGTGATATGGGGGAGACTCACCCTGCCTGCTCTGACGAGGTCGTTCACCTTCTTGTGGCACTGGGTGCCTGTCCGTGGTGTCAGGGCCGCAGCGGTGACGGCCTCTGCCACTTCCCTCCACAGACGCCGGCTGTGGCGTGGGGCAACTCTGCGGCCGTTCCCGGGATACAGGGCGTCCCTCCTCTGCTCCACCGCGTCCAGGAGCGCCTCCACATCCCGTGACTCGAACCTCGGGACTGAGCGGCGACCAGCCATCAAGTCGGGTGTTGCGGGCGGGTGTTGCGGTCGGGTGGGGGGGAGCAGCGCGGCTTTATGAGCCGTCACGCCGTGCGTCGCGTATGACGCTGCACGGCGTGAACCACTGCGCAAGCGCGGATCCCGTTACGTCGCTGCTAGCCCATTTCGAGCCGGAGAGTCCTCACATGCTCCCTATTGTTGTGTGCGCGCTTATCCTGTGGGGGGGGGGGGGGTTGGCAGGGGTAAAAGGCAACACTGTTAGGCAGGTATATGAATGCACGCCATCGGTTGCGCGTGTATTGCAGAGGTTAAGGTTAGGGCTGGATTCACTTGGGGATATGGGGGAGGGGGGATATGGGGGATATGGGGGAGGGGGGATTTGGGGGAAGGGGGATATGGGGGGTATGGGGGAGGGGGTATATGGGGGAGGGGGGATATGGGGGAGGGGGGATATGGGGGAGGGGGAAATGGGGGATATGGGGAGGGGGGATTATGGGGGATATGGGGGAGGGGGGATATGGGGGAGGGGGGATATGGGGAAGGGGGATATGGGGAGGGGGGATATGGGGAGGGGGATATGGGGGAGGGGGAGATATGGGGGAGGGGGGATATGGGGGAAGGGGGGATATGGGGAGGGGGATATGGGGGATATGGGGGAGGGGGGATATGGGGGAGGGGGGATATGGGGAAGGGGGATATGGGGAGGGGGGATATGGGGAGGGGGATATGGGGGAGGGGGAGATATGGGGGAGGGGGGATATGGGGGAAGGGGGGATATGGGGAGGGGGATATGGGGGATATAGGGGAGGGGGAGATATGGGGAGGGGGATATGGGGGAGGGGGGATATGGGGGAGGGGGGATATGGGGGAGCGGGGATATGGGGGAGGGGGGATATGGGGAGGGGGGATTTGGGGAGGGGGGATATGAGGGATGGGGAGGGAGGATATGGGGAGGGGGGATATGGGGGAGGGGGGATATGGGGGAGGGTGGAATATGGGGGATATGGGGGAGGGGGAGAAATGGGGGAGGGGGGATATGGGGGAGGGGGAGAAATGGGGAGGGGGGGTATGGGGGATGTGGGGGAAGGGGGGATATGGGGGAGGGGGGATATGGGGGATGGGGAGGGGGGATATGGGGGAGGGGGGATATGGGGGGGAGGGGGGAGTATGGGGGATATGGGGAGGGGGAGAAATGGGGAAGGGGGATATGGGGGAGACTCACCCTGCCTGCTCTGACGAGGTCGTTCACCTTCTTGTGGCACTGGGTGCCTGTCCGTGGAGTCAGGGCCGCAGCGGTGACGGCCTCTGCCACTTCCCTCCACAGACGCCGGCTGTGGCGTGGGGCAACTCTGCGGCCATGCCCTCGATACAGGGCGTCCCTCCTCTGCTCCACCGCGTCCAGGAGCGCCTCCACATCCCGTGACTCGAACCTCGGGGCTGAGCGGCGACCAGCCATCCAGTCGGGTGTTGCGGGCGGGTGTTGCGGTCGGGTGGGGGGGGAGCAGCGCGGCTTTATGAGCCGTCACGCCGTGCGGCGCGTATGACGCTGCACGGCGTGAACCACTGCGCAAGCGCGGATCCCGTTACGTCGCTGCTAGCCCATTTCGGGCCGGAGACTTTCGACCCATTTTTCCGACGTGACACAAGTTAGATTTGCGCCGTTTTTTGCGCCGATCGGCGGACTTTCCGCCAATAACGGAGAATTTCGCCCCATGGTATCATTAAAGGAAGAAGCCATCATCGTTCCTCCCCACCCGATAATGTAAAGGCAGACGCCTTAGCCAAAGCAGGATCATGCCATAGTCACTTCTGGCAGCCACCCGAAAGCGAACCGATACACTCATTCCCGGTTTCCCAGACCAATATTGAGGGTCTATCCCAAGCCCAAAAAGCAGACGACACCCTCAAACAGGTTTTAGACGGCAACTTCCCAGCCCCCTATGATAAATGGAAGGACGCACTGATTGTACAGGGTGACATTGTTTTAAAAAACGGAATTTATGTGGTCCCCACCCAGGACAGAAACCAGCTCATTTACCAATTTCATGACGGACACGGACATCAGGGGATAGACAATACCATTGCCCATTTAAGACCTTTGTGATGGTGGCCCGATTTAAAAAGCGATGTAACCCATTATGTCGAGAATTGCCTTATCTGGGCACAGAACAATCGTGAACGTTACGCAAAGAAAGGACAATTACGTCACACCCGACCTGTGAATGGCCCTTGGACAAACTTGCAAATCGACTACATTGGTCCCCTTCCCCCTTGCAGAAACGGTTTCAAGTACGTGCTGGTTGTAATCGACACCGTTACTAAATGGGTAGAAGCATTTCCCTCACGGACAAACACAGCAAAGGCCACCGCTAAGATTTTGACCCAACAGATATTCACAAGCAGGGGTCTCCCCGCAGCATTGAGTCAGACCAAGGTTCCCACTTCACCGGCAGAGTCATGCAAAGTGTTTCAACAATTTTTGGGATCAGGCAGAAATTCCATACAGCATATCACCCCCAATCCAGTGGCATTGTCGAGAGAATGAATCGAACTTTAAAAGCAACCATTAGGAAGATAGTGCAACAGAACAATACCACATGGGACACAGTCCTCCCATTTGCTCTCATGTTTATTCAGAACACCGTTTCCAGTTCCACAGGTTTCACCCCCACACTCTCATGACCGGACGGCCCATGAAGGGTATTGAATATTTATTTGGTCTCGATTTGGCAAGCCCCACAGGAACCGCCCTCACCCACGAAAAAGCAGTCCAACAGGTTACAGATAACATTAAAGCGGCACAACTCGCTGCAGCTGCCGATTAGGCGCTAGAAGGAAGCAGAGTAAAGCCTGCTTTGACAAAACCATCCACCCCATACAGTACACAGTCGGTCAGCAAATAATGGTTTCACTTTACAACCCCAGTTCTTTCCTCTCCCCCAAATTTGCAGGACCCTACTCCATTTCGGACAAAGTAAGCCCCTCTGTGTACAAAATAACGTACCCCAACGGTAAAACTGGTTGGTTCCACATCAACCAACTCAAAGTCTACGGATCCCAATGTAGCCACTCCCACCATATCTCTCTGGCAATCGGAGACGATCATGCCCCGTCCATTGACAACCTAGTCCAACCCCTACACCAACACTCCCCGAGCCATTCCGGCATTTAACCCTTGTCCACGCCCACAGACCCGAACTTGTCTCCGCCCACAGGTACAGACTTTCACCTTGAACTTGACTCCGCCGACACCGAGAGCCTCCCGGATTTGATTACTATCCCTGAACACTGGCGCGATCTCTCTGCCCCCAGTCACCCCAGCCCTCGGAACCACGACTTAGATATCTTTGATCCCCTATATGCCCTCCCCCAGCTACCGCCACAGCCACCGCCCGACCACAGTTTTTGCCCTCCACTCCCACCGCCCCAGGCCTCACGACAAGCAAGCCCCTCTTTGCCACCGCAACAACTCTTGCAGGCTAGTAAGGCACGACGATTCGGATCATCCGACTCCCCACGTGTCCATGGCACAGAAAAGGCAGACACGAGTCTGGCAACCGGGAGATGGTGATGATTCAGACACTGACTCTCGTTTCGGTAGTGCTTTTACAACACTGTTTGGTACAGAACCCTGAGGTGTCCAGAGGATGAGAAAGAGACACCGCCTAAGTATTAAGGTGTCCAAGTTCTGATGGAGCCTGCCCGCCTTTTTCCTTCTTCTTTCTTCTACTACATGGTTTTAATTCAAGTCGCCGACACACAATTACTCTTCTGATTCGAGGGTACTATACCCTATGTCAGTTAAAGGCACAATTTTTCGAAAAACAGATCACTGTTCTCCCAGTCTTTATGCCCAGTTGCCACATGACTAAAAACTCTTACCGTCTACCCAGGTCACCCAGGTAGGGAGTAACGGCACTGATGCCCGCCCTACCTGAGGACCCCAAATGCATCCGGTCAGTTAAGCTCGGGTAGTGGAGTAAGGCACTAACCTCCGCCCTACCCGGGGATTCCACCCATTCTTATCCTGCAGCGGCCCACACGCACCTCATGTTCCAGTCACTTCATACGCTCTGGAATGGTTCTCTATATTCTGCTTTGCCTTTGGCAGG
The DNA here is from genome assembly GCF_047496885.1 of Scyliorhinus torazame. NCBI lineage: Eukaryota > Metazoa > Chordata > Chondrichthyes > Carcharhiniformes > Scyliorhinidae > Scyliorhinus > Scyliorhinus torazame. Next base: position 107,868,038 of record NC_092709.1, on the reverse strand, counting down.
CCTTAGTTTCACCTGCTCTGCTCACCCTTTGGTTGTGGTATAAAGAATACATTTTGCCATGTTCTGTATGCTCACCCCTCCTTTCCTTTACCTTCTGTGACCCCCTAGTCACTCCCCACCTGCTATTTACACATATGACACAATTGGTTGCAATACACGCTGCTACACGTGAACTACCTCTGAGCCCTGGGACAAAACTCTATAAAACTGTCCGCCCTGAAATTTGGCTGGTTAAGATAAGCCTCAAGCACCACTGGTTGCAAGTAAAGAAAAGACTGGTCGAAGAAATTGTCCGCCCACTCCCCGCATTGACCACAAGCTGCGAGAGTCTCTGTACTTTAAACATTTGCATTTCTTGTCTCTCCAAAATGGTATTTAAAAAAAAAAAAAATGAGGGAGTCACACATATTGACAATCATAACAGGTAATTGGAGTAAGGAGAGAAAGACTAATAAAACAAGATATTTACCAAAGATAATAACAGATGCTATGCTTGCACCCCCAGGATTACCCGGAAAACAGAAGACACAGGATGAAGCAAGGACTGCAGGCATGCGTTTGGATCATCGCTGGACTTTTGCAACTGCGCGCGCAACGGACTGTTTTAACAAACACCACACTAGCCCCAACCTCTACCACACAACATGCCACCACCAGCCCAGACACTACACCACACATAAAGACCGACATCGAAACCCCCGCCTGGTGCGAAAACATTGCCAAATGGAACCCCCTTTCATACATAGTCGAGGCCCTTCTAGTAATTGCAATAATCTGCAGAATCATTCAGACAGTCCGACTCCGTAAATGGCGAGCAAAAGCCTCCCGCTCCCCGATATACACAGTCCGAGCCCCTTCTTTGGAATTCAACAAAATTAAACTTGTGTAACAATCGCTGCTAAAAATAAACCATGTACCTCTTTAACTTTATTAGGATTAAGTAGAAATGTGATGCTGCTGTTTTAAATTTTGTACTGTGTTTTAGTTCTTTGATATTCACCAGCAGCATGAGAGTAGCTTAGATAGTGTTAGCTAGAGATCAACTGTGCGGATAAATTAAATGTTATAGTGACCTAAATTGTAGTACCGTTAGAGATGAATTAATTATGAATGTATTAATGGAATATTAGGTAAATGTCCCAAGCAAGCCATAAGATAGAATAGAGTAGAACCTTGCCTTGACAAGGGTGACCAGGCCACCAAGGATGAACAGGGATCAATAGTGTGATCCACCAGGCTTTGCATTCAGGATCAAGAGGATGGAATGTAGCCATCTAAGATGGCCACCTGCAAAGGACCATGGAATTATGGCCAACCCTGGATTCAGACAGATACAGAGCCTGTGTGTATCTGAAACACAGGTAATCAGACCTGATCGAAACCCCGCTCCTTGCATTTTAATGGTCCATTTTCCCAGGACAATAGAACTCCAATCAAGCAACCGGTACAACCACAGACTGATCGGCGCCACTCCCCTTACTCAGAAAGCCCAACTGCCAAGGTCAATGACCGCTAAGGATCCGTCCAGCTACCAAGGCACCCGCCCCTTTATTGGCCGAAATCGAAGACAGTGATCAGAGCCCTGTCGAACTATTGGGTCCAAGGTTAAGGACCGCCCCAAAGAGCGCGAAATCCCAGGGGGATAAAAGAGAGCACAGCCATGTGTTCTGTCTCTTTTGGATCCGGCCTGTGCCAACCCAATCGTAGCAGGAACAGCCAGCTAAGTTCAAGACCAACGATTGCTACCTGACGGAGGAGCCCAGCAGAGACAGAGCCGCTTTCTTCGAACCAGCCAAGTGAAATCCAGATAAAGGCCTTATCCATTTGTTAAGCCTAGGTTATTTTAGCTAATAGGTGTAGTTAAACTCGTAGTAGGTATTGTGGTTGCATGTTGAGATAACTCTTGTGTATGTAAATAAAAGGCTTCCGGTTGCGGCGATGCGGAGCTAAGCCGCACGATCTAGCAGCTCCCGCGATCACTGACTTTTGGGCTCTCCAGAGGAGTCCCAACGGGAATTTTTTGAAGACGTTCCTGGAGGTGAAGGTGGAGGCGCACGAGGCGCTGCACAAAAGGTGGGCGGAAAGATTCGAAGACCTGGAGAACAGGTCGAGGATAAAGAATCTTTGGATGCTGGGTCTCCCTGAAGGAGTGGAGGGGGCCGATGCCGGGGCATATGCGAACACGATGCTCGAGTCGCTGATGGGTTGTGGAGGCCCCCTCTGAGGCCTCTGGAGCTGGATGGGGCACATTGGGTGCTGGCGAGGAGGCCCAAGGCTAATGAGCCGCCAAGGGCGATTGTGGTGAGGTTTCACCGGTTCACGGACAGAGAGAGGGTCTTGAAATGGGCCAAGAAAGAGCGGAGCAGCAGATGGGAGAATGCGGAGATCCGAATCTACCTGGACTGGAGCACGGAGGTCGCTAAGCGGAGAGCGGGTTTCAACCGGGCCAAGGCGGTGCTGCATTGGAAAGGAGTGAGATTCGGAATGCTGCAGCCAGCGCGATTGTGGGTCACATTCAAGGATCAACATCACTATTTTGAAACGCCTGAGGAGGCGTGGACCTTTATTCAAAACTGAAAAGTTGGACTCAAACTGAGGGTTTGTGAGGGTGGGGGGGGGTGTTCGATGTTTGTCGTACATAGGGGGCGAAATTCTCCGTTATCGGCGGAAACTCCGCCGATCGGCGCAAAAAACGGCGCAAATCCCACTTGCGTCACGTCCATAAAAATGGGCCGATAGTCTGCGGCCCGAAATGGGCTAGCAGCGACGTAACGGGATCTGCGCTTGCGCAGTGGTTCACGCCGTGCAGCGTCATACGCGCTGCACGGCGTGACGGCTCATAAGGCCGCGCAGCTCCCCCCCACCCGACCGGAACAGCCGACCACAACACCCGACTTGATGGCTGGCCGTCGCTCAGCCCCGAGGTTCGAGTCACGCGATGTGGAGGCGCTCCTGGACGAGGTGGAGCAGAGGAGGGACGCCCTGTATCCCGGGCACGGCCGCAGAGTTGCCCCACGCCACAGCCGGCGTCTGTGGAGGGAACTGGCAGAGGCCGTCACCGCTGTGGCCCTAACACCACGGACAGGCACCCAGTGCCACAAGAAGGTGAACGACCTCGTCAGAGCAGGCAGGGTGAGCCTCCCCCATATCCCCTCTCCCCCATATCCCCCCCTCCCCATACACCCCCCTCCCCCATATCCCCCCACCCCCATATCCCCCATATTCCCCCCTCCCCCATATCCCCCCTCCCCATATCCCCCATATTCCCCCCTCCCCCATATCCCCCCTCCCCAATATCCCCCCTCCCCCATATTCCCCCCTCCCCATATCCCCCATATTCCCCCCCTCCCCCTCCCCCATATCCCCCTCCCCCATATTCCCCATATCCCCCCCTCCCCCATATCCCCCCTCCAACATATCCCCCCTCCAACATATCCCCCCTCCACCATATCCCCCATATTCCCCCCCTCCCCCATATCCCCCCCTCCCCCATATCCCCCCCCTCCCCCATATCCCCAAGTGAATCCAGCCCTAACCTTAACCTTTGCAATGCACGCGCAACCGATGGCGTGCATTCATATACCTGCCTAACACTGTTGCCTTTTACCCATGCCACCACCCCCCCCCCCCACAGGAGAAGCGCGCACACAACACCAGGGAGCATGTGAGGACTGGAGGAGGGCCCGCTGATGAGAGGCCACTGACCGTACACGAGGAAAGGGCCCTGGAACTGGCTGGCGGACCTGAGGACCGGGAGGTTGCTGATGCAGAGGTCGGGGCCCCACGAGCAAGTGAGCCACCAACAGCCCGTCCCCATATCCCCCCTCCCCTATATCCCCCTCTCCCGTATCACCTGATCACTGCCTGATGTCTAACCATGCATGCTTCATTGTGTATCGCAGGACCAAACGTCCAGGCACCCATCCCCGCAGATGCAGACCGCCCGCAGGATGCCCCTCGGAGACCACGGGAGACGGAGAGACCCGCACCCTCCAGCATGCGACGCCCGCAGGATGCCCCTCGGAGACCACGGAGACGGAGAGACCCGAACCCTCCAGCATGCGACGCCCGCAGGATGCCCCTCGGAGACCACGGGAGACGGAGAGACCCGGACCCTCCAGCATACGACGCCCGCAGGATGCCCCTCGGAGACCACGGGAGACGGAGAGACCCGCACCCTCCAGCATGCGACGCCCGCAGGATGCCCCTCGGAGACCACGGGAGACGGAGAGACCCGGACCCTCCAGCATGCGACGCCCGCAGGATGCCTCTCACACACCACGGGAGACGGAGAGACCTGGAGCAACAGGGAGACGACACCCCCGTCACGTGCGGGAGCGACCACCCAGCGATGAGGGGGGCAGCCACAGGCCCCCGTCACATCCGAGCCAGGACACCACTACCCAGGACACCACTATCCAGGACACCCCCTACCCGGGACACCACTACCCAGGACACCCCTACCCGGGACAGCACTACCCGGGACAGCATTACCCGGGACAGCACTACCCGGGACAGCACTACCCAGGACACCCCCTACCTGGGAAGACGAAATACCGGACAGTGACTCAGAGTGGATGGGTGGAGACGAACCCCCACCCCAAAGTGCCATGGACTCAGAGTGGGGACGAAGAGCACGACACCAACGCCACTGCTGTCACCAACACCCTCCACCATCGCAGAAACACTCACCTCGGTTGGGCACTTTAGTGATGAGGCGTCTGGTACACTCACTGGTGCGCACAACACAGCCGTCCGGTACAGCAGGTGGAGGTAGGAGCAGCAGAGGGACCGGGCGGTCGGAGGGCAGCCCAGGCCAAGCGAACATCTGCCGCCCAGATGGATCCCGGGTTCCTGTAGTTACCACACCCACACATAGATCCGATGCAACCACCGACACGGAGACGAGCGAATAGGGTGACGGGTGGCTTGCGGCGGCTGCGGTCGCAGGTGGAGGAGTCCACCCGCGTCCAGGAGCTGGGAGTGGTCCCGGCCATGCGTGCCACCCAGGCTGACACCGCACAGGTAGCGGCCGCGGTGGAGGCAATGGGTGCGACGGTGTCAGACATGGGGAACGGTTTGCGAGGCCTGGGGCCTTCCGTGCAGGCGGCGTCTGTGTCCCAGGAAATGGCTGCCCTCTCACAGGAGGCCATGAGCCAGTGCCAGCGCCAGATGGCAGAGGCGCTCAACGCCATAGCCCAGTCTCAGCAGGCCATGGCCCAGTCCTCAGCAGGCCATGGCCCAGTCTCAGCAGGCCATAGCCCAGTCTCTGCAGGCCATGGCCCAGTCTCTGCAGGCCATGGCCCCAGTCTCAGCAGGCCATCGCTGAGGGCATCGGCGCCAGTGGCCATGTGCGAGCTGGCGTCGCACTGTCGCAGACAGGGTTCGACAACCCCCCTGGGCTCCATGGCTGCAAACCTGCAGACCCCTGTCGATACCAGCACGGGCCTCCAGGACTGGCAGCGCCAGATGTCGGGGGCGCGTCGGATGGCCAGTCCGTTCGCATCCCCCACCCCATGTAGAGGCCTGGGGGCCATCGGGCACCCCCGAGGGAGGAGGAGGTGGTGTGGTCCGTCCCGGCTCCCTCTGTAGGGGAGGTCCCGGTACACCGCGACACCTCGGACTCCCCCCCCTTCCGTCCCAGGTGCATCGGGTGTGCAACGGGCAGGACAGGCTGGCAGCTCGCCATCCCCAGTCGCCCGGGCCGCAGCCTGGCCCATCTAGGCCAGGACGCCCCAGGAAACGGCCGCCAAAGGGATCCAGTGTCAGAGGGCAGGAATCACAGGAGTCCACCTCCAGTTCTGCTGTACCGTCTGGGGAACCACGTAGACGTAGTCAAAGGGCCCGTAAGGCCAAACAATTAGACACTGAGTAAGTTGGCACGGGTGCAGGGCACAGATGAGTTTTAGGCGCTAGGGCACGTGCATGAACTCCTTTGGTTATTAAAGTCAATGTTACACCTACCAAAGCTGCCTTTGTGCTCTGTCCAAAGTGTGCGGGGGTGTCATGTACGTTGAGCGCAAGTGTGTGTGTGAGGGGTGGTCTTACCTCAGCCCCAGGTGAGTCTGCCCCCTTCCCCCTGGGCCGCCATCAACATCCCCCGGGCAGAGGACGGGACCGTGCGCTGCAGTGTCACAGCCGCATGCAGGGATGGTCCGGGTGGATGGTGGTACTGTGGCCATGGGTCAGACATAGTCCAACGATGTAGAGCCAGGAGCTCATCGGAGGCGGGTTGTCATCATTCTCCATGGCCTGCGATAGACACGCGTCCACCCGCAACTGGGTGAGCCCGGCCCGTTGTGCCGCCGGTGGATCGGCAATTGGGGGTGGGGGGGTGGTGTGCATGCGGGTGGGGTGTGTGGGGTTGGGGGAGGGGGGTGAGGGTGCTGGGTGGGTGGATGGGTGGGGGGTGTGGGTGGTCGGCTGTTGTCATGGTGTGCGGTCTGTGGCCATACTACCCGATTCCCACGCCCATCTAGTCAGTGAAGCGGGCGTCTATCAGTCTGTCCCGTGCCCTCTGGGCCAGCCGGTAACGGTGGACAGCCACCCGTCTGTGTCTACCCCGTCTGCCCTGACCATTGCCCCCATCCCCCTCATCTGGGGAGGACTGGGCCTCTTCCTGCTGCTCCTCCACTCCGCCCTCCTCTGCCTGCGGCACATCGCCCCTCTGCTGGGCTATGTTGTGCAGGACGCAGCACACCACAATGATGCGGCCGACCCTATCTGACCGATACTGGAGGGCGCCCCCAGAGAGGTCCAGGCACCTGAAACGCATCTTCAGCACGCCAAAGCACCTTTCGATCACTCCCCCTTGTCGCTACATGGGCATCATTGTAGCGGTTCTCCGCCTCATTGCGTGGCCTCCGTATAGGCGTCATCAGCCACGATCGCAATGGGTAGCCCCTGTCGCCCAGCAACCAGCCCCTCAGCCGGGGATGGCGTCCCTCGTACATGCCGGGGATGGATGACCGCGACAACATGAATGAGTCGTGTACACTGCCTGGGTGACGGGCGCAGACGTGCAGGATCATCATGCGGTGGTCACAGACCACCTGTACGTTCATCGAATAGGTCCCCTTCCTATTAGTGAACACGGCCCTGTTATCTGCAGGTGGCCGCACGGCGACGTGCATCCCATCGATCGCGCCCTGGACCATGGGGAACCCGGCAATGGCAGAGAAGCCCACGGCCCGGGCATCTTGGCTGGCCCGGTCCACGGGGAAGCGGATGTAGCGGTGCGCCATGGCATAAAGGGCATCTGTCACTGCCCGGATGCACTGATGCACCGATGTCTGCGATATGCCGGACAGGTCCCCACTCGGTGCCTGGAATGACCCCGTTGCATAAAGGTTCAGGACCACCGTAACCTTGACGGACACGGGGAGAGGGTGTCCCCCGCCAGTGCCACGCGGTGACAGGTGTGCCAGCAGGTGGCAGATGTGTGCCACGGTTTCCCGGCTCATCCGGAGTCTCCTCCTGCATTCCCGGTCCGTGAGGTCCTGGTATGACTGCCGGGGCCGGTACACACGGGGCGCCCTCGGGTGCCTCCGTTGCCGTGGGGCCGCGACGTCCTCCTCCCCCTCCTCGTCCTGTCGGTAGGTGTCCCTCCAGCCTGGGCGGCTGCCGCCTGCCCCTCTGCGGCAGCCTGCGCCGCCTCTCTGGCACGCTCCTCCTCCTCCTCCTCCTCATCCAGGGCAACATAGACATGAGCGGCTGCCGCCACGGCGGCCAACATCGCTGGATGGTCTGAAAACATGACGGCCTGGTGGGGGGGAGGGGAACGACGACATGTCATCATTGCCCATATCCCCTCCTCCCCCCAGCCAGGTGGCATGGACCGCATGGGTCCAACTGTTGGAGGCTGGCACCTGGCCAGGTGGACCAACTCATTTGCCCTCCCATCACCCACCCCGGCACGGCCCCCTCCCCAACCCCCAACCTCCACCGCAGCACGGACCCCCCCCCAACCTCCACCCCGGCACGGACCCCCTCCGCAACCCCCAACCTCCACCCCAGCACGGACCCCCCCCCAACCTCCACCCCGGCACGGACCCCCTCCACAACCCCCAACCTCCACCCCAGCACGGACCCCCCCAACCTCCACCCCGGCACGGCCCCCCTCCCCAACCCCCAACCTCCACCCCAGCACGGACCCCCACCAACCTCCACCCCAGCCCGGATCCCTCCCCCAACCTCCACCCCGGCACGGACCCCCTCCCCAACACCCAACCTCCACCCCAGCATGGACCCCCCCCAACCTCCACCCCGGCACGGCCCCCTCCCCAACCCCCAACCTCCACCCCAGCACGGACCCCCCCCCCCCAACCTCCACCCGACACGGACCCCCTCCCCAACCTCCACCCCGGCACGGACCCCCTCCCCAACCTCCACCCCGGCACGGACCCCCTCCCCAAGCCCCAGCCCCCAACCTCCACCCTAGCACGGACCCCCCCCAACCTCCACCCCGGCACGGCCCCCTCCCCAACCCCCAACCTCCACCCCAGCACGGACCCCCCCCCCAACCTCCACCCCGACACGGACCCCCTCCCCAACCTCCACCCCGGCACGGACCCCCCTCCCCAGCCTCCACCCCGGCACAGACCCCCTCCCCAACCTGCACCCCGGCAACGGACCCCCCTCCCAACCTCCACCCGGCACGGACCCCCTCCCCAACCTCCACCCCGGCACGGACCCCCTCCCCAACCCCCAACCTCCACCCCAGCACGGACCCCCCCCCCAACCTCCACCCCGGCACGGCCCCCTCCCCAACCCCCAACCTCCACCCCAGCACGGACCCCCCCCCCCCCAACCTCCACCCCGACACGGACCCCCTCCCCAACCTCCACCCCGGCACGGACCCCCTCCCCAACCTACACCCCGGCACGGACCCCCTCCCCAACCCCCAACCTCCACCCCAGCACGGACCCCCCCAACCTCCACCCCGGCACGGCCCCCTCCCCAACCCCCAACCTCCACCCCAGCACGGACCCCCCCCAACCTCCACCCCAGCACGGACCCCCCCCCCAACCTCCACCCCGGCACGCACCCCCTCCCCAACACCCAACCATCCACCCCGGCACGGACCCCCCCCAACCTCCACACCGGCACGGACCCCCTCCCCAACCCCCAACCTCCACCCCAGCACGGACCCCCCCCAACCTCCACCCCGGCACGGACCCCCTCCACAACCCCCAACCTCCACCCCGGCACGGACCCCCTCCCGGCACTCCCCCGGAGCCCGGAGCCCAGCCTACTCTAACCACCCCCCCCCCCGCCACACACACACACAAGCCGAGACACACCTCTCCTCACGCAATCAGTCTGCGGCCACGCCATTTCCTGCCCAGAGCCAACCCCCCAGGCCGTCACTCACCTCCTCGCTGGTCGGCGTGAGCCTGGAGCACCGGGTCACGCCGATGAAAAGGAGGTTTGATTCACGTCGACGTGAACGGTCATCACGTCGACGGGACTTCGGCCCATCCGGAAGGGAGAATATCGGCAGGCCGAAAATCGGCTGCCTTGCGCAGACCCGTGACATTCTCCGCGGCAGCGGCGCCATTAACGCCCCGCCGACTTTTCTCCCTTCGGAGACTTCGGCGGGGGCGGGGGCGGGATTCACGGCGGCCAACGGCCATTCTCCGACCCGGCGGGGGGTCGGAGAATGACGCCCAGGGTGTTAATCACGTGCAGGAAATGTTCCACGGGTTGGGGGATGGATGGGGATGGGGAAAGGGACTGGGTGAGAAGACTGTACGAGACGGTGGGTGCCGGTGCTGGTGGGAGGGGAGGCTCGGGGATGGGGGAAATGAGACAAGGCCGCGACAGGAGCTGCGCCAGAGGGGGCGGGGCAGGCTTAGGAAAGCGTGGGCTTTTTCCCGTGCTAGGGTAGGACGGGGGGTGGGGTGGGGGTGGGGAATGGAGGAGCGCACACTGATGGGGAGATTCCCACACGGGAGGGTCAATGGGACGGCGGGGGAAGCCGGGGTCAGCAGGAGTCAGCTGACTTACGGGAGTGCTATGGGGGGAGCAAAAGAGCTAGACATGGGTCTAGTGGGGGGGGGGGGGGGGGGAATAGGGTTGCTGCTGCACTGGCCGAGGGGGAATTGGACACAGAAGAGGTGGTCGGGGCGGGGGTCCCCCGTCTGGGGGACTGGAGGGTGAGGGCGGCGCGGGCATGGGACTGGCCTAGAAAAAGGGGATGGCTAGTCAGCAGGGGAGTGGGGGGGTGGGGAGGTGGGGGGGTGGGAGGTGGGAGGCCCCCCCCCCAATCCGTCTGATAACGTGGAATGTGAGGGGCCTTAATGGGCCGGTAAAGAGGGCCCGAGTGTTCGTGCACGTAAAGGGACTGAAGGCAGACATGCTCCAAGAGACACATTTGAAGGTGGCGGATCAGGTCAGGTTAAGAAAGGGATGGGTAGGACAGGTATTCCATTTGGGGCTGGATGCGAAGAACAGAGGGGTGGCAATATTGGTGGGGAAGCGGGTGTCGTTTGAGGCCAAGAATATCGTAGTGGACAATGGAGGTCGATAAGTGATGGTGAGCGGTAAGCTGCAGGGGACGTGGGTGTATTGGTAAACGTATACGCCCCGAACTGGGATGATGCTGGATTCATGAAGCGTATGTTAGGGTGCATTCCAGACCTGGAGGTAGGAAGCTTGATAATGGGTGGGGATTTTAATACGGTGTTGGACCCAGCACTGGACCGCTCCAGATCTAGGACCGGAAAGAGGCCGGCTGCGGCCAAGGTGCTGAGGGGGTTTATGGACCAAATGGGGGGAGTGGATCCGTGGAGGTTTGCCAGGACGCAGGCCAGGGAATTTTCTTTTTTCTCCCACGTGCACAAAGCCTACTCCCGGATAGATTTTTTTGTTCTGGGCAGGGCGCTGATCCTGAAAGTGGAGGGAACGGAGTATTCGGCCATAGCCATTTCAGATCACGCCCCGCACTGGGTGGAACTGGAGTTGGGAGAGGAGAGGGACCAACGCCCGTTGTGGCGGTTGGATGTCGGACTGCTGGCAGATGAGGCGGTGTGTGGGAGGGTGAGGGGGTGCATTGAAAGGTACTTGGAGGCCAACGACAACGGGGAGGTGCAGGTGGGGGTGGTATGGGAGGCGCTGAAGGCGGTGATCAGGGGAGAGCTAATCTCCATCAGGGCTCATAGGGAGAAGATAGAGGGCATGGAAAGGGAGAGGTTAGTGGGGGAGATTTTAAGAGTGGACAGGAGATACGCAGAGGCCCCTGAAGAGGGACTACTTAGGGAAAGGCGACATCTCCAGAGGGAGTTCGACCTGTTGACCACAGGGAAGGCAGAGGCACAGTGGAGGAAAGCGCAGGGGGCGACGTATGAGTATGGGGAGCAGGCGAGTCGGATGCTGGCACACCAACTCCGTAAGAGGATGGCAGCGAGGGAGATAGGTGGAGTCAAGGATGGAAGGAGAGTTACGGTGTGGAGTGCGACGAAAGTAAATGAGGCATTCAAGGCCTTCTATGAGGAGCTGTACAGATCCCAGCCCCCAGCGGGGCAAGAGGGGATGCGACGATTCTTGGACCAACTGAGGTTCCCGAGGGTGGAGGAGCAGGAGGTGGCTGGTTTGGGGGCACTGATTGGGTTGGAGGAGCTGACCAAAGGTCTGGGGAGTATGCAGGCAGGGAAGGCCCCGGGACCAGATGGGTTCCCGGTCAAGTTTTATAGGACGTACGTAGACCTGTTAGCCCTGTTGCTAGTGAGGACTTTTAATGAGGCAAGGGAGGGAGGGACCCTGCTCCCGACAATGTCTGAGGCGACGATCTCTTTGATCCTGAAGCGGGACAAGGACCCACTGCAATGTGGGTCGTACAGGCCGATCTCGCTCCCCAACGTGGATGCTAAGTTGCTGGCAAAAGTGCTGGCTACGAGGATCGAGGACTGTGTCCCGGGGGTGATCCACGAGGACCAGACGGGATTTGTAAAGGGCAGGCAGCTAAACACCAATGTGCGGCGGCTCCTAAACGTGATTATGATGCCATCGGTGGAGGGAGAGGCGGAGATAGTGGTGGCTATGGACGCAGAGAAGGCCTTTGACCGAGTAGAGTGGGAGTACCTCTGGGAAGTGCTGCGGAGGTTTGGGTTCGGGGGTGGGTTTATTAGTTGGGTTAAGCTCCTATACAGAGCCCCGGTGGTGAGTGTGGTCACGAATCAGCGGAGGTCGGAGTATTTTCGACTGTATCGTGGGACGAGGCAGGGGTGCCCCATGTCCCCCCTGTTTGCATTAGCAATTGAACCCTTGGCCATGTCATTAAGGGAGTCTAGGAAATGGAGGGGAGTGAACGAGGGTGAGAGGAGCATCGAGTGTCGCTCTATGCAGATGACCTGTTGCTGTATGTGGCGGATCCAGTAGAGGGGATGGTGGAGGTCATGCAGACTCTAAGGGAGTTTGGGGATTTTTCAGGCTATAAGCTTAATGTAGGGAAGAGTGAGCTTTTTGTAGTACAGTCAGGAGACCAGGAAAGGGGGTAGACGATCTACCGCTGAGGAGGGCGGAGAGGAGCTTTTGGTACTTGGGGATCCAAATAGCTAGGAGTTGGGGGGCCCTGCATAAACTTAATCTGACGAGGCTGGTGGAGCAGATGGAGGAGGACTTCAAACGATGGGACAGGTTACCGCTCTCGCTAGCGGGTCGAGTGCAGTCGGTCAAAATGGTTGTCCTCCCGAGGTTTCTTTTTGTGTTCCAGTGCCTTCCAATTGTAATCACCAAGGCCTTTTTTAAGAGGGTAGGCAGGAGTATTATGGGTTTTGTGTGGGCGAATAAGACCCCGAGGGTAAGGAGAGGGTTTTTGGAGCGCAGTAGGGACCGAGGAGGGTTGGCGCTGCCGAATCTGGGGAGCTACTACTGGGCAGCCAACGTGGCGATGATCCGTAAGTGGGTGATGGAGGGAGAGGGGGCGGCATGGAAGAGGTTGGAGATGGCGTCCTGCAAAGGAACGAGCCTGGGGGCGCTGGTGACGGCACCGCTGCCGCTCTCGCCAACAAGGTACACCACGAGTCCGGTGGTGGTGGCAACGCTAAAGATCTGGGGGCAGTGGAGACGGCACAGGGGTGCAATGGGAGCCTCGGTGTGGTCCCCGATCAGGGGTAACCATCGGTTTGTCCCGTGGAGGATGGACGGGGGGTTTCAGAGCTGGCATCGAGCAGGGATTAGAAGAATGGGGGACCTGTTCATTGATGGGACGTTTGTGAGCCTAGGGGCACTGGAGGAGAAGTTCGAGTTACCCCCGGGAAATGCTTTCAGATACATGCAGGTGAGGGCATTTGTGAGGCGACAGGTGAGGGAATTCCCGTTGCTCCCGGCACAGGAGATTCAAGACAGGGTGATCTCGGGTGTATGGGTCGGAGAGGGCAAGGTGTTGGCAATATACCAGGAGATGAAAGAAGAGGGGGAGGTGTTGGTAGAGGAGCTGAAGGGTAAATGGGAGGAGGAGCTGGGGGAGGAGATTGAGGAGGGGCTATGGGCTGATGTCCTAAGTAGGGTTAATTCCTCTTCTTCGTGTACCAGGCTTAGCCTGATACAATTTAAGATGGTTCATAGAGCGCACATGACGGGGGCGAGGCTGAGTAGGTTTTTTGGGGTGGAGGACAGGTGTGGGAGGTGCTCAGGAAGTCCGGCAAACCATGTCCATATGTTTTGGTCATGCCCGGCACTGGAGGGGTTCTGGAGGGGAGTGGCGGGAACAATATCTAAGGTGGTGAAAGTCCGGGTCAAGCCAAGCTGGGGGCTAGCACTATTTGGAGTAGTGGACGAGCCGGGAGTGCAGGAGGCGAAAGAGGCCGGCATTCTGGCCTTTGCGTCCCTAGTAGCCCGGCGAAGGATCTTGTTAATGTGGAAGGAGGCGAAGCACCCCAGCGTGGAGGCCTGGATAAATGATATGGCAGGGTTTATCAAATTGGAGCGGATAAAGTTTGCCTTGAGAGGGTCTGCGCAGGGGTTCTACAGGCGGTGGCAACCATTCCTAGATTATCTCGCGGAGCGTTAGATGAAGGTCGGTCAGCAGCAGCAGCAACCCAGGGGGAGAGGGGGGCAGGGGGGGGGGGGGATGTCTTGCGTGGGGGGGGGGGGGGGGAGGAGGGGGGAGGGGGAAGGGGGGCTTGTTTGGGGAGTATTCGAGCAAGAAAATACATGGATACAAAACTGACATGTACGGGAGGAATCCAATGTACGAAGCTCTGTATCATATCGATTTACCATGTTCATGTCTTGCTGTGTGCGCTTTCTTTCTTTTTGTTCCGGGGGGGGGGGGGGGGGGGGGGGTTTGTTTGTAAGGGTGAAAAACTGTGTTATAATTCTTAATAAATATTTTTTTTTCAAAGCGTATGTAAATAAACCATCTTTTGAACTAACTAACTGGCTGTGTGTTCATTTGAACGCTATAAGGGAAGGCTTGTGGTTCACCAACATTATGTGGCAAAAACCCTCATCACAAAAGACACATTTTATGCAGATCAGTGAAACCTAAGTAAAGGACAAAATTGTCCCATAAAATGACTAAGTTGGTGGATGCATTCCCAATCGTGATCCACGCCCACTTAGTCGTTTATTTTGGAGGGGGGCGTATTTTGCACTGGCATTGAGAGGGGTGGGGCCTAAACACACTGGCAGCTCTGGTTCCATCGGGATCGGGACGCCCTTTTTAAAGGGCACTGTGATCTCAAAGTTAAGCACAGACCCCCTTTCCCTCCACCCCATGGATAAGTCAACCCCCTCGCAAACAAGGGGAACACCCCTAACTCTTGCCCACAGACGGTGGGTGGGTATCATCCCATCCACTACTAAATCTTCGGGTCACCCACCCCGCAGGCATCGAGGTGACCTGACTCCCAGCCCCCGTCCATTCCTCGCTGCCAACAGTCTCCTCCCACCCCTTATTCTGGTCGGCATTAGTTCTCCCTCCACCCCCACCCACAATTGCCGGCTTCAGCCGCCGCCCTCGAGTGAGCGACACACCGCTATGGAATCGCTGAAGGCCCCACCCCCTTCAGACCTCTCCAGGTTTACACTGCCAGGGTGCCTGAGTGCGTGCCATGTCCCCAACCACCCAGGGGCTACAATGGCCTCTGAGCCCCCCCCCAGCATGGTCATCACAAAGAGTCTCCATTTATGGAGACCAGTAGTGATCCCCGGCCATGCCACGTCACGCCGACGGTTGGGAACATAGCACGATCCCGGAGGATTCGGCATCAAGCCGACTTTCCACATTAAAACCTATTTAAATGCATGTTAAATGTATGTTTACGTCTGCTGGGAGGGCCCAGGAACATTGCAAACTGTTTGGCACCCAGTGCCAATCCAGTTTCAGTGCTCTCTGGTACTTCCCAACATAGCCGAATTTGCACCGTCTGTAGTGCAGCCGGAAAATTACCCCCAATGAAATCAACCAACTTTTTACTGACATTTCTGACTACATTGCAGACATTTAAGTAACAGTGGGGTTGAAATTTGTTCACACGAACATGCTGTAATTGGTCTAGTATCAATTGCCATTTGCAGTAGATAATTCTGAGACTTGACCATCTTTTCCAGGCAGAGGTGTTTCCTAACTACATTCCTGAAGTCTTTGAATTTACTTGCAGCTGACTGCTGCCTTCTAGTGGTTAATTTGTCTTAGTTTAACTTCTTCCTCATTCTCCCAATTGTCTTCCATGTATATTCACTTTTATTGCTTTTAATGTCATTGCTTTCAAAATAGCTTTTTCCATTATAATTTTGACAATGATCCAAATTCAAATCTTACCGAAAAGTTCACGGGCGAGATTCTCCGACCCCCCCGCCAGGTCGGAGAATCGCCGGGGGCTGGCGTGAATCCCGCCCCCGCCGGTTGCCGAATTCTCCGGCACCGGATATTCGGCGGGGGCGGGAATCGCGCCGCGCCGGTTGGCGGACCCCCCCCCCGCGATTCTCCGGCCCGGATGGGCCGAAGTCCCGCCGCTAAAATGCCTGTCCCGTCAGCGTAGAACCTTACCGGCGGGACAAGGCGGCACGGGCGGGCTCCGGGGTCCTGGGGGTGGAGCGGGGGGCGATCTGGCCCCGGGGGGTGCCCGCACGGTGGCCTGGCCCGCGATCGGGGCCCACCGATCCGCGGGCGGGCCTGTGCCGTGGGGGCACTCTTTTCCTTCCGCCTTCGCCATGGTCTCCACCATGGCGGAGGCGGAAGAGACTCCCTCCACTGCGCATGCGCGGTAATGCCGTCAGCGGCCGCTAACGCTCCCGCGCATGCGCTGCCCGGAGATGTCATTTCCGCGCCAGCTGGCGGGGCACCAAAGGCCTTTTCCGCCAGCTGGCGGGGCGGAAATTCCTCCGGTGCCGGCCTAGCCCCTCAATGTTGGGGCTCGGCCCCCAAAGATGCGGAGCATTCCGCACCTTTGGGGCGGCGCGATGCCCGACTGATTTGCGCCGTTTTAGGCGCCAGTCTGCGGACATCGCGCCGTTTCCGGAGAATTTCGCCCCACGAATAGAACCTAAGCATTGAACCTAATTGGAATCGATTGATATCCCGATGGTTTGAAAGAAACCACTTTCTTTTTTATTTCCAGAAAGATGCTTCGATGCTTGGTCAAGGTTGTCCACTGAGGATAACTCATTAATCCAGACTGTCAATGCAATGAGGAAAACATGTTCAGTCTGCCTGTGGCCAGCCTCCAGTCAGCAGCCTCCAGTTTACAGGACAGAGCAAAATAAAAATGGATTTCCCAGAAATGGAATTTGTACTGTTATCACGGACCAAAATAATACGACATGCTTGACTTCAAGAGGTCCGCTGTGACTCAGCTGATCGTACTCTGGCCTCTGAGTCGGAGGTTTGTGGTTTCAAGCACCACAACAACAGCCTTCAGCATAAATGTCTTGACAATATCAACTATGGCTCAGTTGGTCGAACTCTCACCACAGAATCAGAGGGGTGTGGGTTCAAGTGCAACAATCTAGGTTGACATTCTAGTATATTGCTGAGGGAGTGCTGCATTGTTTTTACAGTAAAGGGTTAACATCAGGAGCACCTAGTACTGTTATAGCTGTGATGTAACATCACATGATTAAGTAATGAGATTTGGAGGGAAGCAGAAGTACAAACTTTGTGTTTAGCATTGAGATGTACATAGATCTGCAACTAAACAAGAATGCTTCTTAAGAATAATAGTCCATGGTAGCATTCCTATAGTAACTGACAAATCCTAAAGAAATCCCATGTAGACCCGAACTCAAGACAAAACATGGTGGCAGCGGAAAAAGCGGAAAGACCCAGAGATACTCCAAATGAAAACTGCAGTGGCTGAAAGACCTGCAAACCCCTTGGAAAAAGGACAAGGCGATAAAAGATTGAAGACTCACCTGCAAATGCAACGTCGTGCGTGCTGCAGATGCAAACAGACAGCAGTGAGTACAGATCACAACCTACTAGCCAAACTACTGGAACAGAAAAAGAGCTTAGAGCATGGGTGGAATCTACTGTGAGACTCCTAGAACATTTCCCAAGTGCAGAAGGCTCATAACAGGCTCAAGACTGGCACAATTGGAGGAAGAGATTCTCCAAATACAGAACAGCTTCAGGTTTGTCTGTGAAGGAACAATGGAATCAGGTATTTGACTCTATGCAGGAGGAGCCAATGAGAGACATCTTTTGGGAGGCAGAGATCAATGAGACATCAAGCTCATTTGATGAAGTCACCCAAGCATTTGAGGCGGGATTCTCTCACCCCGGGCCGGGTCAGAGACTCGGCAATCGCGCCGTTTTTTTACGCAACGCCGGTCCGACGCCGTTCCGCCATTCTCTCGACCAGCGAGAATGGCGTCATCGTGATCGGCGCCGCGCCGCCCGGAGAATCGGCCAAGGGGACAAGTCCAGCGATTCTCCGGGCTCCCGTGGATTCTGCGGCCCGAATAGGCCGAAGTCCCTGGGGTCACGCCGGCGCCGTTCACATCTGCAAATAAACATCGTCAGCCAGCACACAGGACAGGAGGTTTTGCGCTTCCTGAGTCTGTCGTGATGGCCACGGCCGGGGCTGGTCGAGGGGGCGGGGGTGTGTGTGTGGGTGGGGAGGGGGCCTCCATGTTCGAGGGGTGGGGAGGTTGGCGAAGGGGCCTCCATGTTTGAGGGGAGCGTGGGGACGCCATGCCAGCCGGCCTGCCATGGCCCTCTATGGCAGGCCGGTGCCAAAGCCACGACCGCCATTACGGCGGCCAGGCTGATGGGCACCGACCCTGGGCGCTGGCTGCCACGGGTCTTGCCCCAGGGGCCAGACCTCCCAGCAGACGGCACCCACCGGCAGGAAGTTCCTGGGCCACACCCATGGCAGCCCCCCGTGAGAGCAAAGCCAACCAATGGTGGTGCTAGCAGGAGGGATGGGCAATAGTGGTGGGAGCACTGAGGGTGTGGGCAGGGGTCTGGGTACATGCGTGGCTGTGGCACAACAGCAAACAGGGCAGACATGTAGCCCATGGCAGCTGGCTGTAGAGGGGGCCATGCGCCATCGTTAAACATGTTGTCTACCCTCCACCCCATGCAGATCATAATGTTTGGGCACCAGCCAGCGATGTTGGCCGCCGTGTCGGGTGCCGCTGCCCTGCATGCGGCCCTGTGGCAGCGTCGGCGCAGGCGGCTCAGAGAGGCGGCTGCAGCAGAGGGACGGGCTGCAGGGGGCCAGGTGGCACCCGCTCAGGCTGCAGGGCCGCCCGCCCGACAGGTGCAGGAGGAGGGGGACGACGACCACAACAACGAGGGCGAGGCACAGGATGAGTGTACCGATGTGGATGAGGAGCAGGGGGTGGAGGAGGAGGAGCAGGTGGTGCCCCATGAGGCCTCGTGTTTACCGTCGCCGCATGTCCTTCGAGGACCTGCCGGACAGGGCATGCAGGACGAGACTCAGGATGAGTCGGGAAACCGTCGCCCATTACTGCCACCTGATGGCACACCTGGCACCGCTTGGGACTGGGGGAGGACATGCTATCCCGGTGGCCGTCAAGGTTACGGTGGCTCTGGACCTTTATGCAACGGGGTCGTTCCAGTCGCCGAGTGGGGACCTGTCCAGCATCTTCCAGCCATCGGCGCACCGGTGCATCCGTGCAGTGACGGACGCCCTGTACAACATCGTGGAGAGCTACATCCAGTTCCCAGTGGACCGCGCCCACCAGAATTCCCGGGCAGCAGAATTCGCAGCTGTGACCAGGATGCCCATGGTCCAGGGGGCGAAGGATGGGGCACGCGTCGCCATGCGGCCACCAGCGGAGAACAGGGACGTGTTCATGAACAGGAAGGGGACCCACTCCATGAACATTCAGGTGGTCTGTGACCACCGCATGAAGATCATGCACGTCTGCGCCCAGTTCCCAGGCAGTGTACATGACTCATTTATCCTGGCACAATCGTTCAACCCCGCCATGTTCAAGGGACCCCCCCCCCCCACCCCGGCTGAGGGGCTGGTTGCTGGGCGACAAGAGTTACCCGTTGCTGTCGTGTCTGAACGTTAGCAGCGATGGAGCTCAGGGCGTGGGCCATTCCAGTCTGGGACTGCGCCACCTCCCTCTGGGCTTGTGTGACGACATCCAGCATCTGGGCGAGGCCGCCGATGCTCCCAGCAATGGCCTGCTGAGACTGGGCCATGGCCTGCTGAGACTGGACCATGGCCTGAACCGTTGCACCCATTGCCTCCACCATGGACGCCACCCGTACGTGTCGGCATGGGTGGCAGCCATGACCGACACCACTCCCTGCTCCTGGACGCAGATGGACTCCTCCACCTGCGTCTGCAGATGCTGGAAGCCGGCCGTCATCCTGTTGTCTAGTCCCTGGGTGTCCAAATGCATCGGGTCTGTGGGTGGGTCTGGAAAGTCCAGGAACGCGGGACCCATCTGGCTGGCAGCTGGTTGCTGGGACTGGGCTGCCCTCCGACCGCCTGGCCCCTCTGCTGCTCCTACCTCCACCTGCTGTACCGGTACGGCTGTGTTGTGCACACCAGTGAGTGTCCCAGAAGTCTCATCACTAAAGTGCCCAACCGAGGTGAGAGTCTCTGCGATAGTGGAGGGTGTGGGTGACAGCAGTGACACTAAGTCTATGTCCTCATCGGACCCAATGTCAGGGATCTCCTGTGTCGAGCCTTGGCCCAATGTTCCTTGTGTCGCCCCCATCGGAGGAGTCTGTCCGTCATCTGTGTCGCCGTTCCCTGTGTGTCACTGTCCTGGGTCGCTGTCCCCTGTGTGACACTGTCCTGGGTCGCCGTCCTCTGTGTGTCAGTATCCTCGGTGTTGTGTGCATCTGTGTCCAGCGTCTCCGTGTCCTGGCTGTCGGTGTCCTGGATGTCCGTCCTCTGTGCATCAGTGCCCTGGGTCCCAGTGTCGGTGGAAGGCCTTCCTTGCCGTCTGCCCTCCCCACTGTGGTGTGCGTCCCTGGGGGCATCTGGACGTGGGCGAGGAGCGCCAGACGGGCCGGGACAATCGGCGGCTGGTCCTGGAAGACACAAGATAGCATGTATTGTTAGACACTCGGACTGGGATGAGGGGGTGGGGGGGGAGGTGATGGGGTGAGGGGGTGGAGGGGGGGAATGGGGTGAGGGGGTGGAGTGGGGGAGGAATGGTGTGAGGGGGTGGAGTGGGGGGAATGGGGTGAGAGGGTGGAGTGGGGGGGGAATGGGGTGAGGGGGAGGAGTGGGGGGGGAATGGGGTGAGGGGGTGGAGTGGGGGGGGAATGGGGTGAGGGGGTGGAGTGGGGAGGGAATGGGGTGAGGGGGTAGAGTGGGGGAGGGAATGGGGTGAGGGGTGGAGAGGGGGGGGAATGGGGTGAGGGGGTAGAGTGGGGGAAGGAATGGGGTGAGGGGTGGAGTGGGGGGGGAATGGGGTGAGGGGTGGAGTGGGGGGAATGGGGTGAGGGGGTGGAGTGTGGAGGGAATGGGGCGAGGGGTGGAGTGGGGAGGGAATGGGCTGAGGGGGTGGAGTGGGGGAGGGAATGGGGTGAAGGGTGAAGTGGGGGGAATGGGGTGAGGGGGTAGAGTGGGGGAAGGAATGGGGTGAGGGGTGGAGTGGGGGGAATGGGGTGAGGGGTGGAGTGGGGGGAATGGGGTGAGGGGGTGGAGTGTGAAGGGAATGGGGTGAGGGGTGGAATGGGGAGGGAATGGGGTGAGCGGGTTGAGTGGGGGAGGGAATGGGGTGAAGGGTGGAGTGGGGGGAATGGGCTGAGGGGGTGGAGTGCGGGAGGAATGCGGTTGAGGGGGTGGAGTGGGGGGGAATGGGGTGAGGGGTGGAATGGGGAGGGAATGGGGTGAGGAGTGGAGTGGGGGGAGAATGGGGTGAGGGGGTGGAGTGGGGGAGGAATGGGGTGAGGGGTGGAGCCAGGCGGGGGAGTCTCACTTGCTGGTGTGCCTCCGATCTGGCAAGGGGCAACCTCCCGGTCCCCGGCTCCGCCAACGAGGTCCAGTGCCCTCTGCTACTGGACTGTGAGGGGAGCAGGACAGGTGAACCCCCTCCAGTTCTCGCACCCTCACTGTGGTTGTAGGTGGTCTCATCCTGGGGGTGGGGGATAAAGTCTCAGAGTTAGGCGGTCCACAGCATCCCACGCAGATGTTGGCCAGATGATGGCATGGGAGCACTGGGCACCCGGCCACGGCGGATGTCAGGGTTGTGTGCAGTCCATGTGGATCAGGTGGAAGATTTTGCCCCCCTCCTGGGAGGGGGGTGGGGTGTACTGTCACATGTGTGGGTGGTAGGGGTTGGGTCGTGCCAGGGGCACGTCTCGGTGTACTCACCCTGGCTGCCCTCGTCAGGTTGTGCATCTTCTTGCGGCACTGTTTGCCCTTCCGTGGCGTGTGCCCCACTGCGCTTACGGCATTGCCCACCTCCCGCCAATTCCAAATCCAGGTCATTAACTACTTTCATCACCCCATTTGGATGTTATGTTTTAACAGATGATCATTTGGAATTGCTTCGGCACCTGGGAGATTACAAAGAATGATGTCCAGGGGCGTCATTCTCTGACCCCCCCAGAGGGTCGGAGAATGGCCGTTGGCTGCCGTGAATCCCGCCCCCGCCGGTTGCCAAAGTCACCGAAGGGAGAAAAGTCGGCGGGGCGTTAATGTCGCCGCTGCCGTCGGAGAATGTCACGGGTCTGCGCAAGGCAACCGATTTTCGGCCTGCCGATGTTTTCCCTTCCGGATGGGCCGAAGTCCCGTCGATGTGATGACCGTTCACGTCGACGTAAATTAAACCTCCTTTTCATCGGCGTGACCCTGTGCTCCAGGTGGAGGTGAGTGACGGCCTGGGGGGTTGGCTCTGGGCAGGTGATGGCGTGGCCGCAGTCTGAATGCGTGAGGAGAGGTGTGTCTCGGGTTGTGTGTGTGTGTGTGCGGCGGGGGGGGGGGGGTGGTTAGAGTGGGCTGGGCTCCGGGGGAGTGCCGGGGAGGGGCGTCCGTGCCGGGGAGGAGGTTGGGGGGGGTCCGTGCCGGGGAGGAGGTTGGGGGGGGTCCATGCCGGAGAGGGGGATGGGGGGTCCGTGCCGGGGAGGAGGTTGGGGGGGTCCGTGCCGGGGAGAAGGTTAGGGGGGGTCCGTGCCGGGGAGGGGGATGGGGGGTCCGTGCCGGGGAGGAGGTTGGGGGGGGTCCGTGCCGGGGAGGAGGTTGGGGGGGGTCCATGCCGGGGAGGGGATGGGGGGGGTCCGTGCCGGGGAGGAGGTTGGGGGGTCCGTGCCGGGGAGGAGGTTGGGGGGGGTCCGTGCCGGGGAGGAGGTTGGGGGAGGGGTCCGTGCCGGGGAGGGGGATGGCGTGTCCGTGCCGGGGAGGAGATTGGGGTCCGTGCCAGGGAGGGGGATGGGGGGTCCGTGCCGGGGAGGAGGTTGGGGTCCGTGCTGGGGAGGAGGTTAGGGGGGCCCGTGCCGGGGAGGGGGATGGGGGGTCCGTGCTGGGGAGGAGGTTGGGGTCCGTGCCGGGGAGGGGGATGGGGGGTCCGTGCCGGGGAGGAGGTTGGGGTCCGTGCCGGGGAGGAGGTTGGGGGGTTCCGTGCCGGGGAGGAGGTTGGGGGGGGTCCGTGCTGGGGAGGGGGATGGGGGGTCCGTGTCGGGGAGGAGGTTGGGGGGTCCGTGCCGGGGAGGAGGTTGGGGTCGGTGCCGGGGAGGAGGTTGGGGGGGGTCCGTGCCGGAGAGGGGGATGGGGGGGGTCCGTGCCGGAGAGGGGGATGGGGGGTCCGTGCCGGGGAGGAGGTTGGGGGGGTCCGTGCCGGGGAGAAGGTTAGGGGGGGTCCGTGCCGGGGAGGGGGATGGGGGGTCCGTGCCGGGGAGGAGGTTGGGGGGGGGTCCGTGCCGGGGAGGAGGTTGGGGGGTGTCCATGCCGGGGAGGGGATGGGGGGGTCCGTGCCGGGGAGGAGGTTCGGGGGGTCCGTGCCGGGGTGGAGGTTGGGGTCCGTGCCGGGGAGGAGGTTGGGGGGGGGGTCCGTGCCGGGGAGGAGGTTGAGGGAGGGGTCCGTGCCGGGGAGGGGGATGGGGGGTCCGTGCCGGGGAGGAGGTTGGGGTCCGTGCCGGGGAGGTGGATGGGGGGTCCGTGCCGGGGAGGAGGTTGGGGTCCGTGCTGGGGAGGAGTTTGGGGTCCGTGCCGGGGAGGGGGATGGGGGGTCCGTGCCGGGGAGGAGGTTGGGGTCCGTGCCGGGGAGGAGGTTGGGGGGGTCCGTGCCGGGGAGGAGGTTGGGGGGGGTCCGTGCCGGGGAGGGGGATGGGGGGACCGTGTCGGGGAGGAGGTTGGGGGGTCCGTGCCGGGGAGGAGGTTGGGGTCGGTGCCGGGGAGGAGGTTGGGGGGGGTCCGTGCCGGGGCGGAGGTTGGGGTCCATGCCGGGGAGGAGATTGGGGGCAAGTGAGTTGGTCCACCTGACCAGGTGCCATCCTCCAACAGTTGGACCCATGCGGTCCATGCCACCTGGCTGGGGGGAGGAGGGGATATGGGCAATGATGACATGTCGTCGTTCCCCTCCCCCCACCAGGCCGTCATGTTTTCCGATCATCCAGCGATGTTGGCCGCCGTGGCGGCAGCCGCTAATGTCTATGTTGCCCTGGATGAGGACGAGGAGGAGGAGGAGGAGGAGCGGCCCCACGGCAACGGAGGCACGCGAGGGCGCCCCGTGTGTACCGGCCTGGTAGTCATACCAGGACCTCACGGACCGGGAATGCAGGAGGGGACTCCGGATGAGGCGGGAAACCGTGGCACACATCTGCCACCTGCTGGCACACCTGTCACCGCGTGGCACTGGCGGGGGACACCGTCTCCCAGTGTCCGTCAAGGTTACGGTGGCCCTGAACTTTTATGCAACGGGGTCATTCCAGGCACCGAGTGGGACCTGTCCGGCATATCGCAGACATCGGTGCATCGGTGCATCCGGGCAGTGACAGACGCCCTATATGCCATGGCGCACCGCTACATCCGCTTCCCTGTGGACCGGGCCAGCCAAGATGCCCGGGCCGTGGGCATCTCTGCCGTGGCCGGGTTCCCCATGGTCCAGGGCGCGATTGATGGGATGCACGTCGCCGTGCGGCCACCTGCAGATATCAGGGCCGTGTTCACCAATAGGAATGGGACCTATTCGATGAACATACAGGTGGTCTGCGACCACCGCATGATGATCCTGCACGTCTGCGCCCGTCACCCAGGCAGTGTACACGACTCATTCGTGTTGTCGCGGTCATCCATCCCCGGCATGTACGAGGGACGCCATCCCCGGCTGAGGGGCTGGTTGCTGGGCGACAGGGGCTACCCATTGCGATCGTGGCTAATGACGCCTAGACGGAGGCCACGCAATGAGGCGGAGAACCGCTACAATGATGCCCATGTAGCGACAAGGGGAGTGATAGAGAGGTGCTTTGGCGTGCTGAAGATGCGTTTCAGGTGCCTGGACCTCTCTGGGGGCGCCCTCCAGTATCGGTCAGATAGGGTCGGCCGCATCACTGTGGTGTGCTGCGTCCTGCACAACATAGCCCAGCAGAGGGGCGATGTGCCGCAGGCAGAGGAGGGCGGACTGGAGGATCAGCAGGAAGAGCCACAGTCCTCCCCAGATGAGGGGGATGGGGGTAATGGTCAGGGCAGACGGGGTAGACACAGGCGGGTGGCTGTCCACCGTTACTGGCTGGCCCAGCGGGCACGGGACAGACTGATAGCCGCCCGCTTCACTGACTAGATGGGCGTAGGAATCGGGTAGTATGGCCAGAGACCGCACACCATGGCAACACCGACCACCCACACCCCCCACCCATCCACCCACCCAGCACCCTCACCCCCCTCCCCCACCCCACCCACCCCACCCGCATGCACACCACCCCCCCCCCCATTGCCGATCCACCTGTGGCAAAACGGGCCGGGCTCACACAGTTGCGGGTGGACGCGTGTCTATTGCAGGCCATGGAGGATGATGACAACCCGCCCTGCGGTGAGCTCCTGGCTCCAGATCGTTGAACTATGTCTGACCCATGGCCACAGTACCACCATCCACCCGGACCATCCCTGCATGCGGCTGTGACACTGCAGCGCACGGTCCCGTCCTCTGCCCGGGGGATGTTGATGGCGGCCCAGGGGGAAGGGGGCAGACTCACCTGGGGCTGACGTAAGACCACCCCTCACACACACACTTGCACTCAACGTACATGACACCCCCGCACGCTTTGGACAGAGCACAAAGGCAGCTTCTGTAGGTGTAACATTGACTTTAATAACCAAACTAGTTCATGCACGTGCCCTAGCCCCTAAAACTCATCTGTGCCCTGCACCCGTGCCAACTTACTCAGTGTCTAATTGTTTGGCCTTACGGGCCCTTTGACTATGTCTACATGGTCCCCCAGACGGTACAGCAGAACTGGAGGTGGACTCCTGTGATTCCTGCCCTCTGACACTGGATCCCTTTGGCGGCCGTTTCCTGGGGCGTCCTGGCCGAGATGGGCCAGGCTGCGGCCCGGGCGACTGGGATGGCGAGCTGCCAGCCTGTCCTGCCCGTTGCCCACCCGATGCACCTGGGACGGAAGGGGGGGGGGGGGGGAGTCCGAGGTGTCGCGGTGTTCCAGGACCTCCCCTACAGGGGGAGCCGGGACGGACCACACCACCTCCTCCTCCCTCGGGGTGCCCGATGGCCCCCACGCCTCTACATGGGTGGGGGATGCGAACGGACTGGCCATCCAACGCCCCCCCGACATCTCGCGCTGCCAGTCCTGGAGGCCCGTGCTGGTATCGACAGGGGTCTGCAGGTTTGCAGCCATGGAGCCCAGGGGGTTGGCAAACCCTGTCTGTGACAGTGCGACGCCGGCTCGCACATGGCCACTGGCGCTGATGCCCTCAGCGATGGCCTGCTGAGACTGGGCCATGGCCTGCAGAGACTGGGCCATGGCCTGCAGAGACTGGGCTATGGTGTTGAGCGCCTCTGCCATCTGGCGCTGGCACTGGCTCAGGGCCTCCTGTGAGAGGGCAGCCATGTCCTGGGCCACAGACGCCGTCTGCACGGAAAGCCCCAGGCCTCGCAAACCGTTCCCCATGTCTGACACCGTCGCACCCATAGCCTCCACCGCGGACGCCACCCGTGCGGTGTCGGCCTGGGTGGCACGTATGACCGGCACCACTTCCAGCTCCTGGACGCGGGTGGACTCCTCCACCTGCGACCGCAGCCGCCGCAAGCCACCCGTCACCCTCGTCTCCGGTTCGGGGGTTGCATCGGATCTATGTGTGTGTGTGGTAACTGCAGGAACCCGGGGTCCATCTGGGCGGCAGATGTTCGCTTGGGCTGGGCTGCCCTCCGACCGCCCGGCCCCTCTGCTGCTCCTACCTCCACCTGCTGTACCGGTACGGCTGTGTTGTGCGCACCAGTGAGTGTACCAGACGCCTCATCACTAAAGTGCCCAACCGAGGTGAGTGTCTCTGCGATGGTGGAGGGTGTTGGTGACAGCAGTGGTGTTGTGTCGTGCTCTTCGTCCCACTCTGAGTCCATGGCACTTTGGGGTGGGGGTTCATCTCCACCCATCCACTCTGAGTCACTGTCCGGTATTTCGTCTTCCTGGGTAGTGCTGTCCCGGGTAGGGGTATCCTGGGTAGGGGTGTCCTGGGTAGGGGTGTCCTGGGTAGTGGTGTCCTGGGTAGTGGTGTCCTGGGTAGTGGTGTCCTGGGTAGTGGTGTCCTGGCTCGGATGTGACGGGGGCCTGTGGCTGCCCCCCTCGTTGCTGGGTGGTCGCTCCCGCACGTGACGGGGGTGTCGTCTCCCTGTTGCTCCAGGTCTCTCCGTCTCCCTTGGTGTGCGAGGGGCATCCTGCGGGCGTCGCATGCTGGAGGGTGCGGGTCTCTCCGTCTCCCGTGGCCTCCGAGGGGCATTCTGCGGGCGTCGCATGCTGGAGGGTCCGGGTCTCTCTGTCTCCCGTGGCCTCCGAGGGGCATCCTGCGGGCGTCGCATGCTGGAGGGTCCAGGTCTCTCCATCTCCCGTCGCTTCCGAGGGGCATTCTGCGGGCGGTCTGCATCTGCGGGGATGGGTGCCTGGACGTTTGGTCCTGCGATACACAATGAAGCATGCATGGTTAGACATCAGGCAGTGATCAGGTGATAAGGGGGAGGGGGATATAGGGGAGGGGGGATATGGGAACGAGCTGTCGGTGGCTCACTTGCTAGTACGCCCCCGACCTCTGCATCAGCAACCTCCCGGTCGTCAGGTCCGCCAGCCAGTTCCAGGGCCCTTTCCTCGTGTTCGGTCAGTGGCCTCTCATCAGCGGGGCCTCCTCCAGTCCTCACATGCTCCCTATTGTTGTGTGCGCGCTTCTCCTGTGGGGTGGGGGGGGGGGGCGGTGGTGGCAGGGGTAAAAGGCAACACTGTTAGCCAGGTATATGAATGCACGCCATCGGTTGCGCGTGCATTGCAGAGGTTAAGGTTAGGGCTGGATTCACTTGGGGATATGGGGGATATGGGGGAGGGGGATATGGGGGATCTGGGGGAGGGGGGATAAGGGGGAGGGGGGATATGGGGGAGGGGGGATATGGGAGAGGGGGGATATGGGGGAGGGGGGATATGGGGGAGGGGGGTATGGGGGATATGGGGGAGGGGGGATATGAGGGAGGGGGATATGGGGGAGGGGGGATATGGGGAGGGGGGATATGGGGTAGGGGGGATATGGGGGGTGATATGGGGAGGGGGATATGGGGGAGGGGGGATATGGGGGATATGGGGAGGGGGATATGGGGAGGGGGATATGGGGGAGGGGGATATGAGGGAGGGGGATATTGGGGAGGGGGGATATGGGGAGGGAGGGATATGGGGGAGGGGATATGGGGGATATGGGGAGGGGGGATATGGGGGAGGGGGATATGGGGGAGGGGGGATATGGGGGAGGGGGGATATGGGGAGGGGGAAATGGGGGAGGGGGGATATTGGGGAGGGGGGAAATGGGGGAAGGGGGATATGGGGGAGGGGGGATATGGGGAGGGGGGATATGGGGGAGGGGGGATATGGGGAGGGGCAATATGGCGAGGGGGATATGGGGAGGGCGGATATGGAGGAAGGGGGGATATGGGGGAGGGGGGATATGGGGAGGTCCACCTGCCTGCTCTGGCGAGGTCGTTCACCTTCTTGTGGCACTGGGTGCCTGTCCGTGGTGTTAGGGCCGCAGCGGTGACGGCCTCTGCCACTTCCCTCCACAGACGCCGGCTGTGGCGTGGGGCAACTCTGCGGCCGCGCCCGGGATACAGGGCGTCCCTCCTCTGCTCCACTGCGTCCAGGAGCGCCTCCACGTCCCGTGACTCGAACCTCGGGGCTGAGCGGCGGTCAGCCATCCAGTCGGGTGTTCCGGTCGGGTGTTCCGGTCGGGTGGGGGGGGGGAGCAGCGCGGCCTTATGAGCCGTCACGCCGTGCGGCACGTATGACGCTGCACGGCGTGAACCACTGCGCAAGCGCGGTTCCCGTTACGTCGATGCTAGCCCATTTCGGGCCGGAGACTTTCGACCCATTTTTCCGACATGATGCAAGTCGGAGTTGCGCCTTTTTTTGAGCCGATCGGCGGACTTTGCGCCGATAACGGAGAATTTCGCCCCAGATCCTGGAACATGGGAAGAGTAATATACCATCTGGACAACGTTCTCATGCACGGCTCATCCAAATGATAGTACTCCTCAGTGCTCCAGAAGAAGCAGCTTTGACATTAAACGACATAGGTGATTTTACGGTGCCCATGATAAAGTTCTCAGGCCAAATTGTGAAAACTTTGAGAATTATTGCTGACCCACAGAAAACCAGGGTGATTGCAGAATTTCCACAGCCTAAAATAAATCAGAGTTACAAAGAGTCCTTGGGATGGTCAATCAAGTAGGCTACCAAACTTGGGAGAAATCAACAAGCCGTTATGACAGCTCGTGAGACAAGATCAACAGTAGTGCTGGAATGTGGGCGAGCAAAATGCCTTCGACAAGATCAAAAATCTCCTAAATTCACCAGAAATTCTAGCGCAGATCCAGAATTGCCCAACAGTTGTAACAGTGGGTATGTCATTTCCAGGCTTAGGTGCAGTTCTGTTTCAAGTTCAAAAAGATGGACAAAGAAAACCAGTTTATTACAACTCAAGATCTCTCATGGACTTTCAACTCTCAAACGGTATGTAACCATTGAGAAAGACTCATTGGCAGCCACATGTGCCTGTCTCTGATTATGTCATAAAATTACTATACTGCAGAATGAGGTCATTCGGCCCATCAAATCTGCACTGACCCTCTGAAAGGGCACCCTACCTATGGTCAGGCACCCACCCTATCCCTGTGACCCAGTAACCCCACCTAACCTAACCTTTTGTACACTAAGGGTCAATTGACCTTGGCCAATCCACCGAACCTGCATCACCCGAGATTGGAATTGAACCCAGGTCCCTGGTGCTGTGAGGCAGCAGTGCTAACCATTGTGACACTGTGCCGCCCCTTCCCCTCAAGGGATTAAGGTTTAAAATTGAAACCAGCCACAAATCATTGCTTACTCTTCTTAATGTAAAGGGCATTTTAAAAAAAGCCACGTATAACTCAATATTTTAGACTGAGACTCATGAGATACAATTCCGTTATGGAGTACGTTCGAGGGAAGTACCAGATGACAGTAGATGCATTTTTGTAAATACCAATGGAAGGAATCAAATTTTACTGATAAAGTGGAAGAATATGCTTCATTCATTGCTAAACACTTACCAGTCATGAAAAAGAGGTTACAAGTTAAGCAAGCACAACAGCAGGTGTGGAATGAATCAAAACAAAAGAGCATTGCCTGTATGGATGGCTAGTTTGCACTCCTACAACCCCATACTTCACCAATACTTTGAGGGGAGAAAACATCTCACAATCTCTGATGCTTTCTTTGTTTTTAATGACAGTCTAGTCATCCCTAAAACGATTTGACTCGACATTCTCCAAAACTTATATCAGGGTATGTGGCCAGACATCGGCCACTCTACTGAAGAGCTAATCATAATTTGCCTCACATGTGCATTGAATATCCAACAGAGAGCAAACCACTGGCAACCTCCCATTTTCCTTTGAGACATGTCAGTCCCTGGACTAGATTTATTTGAGTTTAAAGGCAAAGTTTCCATTATTGTCATTGATTGGGTGGCATGGTAGCACAGTGGTTAGAACAGTTGCTTCACAGCGCCAGGGTCCCAGGTTCGATTCCCGGCTTGGGTCACTTTCTGTACGGAGTCTGCATGTTCTCCCTGTGTCTGCGTGGGTTTCCTCCGGGTGCTCCAGTTTCCTCCTACGGTCCAAAGATGTACAGGTTAGGTGGATTGACCAAGCTAAATTGCCCTTCGTGTCCAAAAGGTTAGGTGGGGTTACTGGGTTACGGAGATAGGGTGGAGGTGTGGCCTTAAGGAGGGTGCTCTTTCCAAGGGCCAGTGCAGACTCGATGGGCCAAATGGCCTCCTTCTGCACTGTAAATTCTATGATATCTATGATTGCTATTCCAGGCAGAGGCAGTCATTGCATCACTAAAAATAATTTTCTGACATGACATCCTGGGCATTGTGGTGTCAGACGAAGGTCCTCAGTTTGCTGATGAACTGTTTCATAACTTTGTGTTGGAATATGGTTTCATGTATGTGACTAGTTAGCTTAGATATCCTCAGTCAAACCAGAGGTCAAGCCTAATGCTCTGGGGACATGAGTTCAAATCCCACCATGGCAACTGGTAACAATAATATAATGTAAAATACAAAGCTAATCTCAACAATGGTGACCATGAAACCATTGTTCATTGTTGTCAAAACCCATCTTGTTCTTGACCCATCTCCCGGGTAAGGAAGACTGCATTCCTTACCTGGCCTGGCCTACTTGTGATTACAGACCCACAGCAGTGTAGTTGACTCTGAAATGGCCTCGCAAGACGCTCAGTTATATCCAACAGTCTACGAAGTCCAGAAGGAATTAAACTGGACACACAACCTGGCATCGACAAAGGCACCAGAAATGATGACAGAAAACCCAACTCTGTCAAGCAAACTCCTCTTTTGCTCCTGCCAAAATTGGGAGAGAGAATCCACAGAATCATATTCACCAAATCATACCATAGGAGGACTCTTATGAGCCCTCAACATTGAATTCTGGACCTCATGAAGTCTCATGGCATCAAATCAAATAAATAAACCTCCTGCTGTTGTAACCACCCACCCCACCTCTCCCCACCCCACACACACGCTCACACACTCACCTATCTGCCGAAACCGCCACCCTGCTCTTAGCTGATGAATGTTAAACACTAATCGGAAGAAGCATGAATGGCAGGGTCATAAAATGTACTCTGGACGGAAGATTTCAATGTCCATCACCACGAGTGACTCAATATCTTCAAGATCGCATCAATTGCAAGTGGATTTCAATGCCTTGGTGTCATTTTTGTCTGTTTATGCTACTTCCTGCTCCTATGTTTTATGCATGTTGGACTGTTATTCTAAAGTGGTATGAATACAAGTTGTTGTTGTGGTGTCAGAATGAACTGTGACCCAGATATGTTTGTGCACTCCAGCTTCCTAAATCTTTGCTTCAACTCCAGCGCACCAGATATTCCTCTCAACAAAAATTGTACAGGCTAAAATTACACAGAGATTGACAAGAAAATAAGGGTAATAATTTTGTACGCAAAATTCAAAGCATAGGCCAAGCTCAACAAATGTTTGTTTTTTTAAGAACCATAGATCGACAGATTTGACTTTATGATTGATTCGTTGGACCTGAAAAACATGTAATACATTTCAAGTGTTTGTTTATGGTCACTGGAGGGGCAGTGTGGACTCTTGATTTGTGGGTTTTTTTCACCGTAGAGTCTGTAGATGCTGGTGTCCAAGTTCATGCTGCTGAATTTGGAGTTTTTGGAGGAAATGTAGTCCCTGAAGAGGTAATTGCAGATCGATATCATGGAATACCAGTTCATACTGATATATTTTATTTTTGTAAGATAAAAGCAAATTACTGCGGATGCAGGAATCTGAACCAAAAACAGAAAATGCTGTACAATCGCCGCAGGTCTGACAGCAGCTGTGGAGAGAGAAGGGAGCTAACGTTTCGAGTCTGGATGACTCTTTGTCAAAGCTTGGTCAGTTTTGTCATGATATTCAAACACACACATCATGATAGACACACCAACAGACAAATCAGAACACACAACACCACAACCAATGACAGAAAGATATAAAAGCACAGACACGACCCCCGGTGGTCAGTATTAGCTGCAGAGGAGAACCAGGACACATTGGTTACCAAACACACTCAGGGAGACAGCACGTGCAGAGTATCCAGAACGAACTGTATTATAAGAGTTATAATAAAATAGAGTTGTACCACATACAACTGTGTTGGCTCATCTGTGCACCAGAGCACCCAACACCACAAGTTTTGACAATGGGCCATCCAGACTCGAAAAGTTAGCTCCCTTCTCTCTCCACAGCTGCTGTCAGACCTGCTGAGATTGTCCAGTATTTTCTATTTTGTTTTTGTGATGTTCCTGATCCAAACACAAGGGGCGTCATTCTCCGACCCCCCGCCGGGTCGGAGAATGGCCGTTGGCCGCCGTGAATCCCGCCCCCGCCGAAGTCTCCGAAGGGAGAAAAGTCGGCGGGGCGTTAATGGCGCCGCTGCCGCGGAGAATGTCACGGGTCTGCGCAAGGCAGCCGATTTTCGGCCTGCCGATATTCTCCCTTCCGGATGGGCCGAAGTCCCGTCGACGTGATGACCGTTCACGTCGACGTCAATCAAACCTCCTTTTCATCGGCGTGACCCGGTGCTCCAGGCTCACGCCGACCAGCGAGGAGGTGAGTGACGGCCTGGGGGGTTGGCTCTGGGCAGGAAATGGCGTGGCCGCAGACTGATTGCCTGAGGAGAGGTGTGTCTCGGCTTGTGTGTGTGTGCGGCGGGGGGGCGGGGGGGGGGGTGGTTAGAGTAGGCTGGGCTCCGGGGGAGTGCCGGGAGGGGGTCCGTGCCGGGGTGGAGGTTGGGGGTTGGGGAGGGGGTCCGTGCCGGGGTGGAGGTTGGGGGGGGGTCCGTGCCGGGGTGGAGGTTGGGGGTTGTGGAGGGGGTCCGTGCCGGGGTGGAGGTTGGGGGGGGGTCCGTGCTGGGGTGGAGGTTGGGGGTTGGGGAGGGGTTCCGTGCCGGGGTGGAGGTTGGGGGGGGGGTCCGTGCCGGGGTGGAGGTTGGGGAGGGGGTCCGTGCCGGGGTGGAGGTTGGGGAGGGGGTCCGTGCCGGGGTGGAGGTTGGGGGTTGTGGAGGGGGTCCGTGCCGGGGTGGAGGTTGGGGGGGGGGGTCCGTGCCGGGGTGGAGGTTGGGGAGGGGGTCCGTGCCGGGGTGGAGGTTGGGGGTTGGGGAGGGGGTCCGTGCCGGGGTGGAGGTTGGGGGGGGGGGGTCCGTGCCGGGGTGGAGGTTGGGGAGGGGGTCCGTGCCGGGGTGGAGGTTGGGGAGGGGGTCCGTGCCGGGGTGGAGGTTGGGGGTTGTGGAGGGGGTCCGTGCCGGGGTGGAGGTTGGGGGTTGGGGAGGGGGTCCGTGCCGGGGTGGAGGTTGGGGGTTGGGGAGGGGGTCCGTGCCGGGGTGGAGGTTGGGGGTTGTGGAGGGGGTCCGTGCCGGGGTGGAGGTTGGGGGGGGGGGTCCGTGCTGGGGTGGAGGTTGGGGCGGGGGGGGGGGTCCGTGCCGGGGTGGGTGATGGGAGGGCAAATGAGTTGGTCCACCTGGCCAGGTGCCAGCCTCCAACAGTTGGACCCATGCGGTCCATGCCACCTGGCTGGGGGGAGGAGGGGATATGGGCAATGATGACATGTCGTCGTTCCCCTCCCCCCCACCAGGTCGTCATGTTTTCAGATCATCCAGCGATGTTGGCCGCCGTGGTGGCAGCCGCTCATGTCTATGTTGCCCTGGATGAGGAGGAGGAGGAGGAGGAGGAGGAGCGTGCCAGAGAGGCGGCGCAGGCTGCCGCAGAGGGGCAGGCGGCAGCCGCCCAGGCTGGAGGGACACCTGACCGACAGGACGAGGAGGGGGAGGAGGACGTCGCGGCCCCACGGCAACGGAGGCACCCGAGGGCGCCCCGTGTGTACCGGCCCCGGCAGTCATACCAGGACCTCACGGACCGGGAATGCAGGAGGAGACTCCGGATGAGCCGGGAAACCGTGGCACACATCTGCCACCTGCTGGCACACCTGTCACCGCGTGGCACTGGCAGGGGACACCCTCTCCCCGTGTCCGTCAAGGTTACGGTGGCCCTGAACTTTTATGCAACGGGGTCATTCCAGGCACCGAGTGGGGACCTGTCCGGCATATCGCAGACATCGGTGCATCGGTGCATCGGGGCAGTGACAGATGCCCTTTATGCCATGGCGCACCGCTACATCCGCTTCCCCGTGGACCGGGCCAGCCAAGATGCCCGGGCCGTGGGCTTCTCTGCCATTGCCGGGTTCCCCATGGTCCAGGGCGCGATCGATGGGATGCACGTCGCCGTGCGGCCACCTGCAGATAACAGGGCCGTGTTCACTAATAGGAAGGGGACCTATTCGATGAACGTACAGGTGGTCTGCGACCACCGCATGATGATCCTGCACGTCTGCGCCCGTTACCCAGGCAGTGTACACGACTCATTCGTGTTGTCGCGGTCATCCATCCCCGGCATGTACGAGGGACGCCATCCCCGGCTGAGGGGCTGGTTGCTGGGCGACAGGGGCTACCCATTGCAATCGTGGCTGATGACGCCTATATGGAGGCCACGCAATGAGGCGGAGAACCGCTACAATGATGCCCATGTAGCGACAAGGGGAGTGATCGAGAGGTGCTTTGGCGTGCTGAAGATGCGTTTCAGGTGCCTGGACCTCTCTGGGGGCGCCCTCCAGTATCGGTCAGATAGGGTCGGCCGCATCATTGTGGTGTGCTGCGTCCTGCACAACATAGCCCAGCAGAGGGGCGATGTGCCGCAGGCAGAGGAGGGCGGAGTGGAGGAGCAGCAGGAAGAGGCCCAGTCCTCCCCAGATGAGGGGGATGGGGGCAATGGTCAGGGCAGACGGGGTAGACACAGACGGGTGGCTGTCCACCGTTACCGGCTGGCCCAGCGGGCACGGGACAGACTGATAGACGCCCGCTTCACTGACTAGATGGGCGTGGGAATCGGGTAGTATGGCCACAGACCGCACACCATGACAACAGCCGACCACCCACACCCCCCACCCATCCATCCACCCAGCACCATCACCCCCCTCCCCAACCCCACACACCCCACCCGCATGCACACCAACCCCCCACTCCCAATTGCCGATCCACCGGCGGCACAACGGGCCGGGCTCACCCAGTTGCGGGTGGACGCGTGTCTATCGCAGGCCATGGAGAATGATGACAGCCCGCCTCCGATGAGCTCCTGGCTCTACATCGTTGGACTATGTCTGACCCATGGCCACAGTACCACCATCCACCCGGACCATCCCTGCATGCGGCTGTGACACTGCAGCGCACGGTCCCGTCCTCTGCCCGGGGGATGTTGATGGCGGCCCAGGGGGAAGGGGGCAGACTCACCTGGGGCTGAGGTAAGACCACCCCTCACACACACACTTGCGCTCAACGTACATGACACCCCCGCACACTTTGGACAGAGCACAAAGGCAGCTTCGGTAGGTGTAACATTGACTTTAATAACCAAAGGAGTTCATGCACGTGCCCTAGCCCCTAAAACTCATCTGTGCCCTGCACCCGTGCCAACTTACTCAGTGTCTAATTGTTTGGCCTTACGGGCCCTTTGACTACGTCTACGTGGTTCCCCAGACGGTACAGCAGAACTGGAGGTGGACTCCTGTGATTCCTGCCCTCTGACACTGGATCCCTTTGGCGGCCGTTTCCTGGGGCGTCCTGGCCTAGATGGGCCAGGCTGCGGCCCGGGCGACTGGGATGGCGAGCTGCCAGCCTGTCCTGCCCGTTGCCCACCCGATGCACCTGGGACGGAAGGGGGGGAGTCCGAGGTGTCGCGTTGTACCGGGACCTCCCCTACAGAGGGAGCCGGGACGGACCACACCACCTCCTCCTCCCTCGGGGTGCCCGATGGCCCCCAGGCCTCGACATGGGTGGGGGATGCGAACGGACTGGCCATCCGACGCGCCCCCGACATCTGGCGCTGCCAGTCCTGGAGGCCCGTGCTGGTATCGACAGGGGTCTGCAGGTTTGCAGCCATGGAGCCCAGGGGGTTGTCGAACCCTGTCTGCGACAGTGCGACGCCAGCTCGCACATGGCCACTGGCGCCGATGCCCTCAGCGATGGCCTGCTGAGACTGGGCCATGGCCTGCAGAGACTGGGCCATGGCCTGCAGAGACTGGGCTATGGCCTGCTGAGACTGGGCCATGGCCTGCTGAGACTGGGCTATGGCGTTGAGCGCCTCTGCCATCTGGCGCTGGCACTGGCTCATGGCCTCCTGTGAGAGGGCAGCCATTTCCTGGGCCACAGACGCCGCCTGCACGGAAGGCCCCAGGCCTCGCAAACCGTTCCCCATGTCTGACACCGTCGCACCCATTGCCTCCACCGCGGACGCCACCCGTGCGGTGTCAGCCTGGGTGGCACGCATGACCGGGACCACTCCCAGCTCCTGGACGCGGGTGGACTCCTCCACCTGCGACCGCAGCCGCCGCAAGCCACCCGTCACCCTATTCGCTCGTCTCCGTGTCGGTGGTTGCATCGGATCTATGTGTGGGTGTGGTAACTGCAGGAACCCGGGATCCATCTGGGCGGCAGATGTTCGCTTGGCCTGGGCTGCCCTCCGACCGCCCGGTCCCTCTGCTGCTCCTACCTCCACCTGCTGTACCGGGACGGCTGTGTTGTGCGCACCAGTGAGTGTACCAGACGCCTCATCACTAAAGTGCCCAACCGTGGTGAGTGTTTCTGCGATGGTGGAGGGTGTTGGTGACAGCAGTGGCGTTGTGTCGTGCTCTTCGTCCCACTCTGAGTCCATGGCACTTTGGGGTGGGGGTTCGTCTCCACCCATCCACTCTGAGTCACTGTCCGGTATTTCGTCTTCCCGGGTAGGGGTGTCCTGGGTAGTGCTGTCCCGGGTAGTGCTGTCCCGGGTAGGGGTGTCCTGGGTAGTGGTGTCCCGGGTAGGGGTGTCCTGGATAGTGGTGTCCTGGGTAGTGGTGTCCTGGCTCGGATGTGACGGGGGCCTGTGGCTGCCCCCCTCATCGCTGGGTGGTCGCTCCCGCATGTGACGGGGGTGTCGTCTCCCTGTTGCTCCAGGTCTCTCCGTCTCCCGTGGTCTCCGAGGGGCATCCTGCGGGCGTCACATGCTGGAGGGTTCGGGTCTCTCCGTCTCCCGTGGTCTCCGAGGGGCATCCTGCGGGCGTCGCATGCTGGAGGGTTCGGGTCTCTCCGTCTCCCGTGGTCTCCGAGGGGCATCCTGCGGGCGTCGCATGCTGGAGGGTGCGGGTCTCTCCGTCTCCCGTGGTCTCCGAGGGGCATCCTGCGGGCGTCGCATGCTGGAGGGTGCGGGTCTCTCCGTCTCCCGTGGTCTCGGAGGGGCATCCTGCGGGCGTCGCATGCTGGAGGGTGCGGGTCTCTCCGTCTCCCGTGGTCTCGGAGGGGCATCCTGCGGGCGTCGCATGCTGGAGGGTGCGGGTCTCTCCGTCTCCCGTGGTCTCGGAGGGGCATCCTGCGGGCGGTCTGCATCTGCGGGGATGGGTGCCTGGACGTTTGGTCCTGCGATACACAATGAAGCATGCATGGTTAGACATCAGGCAGTGATCAGGTGATACGGGAGAGGGGGATATAGGGGAGGGGGGATATGGGGACGGGCTGTTGGTGGCTCACTTGCTCGTGGGGCCCCGACCTCTGCATCAGCAACCTCCCGGTCGTCAGGTCCGCCAGCCAGTTCCAGGGCCCTTTCCTCGTGTACGGTCAGTGGCCTCTCATCAGCGGGCCCTCCTCCAGTCCTCACATGCTCCCTATTGTTGTGTGCGCGCTTCTCCTGGGGGGGGGGTGGTGGCAGGGGTAAAAGGCAACAGTGTTAGGCAGGTATATGAATGCACGCCATCGGTTGCGCGTGCATTGCAGAGGTTAAGGTTAGGGCTGGATTCACTTGGGGATATGGGGGAGGGGGGATATGGGGGAGGGGGGATATGGGGGATATGGGGGAGGGGGGATATGGGGGATATGGGGGAGGGGGGATATGGGGGATATGGGGGAGGGGGGAATATGGGGGATATGGTGGAGGGGGGATATGGGGGAGGGGGGGATATGGGGGATATGGGGGAGGGGGGATATGTGGGAGGGGGGATATGGGGGAGGGGGGGATATGGGGAATATGGGGGAGGGGGGATATGGGGGATATGGGGGAGGGGGGATATGGGGGAGGGGGGGATATGGGGAATATGGGGAGGGGGGATATGGGGGAGGGGGGATATGGGGGAGGGGGGATATGGGGGATATGGGGGATATGGGGGAGGGGGGGATATGGGGGAGGGGGGATATGGGGGATATGGGGGAGGGGGGATATGGGGGATATGGGGGAGGGGGGAATATGGGGGATATGGTGGAGGGGGGATATGGGGGATATGGTGGAGGGGGAATATGGGGGAGGGGGGGATATGGGGAATATGGGGGAGGGGGGATATGGGGAGGGGGGATATGGGAGAGGGGGGATATGGGGGAGGGGGGATATGGGGGATATGGGGGAATATGGGGGATATGGTGGAGGGGGGATATGGGGGAGGGGGGATATGGGGGATATGTGGGAGGGGGGATATGGGGGATATGGTGGAGGGGGGATATGGGGGAGGGGGGGATATGGGGGATATGGGGGAGGGGGGATATGTGGGAGGGGGGATATGGGGGAGGGGGGGATATGGGGAATATGGGGGAGGGGGGATATGGGGGATATGGGGAGGGGGGATATGGGGGAGGGGGGATATGGGGGAGGGGGGATATGGGGGAGGGTGGATATGGGGAGGGGGGATATGGGGGAGGGGGGATATGGGGGAGGGGGGATATGGGGGAGGGGGGATATGGGGGAGGGGGGATATGGGGGAGGGGGGATATGGGGGAGGGGGGATATGGGGAGGGGGGATATGGGGGAGGGGGGATATGGGGGACATGGGGGATATGGGGGAGGGGGGGATATGGGGGAGGGGGGATATGGGGGAGGGGGGGATTTGGGGGAGAGGGGATATGGGGGACGCTCACCCTGCCTGCTCTGACCAGGTCGTTCACCTTCTTGTGGCACTGGGTGCCTGTCCGTGGTGTCAGGGCCACAGCGGTGATGGCCTCTGCCACCTCCCTCCACAGACGCCGGCTGTGGCGTGGGGCAACTCTGCGGCCGTGCCCGGGATACAGGGCGTCCCTCCTCTGCTCCACCGCATCCAGGAGCGCCTCCACATCGCGTGACTCGAACCTCGGGGCTGAGCGACGGCCAGCCATCAAGTCGGGTGTTGCGGTCGGCTGTTCCGGTCGGGTGGGGGGGAGCTGCGCGGCCTTATGAGCCGTCACGCCGTGCAGCGCGTATGACGCTGCACGGCGTGAACCACTGCGCAAGCGCGGATCCCGTTACGTCGCTGCTAGCCCATTTCGGGCCGCAGACTATCGGCCCATTTTTATGACGTGACGCAAGTGGGATTTGCGCCGTTTTTTGCGCCGATCGGCGGAGTTTCCGCCGATAACGGAGAATTTCGCCCAAGGGGCGGGATTCTCCACTGCCACGCCGAAGTGGCCGCGCCGTCGTGAACGCCGTCGAGTTTCACGACGGCGCGGAACGGCCCCGGTCCCGACCGATTCAGGCCCTGACAATGGGCCAGTATCGGGGCCGCGTCATCTACACGCGCCAGGCCTTGTCGCCCACGTAAAAGCGGCGCCGCATAGATGACGCGGCCGGCGCCGCATAATGGACGTCATCCGCGCATGCGCATGGCGGACGGATCTTGCGGGGCCGCGCAAGGAAGGAGGTCCTCCTTCAGAGAGGACGGCCTGACGATCGGTGGGCACCGATCGCGGGCCACCCCACATTCCAGGTGAAGCCGGTGCAGGATCCCCCTTCGCCCCCCCCACAGGCCGCCCCCCCCAGCGTTCACGCACCGCCCACGACTGTAGCGACCAGGTGTGGACGGCGCTGGGGGGAACCCGCCGTTTTGGCCTGGCCGCTCGGCCCATCTGGGCCTCAGAATAGCTGGGGTGCCGGAGAATCGCCATTTTGGGTATCTCCGGCGATTCTCCGACCTGCGGCCCGCAAAACTCGACCGGGCTGTTCCCGCCGCTTGGTAGAATCGCGGGAGGACGTCGGATCGGCGTCCCCGGAAATTTCGGCGGCCCAGGCGATTCTCCCAACTGGCGTGGGAGTAGAGAATCGCGCCCATGATGTAGCTTGTTGAAAATGGTAAATGTCTAGTAAAATCAAACTCTAAGGTACAGCAGCGGTTATCTTAGCTCTACTGATATGAAGACGGTCCTTCCCTGCAGACTAAGGAGCTTGAATCAACATATTTAATGTGGCTATCATCCCCGAGAATAACACCAGTCACGACTTGACCAAAAATGTCCTAATTAGGAACCTTGGGCGTCATTCTCCGACCCCCCGCCGGGTCGGAGAATGGCCGTTGGCCGCCGTGAATCCCGCCCCCCGCCCCCGCCGAAGTCTCCGAAGCGAGAAAAGTCGGCGGGGCGTTAATGGCGCCGCTGCCGCGGAGAATGTCACGGGTCTGCGCAAGGCAGCCGATTTTCGGCCTTCCGATATTCTCCCTTCCGGATGGGCCGAAGTCCCGTCGACGTGGTGACCGTTCACGTCGACGTCAATCAAACCTCCTTTTCATCGGCGTGACCCGGTGCTCCAGGCTCACGCCGACCAGCGAGGAGGTGAGTGACGGCCTGGGGGGTTGGCTCTGGGCAGGAAATGGCGTGGCCGCAGACTGATTGCGTGAGGAGAGGTGTGTCTCGGCTTGTGTGTGTGCGGCGGGGGGGGGCGGGGGTGGTCAGAGTAGGCTGGGCTCCGGGGGAGTGCCGGGAGGGGGTCCGTGCCGGGGTGGAGGTTGGGGGTTGGGGGGGGGTCCGTGCTGGGGTGGAGGTTGGGGAGGGGGTCCGTGCCGGGGTGGAGGTTGGGGGGGGTCCGTGCCGGGGTGGAGGTTGGGGGGGGGGGTCCGTGCTGGGGTGGAGGTTGGGGGTTGGGGGGGGTCCGTGCTGGGGTGGAGGTTGGGGAGGGGGTCCGTGCTGGGGTGGAGGTTGGGAGGGGGGGTCCGTGCTGGGGTGGAGGTTGGGGGTTGGGGGAGGTCCGTGCTGGGGTGGAGGTTTGGGGGGGGGGGGGTCCGTGCCGGGGTGGAGGTTGGGGGGGGGGTCTGTGCTGGGGTGGAGGTTGGGGGGGGGGTCCGTGCTGGGGTGGAGGTTGGGTGGGGGGGTCCGTGCTGGGGTGGAGGTTGGGGGTTGGGGGGGGTCCGTGCTGGGGTGGAGGTTGGGGGGGGGGTCC
The DNA here is from genome assembly GCF_047496885.1 of Scyliorhinus torazame. Taxonomy (NCBI): domain Eukaryota; kingdom Metazoa; phylum Chordata; class Chondrichthyes; order Carcharhiniformes; family Scyliorhinidae; genus Scyliorhinus; species Scyliorhinus torazame. The sequence goes on along the minus strand of NC_092709.1, from coordinate 107,826,124 downwards.
GTGCTGGGGTGGAGGTTGGGGGTTGGGGGGGGTCCGTGCTGGGGTGGAGGTTGGGGAGGGGGTCCGTGCCGGGGTGGAGGTTGGGGGGGGGGTCCGTGCTGGGGTGGAGGTTGGGGGGGGGGTCCGTGCTGGGGTGGAGGTTGGGGGTTGGGGAGGGGGTCCGTGCCGGGGTGGGTGATGGGAGGGCAAATGAGTTGGTCCACCTGGCCAGGTGCCAGCCTCCAACAGTTGGACCCATGCGGTCCATGCCACCTGGCTGGGGGGAGGAGGGGATATGGGCAATGATGACATGTCGTCGTTCCCCTCCCCCCCCACCAGGCCGTCATGTTTTCAGACCATCCAGCGATGGTGGCCGCCGTGGTGGCAGCCGCTCATGTCTATGTTGCCCTGGATGAGGAGGAGGAGGAGCGTGCCAGAGAGGCGGCGCAGGCTGCCGCAGAGGGGCAGGCGGCAGCCGCCCAGGCTGGAGGGACACCTGACCGACAGGACGAGGAGGGGGAGGAGGACGTCGCGGCCCCACGGCAACGGAGGCACCCGAGGGCGCCCCGCGTGTACCGGCCCCGGCAGTCATACCAGGACCTCACGGACCGGGAATGCAGGAGGAGACTCCGGATGAGCCGGGAAACCGTGGCACACATCTGCCACCTGCTGACACACCTGTCACCGCATGGCACTGGCGGGGGACACCCTCTCCCCGTGTCCGTCAAGGTTACGGTGGCCCTGAACTTTTATGCAACGGGGTCATTCCAGGCACCGAGTGGGGACCTGTCCGGCATATCGCAGACATCGGTGCATCGGTGCATCCGGGCAGTGACAGATGCCCTTTATGCCATGGCGCACCGCTACATCCGCTTCCCCGTGGACCGGGCCAGCCAAGATGCCCGGGCCGTGGGCTTCTCTGCCGTTGCCGGGTTCCCCATGGTCCAGGGCGCGATCGATGGGATGCACGTCGCCGTGCGGCCACCTGCAGATAACAGGGCCGTGTTCACTAATAGGAAGGGGACCTATTCAATGAACGTACAGGTGGTCTGCGACCACCGCATGATGATCCTGCACGTCTGCGCCCGTCACCCAGGCAGTGTACACGACTCATTCGTGTTGTCGCGGTCATCCATCCCCGGCATGTACGAGGGACGCCATCCCCGGCTGAGGGGCTGGTTGCTGGCGACAGGGGCTACCCATTGCGATCGTGGCTGATGACGCCTATACGGAGGCCACGCAATGAGGCGGAGAACCGCTACAATGATGCCCATGTAGCGACAAGGGGAGTGATCGAGAGGTGCTTTGGCGTGCTGAAGATGCGTTTCAGGTGCCTGGACCTCTCTGGGGGCGCCCTCCAGTATCGGTCAGATAGGGTCGGCCGCATCATTGTGGTGTGCTGCGTCCTGCACAACATAGCCCAGCAGAGGGGCGATGTGCCGCAGGCAGAGGAGGGCGGAGTGGAGGAGCAGCAGGAAGAGGCCCAGTCCTCCCCAGATGAGGGGGATGGGGGCAATGGTCAGGGCAGACGGGGTAGACACAGGCGGGTGGCTGTCCACCGTTACCGGCTTGCCCAGCGGGCACGGGACAGACTGATAGACGCCCGCTTCACTGACTAGATGGGCGTGGGAATCGGGCAGTATGGCCACAGACCGCACACCATGACAACAGCCGACCACCCACACCCCCCACCCATCCACCCACCCAGCACCCTCACCCCCCTCCCCAACCCCACACCCCCCCCCCCAATTGCCGATCCACCGGCGGCACAACGGGCCGGGCTCACCCAGTTGCGGGTGGACGCGTGTCTATCGCAGGCCATGGAGGATGATGACAACCCGCCTCCGATGAGCTCCTGGCTCTACATCGTTGGACTATGTCTGACCCATGGCCACAGTACCACCATCCACCCGGACCATCCCTGCATGCGGCTGTGACACTGCAGCGACGGTCCCGTCCTCTGCCCGGGGGATGTTGATGGCGGCCCAGGGGGAAGGGGGCAGACTCACCTGGGGCTGAGGTAAGACCACCCGTCACACACACACTTGCGCTCAACGTACATGACACGCCCGCACACTTTGGACAGAGCACAAAGGCAGCTTCGGTAGGTGTAACATTGACTTTAATAACCAAAGGAGTTCATGCACGTGCCCTAGCCCCTAAAACTCATCTGTGCCCTGCACCCGTGCCAACTTACTCAGTGTCTAATTGTTTGGCCTTACGGGCCCTTTGACTACGTCTACGTGGTTCCCCAGACGGTACAGCAGAACTGGAGGTGGACTCCTGTGATTCCTGCCCTCTGACACTGGATCCCTTTGGCGGCCGTTTCCTGGGGCGTCCTGGCCTAGATGGGCCAGGCTGCGGCCCGGGCGACTGGGATGGCGAGCTGCCAGCCTGTCCTGCCCGTTGCCCACCCGATGCACCTGGGACGGAAGGGGGGGAGTCCGAGGTGTCGCGGTGTACCGGGACCTCCCCTACAGAGGGAGCCGGGACGGACCACACCACCTCCTCCTCCCTCGGGGTGCCCGATGGCCCCCAGGCCTCTACATGAGTGGGGGATGCGAACGGACTGGCCATCCGACGCCCCCCCGACATCTGGCGCTGCCAGTCCTGGAGGCCCGTGCTGGTATCGACAGGGGTCTGCAGGTTTGCAGCCATGGAGCCCAGGGGGTTGTCGAACCCTGTCTGTGACAGTGCGACGCCGGCTCGCACATGGCCACTGGCGCCGATGCCCTCAGCGATGGCCTGCTGAGACTGGGCCGTGGCCTGCTGAGACTGGGCCATGGCCTGCAGAGACTGGGCTATGGCCTGCTGAGACTGGGCCATGGCCTGCTGAGACTGGGCCATGGCGTTGAGCGCCTCTGCCATCTGGCGCTGGCACTGGCTCATGGCCTCCTGTGAGAGGGCAGCCATTTCCTGGGCCACAGACGCCGCCTGCACGGAAGGCCCCAGGCCTCGCAAACCGTTCCCCATGTCTGACACCGTCGCACCCATTGCCTCCACCGCGGACGCCACCCGTGCGGTGTCAGCCTGGGTGGCACGCATGACCGGGACCACCCCAGCTCCTGGACGCGGGTGGACTCCTCCACCTGCGACCGCAGCCGCCGCAAGCCACCCGTCACCCTATTCGCTCGTCTCCGTGTCGGTGGTTGCATCGGATCTATGTGTGGGTGTGGTAACTGCAGGAACCCGGGATCCATCTGGGCGGCAGATGTTCGCTTGGCCTGGGCTGCCCTCCGACCGCCCGGTCCCTCTGCTGCTCCTACCTCCACCTGCTGTACCGGGACGGCTGTGTTGTGCACACCAGTGAGTGTACCAGACGCCTCATCACTAAAGTGCCCAACCGTGGTGAGTGTTTCTGCGATGGTGGAGGGTGTTGGTGACAGCAGTGGCGTTGTGTCGTGCTCTTCATCCCACTCTGAGTCCATGGCACTTTGGGGTGGGGGTTCGTCTCCACCCATCCACTCTGAGTCACTGTCCGGTATTTCGTCTTCCCGGGTAGGGGTGTCCTGGGTAGTGCTGTCCTGGGTAGTGCTGTCCCGGGTAGTGCTGTCCCGGGTAGTGCTGTCCCGGGTAGGGGTGTCCTGGGTAGTGGTGTCCCGGGTAGTGGTGTCCCGGGTAGTGGTGTCCTGGGTAGTGGTGTCCTGGCTCGGATGTGACGGGGGCCTGGGGCTGCCCCCCTCATCGCTGGGTGGTCGCTCCCGCACGTGACGGGGGTGTCGTCTCCCTGTTGCTCCAGGTCTCTCCGTCTCCCGTGGTGTGCGAGGGGCATCCTGCGGGCGTCGCATGTTGGAGGGTCCGGGTCTCTCCGTCTCCCGTGGTCTCCGAGGGGCATCCTGCGGGCGTCGCATGCTGGAGGGTCCGGCTCTCTCCGTCTCCAGTGGTGCGCGAGGGGCATCCTGCGGGCGTCGCATGCTGGAGGGTGCGGGTCTCTCCGTCTCCCGTGGTGTGCGAGGGGCATCCTGCGGGCGTCACATGCTGGAGGGTGCGGGTCTCTCCGTCTCCTGTGGTCTCCGAGGGGCATCCTGCGGGCGGTGTGCATCTGCGGGGATGGGTGCCTGGACGTTTGGTCCTGCGATACACAATGAAGCATGCATGGTTAGACATCAGGCAGTGATCAGGTGATACGGGGGAGGGGGATATAGGGGAGGGGGGATATGGGGACGGGCTGTTGGTGGCTCACTTGCTCGTGGGGCCCCGACCTCTGCATCAGCAACCTCCCGGTCCTCAGGTCCGCCAGCCAGTTCCAGGGCCCTTTCCTCGTGTACGGTCAGTGGCCTCTCATCAGCGGGCCCTCCTCCAGTCCTCACATGCTCCCTATTGTTGTGTGCGCGCTTCTCCTGTGGGGGGGGGGGGGGTGGCAGGGGTAAAAGGCAACAGTGTTAGGCAGGTATATGAATGCACGCCATCGGTTGCGCGTGCATTGCAGAGGTTAAGGTTAGGGCTGGATTCACTTGGGGATATGGGGGATATGGGGGAGGGGGGATATGGGGGAGGGGGGATATGGGGGAGGGGGGGATATGGGGGAGGGGGGATATGGGGGAGGGGGATATGGGTGAGGGGGATATGGGGGAGGGGGGATATGGGGGAGGGGGGATATGGGGGAGGGGGGATATGGGGAGGGGGGATATGGGGGAGGGGGGATATGGGGGAGGGGGGATATGGGGGAGGGGGGATATGGGGGAGGGGGGATATGGGGGAGGGGGTGTATGGGGAGGGGGGATATGGGGGAGGGGGGTATGTGGGAGGGGGGATATGGGGAGGGGGATATGGGGGAGGGGGGATATGGGGGAGGGGGGATATGGGGGAGGGGGGTATGGGGGAGGGGGTATATGGGGAGGGGGGATATGGGGGAGGGGGGATATGGGGAGGGGGGGATATGGGGGAGGGGGGATATGGGGAGGGGGGATATGGGGGAGGGGGGATATGGGGGAGGGGGGATATGGGGGAGGGGGGATATGGGGGATATGGGGGAGGGGGGATATGGGGGATATGGGGGAGGGGGGATATGGGGGAGGGGGGATATGGGGGAGGGGGATATGGGGGAGGGGGGATATGGGGGAGGGGGGATATGGGGGATATGGGGAGGGGAGATATGGGGGATATGGGGGGATATGGGGGAGGGGGGATATGGGGGAGGGGGGATATGGGGGATATGGGGGAGGGGGGGTATGGGGGAGGGGGGATATGGGGGAGGGGGGGATATGGGGGAGGGGGGATATGGGGGATATGGGGGAGGGGGATATGGGGGAGGGGGGATATGGGGGATATGGGGGAGGGGGATATGGGGGAGGGAGAGATATGGGGGATATGGGGGAGGGGGGATATGGGGGATATGGGGGAGGGGGGATATGGGGAGGGGGGGATATGGGGGAGGCTCACCCTGCCTGCTCTGACGAGGTCGTTCACCTTCTTGTGGCACTGGGTGCCTGTCCGTGGTGTTAGGGCCACAGCGGTGACGGCCTCTGCCACTTCCCTCCACAGACGCCGGCTGTGGCGTGGGGCAACTCTGCGGCCGTGCCCGGGATAAAGGGCGTCCCTCCTCTGCTCCACCGCGTCCAGGAGCGCCTCCACATCGCGTGACTCGAACCTCGGGGCTGAGCGACGGCTAGCCATCCAGTCGGGTTTTGCGGTCGGGTGTTCCGGTCGGGTGGGGGGGAGCTGCGCGGCCTTATGAGCCGTCACGCCGTGCAGCGCGTATGATGCTGCACGGCGTGAACCACTGCGCAAGCGCGGATCCCGTCACGTCGCTGCTAGCCCATTTCGGGCCGGAGACTATCGGCCCATTTTTATGACGTGACGCAAGTGGGATTTGCGCCGTTTTTTGCGCCGATCGGCGGACTTTCCGCCAATAACGGAGAATTTCGCCCCTTCTTCTCAATGAGTACAAGGATTGCTGGAGTAAGAAGTGGATCAATTTCCACTTGAACATATGGACAAAAGCCAACTTTCAATCTGACAATAGGGTTTTGGTGGTTCTGTCAACATTTATTGACAGAATTCAATGTAGAACATTCTTCTCACCATCTCCACCAATCGCATTCTTGCCTGAATATGGCTAATGTTGTTACAGCCTGGTCCCTTCTCTCCTTGCAGTTCCACTTTCAGAGTCAACGGCAGGAACTGAAGCCTCTGAATAATATAAAAAAGAACTCTCCGGCAATCGTACCAACAGAATATCAAGACTGAAGTCACTGCCAATCGCATTGGGTGTGGCAATGAAAGGAGAGAAGAAACCAGGCCAGTGCAAACGAGAGCAGGGCAATGGTTGGGAATCAGTAGAATGGATAAAAATGGAAGGGTGGTAAGAGGCTATCATCAGTGACCTCTGCACTAAGGTTAAGTGATTCGAAGCAAGGGAAGCAGGGTTTTCTTGCAGGGCTGGGAGAAGCACTGCTGTTTCATTTTCTAATGTAAATTGTACAGGTGAACAAGCCCCCAGCTGCTTCAAGAAATACTCCATCTATTCTGTGCCTGCAGTATTTGGTCATTCGCTTCAGAATTTCATATTCTTACATTTTTTCCAGTAGAGGAACATTGTGTGGATCAACCACTTAGGTTAGAAAGCCTGCAAAATGATATATTTATTAGTGTCACAAGTAGGCTTACATTAACACTGCAATGAAGTTACTGTGAAAATCCCTAGTCGCCACACTCCAGCACCTGTTCGGGTACACTGAGGGAGAATTCAGAATTCAGAATGTCCAATTCACCGAACAAGCACATCTTTTGGGACATGTGGTAGGAAACCGGAGCACCCGGAGGAAACCCACGCAGACACAGGGAGAAGGTGCAGACTCTGCACAGACAGTGACCCAAGCTGGGAATCGAACCTGGGACCCTGGTGCTGTGAAGCAACAGTGCTAACCACTGTGCTACCATTCTGGGGGGCTTTGTCAGCTTTCCTTGAAGCCATTGGTGAACTTTTGTCAGCTTTCAATGTTGTCTTAACAAGGAAGTAGTATTCTTATGAATCGGGGTTATGTTATTGGGGTAAATGGAGAGCGGTCTTCTGCATCTGGTCTACAGTATTTCTGTCCTGCGAGAATTTGAAAACTGACTGAGTTAGAAAAATGCTTCTGTCTCATTTTAAACTTACTCTTGATTTCTTAGTTATCCATGATTGAATGAAAGAGAAAACAAATTCATTAAAACTTAAACATTATGACAACAGACTCCCTGGCTAGACCAGCGTGCCTCATATCAGCTGTCAAATGGTGCATTGTCAGACACTGATATTTAGGGAATGTTTCTGGACGACCTATTCATGTTTAATTGTGGTAGCCATCTGTAATGTAAATCTGAGTAAAACTTAATTTGCCAACGTCAATTTCTCTCTGTTAATTTAGCAAATGTGTCACATAGATTACTAAAATTTACAATGCAGATGGAGGCCATTCGGCCCATCAAGTCCGGCCACCAAGAAACATGCTGTGGGGAGGGAGGGATATAGAAAGTCAATTTTCCCGCCATTATGTTTTTGAATAATAACATTGCTCACAGTACTTTCAGGCCACTGAAGCTCACTGACGTAAGGACATGGCTTTAAATGATATGCTATCATTACACTGTCATTCCTGAAATTTCAAATCACAAAAAACATTGGGCAGAATTCAATGCTCTTCCCTATGATGATTTTGGTTGAGGCGGGGGGCATGTTGAGGATGGGGGGGGAGGGGTCAGATGGGAGGGTGGGACCCCTGCTGCCTCCCTACCTCCAATCTCTGCTTAAGTCCATGATGGAATGGCCAGCGCTGGAGGATGGGGGGTGGGGTTACGGATGGGTGGGTCCCTTGTTCAAAGGCACTCAGAGCCTAATCGAGGGACCTGACATTGGCAAGGAGTGGGCTCGCTGAGAGCCATCCCCTTGCATTTGCTGCCAAAACCCCCCCTGTCAGGCTCCTGCAACCCCAACCTCCGCATTCCTGCTCCGTCCTTCACCCTTGCTGGTGCTGCCAACAATGCACAACTGCCAACCTGTAATTCGCTGGCAGCTCTGTGTGGGCTGGGCTGGACGTGCGTGACACTGCTATCCAATTAAGTACCTGACTGGCACTTAATGTAACGGGCTTTCCTGACGAGAGACAATGTGTGGCCCTCGCTGGCTCCCCAATCCCTTCCATCAAGTGTCACCCATTGTTTTAAAAACATTTTTTATTCTCCTCCATTTTCACATTTTCTCCCACATTTACATCCATCAACAATAAACAATAATCAGCAAGATATGTCAGTCCCCATAATAACAACAACGATCCCATCTACCCACCAACCCCCAAACCTCAACCCGCATGTTTACATAAACAAATGACAAAAAGAAATCAGGGATTACCCGTAGTCACCCTTAATCTTACACAGCTCCCATTCCCCCCACCCCCCCCCCCCCCCCCCCCCACCTCAGGTCTCCAGCTCCTCCCGCCCACTGCCTCTGGTAAAACTCCTCCCCCCAACCTCGGTTCCTTCCCCCCCCAACTTCCCACCCCGGCTAGACCACTCGGACCCTGTTCTGCCAGGCTCCGATGGCCACAGCCCCTCCCCCCACCTCACTCCCATTCACTGGCCGGCACACACCGGCCAGCGTGGAGGCCCCCGCCCGGGTCCCTTTCCCACTTGCCCGGCCCCAGGAAAGCCCAAAGATCCCCTTTTAGCACACAAACCCCGCCTGTCCACCTACACCCCAAAGAACTCTCATTTCGAGTGAAAGTCCCGTCCCTTCCCTTGTCCAAATAGATACCACCTTGGCTCCTTTAATCTCTACACCCGCGCGCAGTGATACAAAAAAGAAGAAAATACAGTCACGAGGTTACATCGGCACATGGCCATTCCTCAATTATTCAGTTCTGCCACAGTCCTTCTGCTTTCGCAAACTCCTCCGCTGCTTCCGCCGTTCCAAAATAAAAGTCCCTGAGCTTGTAAGTCACCCTCAGCTTCGCTGGATATACAATGCCGCACCGCACCTTGCTAATGTACAGTGCCCTCTTCACCCGGTTGAAGGCAGCTCGCCTCCTTGCCAGCTCCACCGTAAAGTCCTGGTATACACGTATACCAGCTCCAGCCCACTGCACCACCCGCTTCTGCTTGGCCCAGCTCAGGACCTTCTCCTTCACCCTGTACTTACGGAAGCACAGAGTCACTGCCCTTGGCAGCTCACTCGCCTTTGGTACAGGCCTCCACGGTATGAGCCCAGTCCAGTTCATATTGGGAGGGATCCTCCCCCTCCCCCAATAGTTTCGCCAGCATCGCGGCAAAATACTCAGTTGGCTTCGGTCCTTCAACTCCTTCGGGAAGCCCCACAATCCTCAAGTTCTGTCGCCTGGATCTATTTTCCAGGTCTTCCATTTTTCCTCGCAGATCCTTGTTAGTGTCCATCACCTTCCGCATCTCCTTCCCCATCGAGGCAAGTTGATCACCGTGCTGCAATAACGTCTCCTTCACTTCCTTCAGCGCCTCCCCTTGCTCTCGCACCTCCGCCACTGCGCTCGCCACCTCCGTCCTCACCGGGGAAACCGCCTCCTCCACCAGCACACTCAAAACCTCCCTCATCTCTTTCCTCACCGTCTCCATGCATTTCGCAATCTGCGTCAACTGCTTTTCAAATTCCGCAGCCAACACCTTAGTTATTTCTTCAGCCGTAAGCAGTGCGGCCTTCCCTGGTGCTCCAGCCTCCATTTTTCCTGGTGACCCCGCGGTGACCTTTCCACTCCCCAATGGACCTCCAGCTGTTTTTTTTCAGCCGTTTCTTTTGCTCACCCTCGACATTTTTCTTTGGGTTTTTTTCCCTCCCGAGTCTTCACAGTGCCTCCTCCATGCCTTCTCCCTGCTTCTGCCGCCTCCGTGGACCCTGGGACCAGGCTTAAAGCCCCGAAAATGCCGTTCCCGAGCGGGAGCTCTCCATTGTGCGGCCGCCTCCCGCCCGCCGTCACCGGAAGTCAACTGTCACCCATTGTATGCATTATCCATTTTATTTCCATCCCATTAAAGCAAAATTAAATGAATTCATATTACACCATTTTTATTCTTTAATAAGCCAATTTGATCTTTTTCATAGTGCAATTTTATAAGTTTGTTTTTCATTCTAGGAGTGACCTGGTGAAGACAGGCTGCAACTTATTTCAGTGAAATGTAAGCTTTATTATTTTTCTTCTACAAAAAACATGCAGCCTGTTCTGGACATTCTTATTAATATTGATAAACTATGAAGATTTATGTGAAGACTTCATTGCGTTGTAATACAATGTTCTCTGAAATTCTGCCCAGTCACTGAACAGATATGCACTCGTATTCATCATCAACACTAACCAGTGAGACAAAACCTGCTTATATCGCTGTCCAGCCGCATTGTCATTCAAATAACTAAAGGGTCAATTATTCAGGGAAGGATTCGGTGCCAGCATAAATTATTTTAAATTGTAATTAATGGAGGGGTTAGTTTGCAATGGCAGTCTAAGGTTTTATCAGGAATCATTTTTAATTTTAAGCAAAATCCGATAGCATCAAATGGTATTTTCATGTCATAGATCTCTGACAATCTCCAGATGCTGTTTTCATTTTTCTGGAATATAAATCAAGCTTCATTTTCCGATGAAATAAATAGTGTATCTGTAATATCCCTTGCTTTTGGCAATTGAGCACTATTTTCCATCCAAACTCAACCATACCCTGTGGAGATGGAATTTGGCAAAAAGCATTGAACAGAGCGAAGTTAACCTTCCATCTTGGTTAGAATTGGAGAGGAGATTCCACTTTGCTGACTAGGCTACTTATGAATTGTCATTCACTTTGTGGTTTCCTACAGTTTCCTAAAGTTCCCTTGCTCAGCTATGCAATGTCAAGCAGCCTACTTATTGCATCTTTATTCCAGGAACTCAAACATGTTTAAATGACGACAGGAAGAACTTCTGTTAATCCAACAGTTTAGCTTGGAATGCAGAACCATATGTAAAGTACAAATCAATGGCTCGCTGTCTGGCCTTAAACCTTCCTTCCTCAGGTTTTCCCTTGTCTGTAACAACTTTCTCTACCTCACCGGTACTTGGTGCTTTCCCTAGTTAATCCCCAAAGTGGATGTTCCCAAGCTGGTGCTGGTGATGTCTGCAACCCTCCACCAAAGTTCATGTGATGTCGATGTAACCTGCTCCTCCCTGATGACAGGTTATGCACATTGGGAGGCTCCCTGTACAAAGAGTCGGACATGAATGGTTGTCCAGTCGCAAAGTCACAATGATACCTTGCAGCAGAGGTGCAGATGCAGCTACATGCCTGTCACTGATTGCTTGATAGGTGAAAGCAAGATGATGAAGTAGTAGCATCTGTCACTTTGTTGAGTTTGAAAAAAATAAAATTTAAAGTAGCCAATTTTTTTTCCAATTAAGGGGCAATTTAACGAGGGCAATCTGCCTTCCCTGCGCATCTTTTTGGTTTGTGAGGGTGAGACCCACGCAAAAATGGGGAGAATGTGCAAACTCCACAAGGACAGTAACCCGGGGCCGGGATTGAACCCGGGCCTTCAGCGCCGTGAGGCAACAGGAGGCCACTGCGCCACTGTGCTGCCCCGCTTTGTTGATGTGCACAAAGTCAGCAAGCTCTCCCTTGATGGCCCCTCCCTGAGTTATTTGGAGGGACTTTTCTTTATTTGATTGATGTGGGCATCACTGAAGGCCATTGTTTATTGGCGATCCCTAATTGCCCTTGAGAAGGTGGGGATGAGCTGCCTTCTTAAACCGCTGCCGACCATGTGGTGCAGGTACACCCACAGTGCTGTTGGGAAGGGGGTTCCAGGGCTTCGACCCAGTGAATGTGAAGTAACGGCAAGGCATCACAAATCTGCCATGCAAATGGATATGTACAATATTCTGCTGTGTGAAGAGCATCAAAGTGTAACACAAGGTTGCCAGTGGCAGTGTTAACAAACAACCTACATTCCATCAGGTGCAGAAAGGTGAGCAGAGAGTGTGCAAGTAATCACTGGAGCCATAGTAAGTTAGTGAGGAAATGTGCCCCAGTCATTGGGTGAAATGAAACCTACCCCTTTGGCAGACCAAATTTGAAGAGTATCTCAGATCAAAGCACAGGGAGAGGGGATTGCTGGTATTTTCTGAGGCCCCTTTATTGAAATAATTTTATAACCCTGTTCTGTAAGGAATTGGGAATGTGAAATCCGGCAGAACATAAATCAGCAGCTGCTAGGCCTTAAAGGGGCACTTTTCTATGACATAAACTGACCCTTTTATTGCGGTGTTAAAAAATGTAGTAGCTAAAAAATGTAGCAGCTACAAAAGATTTTGACTATAGTAACTGGAATTTACTACTTAAACAAAAATTAGATTCATTCATGTTATTTTAATTTCAGATTTTCAAAGCAATGTTTCCTCCAAGGCAAAGTACTATACTCAAGCTAAATGTGAAAGTAGAGCACCTAGAATTTACTTCTGAAAAAATCCTTTTGATTAAGGTTTTCAAAGACTTCAAAGACTGCTTAAGGCAGATTTCTTTTAAGCAAACACCAAGGCTGTAATTTAATTCTCTATTTCCTTTTTACACGTAGGCATTTTCATTTTAAAATAATTTACATTTTCAAAGACTGGAACATGCTGGTGGATTTGTATAGTTTTCATTTTCTTGTTGTTTTTATTGGTGTTAAGTCAGATAAAATTATACTTTGCCCATTTATCTGTATGACTGGAATTTTCCTCGTCTGCAGAATTCTGCCACATGAGTTGACAGAGTGGGAATTCAACCCAAATTGGGCAGAGTGGAAACTCTGTCCACTCCAATAACCTGCCCATGTCACTGGTTGATTTTATGGTGTCAGAGTTAATTTAAATAAATTCAATTGTCTCCTTGTGGGGTTTCAGCTACTGTCAGGAAGCCACCCAAGGGAGAGAGGAGGATATAGAATAGCAGCAACAGGCCTCAGGCAGTGATCTCCAGGGATGGCTGAAGACATTATTTATTTACTGAATTTATGGTCTAATCCTGTCTTGGCCCATCATTTTGTTTGTGTATAAATCACAGAAAACACATATTTGGATTGTTTTAGAATACACCAATTCATATGCTTTTCAAAATTCTTTCATGGGATGTGAGTATCGTTGGCTAGGCCAACCTTTGTTTCCCATCCTCAGTTGCCCTTGAGAAAGTAGTGATGAGTTGCCTTCTTGGACTGTTGCAGTATAGGTGCCCCTACAGCGCTGTTAGTAAGGAGGTTCCAGAATTAGACCCAATAACAGTGTTGAAATGGAGATGTAGGCCCGGATTTTTGTAAAGTGGAGCTGAATTGGAAGCCCAAACATGGCAGCTGGGCCTGATTCCGGGATCCCTGCCCCCATTCCCATTTCTGGCTATTCTCATTAGTGTGCCTGCCTTCTCGCAGAACTCCAATTCTCATTGGCTCCATTATGGGAGTGGGCAGTCCAACCCCGACCACCCCACACAGTCTTTGTGGAGTGGGGTCCCATCATCAAGTATACATGGTTTACTGTTTACACATGTCAGCATTACACAAATGTTGAGGTGCATGAGAGTCCTTTTGTGATTGGGAAAAGTGCTTGTATGAATTCAAAAATAAAGCACTGCTTACAACTCTAGTGGGATTATCTGCCGTGATTTAAATGCCCAGAGCTTGTTAAAAGTGACAAAACAAATCATGGGCTGTCAGAGAAAATAAAATAGGCACCTGCTGCTAGAGTGTGTCGATTGACAGGCCATCTGGTGGACCTTAGAAAATACATAGCCATCAGTTTTTGCAAGTTCAAGAAGTTCCATTGCCTGTGAGCTGGAGTGGTTTGTTAAGACAACTCAGCCCACCATAAATGCTTGACAGAGTTTCTAAAGCTCCAGAACCACATATCTGAGCATGTCTAAAAATAGATATTTTTATTGACAGTTTTAAGAGGTTATGACCTTTGATATGGCTAGTGAAATAGATGTTTAATTATTTTTACAACCGTTTGATCACGTGACGGAATTTAACTTTTTTGTAGGTGACGCTTTATTCAGTATGGTGAAATGAGATGAGATTGTTAAATTTTCATATTTTAAAATGTTAATTTCAAAGACATCCTGATGTCTCCCCATTGTGAATAGTGTGTGGGTGATTCTGGATAATACATGTTCGGGCATGGAGGGGGCATGGAGGTATGATGGGTCATGGAGGAATGAGGAGGCACAGAGAGCGTATGGGGTATATGAGTGAGTATGCGGGGATATTAAGGGGCACGGGGTTATGAGGGGTGTTACGACTCCCTGGGCTAGTGCACAGTCAATTCCAGCCCCATTTGACCCAGAGTGGCAATACAATTGAAATTGATAAATATTTCTTCGAAAATCACCCTTAACTGCCCAATAATGTCAGTTACCAGGTTTGTAAAGGTAACCACAATTAACTATATTAATAACAAGAACCATGATTAAATATGCAGCAAATATAACTGGTTAACTAGTACATATTTCCTAAACCCTCCCCCCCCCCCCGCTCCGCCACTTAAACTCATCCCATCCTCTACACACACACATAAGACAGACAAACACAGAGGGGAGAAGAGGGGTGTGAAATGATAAGTAAAGTAAAAAGATAAGAGTCTTTGTTTCAGATGGCTGTCTTCTAGCACACCTTCCTTAAATTTAGGCTTTCAGTACGAGGATTGTTGTTTCCAGTCTGTAATGGTTTTCACTGAAGATTCATTCAGGTCTCTGCAGTTTCAGATATACAGCTCCTTTAGATCTTATCTGGAGAAAAACAAGGGATAAAGAGAGAGCAGGTCCTTTCCTCTGACTATTCAGTTCTCCAATTGTCTTTCCCCTGGCTCTCTGAAAACCACCCTACTCAGACAGGACCCAATCACCACCTGTCACCGGGCAGGATATAGCCTTTCGGCCAATTCATTGGCCACCAGCCAACCAATTGAACCGCCAACGATCTCTCAGGTGCCGAAAGGTCTGAATTCTGCTGTCCGAAGGCTAGCACAGCGTGCTGTTTTGTAACTTCTGAGGTCCTTTCTTTCCCTGCTCAACTTAAAGATATGTGTCCATTGAGCATCCATGGATTAAAATGAAGCAAAAATAAAGGAAAAATAAGGGAATCAACAGGAAGGGCCCTTACAAGGCATGTGAAGGTAGTATGGTGGTTATGAAAGGATGTTGAGGGGACATGAGGGGCACAGGGATACATGATGGTATGGGGGCATGGTGGGGTCTTATGGATATGATAAGAGATTCAGGGGACGTGGGGTGCATGAGGTTGGGTGGTGCATTGTTGGGGTGAAGGATGAGGGTTTGAGGGCCTGTGATTTAACATTACAACTAAGCTGATGTCCCATAAGACAGAGGCATGTGTTCTAGACTGCTGGTTTTGCCCACCTCTATTGCAACATCACGCTTGCCTTCAAAGTTGTCAAATCGAATTCAACCTCACTCCCACCTCCACAAAATGAAAATAGGGCAGGTGGATCGTTTTTACTGGAGATGGGTTTACAATGTTGGGACGTTTACCGCCTCAAACCTTCCTTCCCCAAGAGTTCCAATCAGGATGGTGTATGGTTTGGAGGGGAGCTTGCAGGGAGAGGTGTTCCCATGTGTCCACAGCCCTTCCATCTGGAGGAGGCCATGGGTTTGGAACGTGCTGTCATAGGAGGCTTGGTGAGTTGCTGCAGTGCACCTTGCACATGCTACACATGGCTGCCACTATGCACTATGTCTAAGGTGTCTAAGAAGGTGTGTCAATCAAGTGGCCTGCTTTGTCCTGGATGGTGTAAAACTTTGAGTGTTGTTGGAAATCACGCTCATCCAGGCAAGTGGAGGATATTCCGTTATACTCCTGCCTTGTATCTTGTAGAGGATGGTCAGAATTTGGAGAGTCGGGAGGTGAGTTGCTCGCTGCAGCATTCCTAGCCGCTGACCTGTTCTTGTAACCACAGTATTTATGTGACTGGTCCAGTTCAGTTTCTGGTCAATGGTAACTCCCAGGATGTTAATTGTGGGGGATTCAGCGATGGTAATGTCATTGAATGTCAAGGGGCAATGGTTGCATTCTCTCTTGTGGGAGATGGTTATTGCCAGGTTGTGGTGTGGTATGAATGTTACCAGCCCAAGCCTGGATATTGACCAGGTCTTGCTGCTTATAAAAGGCACCGAACACTCAATGCCCCCATAGCTTCCAGCAGAAAAGTATGGAAGGTGGCAGGGATATCTGGGAATGACTGAAACAGCACTTGAACTGAAACCCTGTTTCCGTCTGCTAGAGTACACGGTTAAGCCGGCATAACTTCAGTGAAAAATCCTGCCCGACTTTCCCTCTGTTAATCGAAGTTACAATTCCTCCACTGCAGAGTTAGTCCCTGCTCCATGACAGAATATTTTAGGGGAGTAATTTAATCCACAGCCTCACATTTTTCTCACACAAAATAATTGTTAGGTTTCTGAATTTCTCTCTATGATCTGCAACGCCTGATATGGACTGGAAGCACGATGAAGCTTTAATCATCAAGGGCAACAGTCTGAAAGCAGTGACAGCTTAATAAATATAAATAAATGAGGTCTCTGGGCCTGGTTAAGAACCTTCTGGGAAAATTGACCTGCTAAATCATTGAATTCAATCACTCCAAAGCCTGCTTGCAAATGCTTGGTTGCAACAGTGTTGAAGGAGGCTACATCAACAGTAATTTAAGTAAGCAAAATTAAAATACTGCAGAAGCTGGAAATCTGTTTTAAAAAAAAAACGTTGGAAGTGGTTAGCACAGTTGCTTCACAGTGTCAGGGTCCCAGGTTCGATTCCCGGCTTGGGTCACTGTCTGTGTGGAGTCTGCACGTTCTCCCCGTGCCAGCGTGGGTTTCCTCCGGGTGCTCTTGTTTCCTCCCACAAGTCCCGAAATACGTGCTGTTAGGTAAATTGGACATTCTGTACCCAAACAGGCACCGGAATGTGGCGACTGGGGGCTTTTCACAGTAACTTCATTGCAGTGTTAATGTAAGCTTACGTGTGACAATAAAGATTATTATTATTATTACTCAAATCCTTTCACTATGAAGGGCAAAATACCGTTTGCCTACTTTACTGCCTATTGTACCGACATGCTTACTTTCAGAGACTAATGCATGAGGACACCAAAGTCTCCCCTAGTATCCACCTCTCTCAATTTACACTATTCAAGTAATTAACAGCCTTCCTATCTTTGCTACCGAAGTGGACAACTTCCCATTTATCCACATTATACTGCATCTGCCATGCATATGCCCATTCACTCAGCCTGTCCAAATCACACTGATGCATCTCTGCAACCTCCTTACAGCTCACCCTCCCACCCAGTTTTGTATCATCTGCAAATTTAGAGATAATGCACTTAGTTCCCTCCTCAAAATCATTAATACATAACGTGGACAGATGGGGTCCTAGCACTGATCCCTATGGTACCCCATTAGTCACTGCCTGCCAATTATTACAATCAGAAATATGCCTCCACCAGAGCCCTGATTGAGCAACCATTTGGTTTGCTCGATCAGAGATTTTCCTGCTTGGATTGACCCGGAGACATTTGGTAACATATCTGCAAGACTATCTCCAGGTTCAATGCAGCTTGCTGCATGCTGCAAAAGAACACTTCGAGTCAACTAGGGAGACAGCAGTGGATGTTCAGGTGCAGATTGAACAGCATGATGCTATGAAGAATCAAGAGCCACAAATCCTGCCAGTTGACAGGCCTGTGCATTACTAGATCATCAGGAATGTTTTGTGGAATCACCCTTCACAGTGGAACAAGTCAAGGTGGCTTTCACTGGGCAACTCCCACTGCCCCTTCCCGCAACCCAATTCTCTGCCTCTTTTAGGATTCCTGCAAGAAGAGAAAGTGGAGAGTTGGGAGTTTGAATGGGAAATGGATTGTGTGCAGAGGATTTGCGGAGGGTAATTGCAATATGGGTGTGAGGTGGCATAATGATAGAGGTAAGCATCAATTGGCTTTATAGATGGGGATCTGAGGAGGTACACGGAGAGCGAGAGATGAATAGAGCTGCAAGGGGTGCTGTGCCAGAGGATGCTGGGGGAAGTCAGAGTGTGAGTTTGGAATCTGAAAGTGTCATTCCACTAACCTTTTCTGCCTCACTGGGGCCCTTGAACCTTTCTAAGCACTACCTCCAGGTTTAGGAGACCACATTCCGCCTGCCAACTTCATCAGCCACTTCGATCCTCACCATGGCCTGAGAGGCTGCCCTCTGTCTCCTGTCCAGGAGACACAGCATTTCATTTCAGTCCCTCAGATTCTGCAACAGGCTCTCCAGATTAGAGTCAGAGACCACAGGGGCAGCCTTCCCAGCTCGAGGTGTTTCCCGCTGGCTTTTTGATGAGATCCTGACCTGTATTCACCCTCATTGAGACATTTTTTTGGGGGGGCTTGGGGAGTTTCTCACCAGTCTCGCCCACACTCTGAATTATTTTTCTGCAAAACTCGCCAGCTTAACCAGCTCCTCAGACATTGGGGCGCCATTTTGAAAGGGTGTCCCAATCTCTGTGAGCTTGGGGATCCCTCACACCTCCCACCCATGGACAATGTGACAATGCGGACATGAGCATTACCCCCACCCCCCCTCCCACCCAAGTGAACACTTGGGGTCACTGAGGGCCCCCCACCTTCAGGGCCTCCCCCTTTCAGTCCCCCCCCCCCCTTTCAGGCACCCCTGTCTTTCAGGACCACCTCCCTTCAGCCCCCCAAACTTCATGATGCCCCTTCATACCCCCTTCACCCACACCCTTCACCTCCCCCCCCCCCCCCCCCCATGCACATGCCCCCCCCCCTCAGGCCCTAACCATTGGCAGTATCAGTCTTTTGCACTGTAAATTGTATGATTTTATAATTCTAACCTAACACCCAGGCAATGTCAACCTGCCACCCAGGCAGCGCCACCTGTTCCTTCAAGGAGGCACTTGAGAGTTCAAGAGCATGAAGTGCTCTGACAACCAACAAGGCTAGTTCCTCAATTGAAATAGCCTTCAGCTGTGAAGCTCGAGGCTGCTCACAGTCAAAGGGAGTGACATTGACTTTCAGGAGAGAAGCCGCAGCAGGGCTCTGTCCTGAGTGAGTTTGCTAGGACAGGCTGCCGCTGTGGTTTGCCCTTATTATGGATCTCCGCAATGTTTAATGATGGCTTGGCAGCCTCACGGACCCAAAGCCCCTCACTCTTCTGGCCCAGGGTCGACGCCTGACTTGGACCCCTCCGACCCCCAAACAACCCCAGCCCCCCTGAGGGGCACACCTGCACCCCGCCTCCCCACCCCGATCACTGGGGCAGCAGTTCCGCCGCCCTTGAGCTGCATGCTGGTAAATGGAAAGGACGACTCAGCTCCTCACTTGGTAGCCATTGCGCCTGCTTCACGCTTTGGTAAAGGAGTACTAAACAACGCCCGTATGACCTCTTGCTGGGGAGTCGGATGACTCCCACGAGGTCGCCGCATTCAACTTTAACCTCGCTAATGAAATTGAAATGAATGTATATTAGGTTTAATGACCTGCTTGCCATTTTTGATCCAGAACTCGCCTTTGGGAGCAGGTTGGGTGAATTGCGAAATGGTTCGTGACTGTTGCAAATCCTGATTTGGGCCTCCGCCGTGATTCATCCAGTGTACCCGGATCAGCGCCGGGCGCAATGCGGTGGAAATCGCGCCCTTTGTCATTTTTTGAGAGAATCGCGTCCATTGAGTGAGAGATTAATTGACATTCATTGAGTTGAAGAGTCTGTGTGACAAAATAGTCTGTGTGGCATTTATCGAGTTTAAAGTCTGTGTGACGTGTTCGTACAAAGACAGAGTCTTTCAGTGAATACTATCGGTCTTGTGCTGTTGGTGTGATGTGTCAGTTATGATCCATCAAGGGGTAGAAGGGGCAGCAATGTTATTCAGGCAAGCCAGAAGCTTCTGAAGAGGCTTGACAGGCTTGACAGGGTAGATACTGAGATGTTGGGCATGATTTAATCTGCAAAATACAGAGTCCCATTTTGTGCCTGCGTGATGAACGGTTATTGTATTCCTGTACCCTTATCATCATGTAAGGTGATGTCCCCTTTAAGATTGGGCTTGGAACCTTGCAGGTCTCCGCCTCTGGCTTTGCCCACCTGGGAGTCGTATATAAGGGGCCAACGTGCTGACGGCACCCAGTAAGCACCCATCTCGGCACCAGGCTAGTCCTTAGCTTATTAAAGTCTTCTTTACCATTTTATTCTCTAGCGTCGTTATTGAGGGTACAACAATTTAATAAGCTAAACTACATCAGGATGGACGCAGGTCTAAAACCAGAGAAGCTCAATCTGGAAGCACGGACACCGGAGGCAAAGGAAATTTTTCAACACTGGCTCCGATGCTTCGAGGCCTACCTGGACTCCTCAGAGACTCCCATCCTGGGGCTACGCAAGCTGAGCCTACTCCACGCTGGGTGAGTCACAGAATCTCCGCCACACTCAAAAAGGTGACTAACTACGAAGAGGCGGTCGAGATACTACGCAAGCGGTTTGTCAAACCCATCAATGAGGTACATGCCCGGCATCTGCTCTCTACCTGCCAGCAGCGCTCGGGGGAAACGCTAGACAAATTTGTAGAAAAACTCACCGCGCTCGCCAGGAACTGTAATCATCAGGATGTGACGGGGGAAATCCATATGAAAGCTTTCGTGTCTGGCATCCGCTCGACCTACATACGTCAGTGACTACTCGAAAACGGGGCAAAAGACCTCCAGGACACGCTAACGCTTGCCACCTCGCTGGAAGTGGCCCAACATAATTTAGGCACGTACCCTGCAGACCCTGCGAGCCCCCCTCGGATTCCACAGACTTGGCCACGTTACGGGCCTGTGCCGCGGGCAACCCGCTCAGGCCGGGTCACACCGTGCTATTTCTGTGGTCAGGGCCAGCACCCACGTCCATGCTGCCCAGCCTGCTCCACCGTCTGCAGCGACTGTGGGAAGAAGGGGCATTTTGCGAGGGTCTGCCTGGCCAGGCCCAAGGGCCAGAAACATAAAGAACAGCAGGCCCGAAAATCAGGCTCACAGGCCCGCAGGCCTCGCAACGCGGCTGTGCATCGACCCGACACGCCCCCTTTTGACACATCATCTGCCTCGTACGAATCATGGGGGTGGCCATCTTGGCGGCGGCCATCTTCTCGATCCAACACGTGCGACCGACGGCGTCGGCCATTTTACGAATCCGACTCGGCTGAGGACTCGGGCTACCCGCAACTGGAAGCGATCACACTCGACCAAACGCGGCCAAAACACCTGCAGAACTCTATGATGCAGGTCCAGGTCAATGGGCGCGACACTCCATGCCTTTTCGACTCCGGGATTACAGAGAGCTTTATTCATCCAGAAACGGTAAGGCGCTGCAGCGCCTTGCACATCCCATGTCCCAAACCATAGCCCTCGCATCCGGGTCCCACTCGGTCCAAAGCAAGGGGTATTGTATTGCGGATCTCTCGATCCAGGGCGACGAATACACCCATTTCAAATTGTATATCCTCCCTCACTGCTCGGACTGGATTTCAAGTGCAGCCACCGAAGCCTGATACTGAAGTTCGGCGGACCCTTGCCCCCCCCTCACGGTATGCAGCCTTGAGGCACTGAAAGCCGCACCACCTCTCTATTCACGAAGCTCACTCCCGACTGTAAGCCCGTCGCCACCAGGAGCCGGCGGTACAGTGCCCAAGATATGACTTTTATCAAGTCAGAGGTCCAGCGTTTACTGGGAGAGGGGGTCATCGAGGCTAGCAACAGCCCCTGGAGAGCACAAGTGTTGGTAGTCCGGTCCGGGGAAAAGAAACGGATGGTCACGGATTATAGCCAGACCATAAACTGCTTCACGCAGCTCGATGCGTACCCTTTTCCAAATGGTGGACAAGTACGGCTTGCAGGCTACATACCCGTACTTGGACAACGTCACCATCTGCGGCCATGATCAGCAGGACCATGACGCGAACCTCGAAAAGTTCCTCCAGACCGCCCGAGCCCTCAACCTGACCTATAACAAGGAAAAATGCGTTTTCCACACAACCCGGCTAGCCATCCTCGGCTATGTCGTGGAAAACGGGGTCCTAGGTCCCGACCCTGACCGCATGCGCCCCTTTATGGAACTTCCCCTCCCCCGCAGCCTCAAGGCCCTCAAACGGTGCTTGGGGCTTTTAACCTATTACGCCCAGTGGGTCCCCAAATATGCGGACAAAGCCCGCCCACTCATAAAGACCACGATATTTCCCCTGTCGGCTGAGCCCCGATCGGCCTTCAGCCGCATCAAGGCCGACATCATCAAGGCCGCTATGCACGCGGTGGACGAAACTATCCCTTTCCAGGTAGAGAGAGATGCAACCAGGCAGGCAGACCAGTAGCGTTCTTCTCCCAGACCCTCACCGCCTCCGATATTCGGCACTCGGCAGTCGAGAAGGAGGCACAAGCCATTGTGGAGGCTGTGCGGCACTGGAGGCACGACCTAGCCGGTAGGAGGTTCACCCTCGTCACCTACCAATGGTCGGTAGCCTTCATGTTTGATAACGCACAACGGTGTAAAATAAGAAACGATTAAATTTTGAGGTGGAGAATCGAACTCTCCACCTACACATACGATATCAAGTATCGTCCAGGGGAGCTCAACAAGCCCCCAGATGCCCTGTCCCGCGGCACATGCGCCAACGCGCAGGAGGACTGCCTGCAAGCCATCCACAATGACCTCTGCCACCCGGGGGTTACCCGGCTCGTCCATTTTATCAAGTCCCGCAACCTACCTTACTCACCAGGCTTGCCAGATCTGCGCGGAGTGCAAACCGCACTTCTACCGGCCAGACAAGGCTCGTCTCATGAAGGCCTTGGGGCCCTTTGAGCGACTAAGTGTGGACTTCAAGGGCCCCCTCCCGTCCACTAACCACAATGCCTACTTCCTCACCATCATCGACGAGTTCTCCCACTTCCCATTCGCCATCCCCTGCCCCGACATGACCTCGGCCACCGTGATAAAGGCACTGCACAGCATCTTCACCCTGTTCGGTTTGCCCACTTATATCCACAGCGACCGGGGTACATCGTTCATGAGCGATGAACTGCGTCTGCTCAGCAAAGGCATCGCCTCGAGCAGAACGACCAGTTATAACCCACGGGGAAACGGGCAGGTGGAGAGGGAGAACGCAACAGTTTGGAAGGCTGTCCTTCTGGCCCTACGGTCAAGAGGTCTCCCAACCACCCGCTGGCAGGAGGTCCTACCCGATCACTACACTCCATTAGGTCACTCCTCTGCACGGCCACAAATGACACCCCTCACAACCGCTTGTTTGTCTTCCCCAGGAAGTCCACCTCCGGGGTCTCGTTTCCACTTTGGCTGACGGCTCCGGGACCTGTTCTTCTCTGGAGGCATGCGAGGAGCCATAAAACGGACCCCCTAGGCGAGAGGGTCCAATTAGAACATAGAAAAATACAGCACAGAACAGGCCCTTCGGCCCACGTTGTTGTGCCGAACCTTTGTCCTAGATTATCATAGAATTTACAGTGCAGAAGGAGGCCATTCAGCCCATTGAGTCTGCACCGGCTCTTGGAAAGAGCAGCCCACCCAAGGTCAACACCTCCACCCAACACTAAAGGCAATTTTGGACACTAAGGGCAATTTATCATGGCCAATCCACCTAACTACATGCGAACCCCCGATATGCCTCCGTTGAGTACCCCGACGGCAGGCAAGATACGGTTTCCCTCCGGGATCTGGCACCCGCTGGTTCCCCCACTACAGATGCCCCCTCCCTCACGGCTCCCCTGCGGGATCCGCCACCCACTACTCCCCCCCCCCCCACCCGGTCCCACTCCCCATCGGTGGACACTGACCGCGCGAGCCCCCTAGCGCCCCCCCTTCTACATCCCCTGCCGGCACCGGCACCGCTACCCCCAGCCCCAGCTATTTCCCCTGCGCCCCAATCCCCTACCCCGACCCAGACCAAGGCTCCGACCACCGTGCTCCCGGACGTACCCTCAACTAAAACGTCCGTGTCCGCTGCACCACCGCCCGAGCTGAGGAGGTCGATGAGGACGATCAGGCCGCCGAAACGAATGGACTTGTGATTCACCCCCGCCGGACTTCGCTTTTTTTAAACAGGGGGTGAATGTGATGAACGGTTATTGTATTACTGTACCCTTATCATCATGTAAGGTGATGTTCCCTTTAAGACCGGGCTTGGAACCCTGGGGGACTCTGCCTCCAGCTCCGCCCACCTGGGACTCGTATATAAGGGGCCGCCTTGCAGGTGGCACCCAGTAAGCACCCGTCTCAGCACCAGGCTAGTTTTTAGCTTATTAAAGCCTTCTTTACCGTTTTACTCTGTAGCGTCATTATTGAGGGTACAACAGCCTGCAGCGCCGAGAGTGACCCCACTATCAAACGGGACTCTGCCGTTTTTATTCTGGCCTTGATTGGGAACACCCCGCTGACGCCATACTTATTCCATTTCCTGCACTTTCAGGAAAAGATCGGGGCACCATTTTTAAATGCCACCCCGATCTCTCAACCCTTGTTGGACACCCCACCCCAGCTTCTGGACCTCTCCACATAACCAACTTACCTCTTAAGGGACCTCGAGCCCCCCCTCACCCACCTTTTAAGGACTGGGCACCCCCAATCCATGGTAGGGCAACCTGGGCACCTTGGCACTTATACCTGGGCACCCTGACAATGCCCCTCCCAGTGTTGCAGTGCCACTTGAGCAACCTGGCAGTGCCCAGGTGGCCATGTGGCAGCAGGAGTGCCAGGGTATCACTCTGCCCAGAGCATAACTACCTGAGGGCCTCTGATGACCTGGAAGACCACCCCCCCCCCCCCATGGTGGCTTTGCAGCTGGTCCACGTTTGCATGGACCAGTCCTAAATGGCGCCATGGCAAGGACGCGCAGGCATGGGCATTTGTTCCTGGGCCTCGGGAGAATCGGGCACTGACATATTTAAAAGAGCCTAATGGCTTACTTAAATATGTTAATGCAGATTGTGATGTCTCGTGAGATCTCGTTAGATATCACAAGGCGTTCTGAGCTTCGCAAGAGGTCTCTCACGTCACTGAGTCAACCGTGATGAAGTCGATTGATCCCCTGGGAGGCTGGAATTCAAGGGCACAGTCAATAAGGACTGAGAGGAGGAGAAAGGTCTTCACTCAGAGGATTGTCTATCTTTGGGATTCTCTACCCCAAAGACCTGTGGATACTGAGTCAATGAATATATTCAAGGCTGAGATTGATGGAGTTTTTGGCCTTTAAGAGGGAGTGGAGTTGAGATGGAAGGCCAACCATAACCTTATAACAATAAGAATCTTTATTAGTGTCACAAGTAGACTTGCATCAACACGGCAATGATGTTACTGTGAAAATCCCCTAGTCACCACACTCTGGCGCCTGTTCGGGTACACTAAGGGAGAATTCAGAATGTCCAATTCACCTAACGAGTACGTCTTACGGGACCTTGTGAGAGGAAACCGGAGCACCCGGGGGAAACCCACGCAGACAACGTGCAGACTCCGCACAGACAATGACCCAAGCCGGGAATGGAACCCGGGTCCCAGGCGTTGTGAAGCAACAGTGCTAACTACTGTGCTACCGTGCTGCCAATATTAAGTAGTGGGGCAGGTTCGAGGATTTGTACTGCTTACTCCTGCTTCTATGTCTTCCGTTTTAAGAGCTACTGGCCAGTGAATTTCCTTCTGGCCAGCAAGAAATTATAATCCCTATTAATATGGGCCGGTAGGTGACTAAATGCAATACCAGCAAAAAAGAGGAAAATTATGAACATTTGCAAATAATATAGTCAGGGAGAATTTTAATATAATTAACTGGAACCAGGCAGGTGTTTCTATTGCCAGAACTAATCATGATTGGAATATCGTATGCAATGCTAAATGAACAGAGATCTGGTAGAATTGATCTCCATCCGTCTCTGCAATCATTCGTGTTGACATGATGATAATTATTAACGTGCACTTGATGTGAAAATCTACCGTGATGTTTTAAGACCAGCTAAAGCAACATACTTCAGTCAATCTTCAGGACTATGTTGATAAAGAAGAATGAAAGGAGACAGCATCAGGAGTCTCTAAAGGGTTCCTTCGATGGTGTGAAAGCACCAGGTTTAATGCAAGCCTAAGAAAGACTTCCTGACAAAAGGGGAAAGGCTCTGGGGTGAATTCTCCGCTGGCAGGATTTTCCCTTCCTACGGCAGCGCACCCTCACCAGTGGGTTTCCTGGTGATGTGGGGTGGCCACAACTGGAAATCGCATTGGCTGGTGGGGGGGGAAGGGAGAATCCCACTACTAGTGACGGCACGCCACTGAGGAACACGCGGCTGGGGAGGTGGAGGATCCAGCCCTCTGATCTACCGGCCGGGTCCAACCGGAATCAGAGCGGGCGATGCTTGTAGATCCCGGGAGAGGCCTCTCCCAAGATTCTCAATGGCCATTACGCCTCACAAGATCTAACCAGGTCTCGCGAGACGTCGTGACCTGAGTTCCATCTACAATGGACGGAATGCAGTCTCACGTGGCTAAGTGAGTTTAAGAACTCACTAAGCTACGCTCACGCTGAATCTAACGGTCATCCAGCATCTACCGGCCTCGCTGAGGAGACCTAATTACTGGGGTGTAAGTAACTCAATTATTATCAATGTATTAAAAAAAACTAGAGGGGGTGGTGTTTGGCCCCAGTGATGAACGGTTACTGCCTTGTCATCATGTAAGGTGATGTCCCCTTTAAGACTGGGCTTGGAACCCTGGGGACTCCGCCTCTGGCTCCGCCCATCTGTGAGCCATATATATAAGGGGCTGCCTTGTGGGCTGTGCAGCAGTTAGCACATGTCTCAGCTCTAGCATAGTTTTTAGTCTGTTAAAGCCTTCTTTACCGTTTACACTCTAAGCGTCATTATTGAGGGTACCTCAGCCCCTTTATGGGGCAATCTGTGGAGAGGATCACGTGACCCAGCTAACCAATCAGGGACCAGGGTGGGGGATCACCCTAACAAGGGCGGGTTTCTGTACCAGTTGATCTTGGGAGCTGTCTCGCAGCCACGAGGCTGCAAGCTTCTGCATTGTAATTATATGTAAATAAATGTTGCAGTTAGTTACCTAACTGGTGAACAGGAAATATTACACCCTGGCATTTATGTGATCCATTATATGAAAACATGTAGAACGGAAAACTCACTATGTGGGGAAACTGAGAAGCACACATCCTACCAAACTGATGGTGTAAAGTGCAGGACTGAAAAGAGAATTGCTTAGCCCAGTGTACTGTCAACTGTATCTTCACACTTTTGCAATTAGCCATCATCTGTATTATTGATAATCTTGCTTTTTTCCGTTTGTACCACATACCAAGTCTCAAGAATAATTGTACAAGAGATTTAAGGTCATTTAGCTGTGATTGGATCAATGCTATTCAAATACATGTTTCACGCACACTGGTGATGTGTGGCTTCCTGTCCCTGCCTCATTCAGCTTGGCCAGCTTCCCACATTCTACCCTCCGTAAACTTGAGATCATACAAATCTCTGCTGCCTATATCCTAACTCATGCCACCATTCCCCCATCACTTCTGTGGTTGCTGTCTTAAAATTGGTTCCCAGTCAAGCAATACTCAATTTTAGAATTCTCAGTCCCCATGGCCATGTCCCTCCCTATTCCTGCAATTTTCTTCCATAATTCTTGGAGGCACCTGTACTCTTTTAATGCTGACTTCATGAGAGCCATGATTTTAATCCGTCCACCATTAGCGGCTACATTCAGTTGCCCAGGCCCTAAGTTCAGAAATTCACTCACTAAACCTCTTTAAGGGGTAGTCTTTCACAGGCCACAAGACCTGCCCAGAGCCAATGGGGACAGAGCACGTGAACCTGAGCCAATCAGGTGCCAGGGCATGGACCTGAGTAGCTGGGTATCATCAGAGTAAACTGTGAGTCAAGAGAGATCTGTGTTGGGGTTGTGCTGATCTGTAATACAAAGTTCTTCTATTGTTAATAAATCACCGATGTGATTTAATACCGCCCCGTCAATTTACCTCGCGCTACAGCACACTGTATTAAACTTCTCGGCTAGTAGCAAGCTGTGGGCTGAAAACTGAAACAAATACATATTCACTTCACTGCAGAGAGAGTGACTGTAAAGATTGCCTTTGGTTCAAGAGAGGCATGAAGGGTGCTTAAAAATAAACATTACAAAGAAGTCACTGACAAACATGGCTGAGGGGCACCCTGAGCAAAGACATAGCTTAACCATTCTGCTCTCCAACATTTCCCAGAAGGCAGCAAACTGGTCATCCACTCAGTCAGTTCTAAAATGAGAGGAAACAGCCCAAAAGGGAGGTGCAAGTAATTAATCATTTTGGAAACTATTGATACAGAATACAAAGATATTTAAGGTTCTGATGTGCTGGTTTAGCAGAGACATCTCTGTTTCTGCTGTAGTTCGGGCTGTGATATAAGGACAATTGCCAGGCTGAGGCTTCGACAATGGCTTAACTTCCACTTACTGTGACTTCAGCTTTTACCCTTCACATAGATTTCTGCAGACCCTGGGCCTGGCGATTGGATTTAAACAACATTGCCAACAATGCCTTCCAACTGGACTGAATGTATTAGATTCAACTTTGACCCTGTTTTCTCGTCACTCTGATACATTTTGAATTGGTAGAAAGCCGTTACATTTTGACCCCTTTGCTTCAGTTGGTGTACGTGAGAGGAAAAAATGCTAAGCTTATGGCCTGAAGAATTAAAATGTTTCCATCGCAAGGTTTATGTCAGATTGCTCTTTCGGTTGGAATTTGAAAAATTCCAACTGTGCTTGTCATAGCTGCCTGCTGAAAGGAAACTTGGTTTAGGAAGACAGAGCAATCAGAAAATGCAAGATTTTCAAAATAAATTACAGAACAATCTTACTAGCAGACGTCATCAAGGCTTGTGGATAATTATTGGGTCATTAATTCAACACAATTCCATATGAATTGCGAAATGAATCAAGACGAGCAATTTATAGTAATTCGTACAGATTATTGATTGACTGACAGACGGAAAACAAACAGTGCTTTGTTTAAGATTAATCCTTTCAACGTGAACACGCACCTTTAAAAGGTCACTTGTGCTTACTTTTTCAACAGCAGTGCTGTGTCAGCCAAAATATAGTAATATCCACCCAAGCAGTGATAAATATAACAGCTCTCCTTTTCAGGTCTTACTTCATGAAGATACAGAGCCTGACCTCATGCAAGAAATATGTCCGATTCTGATAACACAATTAGCTTTCTGAATAAATTATAATAAGCGACAGGAATCAAGGGAACATACAAAATAATCCTTCATGCACGATGGAGTGCATAAGTCAGCATGGAGTTGTGCGTGCATCTTCCCATCCACATTTTCTTTTTAAATTGATAAACTTTAGTGTTCATTAGGAAGAGGAATCGTAGTTGCTGTGAAATGAAAATATTTTTCCACTCAATGTCAAGATCAAACGTTGACGGTTATGTATAATGCTGGCCAGATAAGTTTGTAGACAACCATTCAATCCATCCTCGGTCTACAGTCCAGAAAGAACATACAGTTCTTTCCCCCTGCCTCCATCATGACATCCAGATGTGCCATCAATAATTCCAGCATTTTTCTCATCTGCTCTTTGTGTCAATCACTCTACATGTAAAGAATGGCCTAAAGTTTCGTTTTACAGTTTAGAAATACAATCATGTGGTTTGCTCATTTACCAGATTATTTATTGTATCTCTATGAGGGTTTCTCACAATGTCTCCCTTTCAATGTTGAATGACCCAAATGTTTCTATCCTTTCTCCTGAACTCAGTTCTCTCACACTAAGGATTAATCATAGTTCTTCTTTGTTTAAACATTTGTTTTGTATCTCGATGTTAAAGAAAGACGAGGAAAGAACTTGCATTTATACAGCATCTTCTATGGCCTCAGGCCATCCCCAATGGCTTTGTACCCAATTAAGGTTCACAAACAGCAATGTTATTTTGACCAGATCATTTAGCGATGTCGTTGAGGTGTAAATATTGGTCAGGAGACCAAGAAAATGATGACGGAGATGCTGCGCAGAAAAGATGGCTCTCCTCCTAAGAGCTCAAAATTAGATCTTTTAATCAAATTAGTCCGGAAGAACTGGAAAAAAAGCAGCCCCTCACCCTCTCCAATCAAAATACAGGGAGCGATGTCAAACAACAGCAGTTCCAGACTGCAAAGAGGCAAAAAAGCAGCAGAAGCCATGAGAAGAGGGCAAATGAGACGGCAGTCCCATGAGGTGAAGAAATACCGGCCACGCCCGAAAGAGAGGGACCAACAAGCTGCACACAAAGCTCCCTTTCGCTGGTGGGTGGATGGAAGATGTTCCTTCCCAAGGAGCTAAGGGAGCTCAGAGAAGACATCAAGGCCGACAAGGTCAGGGTGGCGATCGCAGCGGCCCTGGCACTTTTGGCGGGACCGGAAATACAAAAGGAGAGGGTGGGAAGGAAGGACTGATGGACAGGGAAGGGGTTGGAAGGACTGACGGAGAGGGAAGGGGTTGGAAGGACTGAGATAGAGGGAAGGGGTGGAAGGACTGAGGCAGAGGGAAGGGGTTGGAAGGACTGAGGCAGAGGGAAGGGGTTGGAAGGACTGAGGCAGAGGGAAGGGGTTGGGAGGACTGAGGGAGAGGAAAGGGGTTGGAAGGACTGAGGGAGAAAGAAGGGGTGGAAGGACTTAGGGAGAGGGAAGGGGTTGGAAGGACTCAGGCAGAATGAAGGGGTTGGAAGGACTGAGGAAGAGGGAAGGGGTTGGGAGGACTGAGGGAGAGGGAAGGGACGGAAGGACTGAGGCAGAGGGAAGGGGTTGGAAGGACTGAGGGAGAGGGAAGGGGTTGGAAGGACTGAGGGAGAGGGAAGGGGTTGGAAGGACTGAGGGAAAGGGAAGGGGTTGGAAGGACAGAGGGAGAGGGAAGGGTTGGAAGGACTGAGGGAGAGGGAAGGGGTTGAAAGGACTGAGGGAGAGGGAAGGGGTTGGAAGGACTGAGGCAGAGGGAAGGGGTTGGAAGGACTGAGGGAGAGGGAAAGGGTTGGAAGGATTGAGGGAGAGGGAAAGGGTTGGAAGGACTGAGGTAGAGGGAAGGAGTTGGAAGGATTGAGGCAGAGGGAAGGGGTTGGAAGGAGAGAGGGAGAGGGAAGGGGTTGGAAGGACAGAGGGAGAGGGAAGGGGTTGGAAGGACTGAGGGAGAGGGAAACGGTGGAAGGATTGAGGGAGAGGGAAGGGGCTGGAAGGACTGAGGGAGAGGGAAGGGGTTGGAAGTCCTGTGGGAGAGGGAAGGTGTGGAAGGACTGAGGCAGAGGGAAGGGGTTGGAAGGACTGAGGGAGAGGGAAGGGGTTGGAAGGACTGAGGCAGAGGGAAGGGGTTGGAAGGACTGAGTCAGAGGGAAGGGATCGGAAGTACTGAGGGAGAGGAAAGGGGTTGGAAGAACTGAGGCAGAGGGAAGGGGTTGGAAGGACTGAAGGTGAGGGAAGGGGGTGGAAGGACTGAGGGAGAGGGAAGGGGTGAAGGGACTGAGGGAGATGGAAGAGGTTGGAAGGACTGAGGGAGAGGGAAGGGGTTGGAAGGATTGAGGGAGTGGGAAGGCGTGGAGGGAGTGAGAGAGAGGGAAGGGGTTGGAAGGACTGAGGGAGAGGGAAGGGGTTGGGACGACTGAGGCAGAGGGAAGGGGGTGGAAGGATAGAGGGAGAGGGAAGTGGTTGGAAGGACTGAGGGAATGGGAAGGGGTTGGAAGGACTGAGGGAGAAGGAAGGGTTTGAATTACTGAGGGAGAGGGAATGGATAGGAAGGACTGAGGCCGAAGGGAGGGGTGGAAGAACTGAGGGAGAGGGAAGGGGTTGGAAGGACTGAGGGAGAAGGAATGGTTTGGAAGGACTGAGGGAAAG
This sequence comes from Scyliorhinus torazame, assembly GCF_047496885.1. Classification (NCBI taxonomy): domain Eukaryota; kingdom Metazoa; phylum Chordata; class Chondrichthyes; order Carcharhiniformes; family Scyliorhinidae; genus Scyliorhinus; species Scyliorhinus torazame. The sequence continues at coordinate 107,794,229 of NC_092709.1, read as the reverse complement.
GGAAGGGGTTGGAAGGACAGAGTCAGAGGGAAGGGGTTGGGAGGACTGCGGGAGAAGGAAGGGGTTGGAAGGACTGAGCGAGAGGGAAGGGGTTGGAAGGACTGAGGGAGAGGGAAGGGGGTGGAAGGACTGAGGGAAAGGGAAGGGGTTGGAAGGACTGAGGCAGAGGGAAGGGGTTGGAAGGACTGAGGCAGAGGGAAGGGTTTGGAAGGACTGAGGGAGAAGGAAGGGGTTGGAAGGACTGAGCGAGAGGGAAGGGGTTGGAAGGACTGAGGGAGGGGGAAGGGGTGGAAGGACTGCGGGAGAGGGAAGGGGTTGGAAGGACTGAGGCAGAGGGAAGGGGTTGGAAGGACTGAGGCAGAGGGAAGGGTTTGGAAGGACTGAGGGAGAAGGAAGGGGTTGGAAGGACTGAGCGAGAGGGAAGGGGTTGGAAGGACAGAGAGAGGGAAGCGGTTGGAAGGACTGAGGGAGAGGGAAGGGGATGGAAGGACTGAGGGAGAGGGAAGGGGTTGGAAGGACTGAGGGAGAGGGAAGAGGTTGGAAGGACTGAGGGAGAGGGAAGAGGTTGGAAGGACTGAGGGAGATGGAAGGGGGTGGTGTTAGGACTGAGGGAAAAGGGAGGGGTGGAAGGACTGAGGGAGACGGAACGGATTGGAAGGACTGAGGGAGAGGGAATTGGTTGGAAGGACTGAGAGAGCGGGAAGGAGTTGGAAGGACTGAGGGAGAGGGAAGGGGTTAGAAGGACTGAGGGAGAGGGAAGGGGTTGGAAGGATTGAGGGAGAGGGATGGGGTTGGAAGGACTGAGGGAGAGGGAAGCATTTGGAAGGACTGAGGGAGAGGGAAGGGTTTGGAAGGACTGAGGGAGAGGGAAGGGGATGGAAGGACTGAGGGAGAGGGAAGGGGTTGGAAGGACTGAGGGACAGGGAAGGGGTTGGAAGGACTGAGGGAGAGGGAAGAGGTTGGAAAGACTGAGGGAGAGGGAAGTGGTTGGAAGGACTGAGGGAGATGGAAGGGGGTGTTAGGACTGAGGGAAAACGGAGGGGTGGAAGGACTGAGGGAGACGGAAGGGGTTGGAAGGACTGAGGGAGAGGGAAGTGGTTGGAAGGACTGAGAGAGAGGGAAGGGGTTGGAAGGACTGTGGGAGAGGGAAGGGTTTGGAAGGCCTGAGGGAGAGGGAAGGGTTTGGAAGGATTGAGGGAGAGGGCACGGGTTGGAAGGACTGAGGGAGAGGGAAGCTGTTGGATGGACTGAGGGAGAGGGAAGGGGTTGGAAGGACTGAGCGAGAGGGAAGGGGTTGGAAGGACTGAGGGCGAGGGACGGGGTTGGAAGGACACATGGAGAGGGAAGAGTTGGAAGGACTGAGGGAGAGGGAAGGGGTTAGAAGGACTGTGGGAGAGGGAAGTGGTTGGAAGGACTAAGGGACAGGGAAGGGGTTGGAAGGACTGAGTGACGGGGAAGGGGTGGAAGGACTGAGGGAGAGGGAAGAGGTTGGAAAGACTGAGGGAGAGGGAAGTGGTTGGAAGGACTGAGGGAGAGGGAAGAGGTTGGAAAGACTGAGGGAGAGGGAAGTCGTTGGAAGGACTGAGGGAGATGGAAGGGTGTGTTAGGACTGAGGGAAAACGGAGGGGTGGAAGGACTGAGGGAGACGGAAGGGGTTGGAAGGACTGAGGGAGAGGGAAGTGGTTGGAAGGACTGAGAGAGAGGGAAGGGGTTGGAAGGACTGTGGGAGAGGGAAGGGTTTGGAAGGACTGAGGGAGAGGGAAGGGGTTGGAAGGACTGAGGGAGAGGGAAGTGATTGGAAGGACTGAAGGACAGGGAAGGGGTTGGAAGGACTGAGGGAGAGGGAAGCGGTTGGAAGGACTGAGGGAGAGGGATGGTGTTGGAAGGACTGAGGGAGATGGAAGTGTTTGGAAGGACTGAGGGGGAGTGAAGGGGTTGGAAGGACTGAGAGAGAGGGAAGGGGGTGTTAAGACTGAGAGAAAAGGGAGGGTTGGAAGGACTGAGGGAGAGGGAAGGGGTTGGAAGGACTGAGGGAGAGGGACGGGTTGGAAGGACTGAGGGAGAGGGAAGTGTTTGGAAGGACTGAGGGGGAGTGAAGGGGTTGGAAGGACTGAGAGAGAGGGAAGGGGGTGTTAAGACTGAGAGAAAAGGGAGGGTTGGAAGGACTGAGGGAGAGGGAAGGGGTTGGAAGAACTGAGGGAGTGGGAAGTGGTTGGAAGGACTGAGGGAGAGGGAAGGGGGTGGAAGGACTGAAAGAGAGGGAAGGGGTAGGAAGGACTGAGGAGAGTGAAGGGGTTGGAAGGATTGAGGGAGAGGGAAGGGGTTGGAAGGACTGAGGGAGAGGGAAGTGATTGGAAGGACAGAGGGTCAGGGAAGGGGTTGGAAGGACTGAGGGAGAGTGAAGGGTGTGGAAGGACTGAGGGAGTGGGAACGGGTTGGAAGGACTGAGGGAGAGGGAAGCGGTTGGAAGGACTGATGGAGAGGGAAGGTATTGGAAGGACTGAGGGAGAAGGAAGGGGTTGGAAGGACTGAGGGAGATGGAAGTGTTTGGAAGGACTGAGGGGGAGTGAAGGGGTTGGAAGGACTGAGAGAGAGGGAAGGGGGTGTTAAGACTGAGAGAAAAGGGAGGGTTGGAAGGACTGAGGGAGAGGGAAGGGGTTGGAAGGACTGAGGGAAAGGGAAGGGGTTGGAAGCAGTGAGGGAGAGGGAAGGGGTTGGAAGGACTGAGGGAGAAGGAAGGGGTTGGAAGGACTGAGGGAGAGGGAAGGGGTTGGAGGGAATGAGGGAGACGGAAGGGGTGGAAGGACAGTCAGAGTGGGAAGGGGTTGGAAGGACTGAGGGAGCGGGAAGGGGTGGAAGGATAGACGGAGAGAGAGGAGGTTGGAAGGACAGAGGGAGAGGGAAGGGGTGAGAGGTTCAAGGGAATGTGGATTATTTGGGGAAAGGGTTTTGAAGTAGGTGTGGGAAGAATAAGTGGGACAGGTTGGCGGAGCTCGGTGGCCAGGCCTCCTAGCTGGCAAATTGGGAGGTGGTGAGGTTGTCCCATGTGAGGATCACACATTGGGTGACTTGCCCTGATCCTCCTGGACACAATCCTCGTCCTTCTCATCTGATGAGGCCTGCCATTCTTCCTTCTCCTCCAACATTTTTCCCCGCTACTGCGTGATGTAGTGCTGGCCACCACGATGCATGAGACCCTCCAAGGGCTATTTGGACCGTCCCACCAGAGCGGTTCATTCATCGGAAACTCACCTTCAGCAGGTAGATGCACCGCTTAATGACGCTCAAGGTTACTGTGTGAGGGTTGTTATAATGGCTCTCCACATCAGTCGAGCGTCTTTGCACAGGCATTATTAACCATGACCTCAGCGGGTAGGCTTCTCGACCAAAAGCTAACCCCTCAGCCGAGTGCACTTCTCGAAGGTGCCAGGGGCCGACGAGTGTGCCAGGATGTAGGCATTGTCCATGCTGCCTGGATATCCGGTGCAGACGTGCATGATGTGCGACTGGTGGTCACACATCAACTGCACATTCATGGAGTGGAAGCCCTTCCTGTAGATGAAGGGCACCTCTTGTTGAACTGGTTCTTGACGGGCGACAAGCGTGCCATCGATCACCCCCTGGCATGCCAGCAATGGAGGGAAATCCTATGGTCCGGGCATCATATTGGGCCTGGTCCAGGTTCAAGGGAATGTAGTGCAATGCCCAGGTGCATAAGTCACCCGTAACATAAGAACATAAGAACTAGGAGCAGGAGTAGGCCATCTGGCCCCTCGAGCCTGCTCCACCATCCAATGAGATCATGGCTGATCTTTTGTGGAATCTTTTGTGTTCCGGCCCGAACACCATAACCCTGAATCCCTTTATTCTTCAAAAAACTATCTATCGTTATCTTAAAAACATTTAATGAAGGAGCCTCAGCTGCTTCACTGGGCAAGGAATTCCATAGATTCACAACCCTTTGGGTGAAGAAGTTCCTCCTAAACTCAGTCCTAAATCTACTTCCCCTTATTTTGAGGCTGTGCCCCCTAGTTCTGCTTTCACCCGCCAGTGGAAACAACCTGCCCGCATCTACCCTATCTATTCCCTTCATAATCTTATTTGTTTCTATAAGATCCCCCCTCATCCTTCTAAATTCCAACAAGTACAGTCCCAGTCTACTCAACCTCTCCTCATAATCCAACCCCTTCTGCTCTGGGATTAACCTAGTGAATCTCCTCTGCACACCCTCCAGTGTGGATACACCCGTGTGGGATGATTGTGAGATCCCACACAGGACCCCACTTGAGCCCTGGAATGAGCCAGAGGCATAAAAATCCAGGATGACCATTACCTTTACGGCCACCAGGAGCGGTGAGCTTCTCCATACCCCCGCGATGCCAGGTGCGCCACCATCTGGCACAGGTGTTGCACGGTCTCCCTGATGAGCCAGAGTTGGCGGTGGCACACGTGGTCCAGCTCCTCAAAGGTCAGGCAGTGAGAGTATATGCATGGCCTGCTGCAGTGCCTCCTTCGCACCTCCTCCTCAGCCTATTGGACGGCCAGCACTTGATCCTCACCAGTTGGCCCCTTCCCTGCTGGGGCAGGCTCGTCTTGTGCAGGGTTCTCTCCTGGTTGGCCCTGGTATTCTCGCCGCCATGAATCCACAACGGCAGCAGCAGCCAGGTAGATCGCGAGCATTGCTGGCTGTAGTCTGGAATCCATGTCTCTGCGGGGGGAAGGGGCAGAGACAGAGAATGTCAACAAGATGAGGATTCCCCTGATCCAATGCCACCAGGTTACATAATCACCCTGAGTTGTACAGCTGAGCCTCTCTCAATATCTCTGTCTTAAAGACACTCAGTGAATTGGCCTCCACAGCCTTCTGCGGCAAAGAGTTCCACAGATTCACCACCCTCTGGCTTAAGAAATTCCTCCTCATCTCTGTTTTAAAGGTTTGTCCCTTCAGTCTGAGACTGTGCCCTCGGGTTCTAGTTTTTCCTACTAGTGGAAACATCCCCCACCCACCCACCCACCCACCCTCCCCTCCCCTCCCCCCCCCCCCCCCCCGCTTCCTCGAGACTACCTGTCCCGCTGCATATCTTTGTATCATCTGCAAACCTGGAAACCGTGCCTTCAGTTTCTCTTTCCAGATCGTTAATGTATATTGTGAAAAGTTGTGGTCCCAGCACAGACCCCCGAGGCACACCACTAGTCACCGGCTGCCATCCTGAAAAAGACCCCTTTATCCCCACTCTCTGTCTTCTGCCAGTCAGCCAATCCTCTATCCATGCCAGTATCTTACCCTTAACACCATGGGCTCTTAACTTATCGAATAGCCTCCTATCTCGTGAAGCTCAGAGGTGGGCTAGCTGATAGTGTCACTGGTGAGGCTTTTACTATGAGAGGGGCTGTGTGCCAGGGATAGCTCTGGCGGGCGCTGTGCGTGTGACCTTTGTTTGGGGTGAGCTCTGCTAATTTGCTGCTTCCTCTGCTGTGGGGCTGCCCCTCTGAGGAGTGCACTGAGGCGTGCCAACTCCTGGTGGGCTGGCGATTGAGCATGGCCATGCCCATCCCCTTGATGATACTGTTGGGGTATGAGGTTTCCAAAGGGGGGGGGGACTGGGTGGGTTGCCACATGACCAGAAGCCCTTTGAGTATATTCAGGATACAGTGAGCAGTCAGCATGTTTTAACAGCTGGGAACCTGTAAATTGCAGCTCAGGGTGAGTGTAAATGAATTTATACCCGATCCCGAGTGGGACACCCAGAGTCCACGCATCTTGCCAACACGCCGTTCCCCACTACTTCCTTAAGTCCAAGCAGACACACCCCAGCAAGCCCGAAACGTTTGGATAGTTTTCTTACCTTCTTGGTCCTCTTCAAGGGCAATGGTGCCCGGGTCCCACTCGTAAATACTTGCACCAATTCATGCCCACGTGACTCCCGCCTGAGAGGGCTGGCGCATCGTGGAGGGGAGGAACACAGGCCTCCAGCCCGTTAATTGCATTTAAATCTATGCAAATCATGGCTTTACATGGACCCGCCAGTGGGGGGGCGTGTACCTTGTTGTCACAGCCAGCGGGGGACAGGAGCATCACAATGCCGACACAATCCCGTTTTTAGCCCGACGATTCTCCACCCGATCGCCAATCTCACTGCTGGCATCGAGCAGCGGGGAATCCACCCCATAATCTTTGTTTCAGAATGTTTTTTTGTATGCTGAGGTTATTAATTCCACACACTAAACAGTCACGCAGCAGATCGCTGAGCACTGTACCAAACTCACAATTCTCGGATATTTGACGGAGCCTGGCAATGAAGACAGAGATGGACTCTTATAAGTTCCTAACAGCAGTGTTGAATTTGTACCACTGGAGGATGATTGAGGGCCTTGAGTTAAAATGCTCCTCAACCATTGTCACCAACTGGTTGAATGTTTTGGTATCAGGAGTCTATGGGGACATTAGACTCCTTTTAGGTTTTAAGTCTGGGACCCACAAACCGTCGACAGTATAACCTCCTGTTTGTCCTCCCCTGTTATTTCTATCGCTGTGGAAATGTAGCAGCTCTAGCCTTTAACCCCGGGTCGAACAGATCTAGCTTCCTGATCATTGGCATTTTCACTCAATGTTTTGATGCTATAATTGATGCTTCCTGATTTTCCGTTTGTTTTGGAAGTTTCTTCCTTACCCCTTTGAATCCCAAAGTGCTGAGGATGAGCGATCTGATTTACACTCGTCGCCAATTTGGTGGCTCGAGACAATATACTGGAGACCTCCAGCAACGAACAAGGGGGTTTATTAACAACACGCAAAGACATCTATGTACAGGCACAGAGGAACAATATTTAGGTCTTAACTCTCTGGCTCCGAGGTCCACACGGCTCAGGCCCCCTGCTCTCAGGACCCTGCACTTTGTCCCCATTGGTCGGGGTCCCCGTGCTCCTGTATGATAGACCCAGAGCCGGTCACATTGATGGTGAGGGCTCGTCCTTTAAAGGGCCTGCACTAACACAGTCGGGTACCCCAGGTCCATGGGAAAATTCAGCCCATAACATCAGATATGTACTTATGGTGGTGGGGAATGAGATAGAATCGGGGTTGGACACTTCGCTTAAACATTGAACTGATAGTGGGGACATCTTTTATGCAATTTCCCGATTTTAATCCATGAAAGATGTACAATTGTAAACATTTCTCCACATTTCAATGAGGCTTCCAGGGTTGCTTGGGTACAGAAGACATTAAAAAGTTATCTTAAAATGCACAGCAATAGAAAGAAGAGCACCATTTGGGGGAAACAGTGGCATAGTGCTAATGTCACTGAATTCGTAATCCAGGGCCCAGACTAATAGTCTGACGACATGGATTTAATTCCCACCATGGTAGTTGGTCTAATTTAAATTCAATTAAAAAGATTTGGAATTGAAAACTCATCCCATTCACAGTGACCATGAAGCTATTATGGATTGTTTAAAAAAAAAATCTGGTTCACTAATACCCTATAGAGAAGGCTCTGTGACCCTTACCTGGTCTGGCCTACATGTGACTCCAGACCCAACTGCCCTCTGAAATGGCCCAGCACGCCACTCAGTTCAAGGGTGATTAGGGTTAGGGCAGAAAATGCTGGTCTTACCAGTAACGTCCACATCAAATGAAACAATAAATGAATAAAGATTGTAGATTATTGTATTTTTTTGTGCATTTTTCTTCTGACAACATGTGTTGTCATGAATCTTCGTGTCAATTCTTCAGTGCATTTATTTTTCTTCCCCAACAACCATGACTGTCACATATCCACTATCTCAGCTTTTTGCAACAGAGCAAAGAGAACCAAGATGGGTCCATCTGCTGGTGCCCATGCATCCCCGTAAGCAGACAGAAGTTCAGAACCCTTGACAAATGATCAATGCTTGGGAGGCTCATAGTTACAAGGGAGCCTGTAACAGCAGACATGAAGGTACAGAAATAGCATGTGAATGTCTGACTGTCGACATGAATCATTATTTGAAAATAACTCATTCATTGTATGCCGAGCTTCAGGTAGTACCGTCCAAGGTCCAAAATATGGGTCTATCTGGTCTGGCCTACATGTGACTCCGGACCCACAGTAATGTGGGTGACTCTTAACTGCTCCCTCAAGGGCAATTAGATATGGGCAATAAGTGCTGGCCATTTGCATGTCCCATGAGAGAATTAAAAAAGGGATCTGATCCATTGGTTGTAGAATTGTTCTCTGCTTATGCTGACTGGAACACAAGTAATCCTGAGTTGTAGCTCGACCTCATGTTTAGATATGCCCAATGCTGTTTCTGGTATACCCTCCTGTACCCTTCAATGAAACAGGATTTCCTTGGCCACGTTTGACCTGATGCCATGAGACTTCATGGGGCCCGGAGTCGATGTTGAACAATCCCAGCACAACTCCTTCCCAACTGTCCACCACTGTGCCGCCATCTCTGTTGGGGCTGTACTGCCGGTGGGACAGATGATGGTGGTGCCTGAGAAATTATCTGTAAGGACGATAGTGACGTTTAAGGGCATCTTGACAAATACATGAACAGGATGGGAATAGAGGGATACGAACACCGGAAGTGTAGAAGATTGTAGTTCAGATGGGCAGCAAAGTCGTCACAGGCTTGGAGGGCCATGGGCCTGTTCCTGTGCTGTACTTTTCTTTGTTCTTTGTTCTTTGAATTATTCTGTGAGTATGTTTATGTCAGGCTGATGTTTGACTGATCTGTGCAACAGCTCTCCCAATTTTTGCACAAGCCCCCCAGATGTTAGTAATGTGAAGAAGCGAAAAATTAAAATTAAAAAATAAAATTTGGATAAAATAAAAAGGAAGTTGTTAAGGGCAGCTGTCTGAAGAGATTTTGATATACAAATTTGCTTATCAGTGAAAAAAGCAAGTGTTTAGCTATGTGACTAAGGGAAAACAATGAGGTATATACGAGGTACCTTTAAAGTGGAGAGATAAGGAAATTGACAAATATATGCTAAAAGCCAGCTCCACAGGGTGGGTAACATCAAAGGAAAGGAATGAATATCCCTAGCACAATAACTGGAGAAAAGAACACAGTAGCGGCTACCATCACAGCCACACCAAGCTGCAGAAACAGTCTCGCAAAAACAAGTCATTTCCCAAACCTGGCCAAATAACCTGTGTGTGGTAATTAAACACTGGATTTAGCTCTGATACAATCTTGAACTCCAGTTTCCCACCTTATCCCCAGAACCCTTGATTGGATATTGTTTTGGGTCAAAGGGCATCTCAGAGTTCAAGAAACGTAGGTAGTTGGGAACCAAAAGGTAACTTCATGCAGTACTGTGTGTATATAGCCATCGGTGTAATTAAGTACTACAGTGTATTATAGTCCTTCTTGTGTGCTTTTTTTTCTTTTCAGTTAATAAATATTCTTTATTAATTGATCACACAATGACTGAACTATTCCTCCCTGGTTCGCATTTCTTTTATCACAGTATGCCAAATTGAAAGCATACACCACTAAGAACCAGGGTTCCAAGTTACCTTTCTGAGTATTGGGATACCCTCGCATTTAACATTATTGGGGTTCTGAACAGTAAAGAGAACTTTGTTGTGTCGACAGGGTTGAGTTTGCTGTTGTCTAAGTCAATGCTGGTATTATTCCTTATTGAATCAACCATATTGCTGTGGGTCTAGAGTCACATGTAGGCCAGAACAGGTAAAGGCGACAGATTACCTTCCTTATAACAATCGGCAACAATTTCATGGTCATTGTTCGACTTCTAAAGTTCCAGATTTTTATTGGATTAAAATTCCACCATCTGCCTTGGTGGGATTTGAACCTGGGTCTGCAGAGAAATACCTCAAGTGTCTGAATTACTAGTCCAGTGACAATACCACTGTGCCACTACCTTGCCCACACTGTCGGAATCCCAGAATCGGGTCCCCACCTCCAATTTCACTCCTCCACAGATTCTCTCCAACTCCATGAAAATCTAGGCCGATACCACTTGCCAAACATATGGACAGGATGGGTATAGAGGGATACGGCATTGGAAGTGCTGAGGGTTTTGGCCTAGGTTGGTATCATGACCGGTACAGGCTTGGAGGGCTGAAGGGCCTGTTCCTGTGCTGTATTGTTCTTTGTTCTTTGGATCACTGCCACAGAGTGATATAAGAACATAGGAAACAGGAATAGGTGTAGTCCACATCGCCCCTCAGGCCTGCTCAACACCCAATAGAATCATACTGATCCTCGCCCTCAACACTTTCCAGCCATTCCCTATATCCTGTGATTCCCTGAGATGGCAACATGTGTCCATCGTAGCCTTAAATCTATTCAACAATGGAGCATCCACAACACTCTGGGATAGAGAATTCCAAAGATTCACAACCTTTTATGTGAAGAAGTTTCTCCTCATCTCACTTCCAAATGGCAACATACTGGATCAAAGTATAACCAAGAACCTGCCTACCCTCACATGAGGACATAAAAGATCTCATGACACTAAACATTGAAGAGCAGTATTTTCGGGCCTATATTTATCCCTCGACCATTGATGCTTGTTGGATCTTGTTCGACACATATTGGCAGCTGTGTTGTCCATATTACAACTCAGCTTCAGAAAATGCCTTGTTGGCTGTAAAGTGTTTGAGCTGCCCCTTTGCACATAATCCTCCCTATTTCTGTCTATTATGCAGGTAGAGTCGGAGGCTCACTGCGAAGGCTGGGAAGGTTTTGTTGAATTTTAAGGCCAGGCCTCTCAGAGGACAACATTCCCAGGATGAATTTAATCAGGGGACAAATGTTGTTGGAAGAGATAATAGAAGGTACGAAGATTGGAGCCAAGACTCCCCGAGTTTTGGGATGGAGAATACAGCGGTGGTACTTCATGACAATCGGGCGATACAATCTTGGGATATTATCCAGGCTGTATTTGAGGACTGTGGGGAAGGAAGTTGCTTTGTGTCCCTACTAAAGTTGGAAGTTGGCTTCAAAGACAATGATCAGTTTCTGAGAGAAACTGGAAAGCTTTTTACTGAGTTTCAGGATTAGGGATATAAAGACTACATTTACCAGAGAGGCTCCCAGTCTCTGAACTGTGAAAATCTACTGGTGATGTTGAACAAAGACACACTCCTAATGACATGCTCTTCCTCTTCTCAAGAAAGGCCCGCCTCCAGACAACAATCATTGGTTAATGTACCTGAAACTACTTGATGTGATTATTGGACTGCCTTGATCATTGGCTGAAACTGGTCGTTGGAACCCCTGGCCAAGCCGCAGGCCGGACCATAGATTGTCCATTTCTTTCTTTGCAGGATCCAAGCCAGCATTGAGAAGATATATTGTGTATTCTGTTGGAAAAACATGTGTTGCTGACATACACAATGGACTGGCACAGGTCAGCTGCAGCCTCAGTCTGTCTCCACCACCTTTGAGCTCTACTCCAATGCAAACCTAGAGGGCTGCCATGAACTGGCAAACTGGGCCACCCTTGTCACACAGGGCATAATCTCAGAGTAAGGGGTCACCCATTTAAGACAGAGATGAGGAGGAATTTCTTCTCTCAGAGGGTAGTGAATCTGTGGAATTCTTTACTGCAAAGAGCTGTAGAGACTGACTCGGGAAGTATGTTCAAGGCAGAGAGATAAACAGATTTTTAATCAGTAAGAGAATCAAGGGTTCTGGGGATAAGGTGGGTAAGTGGAGTTGAAGATTGTATCAGATCAGCCATGATCCCGTGAATGGCGGAATGAATTTGAGGGCCTATTGGCCTGCCTCTGCTCCGAAGTCTTATTGTTTTCTGCTCTTAAATGTAACACCAGGTAAACATCAGCAGTCAGGAGGTTGTCAGGAGAGGTGAGAGGGGTGGGAATAGGGCCCATTGCTGCCCTGCTACCCCATATTGCTTTGAATTTATGCATGTACTGAAAGTTTCAATTTTGTTCTCTGCTTTCAGTTTGACAAAGATTGCCAGATACACAGCGTTGTGATGCTGGGACTTTCCAAATATTTTTTTCTCTCTATTCTGCCAGGGTGAGAGGCCATTGCAGCGAGACCACTGACAGTTCAATGGAAACAATCAAGAGTCCCATACCACATTAACTTTCCACTTCAAATCACCCACCCTCCACCCGCACCTAAACTCACATGCATCCCCACATTAAAATCCCCACTCCTTGGCGGCGGTGTGCCATGGGTGGGCAATACATCATCTGAAACTAATTTCCTTCTGTTTGTACTGGTGTAGTGTGGGAGGTTACGCTTTTGATTCTCTGATCTTGAAGATTAGTTCAGTACTTGAGTAAACTGGTGCGCGATTCACATTATTCCTGGCACATCAGGAAGTGTCAACTTTGGACTTCTCATGCGGAGAGACTGAACCTTCTGAAGCTGAAGTCCAGCTGCATCATGTCTGTCCATTGTTCCTCACAGCTTCTTTCTCCGTAGTGTGTGCACCAGTTTGTTCAAATCAACTCATTTTTCAAAGACTGCTTCAGTTTCCACGTTGCCCAGGGGTTGAGCAGAATCATTTAAGGGCCTGCATGATTCTAGTTGATATCTATTGATGAACAGGCTCCAGACAGATGAAAGTAATACATTTCAACAGCTAAGTACAATACGGCCTGGAGTGGGAAATAAATGAACGGATGGACTGCAAGTAGAGAAAAACAAACACTCAACTGCTGTGTGCAGAGACAGGAAAAGTAATTCAATATTAACAATGTTTAAGAATCTAAAATAAAGTGGCAGCTGGATATCGAAGCATATACTGTACCTTTCACATTTTCTTAATCTTTCGGTTTGTGACTTTTGAGGGAAGTATATACTTCAGTGAAAGACAGCCTTCCAGCTATGGACAAGGTCCACTAAGTGCGCTGTTCCATCTTTCCCCCCAGCCCTGGTTTCCAGGAAAAGGCACAGATACTGGAAGATAATACAACAGTGAGACCCCCCTGATGTGAATGAAAGCAATGCGATTTCAATAGCACTGGCCTCCTTTAATCACATGAAGCATATTTTGTGCAATGAAAAGAGTAAATGTTACTCCAGAGTTTCAAACCAAAACCACCTATCAAAAAGATAAAATAATGGCTAAACCTTTTCATCTCTGGAGAAGTTAATGAAGGCGCACCCAAGTGTCTTGTTGTTGTGGTGGGCTCATCAAAAGGCTTAAATATCAATTATTAACATTTCACACTGACAATCAGGCCAAAAAATGTTTGGACCTGCAATTCCAGTATTAAAGACAGAAATTAACTCACCGATGACCTCTGGTGTTGTCTCCACTGAAGTTTTTATGGACAGTGGGAGTTTGCTTCATTTGAATGGTCCCTTGAAGGGGCAAAGTTTCGAAGGGTCATATGACCTGAATGGACAGTCGGGCTAGAGCGCGGCGATCCCGGGGGCTGAGGGCAGGCTTTCCCAGACAGAATTGATGCTGGAGCTATAGAAGTCGGTAGCACAGCCCAGCATATTGTGTACAGATATAGGGTGCAATCTTCCCAAAAAGGAACAAAGTACCCGAACAAAGTAAGCTTTTAGCCGCCTGTTTCCCGGCACTCACACGGACGCGCGGCTACCCATAACCCGTTTTTTACAACGGGGAGCTCTGCTCGCCGCAACTGCCCTTTGTAGTGAGTGATCAGGATGCCATTTTTAAATGGTGTCCCGATCTCCGAGGCCCACAAATAAAATTCCCGACCTTCAACAAGCCCGAACGCAACATGGGTGGGATTCTCCTCACAATGTCTCGCAAGTTTGTATTGAATCTCGCGAGGCATTGTGAGCTGGGTGGATCCTGGGAACGGGGTCTCCCGGCTTTCACCGGCCACGCTGCACCTCAGCGAGATGCTTTTCTGCGCAACGTGGCCGGAAGATCGCGCCCATAGTTAGTCTAATAAACAGTTCGTTGTTGTTCAAACCTAGTGATCGCCAATGAAGCTGGTATCACATTGATGACGAGGATCATCAGAAGTACCTTTGAATCACTGCACAAAAGAGGAAACAGACCTCCTGTTCAGATACTTCAGGTCAAGCCAGTCTACAACCAGTGAGTCACCAAAATGCCTCTTTATGGCAAATTTGAGCCATTTGATCCTAACTCTGAAGATTGTGTTCAATTTGTTGAATGTCTGCAGTACTTTTTCCAGGCAAACAAAATGGAGGGGACGGAGTAGAAGAGAAAAATCATCCTGTGGAGCCCAAGTTTTTAATTTAATCCTGAGTTTGACATCTCCAGACGCCCCGATACAAAGACTTTCACAGAGTTTGTCGATCTTGTGAAAGGGGATTACCATCCAAACTTTTGAGAATTATACAAATGCAGATATTCAATTCAACTACAGAGCCCCTGGAGAAGTGATCATAGTCTTTGTGGCCAGATTAAGGCAAATAGCAGAGCACTGCGAATATGGACCTGCCCTTAATGACATGTTTAAAGATCGTCTCGTGTGTGACGTGAATAACAGTGATATACAGAAATAACTGTTGGTAAAGTCCAACATAACCCTGAAGAAAGTGCTGGAGGTTGCTCTAGCTATGGAAAGCGCAGAAATAGGCGCTGTAGAGCTTCAAAGTGTGCAGGGCAACGAAGTCCACAGGGTCTGAAAAGCAGCTGCTAACGGCAGTGGTGCCAAAATTGAGGACGCTGGGTTTAATGAGAAGAGAAATTCAGAATGCGAGATGATGCAGAGATATAAAAGATTCAATCAGCAGCCCAGGAGTAGTGAAGGGTGCTGTAGATGATGGGGAATCACTCCCAGGAGAACTGCCGATTTAAAGAAGCTGTGTGTTTTGCCTGTGCCAGAAAAGGGACACATAAGGCGCAAGTTTTGGAATAAGTAAGGGAAAGCAGGACCAGCAACCCAGCTCCACTGCACGGGCAGGGAATGTAACTCAGAAAATGGACCAGACGTCTTTAGATTGATTAAAGTGGGCAGAGTAGTCCCAATTGCAATAATTTTAATGGTCAATGGTCATCCACTCAACATGCAGGTAGACACGGGAGCCTCCGCCACAGAAGTTGGAGAACAAATTTACAGATGCCTCCAGAGAAGGTTTCAACCCCTGAGATTAAACAACACTGCAGCCAGGCTGACCACATGTACGGGTGAGGCTATCAAGATCATGGGGACAACAATGACCCCTGGGAGATACAGACAGCAATCTGCCCAGCTACACTTAATTGTAATTAAAGGCCAGGGATCATGTTTGACGGGGTGTGATTGGCTCCAAGAGATCAAATTAAACTTTTACGATAGATGAAGGAAGCCCTCATGGAATGGGGTTAAAGAGAGAGAAGTGCACCTTTCAAGAGAATGAGGTGACTTATCTCGGGTAAAGAGTGGATGCACAAGGGTTAAATCCAATCCCAGGTTCGATTCCCGGCTTGGGTCACTGTCTGTGCGGAGTCTGCACGTTCTCCCCGTGTCTGCGTGGGTTTCCTCCTGGTGCTCCGGTTTCCTCCCACAGTCCAACGATGTGCAGGTTAGGTGGATTGGCCATTCTAAATTGCCCTTAGTGACCAAAAAGGTTAGGTTGGGTTACGGGGATAAAGGGGATAGGGTGGAGGTGAGGGGCTTAAGTAGGGTGCTCTTTCCAAGGGCCGGTGCAGACTCGATAGGCTGAATGGCCTTCTTCTGCACTGTAAATTCTATGATCTAAGATAACATATGGAGTTGGCACTGTTCTGTCACATACAATGAATGATGGGACAGAAAATCCCATTGGTTATGATTCAAGGACCATAACTGATGCAGCGAGGGGATATTCACAATTGAGAAGGAGGGCCCAACTGTCATCATTGGTATCAGAAAATGTCGCCAGTATGTTATGTTCTCCAGTACCCACCTTGCCCCACACACAGGAAGTCTGGTATAACCTATCTGTTGCAAAGGGGGGGGGAGATGTGAATAATATACCCTTCCCCCAAAACACAACACAAAATCTGCAGCACGCAAGCAGACCCATGTCTTACAGACCTGCTGTTATATAATAAAAACATTAAACTTTCAACCTTTAAGTAGATCAGATGATGATCATAGCCTGGACCAGGTGGAGCCTTTTACCCTTTTGGTTGGTTGGTACTCCTGGTACGATTAACCTTCTTCTCTATGTTTATCTTTTTTTTTAAATATATTTTATTGAAAATTTTTTCTAAACAACATTTTTCCCTCTTACAAAGCAAACAAAACAATAACAAAGCAGAAATTTTTAACAATACACAGGTAACAAGACCCCATTATCCATTGACCTAAACTAAACTAAACCCCCCTCCTCCCCCCTCCCCCCCTCTCCCCCCTCCCCCCCCCTTCCCCCCTGGGCTGCTGCTGCTGGTCATCTATCTCCCCTCTAACGTTCCCCTAGGTAGTCGAGAAATGGCTGCCACCGCCTGGTGAACCCTTGAGCCGATCCTCTCAGGGCAAACTTTATCTGCTCCAGTTTAATAAACCCCGCCATATCATTTACCCAGGCCTCCAGTCCGGGGGGTTTCGCCTCTTTCCACATGAGTAGGATCCTGCGCCGGGCTACTAGGGACGCAAAGGCCATGACATCGGCCTCTTTCGCCTCCTGCGCTCCCGGCTCTTCCGCAACTCCAAATAGAGCTAACCCCCAGCCTGGTTTGACCCGGGCCTTCACCACTTGCGAAATCACTCCCGTCACTCCCTTCCAATACCCTTCCAGTGCCGGGGAAGCCCAAAACATATGTGCGTGGTTTGCCGGGCTCCCGCCACACCTCCCGCATTTGTCCTCCACTCCAAAGAACCTGCTCAATCTTGCCCCCGTTATGTGTGCTCTATGTAGCACCTTAAATTGAATCAGGCTAAGCCTGGCGCATGAGGAAGAGGAATTTACCCTGCTTAGGGCATCCGCACACATACCCTCCTCTATCTCCTCCCCTAATTCTTCTTCCCACTTTCCCTTTAGTTCACCCACTGACTCCTCCCCCTCTTCCCTCATCTCTTTGTAAATCTCT
The DNA here is from genome assembly GCF_047496885.1 of Scyliorhinus torazame. Classification (NCBI taxonomy): domain Eukaryota; kingdom Metazoa; phylum Chordata; class Chondrichthyes; order Carcharhiniformes; family Scyliorhinidae; genus Scyliorhinus; species Scyliorhinus torazame. The sequence goes on along the minus strand of NC_092709.1, from coordinate 107,777,278 downwards.
GACACCTTGCCCTCTCCGACCCACACCCCTGAAAGCACCCTGTCCTGTATCCCCTGTGTCGGGAGCAACGGAAATTTCCTCACCTGTTGTCTAGTAAACGCCCTCACCTGCATATATCTCAAAATATTTCCCCGGGGCAACTTATACTTTTCCTCCAATGCACCCAAACTCGCAAAAGTCCCATCTATAAATAAATCTCCCACCTTCCTAATTCCCGACTGGTACCAGCTCCGAAATCCTCCATCCATTCTTCCTGGGGCGAACCTATGGTTGTTCCTGATAGGGGACCCCACCAGGGCTCCCCGCACCCCTCTCTGTCGCCTCCACTGTCCCCATATGTTCAGTGTTGCCGCCACCACCGGGTTCGTGGTATACTTTTTAGGTGAGAACGGTAGCGGCGCCGTCACCAGTGCCTCTAAACTCGTCCCTTTACAGGACTTTCTCTCCAGTCTTTTCCACGCCGCTCCCTCACCCTCCATCATCCATCTACGTATCATTGCCACATTGGCGGCCCAATAGTAATCACCCAAGTTCGGTAGTGCCAGTCCCCCTCTGTCCCTACTACGCTGAAGGAACCCCCTCCTTACTCTCGGAACTTTCCCTGCCCACACGAAGCTCGTGATGCTCCTATCTATTTTATTAAAAAAGGTCCTGGTGATTAATATAGGGAGACATTGAAATACAAATAAGAACCTCGGGAGGATCATCATCTTAATTGCCTGCACCCTGCCCGCCAGCGACAGAGGCTGCATGTCCCACCTCTTGAAGTCCTCCTCCATTTGTTCTACCAGCCGTGTCAGATTAAGTCTGTGCAAGGTTCCCCAGCTCCTAGCGATCTGAATCCCCAGGTATCGGAAGTTTCTTTCCACTTTCCTTAGCGGTAAGCCTTCTATCTCTCTACTCTGGTCCCCTGGATGTATCACAAATAATTCACTCTTCCCCATGTTTAGCCTATACCCCGTGAATTCCCCGAACCTCCTCAAAATTCTCATAACCTCAATCATCACCCCCCCTGGGTCCGACACGTATAACAATAGGTCATCTGCGTATAACAAGACTCGGTGTTCTTCTCCCCCTCTAATAACCCCTCTCCATTTCCTGGAGTCTCTCAACGCCATGGCCAGAGGTTCAATTGCCAACGCAAACAACAATGGAGACAGCGGGCATCCCTGCCTTGTTCTCCTATATAATCGGAAATACTCCGATCTATGTCGACCTGTAACTACGCTTGCCGTTGGTGCCCCATAAAGAAGTCTAACCCAGCTAATAAACCCGTTCCCAAACCCAAACCTCCTTAACACTTCCCATAAATACTCCCACTCCACCCTATCAAATGCCTTCTCTGCGTCCATTGCCGCCACTATCTCTGCCTCCCCCTCCACTGGGGGCATCATTATCACCCCTAATAGTCGTCGCACGTTAACATTCAGTTGTCTCCCTTTTACGAACCCTGTCTGGTCTTCGTGCACCACCCCCGGGACACAGTCCTCTATCCTCGATGCCAGTACCTTTGCCAGCAATTTGGCGTCCACGTTCAATAGTGAAATAGGTCTATAGGACCCGCACTGCAACGGATCTTTGTCCCTCTTCAAAATTAGCGATATCGTCGCCTCCGACATCGTCGGGGGTAGAGTCCTCCCTTCCCTGGTCTCATTGAACGTCCTCGTCAACAACGGGGCCAACAATTCCACATATTTTCTGTAATATTCCACCGGGAACCCGTCTGGCCCCGGGGCCTTCCCTGCTTGCATGCTTCCCAGTCCCTTAATAACCTCGTCCACCTCAATCGGTGCCCCCAGGCCTGCCACCTCCTGCTCCTCCACTTCCGGGAACCTCAATTGGTCCACGAACTGCCTCATCCCCTTCTCTCCCTCTGGGGGTTGAGACCTATACAGTTTCTCATAGAAGGTCTTGAACACCTCATTTATCTTTCATGCCCTTCGCACCGTGTCTCCCCTTTCGTCTCTAATTCCTCCTATCTCCCTCGCTGCTGCCCTCTTTCGCAATTGGTGCGCCAACAGGCGACTAGCCTTTTCCCCATATTCATACCTCCTCCCCTGTGCCTTCCTCCACAGTCCCTCCGCCTTTCTGGTGGTCAGAAGGTCAAACTCCGTCTGGAGTCGTCTCCTCTCCCTGTACAACTCCTCCTCCGGGGTCTCTGCAAATTCCCTGTCCAACCTTAAAATCTCCCCCAGTAATCTTTCCCTTTCCTTGACCTCTGTTTTCCTTTTGTGGGCCCCAATTGAGATCAGCTCTCCTCTGACCACCGCTGTTAATGCTTCCCAGGCCACTCCCACAGGGACCTCGCCGTCGTCATTGATCTCCAGGTATCTCTCAATACACCCCCGCACTCTTGCACACTCTCCCTCATCCGCCATCAGTCCCACATCTAATTGCCAGAGTGTTCTCTGTTCCCTGTCCTCACCTACTTCCAGGTCCACCCAATGTGGGGCATGATCCGAAACCGCTATGGCTGAGTACTCAGCTTCTTCCACCCTAGAGATCAGCGACCTTCCCAAAACAAAAAAATCTATCCGGGAGTACACTTTATGGACATGGGAGAAGAAGGAAAACTCCCTAGCCCTAGGTCTAAGAAATCGCCATGGATCCACTCTCCCCATTTGGTCCATAAACCCCTTAAGTACCTTGGCCGCTGCCGGCCTTCTTCCGGTCCTTGAGCTGGATCTATCTAGCCCCGGGTCCAGCACCGTATTAAAGTCCCCTCCTAAAATCAAGTTTCCTGCCTCCAGGTCCGGAATACATAGACATAGAACATAGAACAATACAGCGCAGTACAGGCCCTTCGGCCCACGATGTTGCACCGAAACAAAAGCCATCTAACCTACACTATGCCATTATCATCCATATGTTTATCCAATAAACTTTTAAATGCCCTCAATGTTGGCGAGTTCACTACTGTAGCAGGTAGGGCATTCCACGGCCTCACTACTCTTTGCGTAAAGAACCTACCTCTGACCTCTGTCCTATATCTATTACCCCTCAGTTTAAAGTTATGTCCCCTCGTGCCAGCCATATCCATCCGCGGGAGAAGGCTCTCACTGTCCACCCTATCCAACCCCCTGATCATTTTGTATGCCTCTATTAAGTCTCCTCTTAACCTTCTTCTCTCCAACGAAAACAACCTCAAGCCCGTCAGCCTTTCCTCATAAGATTTTCCCTCCATACCAGGCAACATCCTGGTAAATCTCCTCTGCACCCGCTCCAAAGCCTCCACGTCCTTCCTATAATGCGGTGACCAGAACTGTACGCAATACTCCAAATGCGGCCGTACCAGAGTTCTGTACAGCTGCAACATGACCTCCCGACTCCGGAACTCAATCCCTCTACCAATAAAGGCCAACACTCCATAGGCCTTCTTCATAACCCTATCAACCTGGGTGGCAACTTTCAGGGATCTATGTACATGGACACCTAGATCCCTCTGCTCATCCACACTTTCAAGAACTTTACCATTAGCCAAATATTCCGCATTCCTGTTATTCCTTCCAAAGTGAATCACCTCACACTTCTCTACATTAAACTCCATTTGCCACCTCTCAGCCCAGCTCTGCAGCTTATCTATATCCCTCTGTAACCTGCTACATCCTTCCACACTATCGACAACACCACCGACTTTAGTATCGTCTGCAAATTTACTCACCCACCCTTCTGCGCCTTCCTCTAGGTCATTGATAAAAATGACAAACAGCAACGGCCCCAGAACAGATCCTTGTGGTACTCCACTTGTGACTGTACTCCATTCTGAACATTTCCCATCAACCACCACCCTCTGTCTTCTTTCAGCTAGCCAATTTCTGATCCACATCTCTAAATCACCCTCAATCCCCAGCCTCCGTATTTTTTGCAATAGCCTACCGTGGGGAACCTTATCAAACGCTTTGCTGAAATCCATATACACCACATCAACTGCTCTACCCTCGTCTACCTGTTCAGTCACCTTCTCAAAGAACTCAATAAGGTTTGTGAGGCATGACCTACCCTTCACAAAGCCATGCTGACTATCCCTGATCATATTATTCCTATCTAGATGATTATAAATCTTGTCCCTTATAATCCCCTCCAAGACTTTACCCACTACAGACGTGAGGCTCACCGGTCTATAGTTGCCGGGGTTGTCACTGCTCCCCTTTTTGAACAAAGGGACCACATTTGCTGTCCTCCAGTCCTCTGGCACTATTCCTGTAGCCAATGATGACATAAAAATCAAAGCCAAAGGTCCAGCAATCTCTTCCCTGGCCTCCCATAGAATCCTAGGATAAATCCCATCAGGTCCCGGGGACTTATCTATTTTCAGCCTGTCCAGAATTGCCAACACCTCTTCCCTACGTACCTCAATGCCATCTATTCTATTAGCCTGGGGCTCAGCATTCTCCTCCACAACATTATCTTTTTCCTGAGTGAATACTGACGAAAAATATTCATTTAGTATCTCGCCTATCTCTTCAGACTCCACACACAATTTCCCATCCCTGTCCTTGACTGGTCCTACTCTTTCCCTAGTCATTCGCTTATTCCTGACATACCTATAGAAAGCTTTTGGGTTTTCCTTGATCCTTCCTGCCAAATACTTCTCATGTCCCCTCCTTGCTCGTCTTAGCTCTCTCTTTAGATCCTTCCTCGCTACCTTGTAACTATCCATCGCCCCAACCGAAACTTCACACTTCATCTTCACATAGGCCTTCTTCTTCCTCTTAACAAGAGATTCCACTTCCTTGGTAAACCACGGTTCCCTCGCTCGACGCCTTCCTCCCTGTCTGACCGGTACATACTTATCAAGAACACGCAGTAGCTGATCCTTGAACAAGCCCCACTTATCCAGTGTGCCCAACACTTGCAGCCTACTTCTCCACCTTATCCCCCCCAAGTCACGTCTAATGGCATCATAATTGCCCTTCCCCCAGCTATAACTCTTGCCCTGCGGTGTATACTTATCCCTTTCCATCATTAACGTAAACGTCACCGAATTGTGGTCACTGTCCCCAAAGTGCTCTCCTACCTCCAAATCCAACACCTGGCCTGGTTCATTACCCAAAACCAAATCCAACGTGGCCTCGCCTCTTGTTGGCCTGTCAACATATTGTTTCAGGAAACCCTCCTGCACACACTGTACAAAAAACGACCCATCTAATGTACTCAAACTATATATTTTCCAGTCAATATTTGGAAAGTTAAAGTCTCCCATAATAACTACCCTGTTACTTTCGCTCATATCCAGAATCATCTTCGCCATCCTTTCCTCTACATCCCTAGAACTATTAGGAGACCTATAAAAAACTCCCAACAGGGTGACCTCTCCTTTCCTGTTTCTAACTTCAGCCAATACTACCTCGGAAGAAGAGTCCCCATCTAGCATCCTCTCCGCCACCGTAATACTGCTCTTGACTAGCAGCGCCACACCTCCCCCTCTTTTGCCTCCTTCTCTGAGCTTACTAAAACACCTAAACCCCGGAACCTGCAACATCCATTCCTGTCCCTGCTCTATCCATGTCTCCGAAATGGCCACAACATCGAAGTCCCAGGTACCAACCCACGCTGCCAGTTCCCCTACCTTGTTTCGTATACTCCTGGCATTGAAGTAGACACACTTCAAACCACCTACCTGAACGCTGGCCCCCTCCTGCGACGTCAAATCTGTGCTCCTGACCTCTATACTCTCATTCTCCCTTACCCTAAAACTACAATCCAGGTTCCCATGCCCCTGCTGCATTAGTTTAAACCCCCCCAAAGAGCACTAACAAATCTCCCCCCCAGGATATTTGTGCCCCTCAGGTTCAGATGTAGACCATCCTGTCTGTAGAGGTCCCACCTTCCCCAGAAAGAGCCCCAGTTATCCAAAAATCTGAAACCCTCCCGCCTGCACCATCCCTGTAGCCACGTGTTTAAATGCTCTCTCTCCCTATTCCTCATCTCACTATCACGTGGCACGGGCAACAACCCAGAGATAACAACTCTGTTTGTTCTAGTTCTGAGCTTCCATCCTAGCTCCCTGAAAGCCTGCCTGACATCCTTGTCCCCTTTCCTACCTATGTCGTTGGTGCCAATGTGGACCACGACTTGGGGCTGCTCCCCCTCCCCCCTAAGGACCCGGAATAATAATCACTTATTCTCACAAGTAGGCTTCAATTAAGTTACTGTGAAAAGCCCCTAGTCGCCACATTCCGGCGCCTGTTCAGGGAGGCCGGTGCGGGAATTGAACCCGCGCTGCTGGCCTGGTTCTGTATTACAAGCCGCCTATTTAGCCCAATGTGCTAAACCAGCCCCGACTGATTTAGACTGAATACGCCCAGCATCCGTCTCATGAATCCCGAATCGTCCCAATTTGGGGCATACACATTAACCAACACGACCTCCATTCCCTCCAACCTACCACTCACCATTACATATCTACCTCCACTATCTGCTACGATGTTCTTTGCTTCAAATGCTACCCGTTTCCCCACCAAAATGGCCACCCCTCTGTTCTTTGCGTCCAGTCCTGAGTGGAACACCTGTCCCACCCATCCTTTCCTTAGCCTATCTTGGTCCGCCACCTTTAGGTGCGTTTCTTGGAGCATAGCCACGTCTGCCCTTAGTCCTTTCAAATGCCCGAGCGCTCGGGCCCTTTTTATCGGTCCGTTCAGGCCTCGCACGTTCCACGTGATCAGCCTCACTAGGGGGCTACCTGCCCCCCTCCCGTGTCGACTAGCCATTACCTTCTCTAGGCCAGTCCCCTATCCCGCCTCCACTCTCCCGCTCGCTCCTCCAGCGTCGCACACCATCCCCGGTCACCCACTCTTTAGCCATTTCCTTTTGGATTTCCGCAGCAGCAACCCACTTGTGTCCCCCCCCCCCCCCCCCCCCCCCCCCCCCCCCCCCGCTAGATCCCTATCTAGCTTGATTGCTCCCTCCATATCACTTCCGTAAGTCAGCTGACTTCAACTGACCCCGGCTACTCCTGCTCACTCCTCGACCCCCCCCCGTGTGGGGGAACTCCCATCCGCCTTGCGCCTGTCTTCACGCCTTATTCTTTCTGGCGCGGGAACATCCCTTTACCTGACCTGCCTCTTATGGCGCAGCTCCCTTTCCCCTCCCCCTCCCATTCCCCATTCTCCGACTATGTCCCGTCTTTCCCCCCTCACCGGCGCCCACATTTCCCCAATGTCTCCCCCCTTCCCTGTTTCAATTAACTTCCACCATAACATTAACAAAAACAATAACAATAACAATTCCCTGCAGCATCAGTCCCTCAGTTCCGGTCCAATTTCTCTTCTTTGATGAAGGACCATGCTTCCTCCGCCGTCTCGAAATAATAGTGTCTCTCCTGATGCGTGACCGATAGTCTTGCCGGCTGCAGCATCCCAAACTTCACCTTCCTTTTATGCAACACCTCTTTGGCTCGGTTGAAGCTCGCCCTCCTTCTCGCCACCTCCGCACTCCAATCCTGGTATATCCGTACCACAGCATTCTCCCATCTGCTACTCCGCACCTTTTTAGCCCATCTCAGGGCCTCTTCTCTGTCCTTAAGGCGGTAAAATCGCACGATTATCGCCCTCGGTGGTTCTCCCGCTTTTGGTCTTCTCGCCGGAATCCGATTTGCCCACTCCACCTCCATGGGGCCCGCAGGGGCCTCAGCACCCATCAGTGAGCTCAGCATCTTACTCGCGTACGCTCCACAGTCCACTCCTTCCACACCCTCAGTGAGACCTAGTATCCTAAGGTTCTTCCTTCGCGCTCCGTTTTCTAGGGCCTCGATCCTTTCCGCACACTTTTTATGAAGTGCCTCGTGCGTCTGAGTCTTAACCGCCAGGCCCAGGATCTCGTCCTCAACATCTGTCACCTTCTGCTCCACCACTCGGAGCTCAGTCTCCTGGGTCTTTAATGTCTCCTTGAGCCCCTCAATTGCCTGTAGCATCGGGGTCAGCACCTCCCTCTTCAGCAGCTCCACGCACCGTCTCACAATTTCGTCCTGCTCAGGCCCCCATGCCGCCTGCGCTTTCTCCGCCGCCATTTTGTTTTTCTCTCCCTCTGACCTTTTGGTCGATGATTCCTCCGGCTGCAGCCGCCGCCGCCGATTTTTCCTTCTTCGCTCGGGGGGGACTCCCTTCCCACACACCCCACACCGGGTCGCGTAGTCGAAAAATTCCCCGTTGGGGCTCTTTAAAGAGCCCGAAGGTCCGTCGGAGCTGGAGCCGCCGAAACGTGCGGCTAGCTCGGCATCACCGCAACCGGAAGTCCCTCTATGTTTATCTGGGGACCAAAAGAACTGGAACTCTCATGGTTGGGAGGCCTGGTTTGAATAGCCTTGTAGTGTGTGGAGGGAAGCTCCGTTCCTTTTATGGGAAGAGTGAGTCGCATGAACTGAGAGGGGGTGAGGGTAAGAGTGGCAAGAACAGATTGGAGTTGAGGGAGAGAGAAGATCTGTCTTGAATTTAGGTTGGGAAACAGAAAGGGAACTTAAACAATTGGATGAATATTCCAACACCTTGAACTGGATTGGAGGGAGCGCAAATGGCAGATTGAATTGAATGAGATTTCCAGGTTCAGTTTTAATTGCATAGGAAGGGTTGATGAGTGTTAGTCCGAGCTGGTAGAGCTGGCAAAGGAGAGTGTAGCAGTTGAATTGGGGATTGTGTCACTCAATATTTTGCCCAGAGAAGGTAGGCTGCCTGTATGAACTCAGGGTGGATGGGGCGGTGGATGGAATTGGATGTCAGAGCTGTAGGGTGGGATTCTCCGCTCCCGGGACTAAGTGCCCGCTCCGTCGTGAACGTTGTCGCGTTTCACGACGGCGCGAGCAGGGCCCGGGCACGCCGCTCCAGCCTCCTTACGTGGCGCCAAATGGGCGCCGCGCCAACCCATGCATGCGCAGTTGGGGCAGCTCATTCCTGCGCATGCGCCATCCTGCGCAGGTGTGGGGAACTTCTTACGCACGCCGGCCCCTCACCAACATGGCGCCGGGGTTCTGGGGCTGGCCGCGGAAGGAGGGAGAGGCCGGCCCGCCGATCGGTGGGCCCGAATCGAGGGCCAGGCCCCATCGGAGCCCCCCCCCCACTCCGGTGAAGGAGCCCCCCTCTCCCCCCCCCCCCCCACAGCCCCCCCCCCCCCCCCCAGCGTTCCCGAACAGTTCCCGCCAGCAGCGACCAGGGGTGAACGGCACCAGCAGGACTGTCATTTTTCTCGCCATCTGGGCCGGAGAATCACCGCTTGCCATTTGCGGCGATTCTCCGAGCGACCCGGCACCATTCTCGTGGCGCTGGTTTCGGGGGGGGGAGTGGGAGAATCGCGTGCGGGTGTCGGGGCGGCGTGGCGTGACTCACCCGGTGTGAGGGGGAGAATACCGCCTTGTTGGGGAAGTGATTGTTTGACTGGTCTTTTGAAAATTATTAGTTTTATCAGTTTTGTGATGTGGAAAAAAAAAATAACAGTTTTGAAGTCTAAAGTGCTTTGAATTAACTAAAATGGAGGCATCCTCAGATGCTACTGACAATACAATTCTAATTTCACATCTACAATGCTTCTAAGAAGCATACAGTGAATAATCAGGGCTGTTCCTGTGTTGTCAGATTTCTGAAGCTGTTGTCAACTTTTGTTAGTTTCCTCAGTTGAGATGTGTGTCGGTGCAAGTCACAGAGACTTTCATTCCACACAGAAAGTTTAATCAATGTTCCTATTTATATCTGAGGATGGTGATACTAACAGAACCTGATGCTTTGATTAAAAATTCATCCACCACTGAGACAACAGGGGCGACATTCTCCGACCCCCCCGCCGGGTCGGAGAATCGCCGGGGGCTGGCGTGAATCCCGTCCCCGCCGGTTGCCGAAGTCTCCGGCACCGGATATTCGGCGGGGGCGGGAATCGCGCCGCGCCGGTTGGCGGGCCCACCCCGCTCGATTCTCCGGCCCGGATGGGCCGAAGTCCCGCCGATAAATTGCCTGCCCCGCCGGCGTAAATTAAATCACCTACCTTACCGGCCGGACAAGGCGGTGTGGGCGGGCTCCGGGGTCCTGGGGGGGTGCGCGGGGCGATCTGACCCCGGGGGGTGCCCCCACGGTGGCCTGGCCCGCGATCGGGGCCCACCGATCCGCGGGCGGGCCTGTGCCGTGGGGGCACTCTTTCCCTTCCGCCTCCGCCACGGTCTCCACCATGGCGGAGGCAGAAGAGACTCCCTCCACTGCGCATGCGCGGGAATGCCGTCAGCAGCCGCTGACGCTCCCGCGCATGCGCCCCCCCCGGAGATGTCATTTCCGCGCCAGCTGGCGGGGCAACAAAGGCCGTTTCTGCCAGCTGGCAGGGTGGAAATTCCTCCGGCGTCGGCCTAGCCCCTCAAGGTTGGGGCTCGGCCCCCAAAGATGCGGAGCATTCCGCACCCTTGGGGCGGCGCGCTGCCCGTCTGATTGGCAACATTTTGGGCGCCAGTCGGCGGACATCGCGCCGTTTCCAGAGAATTTCGCCCCAGGGGCGGGATTCTCTGACCCCCCGCCGGATCGGAGAATCGCCGGGAGCTGGCGTGAATCCCGCCCCTGCCGGTTGCCGAATTCTCCAGCACCGGATATTCGGCGGGGGTGGGAATCGCGCCGCGCCGGTTGGCGGGCCCCCCCCCCCGGCAATTCTCCGTCCCGCGATGGGCCGAAGTCCCGCTGCTGGAATGCCCGTCCCGCAAGCGAGAATCAAACCACCTCTCTTCCCGGCGGGACAAGGCGGCGCAGGCGGGCTCCAGGGTCCTGGTGGGGGGCGCGGGGCGATCTGGCCCGGGGGTGCCCCCACGGTGGCCTGGCCCGCGATCGGGGCCCACTGATCCGCGGGCGGGCCTTGTGCCGTGGGGGCACTCTTTTTCTTCCGCCTTCGCCATGGTCTCCACTATGGCGGAGGCAGAAGAGACCCCCTCCACTGCGCATGCGCGGGGATGCCATGAGCGGCTGCTGACGCTCCCGCGCATGTGCCACACGGCAAAGTCATTTCCGCGCCAGCTGGCGGGGCACCAAAGGCCTTTCCCGCCAGCTGGCAGGGTGGAAATCAGTCCGGCGCAGGCCTAGCCCCTCAAGGTGAGGGCTCGGCCCCTCAAGATGCGGAGAATTCCGCACCTTTGGGCGGCACGATGCTGGACTGATTCGCTCCATATTTGGCGCTAGTCGGCGGACATCGCGCCGATTGCGGAGAATCCCGCCCCAGGTGCAGGATAAGACATTTCAAAACTTTCACCAAGTTCCAAATAAGACCAACCAATGAACAAGCAATATAAATACATCACGTTTTATGGGGGGGGGGGGGGGGGGGGGGGGGTGGCAGCAAGATGGCACAGTGGTTAGCACTGCTGCCTCACAACGCCAGAGACCCGGGTTCAATTCTGTCCTTGCCTGTGTGGAGTTTGCACTTTCTCCCTATGTTTGTGTGGGTTTTCTCCGGGTGCACCGCGGTGCTCTCTCCCATAATCCAAAAATGTGGGGTTTGGTGGATTGGCCGTGCTAAATTGCCCCTTAGTGTCCAGAGATGTACAGGTTAGATGGATTGGCCACATCTGGTTTAGCACAGTGGGCGAAACAGCTAGCTTGTAATGCAGACCAATCCCAGCAGCTCAGGTTCAATTCCCGTACCGGCCTCCCCAAACACCGGCGCCGGAATGTGGCGACTCGGGGTTTTTCATAGTAACTTCATTGAAGCCTACTTGTGACAATAAGCGATTATTATTATTATTACTAAATTGCCCCTTAGTGCCCACGGATGTGAAGGTTATGTTACGGGGTTAGGGCAGAGTGGACGGGGGAGTGGTCCTAGGTAACCCAAGGATGCACTGAGGAACCCTCTCCAGAAGCCCCTAGGTAAGGCCCACCCAGCAATTGCTCAGGATGTTCAACTTCTGTTGGGCAATTGCCCTGCAATTGGAACCATCTGCAGGTAAGATTTGAATGACAATTTCCAGATGGTTCTGACTGTCTTGTAGTAATAATTACCCAGGAACAATTAGAGGAATTAAAATAACATACATTTTTGGATAACTATACCACTGATCCCCAATGGGAGACCCTCCACCATCCCCTAGACCCCGCTCCACAGGACCACACCCACCCCAAACACCTGAATCCTCCCAACTGACTACTCCCCCACTGACCAGGCCTTAACCACCCAGCCTCCACCCACTTATTGACCACACAATCCCTCCTATTCGCCACCGAAACCCCCCCCAATTACCCTCAATGACCATCGAACCCTATGCTCCACTGACCACCCCTACTGACTGATGCGTTCGGCAGGTAGGTTCGATGTGGACTGCACCCGTGCAGGGAAGCTAGAAACAGACGTCTAACACTGGAGAAGATCCAACACTGTTTTATTCAACGATAGAACTGATAGACATATTCAGCTGTGGGTCGACACTATACTGAACTGACTGGAGACCTTTTACTAGCCTGACCAGACTTACTAGCTACTGCATGGTGTTTGCACTTGCTAGCTTGTGGACTCTGGCTGTCTCTGTGGCTGGGTCCCGAGAGAGAGGTAAACCTAGTGCTCTCTGGCTTTATAGTGGTAGTGTCCTGTCTGGTGATTGGCTGCACTGTGTTGTGTGCTTACTGGTCATCCTGGTGTGTCAATCACTGCCTGTTTGCATCTCATTATATACATGAGTGGATATTATGACATCTCCCCCTATTTTTTTCAGATAAATAAATATTTAGGTATGTGTGCGTATATATATAAATATGCCTGACTATATACAAAAGGTGTCTAAATGAATGTATATACATAGGAAGGTGTCGATAGTGCAGATACATGGCAAACGAAACAATATTTACAGAGGTTAAATTAATGAAGTCACAAAATGTACAAAAGTTCAGTCTACAGATTCAGTCTTTGTGGTGGGCGACGAATTCTTGTCTATCGCCGCAGAGGTGGACCAGAAGCCGCCTGCACGTGGATAGGCGGGATTGCTGCCATCGTGGTGGTCGCATGGGCCGACAGGATTGCTGGTAGATCGGTGGCCTCGTGGCAGGGTACATCCGGAGGAAGCATCGTAGGCAGCGGGGCACGCCGGTCAGGTAGCGGGCGTGGAACTCTTTGCAGTGCCCGTCTGTTGCACCGTAACAGGGAGCCATCAGCCATGTGGACAAGGAACGATCTTGGGGCCACTTGTTTGATCACAACAGCTGTGACTGACCAGCCACCCTCAGGCAACTGGACATGAACATGATCAGTTGGGCCAGCTCGGGCATGAGCATCGTATGTGGCCTTCTGTTGGGCCTGTGACTGCTGCATTTTCTGTAAGACCGTGAGGGGTCAAGGTCTGGAACATGGATGGCTGGAACTGTGGTCCTCAGAGTGCGATTCATGAGTATCTGCGCTGGAGACAATACAGTGGACAGTGGGGTTGCCCTGTATGCCAGAATTGCCAGGTTGAAGTCGGAGCCTGAGTCTGCAGCTTTGCACAGCAACCACTTTACAATATGGGCCCCTTTCTTGGCCTTCCCGTTTGACTGCAGGTAGTGGGGACTGGAGGTTACGTGAGGGAAGTTGTAGGACTGTGCAAAATCAGACCATTCCTGCCTGTAAAAGCAAAGACCGTTGTCGCTCATTACCGTGAGCGGAATCCCATGCCTGGCGAATGTTTCTTTGCAGACTTTGATTACCGCCTTCGACGTGAGGTCGACCAGGAGTACGTAGTCACGCCCCTTGGAGTGGAAAAGGTCTACACCGACTTTGGACCACGGAGAGGTCACGATCTCGTGCTGTTGCAGCGTTTCCTTGGGTTGAGCTGGTTGAAACTTCTGACAGGTAGGGCAGTTGAGGACTGTGTCGGCAATGTCCTGGCTGATAGACCGCCTCCCGAGCTCTGCGTCGGCATTTCTCGACTCTAAGGTGACCCTCATGGTGTTGGCCCAGCACCATAGCCTGCATGCTCTGAGGAATTACGATCCTGTCGAGTTTCAAAAGGATTCCCTCCACCACCGTCAGGTCGTCTTTTACATTATAGAACTGGGGACATTGTCCCTTCTGCCAGCCATTGCTGAGGTGCTGCATCACACGCTGCAGCAGAGGATCCTTGGCTGTCTCCTCACGAATTTGGACCACCCGTTCGTCAGAGGCCGGAAGGTTGGTGGCACACAACTGCACTTGCACTTCTATGTGGCAGATGAAGTCACTTTGTTCACACGGTGTGCATCTGCAACGATCAGCTCTTTGCCTGGCATGTAGACAAGTTCGAAGTTGTAGCGGCGTAGCTTAAGAAGAATTCGCTGTAACCGAGGTGTCATGTCATTTAAATCCTTCTGGATTATATGGACTAGAGGCCTGTGGTCCATTTCGACCGTGAATTTTGGCAGGCCGTAAACGTAGTCGTGAAACTTCGTGACCTTCGATATGATGCCCTGTTCTTGGAGGTCCTGTAATTGCTTCTTCAGACGATCCTTGAGGGGTGCCGGCACCTGGCGTGGTGCATGAATTACAGGGGTGCCGTTCGGACTGAGCAGGATTTTATATCGGTACGGGAGCGTGGCCATTCCATTGAATACACTGTGGTACTGCGTGATAATGTCGTCTATGTCGGCTTGCAAGTTTCCATCATGCGAGGCCGTCGCCGGTGATGATGACATGGTGTGGACTCGCTGAACCAGGTTCAGGAGCTTGCAGGCTCGAGCACCGAGCAGGGACGCTCTGTCAGGCCCAACGATTTCAAACTGCAGTGTTGCCTTGATCGGCTTGTTGGATACACCTAGTTGACAGGAGCCACTGGCAGCTATGGCATTGCCATTGTAGTCAAGGAGCTGGCAGGCCGGTGGAAGAATGCTTGGTCTGGCGCGGATGGTGTCGTGGTCGGATTTTGAGATGAGGTTCGCTGATGAGCGGTGTCCAGTTTAAATCGGATGCGAGCCTTGTTAATTGTGAGGACAGCACACCACTCGTCATCGGGATCCACACTTTGTGGTGGAAGGCAGCGCATGTGTAGTTATGATGCCCACCCGGTATGGGGTCTTGAGGCACTCAGCATCAGGGTCTGTTGGGCTGTCGGGATCGGAATCCGGCATGCCTTGTTGTATTGAGCGGACACTTCTGCGCCGCAGCTGGGATCGCTGGCTGTTGAGCGGTGGAGCAGATCTGCAAAGGGCTGCGTAGTGGCCAAGCTTGCCACACTGTAGACACCAGCGTCCTTTTGCAGGGCATTGCCGCTTTAAATGGGCGGAGCCACAATTCGGACACATCATAACGCAGACATCAGCGCGTTCCGTGCGCCATCGCGCATGCGCAGTGCGGGTCGGTCGAAGTAAGCACCTGCGCAGCCGGGTTGTCAGGCTCGTCGTCCACTCGGTCGTGGCGCGCATGCGCAGGGACCCGGGAAAAGCGCGCGAAACGGCCACTCTCCTCAATGCTCAGGCCCTGCATATATGCAATGGCCTGCACCCGTTCCGCCTCGTGGGAGGCCAGCTTCGCAGTTTCTGCCGCCCTGATGTGGGAGTAACGATCCTTAGCATGCTCATGGACAATGCACATCTCGATAGCGACAGAGAGGGTCAACTGTTTGATTTTAAGGAGCTGCTGCCGAAGGGAGTCGGAGTGGACCCCGAAAACGATCTGATCCCGGATCATGGAATCAGCCGTCGAGTCACAGTTACATGACTGCACTAGGATGCGGAGATGGGTCACGAAGGACTGAAAAGGTTTATCGTTACCCTGAAGCCTCTGCTGGAAGATGTACCGATCAAAGCTCTCATTCACCTCAATGTTGCAGTGGCTGTCGAACTTCAGCAGGACTATTTTGAATTTTGTTTTGTCTTCGCCATCGGCGAATGTAAGCGAATTGTAGATATGGATGGCGTGGTCCCCCGCAGTGGAGAGAAATAGCGCGATCTTCCTGGCATCCGATGCTGCCTCGGGGTCGGAGGCCTCGATGTACAAGAGGAACTTTTGCTTGAAGATTTTCCAGTTGCCGCCGAGGTTGCCGGAGATGCGGAGTTGCGGAGGAGGCTGGATGTTTTCCATTTCGCTGGATGGCTGCTTGCTGGTCGATGCTGATTCACTCGAGGTAGGTCCATCAAGATCAGTATCACTCTGGTACCATGATGTGTTAGGCAGGTAGGTTCGAGTGGACTGCACTCAATGCAGGGAAAGCTAGAAACAGACGTCTAACACAGGAGAAGATCCAACACTGTTTTATTCAATGATAGAACTGATATACATATTCAGCTGTGGGTCAACACTATACTGAACTGACTGGAGACCTTGTACTAGCCGGACCAGACTTACTAGCTACCGCATGGTGTTTGCACTGTGCTAGCTCGTGGACTCTGACTGTCTCAGTAGCTGGGTCCAGAGAGAACGGGAAACCTAGTGCCCTCTGGCTTTAAAGTGGTAGTGTCCTGTCTGGTGATTGGCTGTGCTGTGTTGTTCTGCTTACTGGTCATCCTGTGTGTCAATCACTGCCTGTCTGCATCTCATTATATACATGAGTGGATATTATGACACTGACAACCCGAACACTCCAGAACACCCGACCGACACCCCTCCCATACTGGCCACCCAGTCCCACCTCCCTGATCAATCAACCCTTCCGACCACCCGACCCCCACCTCCCACCCCCACCCCTGACTGACCGGCACCCCAATGACACTCCACTGACCATCCAACCAACCATGAAAAATACAACGTTTTAGTGATTCCTGAACCCATTCCCAATTTCAGGAGGACAAGAACATCCGGTCTCTGTAGCCAAGTCAAGGATTATGTTATTTAGGAACAGTGGTTACCCCAAAACCATGCATTAGGATATTGAACTCGGTACTTTTCCACACAGACATAACTCTCCTTAGTACCTCGTTAACAACTCCTCCTGTTTAATACCCATCAGTCAGTTTCTTACCTATTCAGGAGGTCATACCTGTCAAATCTGTTAGCATTCTTTGAGGAGGTATTGAGGAAGTTAGACAAAGGAGAGCCAGTGCACGTGATCTATTTGGATTACCAGAAGGCCTTTGACAAGCTGCGACACAGGAATCTGCTGAATAAGATAAGAGACTATGGTGTTAGAGGCAAGGTACTGGCATGGACAGAGGATTGGCTGACTGGCAGAAGGCAGAGAGTGGCGATAAAGGGGTCTTTTTCAGGATGGCAGCCGGTGACTAGTGGTGTTCCGCAGGGGTCATTGTTGGGACCACTACTATTCACGATATACATTAACAATCTGGAAGAAGGAACTGAGGGCATTGTTGCTCAGTTGGTAGATGATACAAATATATGTAGAGGACCAGGTTGTGTTGAGGAAACGGGAAGGCTGCAGAAGGACTTGGACAGGCTAAAAGAGTGGGCAAAGAAGTGCCTGATGGAGTACAATGTGGAAATGTCTGAGGTTATGCACTTTGGTAGGAAGAATAGAGGCATTAGGAAAGCCTTTGGAAATCTGAAGCACAAAGGGACTTAGGTTTCCTAGATCAGGATTCTATTAAGATTAACATGCAGGTTCAGTAGGCAGATAGGAAGGAAAATGCAATGTTAGCATTCATTTTGAGAGGGCTAGGATACAAGAACAGGGATGTACTGCTGAAGGTATATAAGACTCTGGTCAGACCCCATTTGAAATATTGTGAGCAGTTGGGCCCCGTATCTAAGGAATGATATGCTGGCCTTGGATGGGGGTCCGGAGGAGGTTCACAAGAATTATCCTGGGAATGAAGGGCTTGTCATATACGGAGCGGTTGAGGATTCCGTCTATACTCGATGGAGGTTAGAAGGATGAGGGGGAATCTGATTGAAACTTTCAGAGTACTGAGAGGCCTAGATAGAGCAGATGTGGAGATGTTTCCACTAGTATGAACCCCAGGGCACAGCCTCAGACTGACAGGACGATCCTTTAAAACTGAGATGAGGAAGACTTTCTTCAGCTGGAGGGTGGTGAATATCTGGAACTCTTTGCTGCAGAAGGCGGTGGAGGCCAAGTCACTGGGTGTCTTTAAGACAGAGATAGATCGGTTCTTGATGAATAAGGTGATCACGGGTTACGGGGAGAAGGCAGGAGAATGGGGATGAGAAACATATTAGCCATGATCGAATGGTAGAGCAGACTCGAATGGCCTAATTCTGCTCCTACATCTTATAGTCTTATGGTCTTATTCCGATAATTTACCTCATACCCCACAGCTCGAGCTGGACTTATACCCCTCTGTGTAGAACTCTGCAAAATTCTTTTTTTTAATGCATATAACACATCTTAGAGCTTTCTACAGTTTCTACAGATTGCCATTTCCTCAAAAATATCAAAGGTGGTTCTGGCTGAATACATCCTTTCAGAACCCATGCTGACTGCTCTTCTAATTAATTGTTTACACAGGTGATCCCTAATTTCAAAGTTTGCAGATGTATGAAACTTGTAAGCATTGTGAACCGTGAGGAGGATAGTGTCAAACTTCAAAAGGACATGGACGAGAATGGGCGGACAGGTGACAGATGAAATTCGATGCAGAGAAATTTGAAGAGATTCATTTTGGTTGGAAGAGCACGGAGAGAGAATATAAAATAAAAAGGCTCAATTCTAAATGGGGTGCAGGAGCAGAGAGACCTGGTTGTACATGTGCATTAGTCATTGAAAGTGGTGGGACAGGTTGAGAGTACAGTTAAGAAAACATACTGTACCATAGACTTTATTAATAGGGACATCGAATGCAAGAGTAAGGAGGTTATGCTGAAATTGTGTAAGACTCTAGTTTGGCCTCAGCTTGAGTATTGTGTCCAGTTCTGGGTGCCACACTTTAGGAAGAATGTGAGGCTTTATAGAGAGGGCAGAATAGATTCATGAGAATGGGTCCAGGGATGAAGAACTTCAGTTATGAAAATAGATTGGAGAAGAAATGAGGACTGTTTTGAGATGAGAAAAGAAGGCTGAGTCAAGATTTGATACAAGTATTCAAAGCCATGAGGATTCTGGACAGCCTAGATAAGGAGAAATTATTCCCACTCGTGACTGAGAGGGCACAGATTTAAAAGTAATTGTCAAAAGAAGCAAAAGCGTTATGAAAATGATTTTTTTTCATGAAGAATGTGGTGAAGGCCTGGAGTGCGCTGCCTGAAAGTGATGGAGACAGAGTCAATCCAAGACATTCAAAAAGGAATTAGAATGTTGTCTGAAAAGGAAGAATGTGCTGGGTTACAGGCAGAAGGCTGGGGAGAATCAGTGCAGATGAGATGGGCCGAGTGGCCTCCTTTTTACTGTATAATTCTGTGATTCCATTAAATTTATTCCTGATAGCCCCATTCCTCAGTATGGCACTGAGGTTATAATAATGGATTGGTAGCTATCTGTGTCTGTTTTGTCTCTCCCTTTTTATTAGGCACCAAATTAATCTATTTCCAATGTTACTGTGGAGGTCAGGTCACTGGGTGTCTTTAAGACAGAGATAGATCGGTTCTTGATGAATAAGGTGATCACGGGTTACGGGGAGAAGGCAGGAGAATGGGGATGAGAAACATATCAGCCATGATTGAATGGTAGCGCAGACTCGAATGGCCTAATGTCCAGTAACTCTCTCATAATGATTGACAACATCTTACAAATCTTCTACCTCGTCACCTTCACAATCTAGGAAAAACATCGCAATCCCTCCAGATTTATTTATTTTGGGTCCTTTTAACATGTCGAGGGTTTCCACCTCTTTTATTCATTCATTCGGGGAGACTGAAACAGTATAGGCACGTGCTGCACACAGATAATTCACCAAAACAACAATATGGTGATTGACCAGTGATCGTGTTGGTTGAGGGAAGAATACTCACCAGGAGAACTTTCTGCCCTGCTTCAAATTGTGGCAATGAATCTTTTCCACTTAAATAGTCAAATGGCCTCAGTTCCACACCTTACTTTACATATTGCATCCCAACATTGCGACTGCAATTTATTGGCAACCAAGATGGTTTGCTTGAGTAGGGATTGTACTGATTCAAATGTAACAGTGATACCAACAAAGTTGGGACAACATTCTAAGCACTTGATGCTCCCACCAGAGGAGTTTGTTCTAAATCCCTCACTGCACATGACTTCCCACTTGTTATTGTGTAATAGCTTGATCTACCAGACTAATGATGTGATTTTAAACATGTCACAGCCTTGCTGTGTATCTTTCTTTTACAGAGAAATTTCAGTTGTACATATTACACTTAAATTAAATATTAAAATATGAATCTACAACAAGCCCTGCTTTAACATACCATCACATCTAATATTCAAGCCTGTGGCATATGGAGATATGCTTCCTGTTAATCACTTCTTTAATCTAACTGTTGCAGCCTTTGTCTAGAACTGAAACAGTAAATCAAACTGATTTCCAGCTGAGAAAACATTTTTGAGCTAGACGTCTGCAGATAAAAGCTGAATATTCTCTGATCTGGAGGAAGAACTTTCTTCCTGTTCGAACAATTCTCTCTATCCAACACATGAGCACGATATCATCTCTGTCTTAAAAGGAAACTATTGGAATTATCTATATATCAATTGGAGGGGAAATAGCCAGATGCAGAGAGCTCTTGCTGTCAGATGAATATTGATGCTTCTCTCTTGCAAGCTTATTGATTAGCTCCATTACTTTCATTTATTATCTTTCCATTGATAGCCAGAGTAAGGAAACTACAAATATTGCAAATCTGAAAAATGACAGAAAGCACCGACGATCCAATAGATTCACATTCTGTCTGGAGGCATCATTTACTTCCTGTGTATTCTGAGAATTTCTTGTTTCCCTATTTTAATGCTTTAATGCTTAAATTATTGACTACATTGTGCTTTTCAAAAACACTTCTTCCGTTTACTCTGCCCCTATCTCAGCTTTGGAATCTCTGCTTGCCTTCTTTCCTCACTCACGTCTCCAAAATTCCCAATTGGGATCTATTAGTTGTCTCCTGCCCCTCAGCTCCATTTTTGAAACCAAAGCTTAAACCATGACTTTCCATGCTTTTCTCAAAGTCCTCTGCTTTACTACATCCTGCACAATTTACAAAAACCTATTTAATAACAACATTTTTGACCTTGCACATTCTTCCCTCTTGAAACTGAAAGTAAGCTTTTCAGAGAGGCGGCACGGTGGCACAGTGGTTAGCCCTGCTGCCTCACCGCGCCAGGGACCCAGGTTCAATGCCGCCTCAGGTAACTGTCCGTGTGGAGTTTGCACGTTCTCCCCGTATCTGCGTGGGTTTCCTCTGGCTGCTCCGGTTTCATCCCACAGTCCAAAGATGTGCAGGTTAAGTGGATTGGCCATGCTAAATTGCCATGCTTAGTAGCCAACGGTTAGATTGGGTTATGGGTTTACGGGCGAGTTGAACTATTGAAGTTTACAGCACAGAAAGAGGCCAATCAGTCCATTGTGTTTATGTTAGTAACAAGCGCCAATTAGGTTAGTCGAAACCAATCAGATTAGTTGGAAAGTGAGCTAAAAGCTGACAAAACCGGGCGCGGGATTCTCCGTTTCTGACGCCAACGCAGAACTCGTAGATTTTCACGACAGAAAAACTGACGCCTCACCTGGACCGATTCCACTACTGTTAAGGAGCTAGCACCAGCGTCACGTGGGACACAGTCGATTCTCATGAGAAACGGTGGCGGATTCGCCGGTATCACGATCGACACTTAGGAGGCTGACAAGCTTCAGCCGCGTATATACACTTCAGTCCCACACACACCATCCCAGCCAACAAGGAGAGCAGCACCACGTTTCACCGACGCCAAGCTGGAGGCCCTCATGGACGCTAGGGAGGAGAAGAGGGTGACCCTGTACCCCGGTCCAGGAAGGAGGCTGCCACTGCTGACTGGGCACAGTGGCGGAGGCGGTCAGCAACATTGTTCGGACCGGCCAGCAATGCTGAACAAAACTGCCCAATCTCCTCAGGCTCGCCAGGGTGAGTAGGCAGCACTGTGCCCCTGGCACTAACCCCCGTCCCACGCACCCGTAACCCGACATCCCCTGCCAACCGGGAGGGCGGCCGAACCCCCAACCTGCCCTACATGCCGGCACCCATACTGGCCACCATAGCCAAGTGCCCTGGCCACTGAGGCCACCAGCTGCCCACCCCCTGGGCTGCATGCGTTTGACTGTCTAACAATGTTATTTTCTGTTTCCCCCACATCGGGAGAAGGGAACGCCGGGAGCGGGAAAAGACAGGAGGGGGATCGCCAGACCCGTGGCCCCTCACTGGGCTGAGCAGAGGGCTCTGGACGTGGTCGGCAGCCCAGTGGAAAAGGAGGTCGCCGAGGCGGAGATCGGCCGAGGGCGAGGAAGTGAGACCCCGCTTAGTTGTGGTTCCCATGACACGTGTGCCAACCTCACCCCACACCACCCTCACCCCCACACCACCCTCACCCGACACCACCTGCATCTCTACCCTTCACCACCACACCACCCTCACCCTACACGGGTGGGGCGGCACGTTAGCACAGTGGTTAGCACAGTTGCTTCACAGCTCCAGACTCCCAGGTTTGATTCCCCGCTGGGTCACTGTCTGTGCAGAGACTGCACGTTTTCCCTGTGGCTGTGTGGGTTTCCTCCGGGTGCTCCGGTTACCTCCTGGCTTAGGTGGATTGGCCATGCTAAATTGCCCTTAGTGTCCAAAAGGGTTGGGTGGGGTTATGGGGATAGGGTGGAGGTGTGGGCTCAGGTAGGTTGCTCTTTCCAACGGCCGGTGCAGACTCAATGGGTCGATTATCATAGAATTTATCATAGATTATCATAGAATTTGCAGTGCAGAAGGAGGCCATTCGGCCCATCAAATCTGCACCGGCTCTTGGAAAGAGCACCCTACCCAAGGTCAACACCTCCACCCTATCCCCATAACCCAGTAACCCCACCCGACGCTAAGGACAATTTTAGACACTAAGGGCAATTTATCATGGCCAATCCACCTAACCTGCACATCTTTGGACTGTGGGAGGAAACCGGAGCACCCGGAGGAAACCCACGCACACACGGGGAGGAGGTGCAGACTCCGCACAGACAGTGACCCAAGCCGGGAATCGAACCTGGGCCCCTGGAGCTGTGAAGCAACTGTGCAACCCATTGTGCTACCGTTTTGCACTGTAAATTCTATGATTCTAAGATTCTACACCACCCATCCTCCACCTTACACCACCCTCATCCCATCACCACCCTTACCCTACACCACCCTCGCCCATACTTTCACCCCCATACCACCCTCACACTCCACCACCCACATCCCTACCTTCACTCCCGCACCACCCTTACCCTACACCACCCTCACCCCAACACCACGCCCACACCACCACCTCCCACCCTCATCCCCACCACCCGCCGGCCCGCAGTCTAATCATGCGTCTCGTCCTGTCTCTTGCAGGACCTGCTGGGGATGGGGTGGATCTATCAGGTATCCCCCGCCCCCAGCCAGTATCTCAGCTGGAACCCCCCCCGTGAGAGGAGCAGTGACACTGAGAGCAGCTCGGACACCAGCCCTCCGCCCGAGACTCAGGAGACCCCAGAGCTTGGGTCGGGGGGATGTCAGTGATTTTCCGTCACAGCTGACTCCAACACCCTACACAATCCCAGAGACACTCAACTTGGTTGGGCAAGTTAGTGAAGAGGCTGCTGGGACACTCTCTGGTGCTCACCGCACAGTTGACTCGGTACAGTAGGTGGAGGTAGGAAAACTCGAGGAAGCAGACGATCGGAGGTCAGGTCAACCCCAGGAACTAGCTGCCGTCCAGATGGGTTTCAAGCTTCTGGAACAGATAGTCCCATCCAAAAGGAGATGCAGTTGCAGAGCCAGGGTCTGCCTGAGGGGTTGTCGGCAAGCATCCAGCACTGGCAGATGCAGTTGGAGGAGTCGAATCACGTGCAGCAGCAGGAGAATGTGCCGAAAATGCGTGCCACCCAGGCCAACACTGCACCGGCGGCGTCCACAGTGGAGGCATGGGTTCTACATCCCCGCCCTCCCCCCACGCCGACCGTCCCCATGACCGCCACCCCAGGGATTCGATGGGACCGGGTGATGGAATGGCCAGTTCGCATGCAGGGATCACCCAGATGGACGGAATAAAGTGTTACCATGGGCAGGAGCCAGACATTACCACACAATGTGCAGCACCAGAGTTCATTGCAGAGAGGGCTGTCCTCACCTTGATCCCATGGACCAGACCCACTGTTACTGCCAACCCGTAGTGTGACAGGTATGGAGGGAGTTGCAAGCAGGGGTGGCCAGAGGATGGAGTGAGGAGGTGTGGGGGTGGGATGCAGTATCTGTGCCCCTGGCTAGCCGCCCTGCCCCCTCCCCCTACTACTACACCCGCCCCCCCCCCCTCACCCCCAAGCCGGTGGACCTGGAGGCGATCAGAGTGTCCCGTGCAGGTTGGCCCTGGCGCACACGTCGTGCGGCCTCCGGGGCTGCCCGGGCTCCATGTCCCATCTACCCTCGCCCTCCCCTGCTTCCTCCTCGTCGGACGAGGCCTGGTGTTCCTCCTCCTCCTCCTCCAGCTCATCACCCCTCTGCTGCGTGATGTTGTGGACGACGCAACAGACAGCCACGATGCGGGCGACCCTCTCAGCATCATACTGGAGGACTCCCCCCAGCGTGGTCCAGGCACCTGAATCGCATTTTCAGGAGGCCGACGCACCACGTGTTCACACCCCTGGTCGCTGTATTGGCATCGTTCTCACAAGTCTCCGCGTTGGTCTGTGGCCTCCGGATAGGCGTCATCAACCACGATTGCAGTGGATAACTCCTGTCACCCAGGAGCACCGACATGTATGATGCGTAGCTGATGGTTACATGTCAGCTGCACATTCATCGAGTGGAACCTTTTTGGTTTGTGTAGAGCAGCCTGTTATCTGCGGGTGCAGTAGAACGACATGCATCCCATTGATCACCCCCTGGACCTGGGACATCTCGGCGATGGCGGTTATCAGGCATTCTGGTGGTCTCGGTCCACAAAATGGATCCATTTCAAAATGGATGTATTGACCCACCTCAGCATTTAGGGCCTCCGTGACTGCACGGACGCACCTGTTCACCGAGGTCTGTGAGACCCCGGACAGGTCCCCATTCGGCTCTTGGAAGGACACCGTGGCGCAAAAGTTCAGGGTGACCGTCACCTTTATGGCCACCGGAAGCAGGTGTCCTCCCCCATACCCCAGCGGTGCCAGGTGTGCCATCATCTGGCAGATATGTCGCACTGTCCCTCTGCTCAGCCGGCAGCTCCTCGAATAACAGGTGGTGCCGGTACAGACGAGGCCTCATGCGGCGCCTCCTTGGCTCCTCATTCCCCTTGGCCTGTTGGGCAGCTTTCTCACCATCCTGGGCGGCTGTCACCTGTCCCTCTGCGGCACGCTCCACTGCTGCAACTTCCTCCTCCTCCTTGAGCAGCTCCAGCTCTTACAGGGCATCCCCCAGGGCTACAGCGACTATCGGGAAAGCCACTATTGCTGATTGAATTCCAGCATCCATTGTCTGCAGTGGGTGAATGGCCGACATGTTAGCATTCTGCGTACCCCCATGCACAACCAGGTTCATCGGGGTACATGGTGGCCCTGGTCGGCACTGCGGGCTCTGCCCCCAAGCCTGCCCCCACCATCCCCGCATCCCTGGATCCATCAGTGGCCAGCACCAAGGGGGCTCTGGCCCTGGAGCCCATCCCTGATCCAGGGGTACCGTCGGCTAGCACTGGCCTCTGTAGAGCTACTGGGGGGTTGCCCTGGGTCGGATGCCGGTGGGTGGCAGCTAGGTGAAGGGGAGGTGTGGCGGAAGATGGGGTGTGTGGGTGGGGAGTGGGGGCAACCATATGGCCGGTGTCACTCTGCAGAACCAGGGGCCAAGGTGGGTGGTCAGCAAGATGGCCACAGTAATGGCGGTCCGCGACTGGGCACCACCTCAGTCCCGTGGGGTTCACCCCGGCTATTCGGCCTGTGTCCCCCGTCCCCCCACCTCTGCCAGCCCGGCCAGTGTCCAGCCCGGCAGCCCAGAGTCACGCACTCCATGTCCTACCTCCTCTCTTTCTCCTTCGTCAGCCACCAGGCCGGTTTCATGATTTTTAAAAACACAAGTGAACCGTGCCATGGGGAACTCAGCCCATTGGAGGAAGAGAATCGTGGAGACCCTGGAGAATACTGGGTGGGGCCCACTAATGATATGCAAATGGTGTTTACTGTACATGCATTCCAGCACGCTTTGGCACAGCTGTTGAGGCGACAGAGTATCGCGATTTGGCGTTGAAACGGCACCCGCCGTGATTTTGTCATTGGAACATATTCTCTGCCCAATCACGTTTTGCGATTTCAGTGTCAGCAAACAGAGAATCCCGCCCCATTTCTTTCTGGGACTATTATTTCTGTGCAAAGTGACGGCAGCATCATGATGAGCTCATGCTCTGTGAGAACTGGATGTTATTATTTAATGCTTGGCTCCAAAGGTGGTGGTGGTATTGTGGTGGTGGTATTGTGGAGGTGGTATTGTGGTGGTGGTGGTATTGTCACTGGACAGTAAATCAGAGCCCTGGAGTTTGCTCTGGGGGTCCCGGTTCAAATCCCACCACTGCAGATGGTAAAATTTGAATTAAATAAATCTCTGGAATTAAAAGTCTATTCATGACTATGAAATGATTGTCATAAAAGCCACCTGATTCACTAATGTCCTTTAGGGAAGGAAATCTGCCATCCTTACCTGGTCTGGCCTACATGTGATTCCAGACCCACAGTAATGTGGTTGACTCTTAATTGCCTCCTCAAGGGCAATTAGCAATGGGCAATAAATGCTGGCACAGCCTGCGATGCCCACGTCCCATGAACGAATAAAAAAAATATATACACAACAAAAGAGTGCTAAAACACATCTTTCAAAAACTTTTAATTTTCCTGGAAGGAACTTCCTGTGCCATGCCTGGCTATTTTTTATATGAATGTTTAGTTTCATCAAGGCACTTTAAATATTATTCCCTATGATTTTATTGGGCATTCCTGTCACTGTACTGGGAGCATTGTCAGAGTTTAGGAATATAGAGCTAGGTAGACAGGGGGGGTTGGGTGGCGTATGATAGTCTGAGGCCTCAAGTGTGCACATTAATCCCACCTGAGGTCCTAGATCATCTATTCCTGCTTGAAAGCAGGATGATCTTTGTGGTCCCAATGCAGATGCTGCCAATGCTCCTCTAAATATGAACCAACTGGCGGGAATCCTACCTCTGATCTCGCTCTGAATTTTCCTCTCCCATCCATCACAAAACCTGCCACCGACAGGACCGGAAAATTGCCCTCTGCTGTGGACTAATATAATACTCCACCTGGTGGCAATCCCAGGTGATGCAAGAAGTGCTCCGGCAGGGCTTCTCATATGGCTTGACTTGTGTACTCTGGAACCAGGCGTGCACCTACCCCTGGACGTATACTGAGAGTTGCACACTCATTAGATAAATATAAAAATAAATATAACCAGCTGTATGCTTGTCTTTCCAGTTTGTTTTTCACCGTTCTGACTGCTTTAGTGATTTTGGGGGGTATTTCTATGCCATTTCCCGAGCAGTTCTGTGCGTACACAAACCTTGACACGAATATTCAGGTGCAAACCCTTTCTGCTAAATTTCCAATTTTTAACGACTTCCGTTATTCTCCTCCTCATCTTTCTGCAGCTGTCCCGCAGGGTTACTATCGCTTCACTGAATATGTCAAGGCAAGTGCGACTGGCAAAGTACGTTGACATTTCTGCATCTAGACCGTGATGTACTCAGGCTAAATTAGACTGAATTCACCAGGTAACAGCAGAATCAGCTGTTCTAGCTGAAAGTGAAAAGTCTGCAGATCTCTGAGTACAGGTTTTATAGGTGCAAAATGATTTAGAAAGTCTTTGGATTTTGCCATTCTGCTTCTGCCAGTCCTCCTCCAGGAGCAGGTATTGCATTCTGAACTGGCACCTATCTTTCTGCTTCTCAAGGTGACACATGAGGCTCAGAATCACAGGTATTGTGCTGTGCTAAAGACTGAGATCACTAAAATATCTTAGGTCAAATGTGTAATGATATGTATGATGTAAGGAATGTAAAGGGTTAACAAGATGATGTTCATGCATCTCAACACTAGATGGCATCACTGAGTAGTCTTATAAAAGGCTGTGTCTCTAAGCATTCTGGGTGAAGGTTAAGGAGAAGGATAGTGAGAGGTTGAGATAGAGTGTTAGTTGTATTAGAAAGACATTATAGATTACTGGAGCATAGAGGTAATACTATTGTTTTATTAGCTATTCATTAGTAGAGCGTGCAAACCATTTAAAGTAGTGTAAATAAACTAGCTTTGTTTCAAATACATAGCTTGATGTTCTTTGCCAACACTACGACTTTTAGCTATTTTGGAGAACTATACAAGGAACATTACAAAATAGTCCATGGCAGTTTGGTGCCAGCTCTAGTTTCCACCAGCTGAGCACTATGAGGTGAATGGCTGGAGACCTAGCACTGCCCACTATCCAGTATCACACAGCTATGATTCCTGATTGATTTGGTCCTCATCATCTTCTTCATCATCATCTTCCTCCCCCACTGTTGTTTTGATGGACTTGGGTAGAAGATAAGAATGAGTGAACATTGCTTCCTTGGGAGTAAGCAAACAGGGATGCCGTGGCAGTGCAGGCAAGATGCCACTAACCATCCGTATGCATGTGCCTTGCCCGCTCTGTTTCTCCCCCTCTCTGTGTCTCTTCCTCTCTATGTATTTCTCCCTCTATCTCTCTCTCTCTCTGTCTCCCTCTCCATGTCTCTCCTGCGTCGCTCCATCTGTTTCTCTCCCTCTATGTCTCTCCCCCCTCTGAGTCTCTCCCCACCGTGAGTCTCCCCCCATCCCTGTGTCTCTCCCTCTGTATCTCTCCCCATGTGTCTCTTCCCATGTCTCTCCTTCCCTCTGTCTCCCTCTAGGTCTTCCCCTCTCTGTGATTCCCCTTCCCTCTGTTTCATGTTTAAAGGTGATAACTCTCTCAACTGCTCATGTACCCATTAACTAAGAAGTGCCAGGCAATCACCATCTCCAACAAGAGATAATCTAACCATCGCCCCTTGAGATTCAATGGCATTACCACCACTGAATCCCCAACTATTAACATCCTAGGGGTTACCATTAATCAGAAACTGAACTGGAATACCTATATAAATACTGTGGTACAAGAGCAGGTCTAAGGCTCGTAATTCTGTTGCGAGCAACTCACCTCCTGACTCTTTAAAGCCTGTCAACTATCTACAAGCACAGGTCAGGAGCGTGATGGATGAGTGCAGCTTCAACAACACTCAAGAAGCTCAACACCATCCAGGACAAAGCAACCCGCTTCTTTGCACCCCATCCACCAGCTTCAACATCCACTCCCTACACCACTGACGAACGGTGGCGGCAGTGTGTACCATCTACAAGATGCACTGAAGCAACTCAGCAAACCTCCTTTGACAGCATCTTCCAGACCCTGATCTTCTTAGAAGGGCTAGGGCAGCAGGAACATGGGAATCCCACCACCTGGAAATTCCCCTCCAAGCCAGTGGGCCACTCCAGTGCAGGACAGAACGGGCCAGCCCAGTGCAGGACAGAACAAGCCAGTCCAGTGCAGGACAGAATGAGCCAGTACAGTGCAGGACAGAATGAGCCAGTCCAGTGCAGGACAGAATGAGCCAATCCAGTGCAGGACAGAATGAGCCAGTCCAGTGCAGGACAGAAGGAGCCAGTCTAGTGCAGGACAGAACGGGCCAGTCCAGTGCAGGATAGAATGGGCCAGTCCAGTGCAGGACAGAATGAGCCAGTCCAGCGCAGGACAGAATGGGTCAGTCCAGTGGAGGACAGAATGGGTCAGTCCAGTGCAGGACAGAATGAGCCAGTCCAGTGCAGGACAGAATGAGCCAGTCCAGTGCAGGACAGATTGAGTCAGTTCAGTGCAGGGCAGAATGAGTCAGTCCAGTGCAGGACAGAATGAGCCAGTCCAGTGCAGGACAGAATGAGCCAGTCCAGTGCAGGACAGAATGAGCCAGGACAGTGCAGGACAGAATGGGCCAGTCCAGTGAAGGACAGAATGGGCCAGTCCAGTGCAGGAGAGAATGGGTCAGGCCAGTGCAGGACAGAATGGGCCAGTCCAGTGCAGGACAGAACGGGCCAGTCCAGTGCAGGACAGAATGAGCCAGTCCAGTGCAGGACAGAAGGAGCCAGTCCAGTGCAGGACAGAATGAGACAGTCCAGTGTAGGACAGGAGGAGCCAGTCCAGTGCAGGACAGAATGGGCCAGTCCAGTGCAGGACAGAACGGGCCAGTCCAGTGCAGGACAGAATGGGCCAGCCCAGTGCAGGACAGAACGGGCCAGTCCAGTGCAGGACAGAATGAGCCAGGACACTGCAGGACAGAATGGGCCAGTCCAGTGAAGGACAGAATGGGCCAGTCCAGTGCAGGACAGAATGGGCCAGTTCAGTGCTGGACAGAATGGACCAGTCCAGTGCAGGACAGAACGGGCCAGTCCAGTACAGGACAGAATGAGCCAGTCCAGTGCAGGACAGTAGGAGCCAATCCAGTGCAGGACAGAATGAGCCAGTCCAGTGCAGGACAGGAGGAGCCAGTCCAGTGCAGGACAGAATGGGCCAGTCCAGTGCAGGACAGAACGGGCCAGACCAGTGCAGGACAGAATGGGCCAGCCCAGTGCAGGACCGAATGGGCCAGCCCAGTGCAGGATAGAAAGGGCCAGGCCAGTGCAGGACAGAATGGGCAAGTCCAGTGCAGGACAGAATGAGCCAGTCCAGAGCAGGACAGAATCGGCCAGTCCTGTGCGGGACTGAATGAGCCAGTCCAGTGCAGGACAGAAGGAGCCAGTCCACTGCAGGACAGAATGAGCGAGTCCAGTGCAGGACAGAAGGAGCCAGTCCAGTGTAGGACAGAACGGGCCAGTCCAGTGCAGGACAGAACGGGCCAGCCCACTGCAGGACAGAATGAGCCAGTCCAGTGCAGGATAGAACGGGCCAGCCCACTGCAGGACAGAATGAGCCAGTCCAGTGCAGGACAGAACGGGCCAGTCCAGTGCAGGATAGAATAAGCCAGTCCAGTGCAGGACAGAAAGGGCCAGCCCAGTGCAGGACAGAACGGGCCAGTCCAGTGCAGGACAGAACGGGCCAGTTCAGTGCAGGACTGAATGAGCCAGTCCAGTGCAGGACAGAATGGGCCAGTCCAGTGCAGGACAGAACGAGCCAGTCCCGTGCAGGACAGAACGGGCCAGACCAGTGGAGGACAGAATGAGCCAGACCAGTGCAGGACAGAAGGAGCCAGTCCAGTGCAGGACAGAACGGGTCAGTCCAATGCAGGACAGAATGAACCAGGCCAGTGCAGGACAGAATGAGCCAATCCAGTGCAGAACAGAAGGAGCCAGTCCAGTGCAGGACAGAACGGGCCAGTCCAGTGCAGGACAGAATGAACCAGGCCAGTGTAGGACAGAATGAGCCAATCCAGTGCAGAACAGAAGGAGCCAGTCCAGTGCAGGACAGAACAGGCCAGTCCAGTGCAGGACAGAAGGATCCAGTCCAGTGCAGGACAGAATGAGCAAATCCAGTGCAGGACAGAAGGAGCCAGTCCAGTGCAGGACAGAACGGGCCAGTCCAGTGCAGGACAGAATGAGCCAGTCCAGTGCTGGACAGAAGGAGCCAGTCCAGTGCAGGACAGAATGGGCCAGTCCAGTACAGGACAGAACGGGCCAGTCCAGTGCAGGACAGAAGGAGACAGTCCAGTGCAGGACAGAATGAGACAGTCCAGGGCAGGACAGAGTGAGCCAGTCCAGTGCAGGACAGAATGGGCCAGTCCAGTGCAGGACAGAATGAGCCAGTCCAGTGCAGGACAGAAGGAGCCAGTCCAGTGCGGGACAGAGAGAGCCAGTCCAGTGCAGCACAGAATGAGCCAGTCCAGTGCAGGACAGAATGGGCCAGTCCAGTGCAGGACAGAATGGGCCAGTCCAGTGCTGGACAGAATGGGCCAGTCCAGTGCAGGACAGAACGGGCCAGTCCAGTGCAGGACAGAATGAGCCAGTCCAGTGCAGGACAGAAGGAGCCAGTTAAGTGCAGGACAGAATGAGCCTGTCCAGTGCAGGACAGGAGGAGCCAGTCCAGTGCAGGACAGAATGGGCCAGTCCCGTGCAGGACAGAATGGGCCAGTCAAGTGCAGGACAGAATGGGCCAGCCGAGTGCAGGATAGAAAGGGCCAGGCCAGTGCAGGACAGAATTGGCAAGTCCAGTGCAGGACAGAATGAGCCAGTCCAGTGCAGGACAGAATCGGCCAGTCCTGTGCGGGACTGAATGAGCCAGTCCAGTGCAGGACAGAAGGAGCCAGTCCACTGCAGGACAGAATGAGCCAGTCCAGTGCAGGACAGAAGGAGCCAGTCCAGTGTAGGACAGAACGGGCCAGTCCAGTGCAGGACAGAACGGGCCAGCCCACTGCAGGACAGAATGAGCCAGTCCAGTGCAGGACAGAACGGGCCTGTCCATTGCAGGATAGAATAAGCCAGTCCAGTGCAGGACAGAAAGGGCCAGCCCAGTGCAGGACAGAACGGGCCAGTCCAGTGCAGGACAGAAGGAGCCAGTCCAGTGCAGGACAGAACGGGTCAGTCCAGTTCAGGACAGAATGAACCAGGCCAGTGCAGGACAGAATGAGCCAATCCAGTGCAGAACAGAAGGAGCCAGTCCAGTGCAGGACAGAACGGGCCAGTCCAGTGCAGGGCAGAATGAACCAGGCCAGTGCAGGACAGAATGAGCCAATCCAGTGCAGAACAGAAGGAGCCAGTCCAGTGCAGGACAGAACAGGCCAGTCCAGTGCAGGACAGACGGAGCCAGTCCAGTGCAGGACAGAACGGGCCAGTCCAGTGCAGGACAGAATGAGCCAATCCAGTGCAGGACAGAAGGAGCCAGTCCAGTGCAGGACAGAATGGGCCAGTCCAGTACAGGACAGAACGGGCCAGTCCAGTGCAGGACAGAAGGAGACAGTCCAGTGCAGGACAGAATGAGACAGTCCAGTGCAGGACAGAGTGAGCCAGACCAGTGCAGGACAGAAGGAGCCAGTCCAGTGCAGGACAGAACGGGTCAGTCCAATGCAGGACAGAATGAACCAGGCCAGTGCAGGACAGAATGAGCCAATCCAGTGCAGAACAGAAGGAGCCAGTCCAGTGCAGGACAGAACGGGCCAGTCCAGTGCAGGACAGAATGAACCAGGCCAGTGTAGGACAGAATGAGCCAATCCAGTGCAGGACAGAAGGAGCCAGTCCAGTGCAGGACAGAACGGGCCAGTCCAGTGCAGGACAGAATGAGCCAGTCCAGTGCTGGACAGAAGGAGCCAGTCCAGTGCAGGACAGAATGGGCCAGTCCAGTACAGGACAGAACGGGCCAGTCCAGTGCAGGACAGAAGGAGACAGTCCAGTGCAGGACAGAATGAGACAGTCCAGTGCAGGACAGAGTGAGCCAGTCCAGTGCAGGACAGAATGGGCCAGTCCAGTGCAGGACAGAATGAGCCAGTCCAGTGCAGGACAGAAGGAGCCAGTCCAGTGCGGGACAGAGAGAGCCAGTCCAGTGCAGCACAGAATGAGCCAGTCCAGTGCAGGACAGAATGGGCCAGTCCAGTGCAGGACAGAATGGGCCAGTCCAGTGCTGGACAGAATGGGCCAGTCCAGTGCAGGACAGAACAGGCCAGTCCAGTGCAGGACAGAATGAGCCAGTCCAGTGCAGGACAGAAGGAGCCAGTTAAGTGCAGGACAGAATGAGCCTGTCCAGTGCAGGACAGGAGGAGCCAGTCCAGTGCAGGACAGAATGGGCCAGTCCCGTGCAGGACAGAACGGGCCAGTCCAGTGCAGGACAGAATGGGCCAGCCGAGTGCAGGATAGAAACGGCCAGGCCAGTGCAGGACAGAATTGGGAAGTCCAGTGCAGGACAGAATGAGCCAGTTCAGTGCAGGACAGAATCGGCCAGTCCTGTGCGGGACTGAATGAGCCAGTCCAGTGCAGGACAGAAGGAGCCAGTCCACTGCAGGACAGAATGAGCCAGTCCAGTGCAGGACAGAAGGAGCCAGTCCAGTGTAGGACAGAACGGGCCAGTCCAGTGCAGGACAGAACGGACCAGCCCACTGCAGGACAGAATGAGCCAGTCCAGTGCAGGACAGAACGGGCCAGTCCATTGCAGGATAGAATAAGCCAGTCCAGTGCAGGACAGAAAGGGCCAGTCCAGTGCAGGACAGAAAGGGCCAGCCCAGTGCAGGACAGAACGGGCCAGTCCAGTGCAGGACAGAACGGGCCAGCCCAGTGCAGGACAGAACGGGCCAGTCCAGTGCAGGACAGAACGGGCCAGTCCAGTGCAGGACAGAAGGAGCCAGTCCAGTGCAGGACTGAACGGGTCAGTCCAGTTCAGGACAGAATGAACCAGGCCAGTGCAGGACAGAATGAGCCAATCCAGTGCAGAACAGAAGGAGCCAGTCCAGTGCAGGACAGAACGGGCCAGTCCAGTGCAGGACAGAATGAACCAGGCCAGTGCAGGACAGAATGAGCCAATCCAGTGCAGAACAGAAGGAGCCAGTCCAGTGCAGGACAGAACAGGCCAGTCCAGTGCAGGACAGAATGAGCCATTCCAGTGCAGGACAGAAGGAGCCAGTCTAGTGCAGGACAGAATGGGCCAGTCCAGTACAGGACAGAACGGGCCAGTCCAGTGCAGGACAGAAGGAGACAGTCCAGTGCAGGACAGAATGAGACAGTCCAGTGCAGGACAGAGTGAGCCAGTCCAGTGCAGGACAGAATGGGCAAGTCCAGTGCAGGACAGAATGAGCCAGTCCAGTGCAGGACAGAAGGAGCCAGTCCAGTGCGGGACAGAGAGAGCCAGTCCAGTGCAGCACAGAATGAGCCAGTCCAGTGCAGGACAGAATGAGCCAGTCCAATGCAGGACAGAATGAGCCAGTCCAGTGCAGGACAGAAGGAGCCAGTCCAGTGCAGGACAGAATGGGCCAGTCCAGTGCAGGACAGAACGAGCCAGTCCAGTGCAGGACAGAATGAGCCAATCCAGTGCAGGACAGAAGGAGCCAGTCCAGTGCAGGACAGAATGGGCCAGTCCAGTACAGGACAGAACGGGCCAGTCCAGTGCAGGACAGAAGGAGACAGTCCAGTGCAGGACAGAATGAGACAGTCCAGTGCAGGACAGAGTGAGCCAGTCCAGTGCAGGACAGAATGGGCCAGTCCAGTGCAGGACAGAATGAGCCAGTCCAGTGCAGGACAGAACGGGTCAGTCCAGTTCAGGACAGAATGAACCAGGCCAGTGCAGGACAGAATGAGCCAATCCAGTGCAGAACAGAAGGAGCCAGTCCAGTGCAGGACAGAACGGGCCAGTCCAGTGCAGGACAGAATGAACCAGGCCAGTGCAGGACAGAATGAGCCAATCCAGTGCAGAACAGAAGGAGCCAGTCCAGTGCAGGACAGAACAGGCCAGTCCAGTGCAGGACAGAAGGAGCCAGTCCAGTGCAGGGCAGAATGGGCCAGTCCAGTGCAGGACAGAATGAGCCAATCAAGTGCAGGACAGAAGGAGCCAGTCCAGTGCAGGACAGAATGGGCCAGTCCAGTACAGGACAGAACGGGCCAGCCCAGTGCAGGACAGAAGGAGACAGTCCAGTGCAGGACAGAATGAGACAGTCCAGTGCAGGACAGAGTGAGCCAGTCCAGTGCAGGACAGAATGAGCCAGTCCAGTGCAGGACAGAAGGAGCCAGTCCAGTGCAGGACAGAAAGGGCCAGTCCAGTGCAGGACAGAACGAGCCAGTCCACTGCAGGACAGAACGAGCCAGTACAGTGCAGGACAGAATGAGCCAGTCCAGTGCAGGACAGAATGAGCCAGTCCAGTGCAGGACAGAATGAGCCAGTCCAGTGCAGGACAGAATGAGTCAGTCCAGTGGAGGACAGAATGGGTCAGTCCAGTGGAGGACAGAATGGGTCAGTCCAGTGCAGGACAGAATGTGCCAGTCCAGTGCAGGACAGAAGGAGCCAGTCCAGTGCAGGAAAGAAGATGCCAGTCCTGTGAAGGACAGAACAGGCCAGTCCAGTGCAGGACAGAAGGAGCCAGTCCAGTGCAGGACAGAATGAGCCAGTCCAGTGAAGGACAGAGTGAGCCAGTTCAGTGCAGGACAGAACGGGCCAAACCAGTGCAGGACAGAACAGGCCAGCCCAGTGCGGGACAGAATGAGTCAGTCCAGTGGAGGACAGAATGGGTCAGTCCAGTGCAGGACAGAATGAGCCAGTCCAGTGCAGGACAGAATGGGCAAGTCCAGTGCAGGACAGAATGAGCCAGTCCAGTGCAGGACAGAATCGGCCAGTCCAGTGCGGGACAGAATGAGCCAGTCCAGTGCAGGACAGAAGGAGCCAGTCCACTGTAGGACAGAATGAGCCAGTCCAGTACAGGACAGAACGGGCCAGTCCAGTGCAGGACAGAAGGAGACAGTCCAGTGCAGGACAGAATGAGACAGTCCAGTGCAGGACAGAGTGAGCCAGTCCAGTGCAGGACAGAATGGGCCAGTCCAGTGCAGGACAGAATGAGCCAGTCCAGTGCAGGACAGAAGGAGCCAGTCCAGTGTGGGACAGAGAGAGCCAGTCCAGTGCAGCACAGAATGAGCCAGTCCAGTGCAGGACAGAATGGGCCAGTCCAGTGCAGGACAGAATGGGCCAGTCCAGTGCTGGACAGAATGGGCCAGTCCAGTGCAGGACAGAACGGGCCAGTCCAGTGCAGGACAGAATGAGCCAGTCCAGTGCAGGACAGAAGGAGCCAGTTAAGTGCAGGACAGAATGAGCCTGTCCAGTGCAGGACAGGAGGAGCCAGTCCAGTGCAGGACAGAATGGGCCAGTCCCGTGCAGGACAGAACGGGCCAGTCCAGTGCAGGACAGAATGGGCCAGCCGAGTGCAGGATAGAAAGGGCCAGGCCAGTGCAGGACAGAATTGGGAAGTCCAGTGCAGGACAGAATGAGCCAGTCCAGTGCAGGACAGAATTGGCCAGTCCTGTGCGGGACTGAATGAGCCAGTCCAGTGCAGGACAGAAGGAGCCAGTCCACTGCAGGACAGAATGAGCCAGTCCTTTGTAGGACAGAACGGGCTAGTCCAGTGCAGGACAGAACGGGCCAGCCCACTGCAGGACAGAATGAGCCAGTCCAGTGCAGGACAGAACGGGCCAGTCCATTGCAGGATAGAATAAGCCAGTCCAGTGCAGGACAGAAAGGGCCAGCCCAGTGCAGGACAGAACGGGCCAGTCCAGTGCAGGACAGAACGGGCCAGTCCAGTGCAGGACAGAAGGAGCCAGTCCAGTGCAGGACAGAACGGGTCAGTCCAGTTCAGGACAGAATGAACCAGGCCAGTGCAGGACAGAATGAGCCAATCCAGTGCAGAACAGAAGGAGCCAGTCCAGTGCAGGACAGAACGGGCCAGTCCAGTGCAGGACAGAATGAACCAGGCCAGTGCAGGACAGAATGAGCCAATCCAGTGCAGAACAGAAGGAGCCAGTCCAGTGCAGGACAGAACAGGCCAGTCCAGTGCAGGACAGAAGGAGCCAGTCCAGTGCAGGACAGAACGGGCCAGTCCAGTGCAAGACAGAATGAGCCAATCCAGTGCAGGACAGAAGGAGCCAGTCCAGTGCAGGACAGAATGGGCCAGTCCAGTACAGGACAGAACGGGCCAGTCCAGTGCAGGGCAGAAGGAGACAGTCCAGTGCAGGACAGAATGAGACAGTCCAGTGCAGGACAGAGTGAGCCAGTCCAGTGCAGGACAGAATGGGCAAGTCCAGTGCAGGACAGAATGAGCCAGTCCAGTGCAGGACAGAAGGAGCCAGTCCAGTGCGGCACAGAGAGATCCAGTCGAGTGCAGCACAGAATGAGCCAGTCCAGTGCAGGACAGAATGAGCCAGTCCAGTGCAGGACAGAATGAGCCAGTCCAGTGCAGGACAGAAGGAGCCAGTCCAGTGCAGGACAGAAAGGGCCAGTCCAGTGCAGGACAGAACGAGCCAGTCCAGTGCAGGACAGAATGAGCCAATCCAGTGCAGGACAGAAGGAGCCAGTCCAGTGCAGGACAGAATGGGCCAGTCCAGTACAGGACAGAACGGGCCAGTCCAGTGCAGGACAGAAGGAGACAGTCCAGTGCAGGACAGAATGAGACAGTCCAGTGCAGGACAGAGTGAGCCAGTCCAGTGCAGGACAGAATGGGCCAGTCCAGAGCAGGACAGAATGAGCCAGTCCAGTGCAGGACAGAATGGGTCAGTCCAGTTCAGGACAGAATGAACCAGGCCAGTGCAGGACAGAATGAGCCAATCCAGTGCAGAACAGAAGGAGCCAGTCCAGTGCAGGACAGAACGGGCCAGTCCAGTGCAGGACAGAATGAACCAGGCCAGTGCAGGACAGAATGAGCCAATCCAGTGCAGAACAGAAGGAGCCAGTCCAGTGCAGGACAGAACAGGCCAGTCCAGTGCA
Organism: Scyliorhinus torazame; assembly: GCF_047496885.1. Lineage (NCBI taxonomy): Eukaryota > Metazoa > Chordata > Chondrichthyes > Carcharhiniformes > Scyliorhinidae > Scyliorhinus > Scyliorhinus torazame. Next base: position 107,738,866 of record NC_092709.1, on the reverse strand, counting down.
GGACAGAAGGAGCCAGTCCAGTGCAGGACAGAACGGGCTAGTCCAGTGCAGGACAGAATGAGCCAATCCAGTGCAGGATAGAAGGAGCCAGTCCAGTGCAGGACAGAATGGGCCAGTCCAGTACAGGACAGAACGGGCCAGTCCAGTGCAGGACAGAAGGAGACTGTCCAGTGCAGGACAGAATGAGACAGTCCAGTGCAGGACAGAGTGAGCCAGTCCAGTGCAGGACAGAATGGGCCAGTCCAGTGCAGGACAGAATGAGCCAGTCCAGTGCAGGACAGAAGGAGCCAGTCCAGTGCAGGACAGAAAGGGCCAGTCCAGTGCAGGACAGAACGAGCCAGTCCAGTGAAGGACAGAGTGAGCCAGTCCAGTGCAGGACAGAATGGGCCAAACCAGTGCAGGACAGAACGGGCCAGCCCAGTGCAGGACAGAATGAGTCAGTCCAGTGGAGGACAGAATGGGTCAGTCCAGTGCAGGACAGAATGAGCCAGTCCAGTGCAGGACAGAATGGGCAAGTCCAGTGCAGGACAGAATGAGCCAGTCCAGTGCAGGACAGGAGGAGCCAGTCCAGTGCAGGACAGAATGGGCCAGTCCAGTGCAGGACAGAATGAGCCAGTCCAGTGCAGGACAGAATGAGCCAGTCCAGTGCAGGACAGAATGAGTCAGTCCAGTGGAGGACAGAATGGTTCAGTCCAGTGGAGGACAGAATGGGTCAGTCCAGTGAAGGACAGAATGTGCCAGTCCAGTGCAGGACAGAAGGAGCCAATCCAGTGCAGGACAGAAGATGCCAGTCCTGTGAAGGACAGAACAGGCCAGTCCAGTGCAGGACAGAAGGAGCCAGTCCAGTGCAGGACAGAATGAGCCAGTCCAGTGAAGGACAGAGTGAGCCAGTCCAGTGCAGGACAGAATGGGCAAAACCAGTGCAGGACAGAACGGGCCAGCCCAGTGCAGGACAGAATGAGTCAGTCCAGTGGAGGACAGAATGGGTCAGTCCAGTGCAGGACAGAATGAGCCAGTCCAGTGCAGGACAGAATGGGCAAGTCCAGTGCAGGACAGAATGAGCCAGTCCAGTGCAGGACAGAATCGGCCAGTCCAGTGTAGGAGAGAATGAGCCAGTCCAGTGCAGGACAGAAGGAAAAAGTCCAGTGCAGGACTGAACGGGCCAGTCCAATGAAAGACTGAACGGGCCAGTCCAGTGCTGGACAGAATGTGCCAGTCCAGTGCAGGACAGAACGGGCGAATCCAGTGCAGGACAGAATGAGCCAGTCCAGTGCAGGACAGAAGGAGCCAGTCCAGTGCAGGACAGAATGAGCCAGTCCAGTGCAGGACAGGAGGAGCCAGTCCAGTGCAGGACAGAATGGGCCAGTCCAGTGCAGGACAGAACGGGCCAGTCCAGTGCAGGACCGAATGGGCCAGCCCAGTGCAGGAGAGAAAGGGCCAGGCCAGTGCAGGACAGAATGGGCAAGTCCAGTGCAGGACAGAATGAGCCAGTCCAGTGCAGGACAGAATGGGCCAGTCCAGTGCAGGACAGAATGAGCCAGTCCAGTGCAGGACAGAATGAGCCAGCCCAGTGCAGGACAGAATGGGCCAGTCCAGTGCAGGACAGAATGAGCCAGTCTAGTGCAGGACAGAATGAGCCCTTCCAGTGAAGGACAGAATGAGCCAGTCCAGTGCAGGACAGAACGGGCCAGTCCAGTGCAGGACAGAATGAGCCAGTCCAGTGCAGGACTGAAGGAATATGTCCAGTGCAGGACTGAACGGGCCAGTCCAGTGCTGGACAGAATGGGCCAGTCCACTGCAGGGATGAAAGGGCCAGTCCAGTGCAGAACAGAATGAGACAGTCCTGTGTAGGACAGACTGAGCCAGTCGAGTGCAGGACAGAAGGAGCCAGTCCAGTGCAGGACAGAACGGGTCAGTCCAGTGCAGGACAGAACGAGCCAGTCCAGTGCAGGACAGAATGAGCCAGTCCAGTGCAGGACAGAAGGAGCCAGTCCAGTGCAGGACAGAATGAGCCAGTCCAGTGCAGGACAGAATGAGCCAGTACAGTGCAGGACAGAATGAGCCAGTCCAGTGCTGGACAGAATGAGCCGGTCCAGTGCAGGACAGAACGGGCCAAACCAGTGCAGGACAGAACGGGCCAGCCCAGTGCAGGACAGAATGAGTCAGTCCAGTGGAGGACAGAATGGGTCAGTCCAGTGCAGGACAGAATGAGCCAGTCCAGTGCAGGACAGAATGGGCAAGTCCAGTGCAGGACAGAATGAGCCAGTCCAGTGCAGGACAGGAGGAGCCAGTCCAGTGCAGGACAGAATGGGCCAGTCCAGTGCAGGACAGAATGAGCCAGTCCAGTGCAGGACAGAATGAGCCAGTCCAGTGCAGGACAGAATGAGTCAGTCCAGTGGAGGACAGAATGGGTCAGTCCAGTGGAGGACAGAATGGGTCAGTCCAGTGAAGGACAGAATGTGCCAGTCCAGTGCAGGACAGAAGGAGCCAGTCCAGTGCAGGACAGAAGATGCCAGTCCTGTGAAGGACAGAACAGGCCAGTCCAGTGCAGGACAGAAGGAGCCAGTCCAGTGCAGGACAGAATGAGCCAGTCCAGTGAAGGACAGAGTGAGCCAGTCCAGTGCAGGACAGAACGGGCCAAACCAGTGCAGGACAGAACGGGCCAGCCCAGTGCAGGACAGAATGAGCCAGTCCAGTGCAGGACAGGAGGAGCCAGTCCAGTGCAGTACAGAATGAGCCAGTCCAGTGCAGGACAGAATGAGCCAGTCCAGTGCAGGACAGAATGAGCCAGTCCAGTGCAGGACAGAATGAGCCAGTCCAGTGCAGGACAGAATGGGCCAGTCCAGTGCAGGACAGAATGAGCCAGTCCAGTGCAGGACAGAATGAGCCAGTACAGTGCAGGACAGAATGGGCCAGTCCAGTGCAGGACAGAATGAGCCAGTCCAGTGCAGGACAGAATGAGCCAGTCCAGTGCAGGACAGAATGAGTCAGTCCAGTGGAGGACAGAATGGGTCAGTCCAGTGGAGGACAGAATGGGTCAGTCCAGTGAAGGACAGAATGTGCCAGTCCAGTGCAGGACAGAAGGAGCCAGTCCAGTGCAGGACAGAAGATGCCAGTCCTGTGAAGGACAGAACAGGCCAGTCCAGTGCAGGACAGAAGGAGCCAGTCCAGTGCAGGACAGAATGAGCCAGTCCAGTGAAGGACAGGGTGAGCCAGTCCAGTGCAGGACAGAACGGGCCAAACCAGTGCAGGACAGAACGGGCCAGCCCAGTGCAGGACAGAATGACTCAGTCCAGTGTAGGACAGAATGGGTCAGTCCAGTGCAGTACAGAATGAGCCAGTCCAGTGCAGGACAGAATGAGCCAGTCCAGTGCAGGACAGAATGAGCCAGTCCAGTGCAGGACAGAATCGGCCAGTCCAGTGTAGGAGAGAATGAGCCAGTCCAGTGCAGGACAGAAGGAAAAGGTCCAGTGCAGGACTGAACGGGCTAGTCCAATGAAAGACTGAACGGGCTTGTCCAGCGCTGGACAGAATGGGCCAGTCCAGTGCAGGACAGAACGGGCGAATCCAGTGCAGGACAGAATGAGCCAGTCCAGTGCAGGACAGAAGGAGCCAGTCCAGTGCAGGACAGAATGAGCCAGTCCAGTGCAGGACAGGAGGAGCCAGTCCAGTGCAGGACAGAATGGGCCAGTCCAGTGCAGGACAGAACGGGCCAGTCCAGTGCAGGACCGAATGGGCCAGCCCAGTGCAGGATAGAAAGGACCAGGTCAGTGCAGGACAGAATGGGCAAGTCCAGTGCAGGACAGAATGAGCCAGTCCAGTGCAGGACAGAATGGGCCAGTCCAGTGCAGGACAGAATGAGCCAGTCCAGTGCAGGACAGAATGAGCCAGCCCAGTGCAGGACAGAATGGGCCAGTCCAGTGCAGGACAGAATGAGCCAGTCTAGTACAGGACAGAATGAGCCCTTCCAGTGAAGGACAGAATGAGCCAGTCCAGTGCAGGACAGAATGGGCCAGTCCAGTGCTGGACAGAATGAGCCAGTCCAGTGCAGGACTGAAGGAATATGTCCAGTGCAGGACTGAACGGGCCAGTCCAGTGCTGGACAGAATGGGCCAGTCCACTGCAGGGATGAAAGGGCCAGTCCAGTGCAGAACAGAATGAGACAGTCCTGTGTAGGACAGACTGAGCCAGTCGAGTGCAGGACAGAAGGAGCCAGTCCAGTGCAGGACAGAACGGGTCAGTCCAGTGCAGGACAGAACGAGCCAGTCCAGTGCAGGACAGAATGAGCCAGTCCAGTGCAGGACAGAAGGAGCCAGTCCAGTGCAGGACAGAATGAGCCAGTCCAGTGCAGGACTTAATGAGCCAGTACAGTGCAGGACAGAATGAGCCAGTCCAGTGCTGGACAGAATGAGCCGGTCCAGTGCAGGACAGAATGAGCCAGTCCAGTGCAGGACGGAAGAGCCAGTCCAGAGCAGGACAGAACGGGCCAGTCCAGTGCAGGGCAGAATGAGCCAGTCCAGTGGAGGACAGAAGGAGCCAGTCCAGTGCAGGACAGAATGAGCCAGTCCAGTGCAGGACAGAATGAGCCAGTACAGTGCAGGACAGAATGAGCCAGTCCAGTGCTGGACAGAATGAGCCGGTCCAGTGCTGGACAGAATGAGCCAGTCCAGTGCAGGATAGAACGGGCCAGTCCAGTGCAGGACAGAACGGGCCAGCCCAGTGCAGGACAGAATGGGCCAGTCTAGTGCAGGTCAGAAGGAGCCAGTCCAGTGCAGGACAGAACGGGTCAGTCCAGTTCAGGACAGAATGAACCAGGCCAGTGCAGGACAGAATGAGCCAATCCAGAGAAGAACAGAAGGAGCCAGTCCAGTGCAGGACAGAACTGGCCAGTCCAGTGCAGGACAGAATGAACCAGGACAGTGCAGGACAGAATGAGCCAATCCAGTGCAGAACAGAAGGAGCCAGTCCAGTGCGGAACGGAATGAGCAAGTCCAGTGCAGGACAGAAGGAGCCAGTCCAGTGCAGGACAGAACGGACCAGTCCAGTGCAGGACAGAATGAGCCAGTCCAGTGCAGGACAGAAGGAGCAAGTCCAGTGCAGGACAGAATGGGCCAGTCCAGTACAGGAAAGAACGGGCCAGTCCAGTGCAGGACAGAAGGAGCCAGTCCAGTGCAGGACAGAAGGAGCCAGTCCAGTGCGGGACAGAGAGAGAGCCAGTCCAGTGCAGGACAGAATGAGCCAGTCCAGTGCTGACAGAACGGGCCAGTCCAGTGCAGGACAGAAGGAGCCAGTCCAGTGCAGGACAGAAAGGGCCAGTCCAGTGCAGGACAGAACGAGCCAGTCCAGTGAAGGACAGAGTGAGCCAGTCCAGTGCAGGACAGAACGGGCCAAACCAGTGAAGGACAGAACGGGCCAGCCCAGTGCAGGACAGAATGAGTCAGTCCAGTGGAGGACAGAATGGGTCAGTCCAGTGCAGGACAGAATGAGCCAGTCCAGTGCAGGACAGAATGGGCAAGTCCAGTGCAGGACAGAATGAGCCAGTCCAGTGCAGGACAGGAGGAGCCAGTCCAGTGCAGGACAGAATGGGCCAGTCCAGTGCAGGACAGAATGAGCCAGTCCAGTGCAGGACAGTATGAGCCAGTCCAGTGCAGGACAGAATGAGTCAGTCCAGTGGAGGACAGAATGGTTCAGTCCAGTGGAGGACAGAATGGGTCAGTCCAGTGAAGGACAGAATGTGCCAGTCCAGTGCAGGACAGAAGGAGCCAGTCCAGTGCAGGACAGAAGTTGCCAGTCCTGTGAAGGACAGAACAGGCCAGTCCAGTGCAGGACAGAAGGAGCCAGTCCAGTGCAGGACAGAATGAGCCAGTCCAGTGAAGGACAGAGTGAGCCAGTCCAGTGCAGGACAGAATGGGCCAAACCAGTGCAGGACAGAACGGGCCAGCCCAGTGCAGGACAGAATGAGTCAGTCCAGTGGAGGACAGAATGGGTCAGTCCACTGCAGGACAGAATGAGCCAGTCCAGTGCAGGACAGAATGGGCAAGTCCAGTGCAGGACAGAATGAGCCAGTCCAGTGCAGGACAGAATCGGCCAGTCCAGTGTAGGAGAGAATGAGCCAGTCCAGTGCAGGACAGAAGGAAAAAGTCCAGTGCAGGACTGAACGGGCCAGTCCAATGAAAGACTGAACGGGCCAGTCCAGTGCTGGACAGAATGGGCCAGTCCAGTGCAGGACAGAACGGGCGAATCCAGTGCAGGACAGAATGAGCCAGTCCAGTGCAGGACAGAAGGAGCCAGTCCAGTGCAGGACAGAATGAGCCAGTCCAGTGAAGGACAGGAGGAGCCAGTCCAGTGCAGGACAGAATGGGCCAGTCCAGTGCAGGACAGAACGGGCCAGTCCAGTGCAGGACCGAATGGGCCAGCCCAGTGCAGGATAGAAAGGGCCAGGACAGTGCAGGACAGAATGGGCAAGTCCAGTGCAGGACAGAATGAGCCAGTCCAGTGCAGGACAGAATGGGCCAGTCCAGTGCAGGACAGAATGAGCCAGTCCAGTGCAGGACAGAATGAGCCAGCCCAGTGCAGGACAGAATGGGCCAGTCCAGTGCAGGACAGAATGAGCCAGTCTAGTGCAGGACAGAATGAGCCCTTCCAGTGAAGGACAGAATGAGCCAGTCCAGTGCAGGACAGAACGGGCCAGTCCAGTGCAGGACAGAATGAGCCAGTCCAGTGCAGGACTGAAGGAATATGTCCAGTGCAGGACTGAACGGGCCAGTCCAGTGCTGGACAGAATGGGCCAGTCCACTGCAGGGATGAAAGGGCCAGTCCAGTGCAGAACAGAATGAGACAGTCCTGTGTAGGACAGACTGAGCCAGTCGAGTGCAGGACAGAAGGAGCCAGTCCAGTGCAGGACAGAACGGGTCAGTTCAGTGCAGGACAGAACGAGCCAGTCCAGTGCAGGACAGAATGAGCCAGTCCAGTGCAGGACAGAAGGAGCCAGTCCAGTGCAGGACAGAATGAGCCAGTCCAGTGCAGGACAGAATGAGCCAGTACAGTGCAGGACAGAATGAGCCAGTCCAGTGCTGGACAGAATGAGCCGGTCCAGTGCAGGACAGAACGGGCCAAACCAGTGCAGGACAGAACGGGCCAGCCCAGTGCAGGACAGAATGAGTCAGTCCAGTGGAGGACAGAATGGGTCAGTCCAGTGCAGGACAGAATGAGCCAGCCCAGTGCAGGACAGAATGGGCAAGTCCAGTGCAGGACAGAATGAGCCAGTCCAGTGCAGGACAGGAGGAGCCAGTCCAGTGCAGGACAGAATGGGCCAGTCCAGTGCAGGACAGAATGAGCCAGTCCAGTGCAGGACAGAATGAGCCAGTCCAGTGCAGGACAGAATGAGTCAGTCCAGTGGAGGACAGAATGGGTCAGTCCAGTGGAGGACAGAATGGGTCAGTCCAGTGAAGGACAGAATGTGCCAGTCCAGTGCAGGACAGAAGGAGCCAGTCCAGTGCAGGACAGAAGATGCCAGTCCTGTGAAGGACAGAACAGGCCAGTCCAGTGCAGGACAGAAGGAGCCAGTCCAGTGCAGGACAGAATGAGCCAGTCCAGTGAAGGACAGAGTGAGCCAGTCCAGTGCAGGACAGAACGGGCCAAACCAGTGCAGGACAGAACGGGCCAGCCCAGTGCAGGACAGAATGAGCCAGTCCAGTGCAGGACAGGAGGAGCCAGTCCAGTGCAGTACAGAATGAGCCAGTCCAGTGCAGGACAGAATGAGCCAGTCCAGTGCAGGACAGAATGAGCCAGTCCAGTGCAGGACAGAATGAGCCAGTCCAGTGCAGGACAGAATGGGCCAGTCCAGTGCAGGACAGAATGAGCCAGTCCAGTGCAGGACAGAATGAGCCAGAACAGTGCAGGACAGAATGGGCCCGTCCAGTGCAGGACAGAATGAGCCAGTCCAGTGCAGGACAGAATGAGCCAGTCCAGTGCAGGACAGAATGAGTCAGTCCAGTGGAGGACAGAATGGGTCAGTCCAGTGGAGGACAGAATGGGTCAGTCCAGTGAAGGACAGAATGTGCCAGTCCAGTGCAGGACAGAAGGAGCCAGTCCAGTGCAGGACAGAAGATGCCAGTCCTGTGAAGGACAGAACAGGCCAGTCCAGTGCAGGACAGAAGGAGCCAGTCCAGTGCAGGACAGAATGAGCCAGTCCAGTGAAGGACAGGGTGAGCCAGTCCAGTGCAGGACAGAACGGGCCAAACCAGTGCAGGACAGAACGGGCCAGCCCAGTGCAGGACAGAATGACTCAGTCCAGTGTAGGACAGAATGGGTCAGTCCAGTGCAGTACAGAATGAGCCAGTCCAGTGCAGGACAGAATGGGCAAGTCCAGTGCAGGACAGAATGAGCCAGTCCAGTGCAGGACAGAATCGGCCAGTCCAGTGTAGGAGAGAATGAGCCAGTCCAGTGCAGGACAGAAGGAAAAGGTCCAGTGCAGGACTGAACGGGCTAGTCCAATGAAAGACTGAACGGGCTTGTCCAGCGCTGGACAGAATGGGCCAGTCCAGTGCAGGACAGAACGGGCGAATCCAGTGCAGGACAGAATGAGCCAGTCCAGTGCAGGACAGAAGGAGCCAGTCCAGTGCAGGACAGAATGAGCCAGTCCAGTGCAGGACAAGAGGAGCCAGTCCAGTGCAGGACAGAATGGGCCAGTCCAGTGCAGGACAGAACGGGCCAGTCCAGTGCAGGACCGAATGGGCCAGCCCAGTGCAGGATAGAAAGGACCAGGCCAGTGCAGGACAGAATGGGCAAGTCCAGTGCAGGACAGAATGAGCCAGTCCAGTGCAGGACAGAATGGGCCAGTCCAGTGCAGGACAGAATGAGCCAGTCCAGTGCAGGACAGAATGAGCCAGCCCAGTGCAGGACAGAATGGGCCAGTCCAGTGCAGGACAGAATGAGCCAGTCTAGTACAGGACAGAATGAGCCCTTCCAGTGAAGGACAGAATGAGCCAGTCCAGTGCAGGACAGAACGGGCCAGTCCAGTGCAGGACAGAATGAGCCAGTCCAGTGCAGGACTGAAGGAATATGTCCAGTGCAGGACTGAACGGGCCAGTCCAGTGCTGGACAGAATGGGCCAGTCCACTGCAGGGATGAAAGGGCCAGTCCAGTGCAGAACAGAATGAGACAGTCCTGTGTAGGACAGACTGAGCCAGTCGAGTGCAGGACAGAAGGAGCCAGTCCAGTGCAGGACAGAACGGGTCAGTCCAGTGCAGGACAGAACGAGCCAGTCCAGTGCAGGACAGAATGAGCCAGTCCAGTGCAGGACAGAAGGAGCCAGTCCAGTGCAGGACAGAATGAGCCAGTCCAGTGCAAGACTTAATGAGCCAGTACAGTGCAGGACAGAATGAGCCAGTCCAGTGCTGGACAGAATGAGCCGGTCCAGTGCAGGACAGAATGAGCCAGTCCAGTGCAGGACGGAAGAGCCAGTCCAGAGCAGGACAGAACGGGCCAGTCCAGTGCAGGGCAGAATGAGCCAGTCCAGTGCAGGACAGAAGGAGCCAGTCCAGTGCAGGACAGAATGAGCCAGTCCAGTGCAGGACAGAATGAGCCAGTACAGTGCAGGACAGAATGAGCCAGTCCAGTGCTGGACAGAATGAGCCGGTCCAGTGCTGGACAGAATGAGCCAGTCCAGTGCAGGATAGAACGGGCCAGTCCAGTGCAGGACAGAACGGGCCAGCCCAGTGCAGGACAGAATGGGCCAGTCTAGTGCAGGTCAGAAGGAGCCAGTCCAGTGCAGGACAGAACGGGTCAGTCCAGTTCAGGACAGAATGAACCAGGCCAGTGCAGGACAGAATGAGCCAATCCAGAGAAGAACAGAAGGAGCCAGTCCAGTGCAGGACAGAACTGGCCAGTCCAGTGCAGGACAGAATGAACCAGGACAGTGCAGGACAGAATGAGCCAATCCAGTGCAGAACAGAAGGAGCCAGTCCAGTGCAGGACAGAACGGGCCAGTCCAGTGCAGAACAGAAGGAGCCAGTCCAGTGCAGGACGGAATGAGCAAGTCCAGTGCAGGACAGAAGGAGCCAGTCCAGTGCAGGACAGAACGGGCCAGTCCAGTGCAGGACAGAATGAGCCAGTCCAGTGCAGGACAGAAGGAGCAAGTCCAGTGCAGGACAGAATGGGCCAGTCCAGTACAGGACAGAATGAGCCAGTCTAGTGCAGGACAGAATGAGCCAGACCAGTGCAGGACAGAATGTGTCAATCCAGTGAAGGACAGAATGGGTCAGTCCAGTGCAGGACAGAATGAGCCAGTCCAGTGCAGGACAGAATGAGCCAGTCCAGTACAGGACAGATTGAGCCAGTCCAGTGCAGGGCAGAATGAGTCAGTCCAGTGCAGGACAGAATGAGTCAGTCCAGAGCAGGACAGAATGAGCCAGTCCAGTGCAGGACAGAATGAGCCAGGACAGTGCAGGACAGAATGGGCCAGTCCAGTGAAGGACAGAATGGGCCAGTCCAGTGCAGGACAGAATGGGCCAGTCCAGTGCTGGACAGAATGAGCCAGTCCATTGCAGGACAGAACGGGCCAGTCCAGTGCAGGACAGAATGAGCCAGTCCAGTGCAGGACAGAAGGAGCCAGTCCAGTGCAGGACAGAATGAGCCAGTCCAGTGCAGGACAGGAGGAGCCAGTCCAGTGCAGGACAGAATGGGCCAGTACAGTGCAGGACAGAATGGGCCAGTCCAGTGCAGGGCAGAATGGGCCTGCCCAGTGCAGGATAGAAAGGGCCAGGCCAGTGCTGGACAGAATGAGCCAATCCAGTGCAGAACAGAAGGAGCCAGTCCAGTGCAGGACAGAACGGGCCAGTCCAGTGCAGGACAGAATGAACCAGGCCAGTGCAGGACAGAATGAGCCAATCCAGTGCAGAACAGAAGGAGCCAGTCCAGTGCAGGACAGAACGAGCCAGCCCACTGCAGGACAGAATGGGCCAGTCCAGTGCAGGACAGAACGGGCCAGTCCAGTGCAGGATAGAACGGGCCAGCCCACTGCAGGACAGAATTAGCCAGTCCAGTGCAGGACAGAACCGGCCAGTCCAGTGCAGGATAGAATAAGCCAGTCCAGTGCAGGACATAAAGGGCTAGCCCAGTGCAGGACAGAACGTGCCAGTCCAGTGCAGGACAGAACGGGCAAGTCCAGTGCAGGACAGAATGAGCCAGTCCAGTGCAGGACAGAATGGGCCAGTCCAGTGCAGGACAGAATGAGCCAGTCCCGTGCAGGACAGAACGGGCCAGTCCAGTGGAGGACAGAATGAGCCAGACCAGTGCAGGACAGAATGAGTCAATCCAGTGAAGGACAGAATGGGTCAGTCCAGTGCAGGACAGAATGAGCCAGTCCCGTGCAGGACAGAACGGGCCAGTCCAGTGGAGGACAGAATGAGCCAGACCAGTGCAGGACAGAAGGAGCCAGTCCAGTGCAGGACAGAACGGGTCAGTCCAGTGCAGGACAGAACGAACCAGGCCAGTGCAGGACAGAATGAGCCAATCCAGTGCAGAACAGAAGGAGCCAGTCCAGTGCAGGACAGAACGGGCCAGTCCAGTGCAGGGCAGAATGAGCCATTACAGTGCAGGACAGAATGGGCCAGTCCAGTGAAGGACAGAATGGGCCAGTCCAGTGCAGGACAGAATGGGCCAGTCCAGTGCTGGACAGAATGAGCCAGTCCAGTGCAGGACAGAACGGGCCAGTCCAGTGCAGGACAGAATGAGCCAGTCCAGTGCTGAACAGAAGGAACCAGTCCAGTGCAGGACAGAATGAGCCAGTCCAGTGCAGGACAGGAGGAGCCAGTCCAGTGCAGGACAGAATGGGCCAGTACAGTGCAGGACAGAATGGGACAGTCCAGTGCAGGGCAGAATGGGCCAGCCAAGTGCAGGATAGAAAGGGCCAGGCCAGTGCAGGACAGAATGGGCAAGTCCAGTGCAGGACAGAATGAGCCAGTCCAGTGCAGGACAGAATCGGCCAGTCCTGTGCGGGACTGAATGAGCCAGTCCAGTGCAGGACAGAAGGAGCCAGTCCACTGCAGGACAGAATGAGCCAGTCCAGTGCAGGACAGAAGGAGCCAGTCCAGTGTAGGACAGAATGGGCCAGTCCAGTGCAGGACAGAACGGGCCAGCCCACTGCAGGACAGAATGAGCCAGTCCAGTGCAGGATAGAACGGGACAGCCCACTGCTGGACAGAACGAGCCAGTCCCGTGCAGGACAGAACGGGCCAGTACAGTGGAGGACAGAATGAGCTAGACCAGTGCAGGACAGAAGGAGCCAGTCCAGTGCAGGACAGAATGAGCCAGTCCAGTGCAGGACAGAATGGGCCAGTCCAGTGCAGGACAGAATGAGCCAGTCCAGTGCAGGACAGAATGAGCCAGCCCAGTGCAGGACAGAATGGGCCAGTCCAGTGCAGGACAGAATGAGCCAGTCTAGAGCAGGACAGAATGAGCCCTTCCAGTGAAGGACAGAATGAGCCAGTCCAGTGCAGGACAGAACGGGCCAGTTCAGTGCAGGACAGAATGAGCCAGTCCAGTGCAGGACTGAAGGAATATGTCCAGTGCAGGACTGAACGGGCCAGTCCAGTGCTGGACAGAATGGGCCAGTCCACTGCAGGGATGAAAGGGCCAGTCCAGTGCAGAACAGAATGAGACAGTCCTGTGTAGGACAGACTGAGCCAGTCGAGTGCAGGACAGAAGGAGCCAGTCCAGTGCAGGACAGAACGGGTCAGTCCAGTGCAGGACAGAACGAGCCAGTCCAGTGCAGGACAGAATGAGCCAGTCCAGTGCAGGACAGAAGGAGCCAGTCCAGTGCAGGACAGAATGAGCCAGTCCAGTGCAGGACAGAATGAGCCAGAACAGTGGAGGACAGAATGAGCCAGTCCAGTGCTGGACAGAATGAGCCGGTCCAGTGCAGGACAGAATGAGCCAGTCCAGTGCAGGACGGAAGAGCCAGTCCAGAGCAGGACAGAACGGGCCAGTCCAGTGCAGGACAGAACGGGCCAGTCCAGTGAAGGACAGAACGGGCCAGCCCAGTGCAGGACAGAATGAGCCAATCCAGTGCAGAACAGAAGGAGCCAGTCCAGTGCAGGACAGAACGGGCCAGTCCAGTGCAGAACAGAAGGAGCCAGTCCAGTGCAGGACAGAACGGGCCAGTCCAGTGCAGGACAGAATGAGCCAGTCCAGTGCAGGACAGAAGGAGCAAGTCCAGTGCAGGACAGAATGGGCCAGTCCAGTACAGGACAGAACGGGCCAGTCCAGTGCAGGACAGAAGGAGCCAGTCCAGTGCAGGACAGAAGGAGCCAGTCCAGTGCATGACAGAGAGAGAGCCAGTCCAGTGCAGGACAGAATGGGCCAGTCCAGTGCAGGACAGAATGAGCCAGACCAGTGCAGGACAGAATGAGTCAATCCAGTGAAGGACAGAATGGGTCAGTCCAGTGCAGGACAGAATGAGCAAGTCCAGTGCAGGACAGAATGAGCCAGTCCAGTGCAGGACAGATTGAGCCAGTCCAGTGCAGGGCAGAATGAGTCAGTCCAGTGCAGGACAGAATGAGTCAGTCCAGAGCAGGACAGAATGAGCCAGTCCAGTGCAGGACAGAATGAGCCAGGACAGTGCAGGACAGAATGGGCCAGTCCAGTGAAGGACAGAATGGGCCAGTCCAGTGCAGGACAGAATGGGCCAGTCCAGTGCTGGACAGAATGAGCCAGTCCATTGCAGGACAGAACGGGCCAGTCCAGTGCAGGACAGAATGAGCCAGTCCAGTGCAGGACAGAAGGAGCCAGTCCAGTGCAGGACAGAATGAGCCAGTCCAGTGCAGGACAGAAGGAGCCAGTCCAGTGCAGGACAGAATGGGCCAGTACAGTGCAGGACAGAATGGGCCAGTCCAGTGCAGGGCAGAATGGGCCTGCCCAGTGCAGGATAGAAAGGGCCAGGCCAGTGCAGGACAGAATGAGCCAATCCAGTGCAGAACAGAAGGAGCCAGTCCAGTGCAGGACAGAAGGAGCCACTCCAGTGCAGGACAGAAGGAGCCAGTCCAGTGCGGGACAGAGAGAGAGCCAGTCCAGTGCAGGACAGAATGGGCCAGTCCAGTGCAGGACAGAATGAGCCAGACCAGTGCAGGACAGAATGAGTCAATCCAGTGAAGGACAGAATGGGTCAGTCCAGTGCAGGACAGAATGAGCAAGTCCAGTGCAGGACAGAATGAGCCAGTCCAGTGCAGGACAGATTGAGCCAGTCCAGTGCAGGGCAGAATGAGTCAGTCCAGTGCAGGACAGAATGAGTCAGTCCAGAGAAGGACAGAATGAGCCAGTCCAGTGCAGGACAGAATGAGCCAGGACAGTGCAGGACAGAATGGGCCAGTCCAGTGAAGGACAGAATGGGCCAGTCCAGTGCAGGACAGAATGGGCCAGTCCAGTGCTGGACAGAATGAGCCAGTCCATTGCAGGACAGAACGGGCCAGTCCAGTGCAGGACAGAATGAGCCAGTCCAGTGCAGGACAGAAGGAGCCAGTCCAGTGCAGGACAGAATGAGCCAGTCCAGTGCAGGACAGGAGGAGCCAGTCCAGTGCAGGACAGAATGGGCCAGTACAGTGCAGGACAGAATGGGCCAGTCCAGTGCAGGGCAGAATGGGCCTGCCCAGTGCAGGATAGAAAGGGCCAGGCCAGTGCAGGACAGAATGAGCCAATCCAGTGCAGAACAGAAGGAGCCAGTCCAGTGCAGGACAGAACGGGCCAGTCCAGTGCAGGACAGAATGAACCAGGCCTGTGCAGGACAGAATGAGCCAATCCAGTGCAGAACAGAAGGAGCCAGTCCAGTGCAGGACAGAACGGGCCAGCCCACTGCAGGACAGAATGGGCCAGTCCAGTGCAGGACAGAACGGGCCAGTCCAGTGCAGGACAGAACGGGCCAGTCCAGTGCAGGACAGAATGAGCCAGTCCAGTGCATGACAGAATGAGCCAGTCCAGTGCAGGACAGAATGAGCCAGTCCAGTGCAGGACACAATGAGCCAGTCCAGTGCAGGACAGAAGGAGCCAGTCTCGTGCTGACAGAACGGGCCAGTCCAGTGCAGGACAGAATGGGCCAGTCCAGTGCAGGACAGAATGAGCCAGTCCAGTGAAGGACAGAATGAGTCAATCCAGTGGAGGACAGAATGGGTCAGTCCAGTGCAGGACAGGAGGAGCCAGTCCAGTGCAGGACAGAATGGGCCAGTACAGTGCAGGACAGAATGGGCCAGTCCAGTGCAGGGCAGAATGGGCCAGCCAAGTGCAGGATAGAAAGGGCCAGGCCAGTGCAGGGCAGAATGGGCCTGCCCAGTGCAGGATAGAAAGGGCCAGGCCAGTGCAGGACAGAATGAGCCAATCCAGTGCAGAACAGAAGGAGCCAGTCCAGTGCAGGACAGAAGGAGCCACTCCAGTGCAGGACAGAAGGAGCCAGTCCAGTGCGGGACAGAGAGAGAGCCAGTCCAGTGCAGGACAGAATGGGCCAGTCCAGTGCAGGACAGAATGAGCCAGACCAGTGCAGGACAGAATGAGTCAATCCAGTGAAGGACAGAATGGGTCAGTCCAGTGCAGGACAGAATGAGCAAGTCCAGTGCAGGACAGAATGAGCCAGTCCAGTGCAGGACAGATTGAGCCAGTCCAGTGCAGGGCAGAATGAGTCAGTCCAGTGCAGGACAGAATGAGTCAGTCCAGAGCAGGACAGAATGAGCCAGTCCAGTGCAGGACAGAATGAGCCAGGACAGTGCAGGACAGAATGGGCCAGTCCAGTGAAGGACAGAATGGGCCAGTCCAGTGCAGGACAGAATGGGCCAGTCCAGTGCTGGACAGAATGAGCCAGTCCATTGCAGGACAGAACGGGCCAGTCCAGTGCAGGACAGAATGAGCCAGTCCAGTGCAGGACAGAAGGAGCCAGTCCAGTGCAGGACAGAATGAGCCAGTCCAGTGCAGGACAGGAGGAGCCAGTCCAGTGCAGGACAGAATGGGCCAGTACAGTGCAGGACAGAATGGGCCAGTCCAGTGCAGGGCAGAATGGGCCTGCCCAGTGCAGGATAGAAAGGGCCAGGCCAGTGCAGGACAGAATGAGCCAATCCAGTGCAGAACAGAAGGAGCCAGTCCAGTGCAGGACAGAACGGGCCAGTCCAGTGCAGGACAGAATGAACCAGGCCTGTGCAGGACAGAATGAGCCAATCCAGTGCAGAACAGAAGGAGCCAGTCCAGTGCAGGACAGAACGGGCCAGCCCACTGCAGGACAGAATGGGCCAGTCCAGTGCAGGACAGAACGGGCCAGTCCAGTGCAGGACAGAACGGGCCAGTCCAGTGCAGAACAGAATGAGCCAGTCCAGTGCATGACAGAATGAGCCAGTCCAGTGCAGGACAGAATGAGCCAGTCCAGTGCAGGACACAATGAGCCAGTCCAGTGCAGGACAGAAGGAGCCAGTCTAGTGCTGACAGAACGGGCCAGTCCAGTGCAGGACAGAATGGGCCAGTCCAGTGCAGGACAGAATGAGCCAGTCCAGTGAAGGACAGAATGAGTCAATCCAGTGGAGGACAGAATGGGCCAGCCAAGTGCAGGATAGAAAGGGCCAGGCCAGTGCAGGACAGAATGGGCAAGTCCAGTGCAGGACAGAATGAGCCAGTCCTGTGCGGGACTGAATGAGCCAGTCCAGTGCAGGACAGAAGGAGCCAGTCCACTGCAGGACAGAATGAGCCAGTCCAGTGCAGGACAGAAGGAGCCAGTCCAGTGTAGGACAGAATGGGCCAGTCCAGTGCAGGACAGAACGGGCCAGCCCACTGCAGGACAGAATGAGCCAGTCCAGTGCAGGACAGAACGGGCCAGTCCAGTGCAGGATAGAACGGGACAGCCCACTGCTGGACAGAACGAGCCAGTCCCGTGCAGGACAGAACGGGCCAGTACAGTGGAGGACAGAATGAGCTAGACCAGTGCAGGACAGAAGGAGCCAGTCCAGTGCAGGACAGAATGAACCAGGACAGTGCAGGACAGAATGAGCCAATCCAGTGCAGAACAGAAGGAACCAGTCCAGTGCAGGAAAGAACGGGCCAGTCTAGTGCAGGACAGAATGAACCAGGCCAGTGCAGGACAGAATGAGCCAATCCAGTGCAGAACAGAAGGAGCCAGTCCAGTGCAGGACAGAATGGGCCAGCCCTCTGCAGGACAGAATGAGCCAGTCCAGTGCAGGACAGAACGGGCCAGTCCAGTGCAGGATAGAACGGGCCAGCCCACTGCAGGACAGAATGAGCCAGTCCAGTGCAGGACAGAACCGGCCAGTCCAGTGTAGGACAGAATAAGCCAGTCCAGTGCAGGACAGAAAGGGCCAGCCCAGTGCAGGACAGAACGGGCCAGTCCAGTGCAGGACAGAACGGGCCAGTCCAGTGCAGGACAGAATGAGCCAGTCCAGTGCAGGACAGAATGGGCCAGTCCAGTGCAGGACAGAACGAGCCAGTCCCGTGCAGGACAGAACGGGCCAGTCCAGTGGAGGACAGAATGAGCCAGTCCAGTGCAGGACAGAACGGGTCAGTCCAGTGCAGGACAGAATGAACTAGGCCAGTGCAGGACAGAATGAGCCAATCCAGTGCAGAACAGAAGGAGCCAGTCCAGTGCAGGACAGAACGGGCCAGTCCAGTGCAGGACAGAATGAGCCAGTCCAGTGCAGGACAGAATGAGCCAGTCCAGTGCAAGACAGAATGAGCCAGTCCAGTGCAGGACAGAATGAGCCATTTCAGTGCAGGACAGAAGGAGCCAGTCTAGTGCTGACAGAACGGGCCAGTCCAGTGCAGGACAGAATGGGCCAGTCCAGTGCAGGACAGAATGAGCCAGTCCAGTGCAGGACAGATTGAGCCAGTCCAGTGCAGGGCAGAATGAATCAGTCCAGTGCAGGACAGAATGAGTCAGTCCAGAGCAGGACAGATTGAGCGAGTCCAGTGCAGGACAGAATGAGCCAGGACAGTGCAGGACAGAATGGGCCAGTCCAGTGAAGGACAGACTGGGCCAGTCCACTGCAGGACAGAATGGGCCAGTCCAGTGCAGGACAGAATGAGCCAGTCCAGTGCGGGACAGAATGAGCCAGTCCAGTGCAGGACAGAATGGGCCAGTCCAGTGCAGGACAGAATGAGCCAGTCCAGTGCAGGACAGAAGGAGCCAGTCCAGTGCAGGACAGAATGAGCCAGTCCAGTGTAGGACAGGAGGAGCCAGTCCAGTGCAGGACAGAATGGGCCAGTACAGTGCAGGACAGAATGGGCCAGTCCAGTGCAGGGCAGAATGGGCCAGCCCAGTGCAGGATAGAAAGGGCCAGGCCAGTGCAGGACAGAATGGGCAAGTCCAGTGCAGGACAGAATGCGCCAGTCCAGTGCAGGACAGAATCGGCCAGTCCTGTGCGGGACTGAATGAGCCAGTCCAGTGCAGGACAGAAGGAGCCAGTCCACTGCAGGACAGAATGAGCCAGTCCAGTGCAGGACAGAAGGAGCCAGTCCAGTGTAGGACAGAATGGGCCAGTCCAGTGCAGCACAGAACGGGCCAGCCCACTGCAGGACAGAATGAGCCAGTCCAGTGCAGGACAGAACGGGCCAGTCCAGTGCAGGATAGAACGGGCCAGCCCACTGCAGGACAGTACGAGCCAGCCCCGTGCAGGACATAATGGGCCACTCCAGTGAAGGACAGAATGAGCCAGACCAGTGCAGGACAGAATGAGCCAGCCCAGTGCAGGACAGAATGGGCCAGTCCAGTGCAGGACAGAATGACCCAGTCTAGTGCAGGACAGAATGAGCCCATCCAGTGAAGGACAGAATGAGCCAGTCCAGTGCAGGACAGAATGGGCCAGTCCAGTGCAGGACAGAATGAGACAGTCGAGTGCAGGACAGAATGAGACAGTCCAGTGCAGAACAGAATGAGACAGTCCAGTGCAGGACAGAATGGGCCAGTCCAGTGCAGGACATAATGAGCCAGTCCAGTGCAGTACAGAATGAGCCAGTCCAGTGCAGGACAGAATGAGCCAGCCCAGTGCAGGACAGAATGAGCCAGTCCAGTGCAGGACTGAACGGGCCAGTCCAGTGCAGGACAGAATGAGCCAGTCCAGTGCAGGACAGAAGGAGCCAGTCCAGTGCAGGACAGAACGAGCCAATCCAGTGCAGGACAGAACGAGACAGTCCAGTGCAGGACAGAACGGGCCAGTCCAGTGTAGGAGAGAATGAGCCAGTCCAGTGCAGGACAGAAGGAATAAGTCCAGTGCAGGACTGAACGGGCCAGTCCAGTGCAGGACAGGAGGAGCAAGTCCAGTGCAGGACAGAATGGGCCAGTCCAGTGCAGGACAGAACGGGCCAGTCCAGTGCAGGACCGAATGGGCCAGCCCAGTGCAGGATAGAAAGGGCCAGGCCAGTGCAGGACAGAATGGGCAAGTCCAGTGCAGGACAGAATGAGCCAGTCCAGTGCAGGACAGAATGAGCCATTTCAGTGCAGGACAGAATGAGCCAGTCCAGTGCAGTACAGATTGAGCCAGTCCAGTGCAGGGCAGAATGAATCAGTCCAGTGCAGGACAGAATGAGTCAGTACAGAGCAGGACAGATTGAGCGAGTCCAGTGCAGGACAGAATGAGCCAGGACAGTGCAGGACAGAATGGGCCAGTCCACTGCAGGACAGAATGGGCCAGTCCAGTGCTGGACAGAATGAGCCAGTCCAGTGCAGGACAGAACGGGCCAGTCCAGTGCAGGACAAAATGAGCCAGTCCAGTGCAGGACAGAAGGAGCCAGTCCAGTGCAGGACAGAATGACCCAGTCCAGTGTAGGACAGGAGGAGCCAGTCCAGTGCAGGACAGAATGGGCCAGTACAGTGCAGGACAGAATGGGCCAGTCCAGTGCAGGGCAGAATGGGCCAGCCCAGTGCAGGATAGAAAGGGCCAGGCCAGTGCAGGACAGAATGGGCAAGTCCAGTGCAGGACAGAATGAGCCAGTCCAGAGCAGGACAGAATCGGCCAGTCCTGTGCGGGACAGAATGGGTCAGTCCAGTGCAGGACAGAATGAGCAAGTCCAGTGCAGGACAGAATAGGCCAGTCCAGTGCAGGACAGATTGAGCCAGTCCAGTGCAGGGCAGAATGAGTCAGTCCAGTGCAGGACAGAATGAGTCAGTCCAGAGCAGGACAGAATGAGCCAGTCCAGTGCAGGACAGAATGAGCCAGGACAGTGCAGGACAGAATGGGCCAGTCCAGTGAAGGACAGAATGGGCCAGTCCAGTGCAGGACAGAATGGGCCAGTCCAGTGCTGGACAGAATGAGCCAGTCCATTGCAGGACAGAACGGGCCAGTCCAGTGCAGGACAGAATGAGCCAGTCCAGTGCAGGACAGAAGGAGCCAGTCCAGTGCAGGACAGAATGAGCCAGTCCAGTGCAGGACAGGAGGAGCCAGTCCAGTGCAGGACAGAATGGGCCAGTACAGTGCAGGACAGAATGGGCCAGTCCAGTGCAGGGCAGAATGGGCCTGCCCAGTGCAGGATAGAAAGGGCCAGGCCAGTGCAGGACAGAATGAGCCAATCCAGTGCTGAACAGAAGGAGCCAGTCCAGTGCAGGACAGAAGGAGCCACTCCAGTGCAGGACAGAAGGAGCCAGTCCAGTGCGGGACAGAGAGAGAGCCAGTCCAGTGCAGGACAGAATGGGCCAGTCCAGTGCAGGACAGAATGAGCCAGACCAGTGCAGGACAGAATGAGTCAATCCAGTGAAGGACAGAATGGGTCAGTCCAGTGCAGGACAGAATGAGCAAGTCCAGTGCAGGACAGAATGAGCCAGTCCAGTGCAGGACAGATTGAGCCAGTCCAGTGCAGGGCAGAATGAGTCAGTCCAGTGCAGGACAGAATGAGTCAGTCCAGAGCAGGACAGAATGAGCCAGTCCAGTGCAGGACAGAATGAGCCAGGACAGTGCAGGACAGAATGGGCCAGTCCAGTGAAGGACAGAATGGGCCAGTCCAGTGCAGGACAGAATGGGCCAGTCCAGTGCTGGACAGAATGAGCCAGTCCATTGCAGGACAGAACGGGCCAGTCCAGTGCAGGACAGAATGAGCCAGTCCAGTGCAGGACAGAAGGAGCCAGTCCAGTGCAGGACAGAATGAGCCAGTCCAGTGCAGGACAGGAGGAGCCAGTCCAGTGCAGGACAGAATGGGCCAGTACAGTGCAGGACAGAATGGGCCAGTCCAGTGCAGGGCAGAATGGGCCTGCCCAGTGCAGGATAGAAAGGGCCAGGCCACTGCAGGACAGAATGAGCCAATCCAGTGCAGAACAGAAGGAGCCAGTCCAGTGCAGGACAGAACGGGCCAGTCCAGTGCAGGACAGAATGAACCAGGCCTGTGCAGGACAGAATGAGCCAATCCAGTGCAGAACAGAAGGAGCCAGTCCAGTGCAGGACAGAACGGGCCAGCCCACTGCAGGACAGAATGGGCCAGTCCAGTGCAGGACAGAACGGGCCAGTCCAGTGCAGGACAGAACGGGCCAGTCCAGTGCAGGACAGAATGAGCCAGTCCAGTGCATGACAGAATGAGCCAGTCCAGTGCAGGACAGAATGAGCCAGTCCAGTGCAGGACACAATGAGCCAGTCCAGTGCAGGACAGAAGGAGCCAGTCTAGTGCTGACAGAACGGGCCAGTCCAGTGCAGGACAGAATGGGCCAGTCCAGTGCAGGACAGAATGAGCCAGTCCAGTGAAGGACAGAATGAGTCAATCCAGTGGAGGACAGAATGGGTCAGTCCAGTGCAGGACAGGAGGAGCCAGTCCAGTGCAGGACAGAATGGGCCAGTACAGTGCAGGACAGAATGGGCCAGTCCAGTGCAGGGCAGAATGGGCCAGCCAAGTGCAGGATAGAAAGGGCCAGGCCAGTGCAGGGCAGAATGGGCCTGCCCAGTGCAGGATAGAAAGGGCCAGGCCAGTGCAGGACAGAATGAGCCAATCCAGTGCAGAACAGAAGGAGCCAGTCCAGTGCAGGACAGAAGGAGCCACTCCAGTGCAGGACAGAAGGAGCCAGTCCAGTGCGGGACAGAGAGAGAGCCAGTCCAGTGCAGGACAGAATGGGCCAGTCCAGTGCAGGACAGAATGAGCCAGACCAGTGCAGGACAGAATGAGTCAATCCAGTGAAGGACAGAATGGGTCAGTCCAGTGCAGGACAGAATGAGCAAGTCCAGTGCAGGACAGAATGAGCCAGTCCAGTGCAGGACAGATTGAGCCAGTCCAGTGCAGGGCAGAATGAGTCAGTCCAGTGCAGGACAGAATGAGTCAGTCCAGAGCAGGACAGAATGAGCCAGTCCAGTGCAGGACAGAATGAGCCAGGACAGTGCAGGACAGAATGGGCCAGTCCAGTGAAGGACAGAATGGGCCAGTCCAGTGCAGGACAGAATGGGCCAGTCCAGTGCTGGACAGAATGAGCCAGTCCATTGCAGGACAGAACGGGCCAGTCCAGTGCAGGACAGAATGAGCCAGTCCAGTGCAGGACAGAAGGAGCCAGTCCAGTGCAGGACAGAATGAGCCAGTCCAGTGCAGGACAGGAGGAGCCAGTCCAGTGCAGGACAGAATGGGCCAGTACAGTGCAGGACAGAATGGGCCAGTCCAGTGCAGGGCAGAATGGGCCTGCCCAGTGCAGGATAGAAAGGGCCAGGCCAGTGCAGGACAGAATGAGCCAATCCAGTGCAGAACAGAAGGAGCCAGTCCAGTGCAGGACAGAACGGGCCAGTCCAGTGCAGGACAGAATGAACCAGGCCTGTGCAGGACAGAATGAGCCAATCCAGTGCAGAACAGAAGGAGCCAGTCCAGTGCAGGACAGAACGGGCCAGCCCACTGCAGGACAGAATGGGCCAGTCCAGTGCAGGACAGAACGGGCCAGTCCAGTGCAGGACAGAACGGGCCAGTCCAGTGCAGAACAGAATGAGCCAGTCCAGTGCATGACAGAATGAGCCAGTCCAGTGCAGGACAGAATGAGCCAGTCCAGTGCAGGACAGAATGAGCCAGTCCAGTGCAGGACAGAAGGAGCCAGTCTAGTGCTGACAGAACGGGCCAGTCCAGTGCAGGACAGAATGGGCCAGTCCAGTGCAGGACAGAATGAGCCAGTCCAGTGAAGGACAGAATGAGTCAATCCAGTGGAGGACAGAATGGGCCAGCCAAGTGCAGGATAGAAAGGGCCAGGCCAGTGCAGGACAGAATGGGCAAGTCCAGTGCAGGACTGAATGAGCCAGTCCTGTGCGGGACTGAATGAGCCAGTCCAGTGCAGGACAGAAGGAGCCAGTCCACTGCAGGACAGAATGAGCCAGTCCAGTGCAGGACAGAAGGAGCCAGTCCAGTGTAGGACAGAATGGGCCAGTCCAGTGCAGGACAGAACGGGCCAGCCCACTGCAGGACAGAATGAGCCAGTCCAGTGCAGGACAGAACGGGCCAGTCCAGTGCAGGATAGAACGGGACAGCCCACTGCTGGACAGAACGAGCCAGTCCCGTGCAGGACAGAACGGGCCAGTACAGTGGAGGACAGAATGAGCTAGACCAGTGCAGGACAGAAGGAGCCAGTCCAGTGCAGGACAGAATGAACCAGGCCAGTGCAGGACAGAATGAGCCAATCCAGTGCAGAACAGAAGGAACCAGTCCAGTGCAGGAAAGAACGGGCCAGTCTAGTGCAGGACAGAATGAACCAGGCCAGTGCAGGACAGAATGAGCCAATCCAGTGCAGAACAGAAGGAGCCAGTCCAGTGCAGGACAGAATGGGCCAGCCCTCTGCAGGACAGAATGAGCCAGTCCAGTGCAGGACAGAACGGGCCAGTCCAGTGCAGGATAGAACGGGCCAGCCCACTGCAGGACAGAATGAGCCAGTCCAGTGCAGGACAGAACCGGCCAGTCCAGTGTAGGACAGAATAAGCCAGTCCAGTGCAGGACAGAAAGGGCCAGCCCAGTGCAGGACAGAACGGGCCAGTCCAGTGCAGGACAGAACGGGCCAGTCCAGGGCAGGACAGAATGAGCCAGTCCAGTGCAGGACAGAATGGGCCAGTCCAGTGCGGGACAGAACGAGCCAGTCCCGTGCAGGACAGAACGGGCCAGTCCAGTGGAGGACAGAATGAGCCAGTCCAGTGCAGGACAGAACGGGTCAGTCCAGTGCAGGACAGAATGAACTAGGCCAGTGCAGGACAGAATGAGCCAATCCAGTGCAGAACAGAAGGAGCCAGTCCAGTGCAGGACAGAACGGGCCAGTCCAGTGCAGGACAGAATGAGCCAGTCCAGTGCAGGACAGAATGAGCCAGTCCAGTGCAAGACAGAATGAGCCAGTCCAGTGCAGGACAGAATGAGCCATTTCAGTGCAGGACAGAAGGAGCCAGTCTAGTGCTGACAGAACGGGCCAGTCCAGTGCAGGACAGAATGGGCCAGTCCAGTGCAGGACAGAATGAGCCAGTCCAGTGCAGGACAGATTGAGCCAGTCCAGTGCAGGGCAGAATGAATCAGTCCAGTGCAGGACAGAATGAGTCAGTCCAGAGCAGGACAGATTGAGCGAGTCCAGTGCAGGACAGAATGAGCCAGGACAGTGCAGGACAGAATGGGCCGGTCCAGTGAAGGACAGACTGGGCCAGTCCACTGCAGGACAGAATGGGCCAGTCCAGTGCAGGACAGAATGAGCCAGTCCAGTGCGGGACAGAATGAGCCAGTCCAGTGCAGGACAGAATGGGCCAGTCCAGTGCAGGACAGAATGAGCCAGTCCAGTGCAGGACAGAAGGAGCCAGTCCAGTGCAGGACAGAATGAGCCAGTCCAGTGTAGGACAGGAGGAGCCAGTCCAGTGCAGGACAGAATGGGCCAGTACAGTGCAGGACAGAATGGGCCAGTCCAGTGCAGGGCAGAATGGGCCAGCCCAGTGCAGGATAGAAAGGGCCAGGCCAGTGCAGGACAGAATGGGCAAGTCCAGTGCAGGACAGAATGCGCCAGTCCAGTGCAGGACAGAATCGGCCAGTCCTGTGCGGGACTGAATGAGCCAGTCCAGTGCAGGACAGAAGGAGCCAGTCCACTGCAGGACAGAATGAGCCAGTCCAGTGCAGGACAGAAGGAGCCAGTCCAGTGTAGGGCAGAATGGGCCAGTCCAGTGCAGCACAGAACGGGCCAGCCCACTGCAGGACAGAATGAGCCAGTCCAGTGCAGGACAGAACGGGCCAGTCCAGTGCAGGATAGAACGGGCCAGCCCACTGCAGGACAGTACGAGCCAGCCCCGTGCAGGACATAATGGGCCACTCCAGTGAAGGACAGAATGAGCCAGACCAGTGCAGGACAGAATGAGCCAGCCCAGTGCAGGACAGAATGGGCCAGTCCAGTGCAGGACAGAATGACCCAGTCTAGTGCAGGACAGAATGAGCCCTTCCAGTGAAGGACAGAATGAGCCAGTCCAGTGCAGGACAGAATGGGCCAGTCCAGTGCAGGACAGAATGAGACAGTCGAGTGCAGGACAGAATGAGACAGTCCAGTGCAGAACAGAATGAGACAGTCCAGTGCAGGACAGAATGGGCCAGTCCAGTGCAGGACATAATGAGCCAGTCCAGTGCAGTACAGAATGAGCCAGTCCAGTGCAGGACAGAATGAGCCAGCCCAGTGCAGGACAGAATGAGCCAGTCCAGTGCAGGACTGAACGGGCCAGTCCAGTGCAGGACAGAATGAGCCAGTCCAGTGCAGGACAGAAGGAGCCAGTCCAGTGCAGGACAGAACGAGCCAATCCAGTGCAGGACAGAACGAGACAGTCCAGTGCAGGACAGAACGGGCCAGTCCAGTGTAGGAGAGAATGAGCCAGTCCAGTGCAGGACAGAAGGAATAAGTCCAGTGCAGGACTGAACGGGCCAGTCCAGTGCAGGACAGAACGGGCCAGTCCAATGCAAGACTGAACGGGCCAGTCCAGTGCTGGACAGAATGGGCCAGTCCAGTGCAGGACAGAACGGGCCAGTCCAGTGCAGGACAGAAGGAGCCAGTCCAGTGCAGGACAGAATGAGCCAGTCCAGTGCAGGACAGGAGGAGCAAGTCCAGTGCAGGACAGAATGGGCCAGTCCAGTGCAGGACAGAACGGGCCAGTCCAGTGCAGGACCGAATGGGCCAGCCCAGTGCAGGATAGAAAGGGCCAGGCCAGTGCAGGACAGAATGGGCAAGTCCAGTGCAGGACAGAATGAGCCAGTCCAGTGCAGGACAGAATGAGCCATTTCAGTGCAGGACAGAATGAGCCAGTCCAGTGCAGTACAGATTGAGCCAGTCCAGTGCAGGGCAGAATGAATCAGTCCAGTGCAGGACAGAATGAGTCAGTCCAGAGCAGGACAGATTGAGCGAGTCCAGTGCAGGACAGAATGAGCCAGGACAGTGCAGGACAGAATGGGCCAGTCCACTGCAGGACAGAATGGGCCAGTCCAGTGCTGGACAGAATGAGCCAGTCCAGTGCAGGACAGAACGGGCCAGTCCAGTGCAGGACAAAATGAGCCAGTCCAGTGCAGGACAGAAGGAGCCAGTCCAGTGCAGGACAGAATGACCCAGTCCAGTGTAGGACAGGAGGAGCCAGTCCAGTGCAGGACAGAATGGGCCAGT
This sequence comes from Scyliorhinus torazame, assembly GCF_047496885.1. NCBI lineage: Eukaryota > Metazoa > Chordata > Chondrichthyes > Carcharhiniformes > Scyliorhinidae > Scyliorhinus > Scyliorhinus torazame. The sequence continues at coordinate 107,712,297 of NC_092709.1, read as the reverse complement.
ACAGTGCAGGACAGAATGGGCCAGTCCAGTGCAGGGCAGAATGGGCCAGCCCAGTGCAGGATAGAAAGGGCCAGGCCAGTGCAGGACAGAATGGGCAAGTCCAGTGCAGGACAGAATGAGCCAGTCCAGTGCAGGACAGAAGGAATAAGTCCAGTGCAGGACTGAACGGGCCAGTCCAGTGCAGGACAGAACGGGCCAGTCCAATGCAAGACTGAACGGGCCAGTCCAGTGCTGGACAGAATGGGCCAGTCCAGTGCAGTACAGAACGGGCCAGTCCAGTGCAGGACAGAATGAGCCAGTCCAGTGCAGGACAGAAGGAGCCAGTCCAGTGCAGGACAGAATGAGCCAGTCCAGTGCAGGACAGGAGGAGCCAGTCCAGTGCAGGACAGAACGGGCCAGTCCAGTGCAGGACCGAATGGGCCAGCCCAGTGCAGGATAGAAAGGGCCAGGCCAGTGCAGGACAGAATGGGCAAGTCCAGTGCAGGACAGAATGAGCCAGTCCAGTGCGGGACAGAATGGGCCAGTCCAGTGCAGGACAGAATGAGCCAGTCCAGTGTAGGACAGAATGAGCCATTACAGTGCAGGACAGAAGGAGCCAGTCTAGTGCTGACAGAACGGGCCAGTCCAGTGCAGGACAGAATGGGCCAGTCCAGTGCAGGACAGAATGAGCCAGTCCAGTGCAGGACAGATTGAGCCAGTCCAGTGCAGGGCAGAATGAATCAGTCCAGTGCAGGACAGAATGAGTCAGTCCAGAGCAGGACAGATTGAGCTAGTCCAGTGCAGGACAGAATGAGCAAGGACAGTGCAGGACAGATTGGGCCAGTCCAGTGAAGGACAGTCTGGGCCAGTCCACTGCAGGACAGAATGGGCCAGTCCAGTGCTGGACAGAATGAGCCAGTCCAGTGCAGGACAGAATCGGCCAGTCCTGTGCGGGACTGAATGAGCCAGTCCACTGCAGGACAGAATGAGCCAGTCCAGTGCAGGACAGAAGGAGCCAGTCCACTGCAGGACAGAATGAGCCAGTCCAGTGCAGGACAGAAGGAGCCAGTCCAGTGTAGGACAGAATGGGCCAGTCCAGTGCAGTACAGAACGGGCCAACCCACTGCAGGACAGAATGAGCCAGTCCAGTGCAGGACAGAACGGGCCAGTCCAGTGCAGGATAGAACGGGCCAGCCCACTGCAGGACAGAACGAGCCAGTCCCGTGCAGGACATAATGGGCCACTCCAGTGAAGGACAGAATGAGCCAGACCAGTGCAGGACAGAATGAGCCAGCCCAGTGCAGGGCAGAATGGGCCAGTCCAGTGCAGGACAGAATGACCCAGTCTAGTGCAGGACAGAATGAGCCCTTCCAGTGAAGGACAGAATGAGCCAGTCCAGTGCAGGACAGAATGGGCCAGTCCAGTGCAGGACAGAATGAGACAGTCGAGTGCAGGACAGAATGAGACAGTCCAGTGCAGAACAGAATGAGACAGTCCAGTGCAGGACAGAACGGGCCAGTCCAGTGCAGGACATAATGAGCCAGTCCAGTGCAGTACAGAATGAGCCAGTCCAGTGCAGGACAGAATGAGCCAGCCCAGTGCAGGACAGAATGAGCCAGTCCAGTGCAGGACTGAACGGGCCAGTCCAGTGCAGGACAGAATGAGCCAGTCCAGTGCAGGACAGAAGGAGCCCGTCCAGTGCAGGACAGAACGAGCCAATCCAGTGCAGGACAGAACGAGACAGTCCAGTGCAGGACAGAACGGGCCAGTCCAGTGTAGGAGAGAATGAGCCAGTCCAGTGCAGGACAGAAGGAATAAGTCCAGTGCAGGACTGAACGGGCCAGTCCAGTGCAGTACAGAACGGGCCAGTCCAATGCAAGACTGAACGGGCCAGTCCAGTGCTGGACAGAATGGGCCAGTCCAGTGCAGGACAGAACGGGCCAGTCCAGTGCAGGACAGAATGAGCCAGTCCAGTGCAGGACAGAAGGAGCCAGTCCAGTGCAGGACAGAATGAGCCAGTCCAGTGCAGGACAGGAGGAGCCAGTCCAGTGCAGGACAGAATGGGCCAGTCCAGTGCAGGACAGAACGGGCCAGTCCAGTGCAGGACCGAATGGGCCAGCCCAGTGCAGGATAAAAAGGGCCAGGCCAGTGCAGGACAGAATGGGCAAGTCCAGTGCAGGACAGAATGAGCCAGTCCAGTGCAGGACAGAATGGGCCAGTCCAGTGCAGGACAGAATGAGCCAGTCCAATGCAGGACAGAATGAGCCATTTCAGTGCAGGACAGAAGGAGCCAGTCTAGTGCTGACAGAACGGGCCAGTCCAGTGCAGGACAGAATGGGCCAGTCCAGTGCAGGACAGAATGAGCCAGTCCAGTGCAGGACAGATTGAGCCAGTCCAGTGCAGGGCAGAATGAATCAGTCCAGTGCAGGACAGAATGAGTCAGTCCAGAGCAGGACAGATTGAGCGAGTCCAGTGCAGGACAGAATGAGCCAGGACAGTGCAGGACAGAATGGGCCAGTCCACTGCAGGACAGAATGGGCCAGTCCAGTGCTGGACAGAATGAGCCAGTCCAGTGCAGGACGGAACGGGCCAGTCCAGTGCAGGACAGAATGAGCCGGTTCAGTGCAGGACAGAATGAGCCAGTCCAGTGCAGGACAGAAGAGCCAGTCCAGAGCAGGACAGAACGGGCCAGTCCAGTGCAGGACCGAACGGGCCTGTCCAGTGCAGGACAGAACGGGCCAGCCCAGTGCAGGACAGAACGGGCCAGTCTAGTGCAGGACAGAAGGAGCCAGTACAGTGCAGGAATGAACGGGCCAGTCGAGTGCAGGACAGAATGCGCCAGTCCAGTGCAGGACAGAATGAGCCAGGCCAGTGCAGGACAAAATGAGCCAGGCCAGTGCAGGACAGAATGGGCCAGTCCAGTTCAGGACAGAAGGAGCCAGTCCAGTGCATGACAGAATGACCCAGTCCAGTGCATGACAGAAGGAGCAGTCCAGTGCAGGACAGAATGAGCCAGTCCAGTGCAGGACAGAGTGAGCCAGTCCAGTGCAGGACAGAACATGCCAGTCCAGTGCAGGACAGAAGGAGCCAGTCCAGTGCAGGACAGAACGGGCCAGTCCAGTGCAGGACAGAACTGACCAGTCCAGTGCAGGACAGAAGGAGCCAGTCCAGTGCAGGACAGAATGAGCCTGTCCAGTGAAGGACAGAGTGAGCCAGTCCAGTGCAGGACAGAACGGGCCAAACCAGTGCAGGACAGAATGGGCCAGCCCAATGCAGGACAGAATGAGCCAGTCCAGTGCAGGACAGAATGAGCCAGTCCAGTGCAGGACAGAATGAGCCAGTCCAGTGCAGGACAGATTGGGCCAGTCCAGTGCAGGACAGAATGAGCCAGTCCAGTGCAGGACAGAATGAGCCAGTCCAGTGCAGGACAGAATGAGCCAGTCCAGTGCAGGACAGAATGAGCCAGTCTAGTGCAGGACAGAATGAGCCCGTCCAGTGCAGGACAGAAGGAGCCAGTCCAATGCAGGACAGAACAGGCCAGTCCAGTGCAGGACAGAACAGGCCAGTCCATGCAGGACAGAACGAGCCAGTCCAGTGCAGGGGAGAACGGGCCAGTCCAGTGCAGGACAGAATGAGCCACTCCAGTGCAGGACAGAATGAGCCAGTCCAGTGCAGGACAGAAGGAGCCAGTCCAGTGCAGGACAGAACGAGACAGTCCAGTGCAGGACAGAACGGGCCAGTCCAGTGTAGGAGAGAATGAGCCAGTCCAGTGCAGGACAGAAGGAAAAAGTCCAGTGCAGGACTGAACGGGCCAGTCCAATGAAAGACTGAACGGGCCAGTCCAGTGCTGGACAGAATGGGCCAGTCCAGTGCAGGACAGAACGGGCGAATCCAGTGCAGGACAGAATGAGCCAGTCCAGTGCAGGACAGAAGGAGCCAGTCCAGTGCAGGACAGAATGAGCCAGTCCAGTGCAGGACAGGAGGAGCCAGTCCAGTGCAGGACAGAATGGGCCAGTCCAGTGCAGGACAGAACGGGCCAGTCCAGTGCAGGACCGAATGGGCCAGCCCAGTGCAGGATAGAAAGGGCCAGGCCAGTGCAGGACAGAATGGGCAAGTCCAGTGCAGGACAGAATGAGCCAGTCCAGTGCAGGACAGAATGGGCCAGTCCAGTGCAGGACAGAATGAGCCAGTCCAGTGCAGGACAGAATGAGCCAGCCCAGTGCAGGACAGAATGGGCCAGTACAGTGCAGGACAGAATGAGCCAGTCTAGTGCAGGACAGAATGAGCCCTTCCAGTGAAGGACAGAATGAGCCAGTCCAGTGCAGGACAGAACGGGCCAGTCCAGTGCAGGACAGAATGAGCCAGTCCAGTGCAGGACTGAAGGAATATGTCCAGTGCAGGACTGAACGGGCCAGTCCAGTGCTGGACAGAATGGGCCAGTCCACTGCAGGGATGAAAGGGCCAGTCCAGTGCAGAACAGAATGAGACAGTCCTATGTAGGACAGACTGAGCCAGTCGAGTGCAGGACAGAAGGAGCCAGTCCAGTGCAGGACAGAACGGGTCAGTCCAGTGCAGGACAGAACGAGCCAGTCCAGTGCAGGACAGAATGAGCCAGTCCAGTGCAGGACAGAATGAGCCAGTACAGTGCAGGACAGAATGAGCCAGTCCAGTGCTGGACAGAATGAGCCGGTCCAGTGCAGGACAGAATGAGATAGTCCAGTGCAGGATGGAAGAGCCAGTCCAGAGCAGGACAGAACGGGCCAGTCCAGTGCAGGACAGAACGGGCCAGTCCAGTGCAGGACAGAAGGGGCCAGCCCAGTGCAGGACAGAATGGGCCAGTCTAGTGCAGGACAGAAGGAGCCAGTACAGTGCAGGAATGAATGGGCCAGTCGAGTGCAGGACAGAATGATCCAGTTAAGTGCAGGACAGAATGAGCCAGGCCAGTGCAGGACAAAATGAGCCAGGCCAGTGCAGGACAGAATGGGCCAGTCCAGTTCAGGACAGAAGGAGCCAGTCCAGTGCAGAACAGAATGAGCCAGTCCAATGCATGACAGATGGAGCAGTCCAGTGCAGGACAGAATGAGCCAGTCCAGTGCAGGACAGAGTGAGCCAGTCCAGTGCAGGACAGAAGGAGCCAGTCCAGTGCAGGACAGAACGGGCCAGTCCAGTGCAGGACAGAACGGACCAGTCCAGTGCAGGACAGAAGGAGCCAGTCCAGTGCAGGACAGAATGAGCCAGTCCAGTGAAGGACAGAGTGAGCCAGTCCAGTGCAGGACAGAACGGACCAGTCGAGTGCTGGACAGAATGGGCCAGTCCAGTGCAGGACAGAACGGGCCAGTCCAATGCAAGACTGAACGGGCCAGTCCAGTGCTGGACAGAATGGGCCAGTCCAGTGCAGGACAGAACGGGCCAGTCCAGTGCAGGACAGAATGAGCCAGTCCATTTCAGGACAGAAGGAGCCAGTCCAGTGCAGGACAGAATGAGACAGTCCAGTGCAGGCCAGGAGGAGCCAGTCCAGTGCAGGACAGAATGGGCCAGTCCAGTGCAGGACAGAACGGGCCAGTCCAGTGCAGGACCGAATGGGCCAGCCCAGTGCAGGATAGAAAGGGCCAGGCCAGTGCAGGACAGAATGGGCAAGTCCAGTGCAGGACAGAATGAGCCAGTCCAGTGCAGGACAGAATGGGCCAGTCCAGTGCAGGACAGAATGAGCCAGTCCAGTGCAGAACAGAATGAGCCAGCCCAGTGCAGGACAGAATGGGCCAGTCCAGTGCAGGACAGAATGAGCCAGTCTAGTGCAGGACAGAATGAGCCCTTCCAGTGAAGGACAGAATGAGCCAGTGCAGTGCAGGACAGAACGGGCCAGTCCAGTGCAGGACAGAATGAGCCAGTCCAGTGCAGGACAGAAGGAATATGTCCAGTGCAGGACTGAACGGGCCAGTCCAGTGCTGGACAGAATGGGACAGTCCACTGCAGGTATGAAAGGGCCAGTCCAGTGCAGGACAGAATGAGCCAGTCCAGTGCAGGACAGTAGGAGCCAGTCCAGTGCAGGACAGAATGAGCCAGTCCAGTGCAGAACAGAATGAGCCAGTACAGTGCAGGACAGAATGAGCCAGTCCAGTGCTGGACAGACTGAGCCGGTCCAGTGCAGGACAGAATGAGCCAGTCCAGTGCAGGACAGAAGAGCCAGTCCAGAGCAGGACAGAACGGGCCAGTCCAGTGCAGGACCGAACCGGCCAGTCCAGTGCAGGACAGAACGGGCAAGCCCAGTGCAGGACAGAACGGGCCAGTCTAGTGCAGGACAGAAGGAGCCAGTACAGTGCAGGAATGAACGGGCCAGTCGAGTGCAGGACAGAATGAGCCAGTCCAGTGCAGGACAGAATGAGCCAGGCCAGTGCAGGACAAAATGAGCCAGGCCAGTGCAGGACAGAATGGGCCAGTCCAGTTCAGGACAGAAGGAGCCAGTCCAGTGCATGACAGAATGACCCAGTCCAGTGCATGACAGAAGGAGCAGTCCAGTGCAGGACAGAATGAGCCAGTCCAGTGCAGGACAGAGTGAGCCAGTCCAGTGCAGGACAGAACATGCCAGTCCATTGCAGGACAGAAGGAGCCAGTCCAGTGCAGGACAGAACGGGCCAGTCCAGTGCAGGACAGAACGGACCAGTCCAGTGCAGGACAGAAGGAGCCAGTCCAGTGCAGGACAGAATGAGCCTGTCCAGTGAAGGACAGAACGGGCCAAACCAGTGCAGGACAGAATGGGCCAGCCCAATGCAGGACAGAATGAGCCAGTCCAGTGCAGGACAGAATGAGCCAGTCCAGTGCAGGACAGAATGAGCCAGTCCAGTGCAGGACAGATTGGGCCAGTCCAGTGCAGGACAGAATGAGCCAGTCCAGTGCAGGACAGAATGAGCCAGTCCAGTGCAGGACAGAATGAGCCAGTCCAGTGCAGGACAGAATGAGCCAGTCTAGTGCAGGACAGAATGAGCCCGTCCAGTGCAGGACAGAAGGAGCCAGTCCAATGCAGGACAGAACAGGCCAGTCCAGTGCAGGACAGAACAGGCCAGTCCAGTGCAGGACAGAACGAGCCAGTCCAGTGCAGGGGAGAACGGGCCAGTCCAGTGCAGGACAGAATGAGCCACTCCAGTGCAGGACAGAATGAGCCAGTCCAGTGCAGGACAGAAGGAGCCAGTCCAGTGCAGGACAGAACGAGACAGTCCAGTGCAGGACAGAACTGGCCAGTCCAGTGTAGGAGAGAATGAACCAGTCCAGTGCAGGACAGAAGGAAAAAGTCCAGTGCAGGACTGAACGGGCCAGTCCAATGAAAGACTGAACGGGCCAGTCCAGTGCTGGACAGAATGGGCCAGTCCAGTGCAGGACAGAACGGGCGAATCCAGTGCAGGACAGAATGAGCCAGTCCAGTGCAGGACAGAAGGAGCCAGTCCAGTGCAGGACAGAATGAGCCAGTCCAGTGCAGGACAGGAGGAGCCAGTCCAGTGCAGGACAGAATGGGCCAGTCCAGTGCAGGACAGAACGGGCCAGTCCAGTGCAGGACCGAATGGGCCAGCCCAGTGCAGGATAGAAAGGGCCAGGCCAGTGCAGGACAGAATGGGCAAGTCCAGTGCAGGACAGAATGAGCCAGTCCAGTGCAGGACAGAATGGGCCAGTCCAGTGCAGGACAGAATGAGCCAGTCCAGTACAGGACAGAATGAGCCAGCCCAGTGCAGGACAGAATGGGCCAGTCCAGTGCAGGACAGAATGAGCCAGTCTAGTGCAGGACAGAATGAGCCCTTCCAGTGAAGGACAGAATGAGCCAGTCCAGTGCAGGACAGAACGGGCCAGTCCAGTGCAGGACAGAATGAGCCAGTCCAGTGCAGGACTGAAGGAATATGTCCAGTGCAGGACTGAACGGGCCAGTCCAGTGCTGGACAGAATGGGCCAGTCCACTGCAGGGCTGAAAGGGCCAGTCCAGTGCAGAACAGAATGAGACAGTCCTGTGTAGGACAGACTGAGCCAGTCGAGTGCAGGACAGAAGGAGCCAGTCCAGTGCAGGACAGAACGGGTCAGTCCAGTGCAGGACAGAACGAGCCAGTCCAGTGCAGGACAGAATGAGCCAGTCCAGTGCAGGACAGAAGGAGCCAGTACAGTGCAGGACAGAATGAGCCATTCCAGTGCAGGACAGAATGAGCCAGTACAGTGCAGGACAGAATGAGCCAGTCCAGTGCTGGTCAGAATGAGCCGGTCCAGTGCAGGACAGAATGAGCCAGTCCAGTGCAGGACGGAAGAGCCAGTCCAGAGCAGGACAGAACGGGCGAGTCCAGTGCAGGACAGAACGGGCCAGTCCAGTGCAGGACAGAACGGGCCAGCCCAGTGCAGGACAGAATGGGCCAGTCTAGTGCAGGACAGAAGGAGCCAGTACAGTGCAGGAATGAACGGGCCAGTCGAGTGCAGGACAGAATGATCCAGTCCAGTGCAGGACAGAATGAGCCAGGCCAGTGGAGGACAAAATGAGCCAGGCCAGTGCAGGACAGAATGGGCCAGTCCAGTTCAGGACAGAAGGAGCCAGTCCAGTGCAGGACAGAATGAGCCAGTCCAGTGCATGACAGATGGAGCAGTCCAGTGCAGGACAGAATGAGCCAGTCCAGTGCAGGACAGAGTGAGCCAGTCCAGTGCAGGACAGAAGGAGCCAGTCCAGTGCAGGACAGAACGGGCCAGTCCAGTGCAGGACAGAACGGACCAGTCCAGTGCAGGACAGAAGGAGCCAATCCAGTGCAGGACAGAATGAGCCAGTCCAGTGAAGGACAGAGTGAGCCAGTCCAGTGCAGGACAGAACGGGCCAAACCAGTGCAGGACAGAACGGGCCAGCCCAGTGCAGGACAGAATGAGCCAGTCCAGTGCAGGACAGAATGAGCCAGTCCAGTGCAGGACAGAATGAGCCAGTCCAGTGCAGGACAGATTGGGCCAGTCCAGTGCTGAACAGAATGAGCCAGTCCAGTGCAGGACAGAATGAGCCAGTCTAGTGCAGGACAGAATGAGCCCGTCCAGTGCTAGACAGAAGGAGCCAGTCCAATGCAGGACAGAACAGGCCAGTCCAGTGCAGGACAGAACGGGCCAGTCCAGTGCAGGACAGAATGAGCCAGTCCAGTGCTGGGGAGAATGGGCCAGTCCAGTGCAGGACAGAATGAGCCAGTCAAGTGCAGGACTGAACGGGCCAGTCCAGTGCAGGACAGAATGAGCCAGTCCAGTGCAGGTCAGAATGAGCCAGTCCAGTGCAGGACAGAATGAGCCAGTCCAGCGCAGGACAGAAGGAGGCAGTCCAGTGCAGGACAGAACAGGCCAGTCTAGTGCAGGACAGAACGGGCCAGCCCTGTGCAGGACAGGACAAGCCAGTCCCGTGCAGGACAGAACGGGCCAGTACAGTGCAGGACAGAATGAGCCAGTCCAGTGCAGGACAGAATGAGCCAGTCCAGTGCAGGACAGAATGAGCCAGTCCAGTGCAGGACAGAATTAGCCAGTCCAGTGCAGGACAGAAGGAGCCAGTCCAGTGCAGGACAGAATGAGTCAGTCCAGTGCAGGACGGAATGAGCCAGTCCAGTGCAGGATAGAATGAGCCAGTCCAGTGCAGGGCAGAATAAGCCAGTCTAGTGCAGGAAAGAATGAGTTAGTCCAGTGCAGGACAAAATGAGCCAGCCCAGTGCAGGACAGAATGGGCCAGTCCAGTGCAGGGCAGAATAAGCCAGTCTAGTGCAGGACAGAATGAGCCAGTCCAGTGCAGGACAAAATGAGCCAGTCCAGTGCAGGACAGAATGTGCCAGTCCAGTGTTGGGCAGAATAAGCCAGTCTAGTGCAGGACAGATTGAGCCAGTCCAGTGCACGACAAAATGAGCCAGCCCAGTGCAGGACAGAATGGGCCAGTCCAGTGCAGGGCAGAATAAGCCAGTCTAGTGCAGGACAGAATGAGCCAGTCCAGTGCAGGACAAAATGAGCCAGTCCAGTGCAGGACAGAATGGGCCAGTCTAGTGCAGGACAGAATGAGACAGTCCAGTGCAGGACAGAATGAGACAGTCCTGTGATGGACAGAACGGGCCAGTCCAGTGCAGGACAGAATGAGCCAGTCCAGTGCAGGACAGAATGAGCCAGTCCAGTGCAGGACATAATGAGCCAGTCCAGTGCAGGACAGAAGGAGCCAATCCAGTGCAGGACAGAATGAGCCAGTCCAGTGAAGGACAGAGTGAGCCAGTCCAGTGCAGGACAGAACGGGCCAAACCAGTGCAGGACAGAACGGGCCAGCCCAGTGCAGGACAGAATGAGCCAGTCCAGTGCAGGACAGAATGAGCCAGTCCAGTGCAGGACATAATGAGCCAGTCCAGTGCAGGACAGATTGGGCCAGTCCAGTGCTGAACAGAATGAGCCAGTCCAGTGCAGGACAGAATGAGCCAGTCTAGTGCAGGACAGAATGAGCCCGTCCAGTGCAGGACAGAAGGAGCCAGTCCAATGCAGGACAGAACAGGCCAGTCCAGTGCAGGACAGAACGGGCCAGTCCAGTGCAGGACAGAATGAGCCAGTCCAGTGCAGGACAGAATGAGCCAGTCCAGTGCAGGACATAATGAGCCAGTCCAGTGCAGGACAGAAGGAGCCAATCCAGTGCAGGACAGAATGAGCCAGTCCAGTGAAGGACAGAGTGAGCCAGTCCAGTGCAGGACAGAACGGGCCAAACCAGTGCAGGACAGAACGGGCCAGCCCAGTGCAGGACAGAATGAGCCAGTCCAGTGCAGGACAGAATGAGCCAGTCCAGTGCAGGACAGAATGAGCCAGTCCAGTGCAGGACAGATTGGGCCAGTCCAGTGCTGAACAGAATGAGCCAGTCCAGTGCAGGACAGAATGAGCCAGTCTAGTGCAGGACAGAATGAGCCCGTCCAGTGCAGGACAGAAGGAGCCAGTCCAATGCAGGACAGAACAGGCCAGTCCAGTGCAGGACAGAACGGGCCAGTCCAGTGCAGGACAGAATGAGCCAGTCCAGTGCAGGACAGAATGAGCCAGTCCAGTGCAGGACTGAACGGGCCAGTCCAGTGCAGGACAGAATGAGCCAGTCCAGTGCAGGTCAGAATGAGCCAGTCCAGTGCAGGACAGAATGAGCCAGTCCAGCGCAGGACAGAAGGAGGCAGTCTAGTGCAGGACAGAATAGGCCAGTCTAGTGCAGGACAGAACGGGCCAGCCCTGTGCAGGACAGGACAAGCCAGTCCCGTGCAGGACAGAACGGGCCAGTACAGTGCAGGACAGAATGAGCCAGTCCAGTGCAGGACAGAATGAGCCAGTCCAGTGCAGGACAGAATGAGCCAGTCCAGTGCAGGACAGAATTAGCCAGTCCAGTGCAGGACAGAAGGAGCCAGTCCAGTGCAGGACAGAATGAGTCAGTCCAGTGCAGGACAGAATGAGCCAGTCCAGTGCAGGATAAAATGAGCCAGTCCAGTGCAGGGCAGAATAAGCCAGTCTAGTGCAGGACAGAATGAGCCAGTCCAGTGCAGGACAAAATGAGCCAGCCCAGTGCAGGACAGAATGGGCCAGTCCAGTGCAGGGCAGAATAAGCCAGTCTAGTGCAGGACAGAATGAGCCAGTCCAGTGCAGGACAAAATGAGCCAGTCCAGTGCAGGACAGAATGGGCCAGTCTAGTGCAGGACAGAATGAGACAGTCCAGTGCAGGACAGAATGAGCCAGTCCAGTGCAGGACAGAACGGGCCAGTCCAGTGCAGGACAGAATGAGCCAGTCCAGTGCAGGACAGAATGAGCCAGTCCAGTGCAGGACATAATGAGCCAGTCCAGTGCAGGACAGAATGAGCCAGTCCAGTGCAGGACAGAACGAGACAGTCCAGTGCAGGACAGAACGGGCCAGTCCAGTGCAGGACAGAATGAGCCAGTACAGTGCAGGACAGAAGGAATAAGTCCAGTGCAGGACTCAACAGGCCATTCCAGAACAAGTCAGAATGGGCCAGTCCAATGCAGGACTGAACAGGCCAGTCCAGTGCAGGACAGAATGAGCCAGTCCAGTGCAGGACAGAATTAGCCAGTCGAGTGCAGGACAAAAGGAGCCAGTCCAGTGCAGGACAGAACGGGCCAGTCCAGTGCAGGACAGAATGAGCCAGTCCAGTGCAGGACATAATGAGCCAGTCCAGTGCAGGACAGAAGGAGCCAGTCCAGTGCAGGACAGAATGAGCCAGTCCAGTGCAGGACAGAATGAGCCAGTCCAGTGCAGGACAGAATGAGCCACTCCAGTGCAGGACAGAATAAACCAGTCCAGTGTAGGACAGAACGGGCCAGTCCAGTGCAGGACAGAAGGAGCCAGTCCATTGCAGGACAGAATGAGCCAGTCCAGTGCAGGACAGAACGGGCCAGTCCAGTGCAGGACAGAACGGGCCAGTCCAGTGCAGGACAGAATGAGCCAGTCCAGTGAAGGACAGAATGGGCCAGTCCAGTGCAGGACAGAATGAGCCAGTCCAGTGCAGGACAGAACGGGCCCGTCCAGTGCAGGACAGAAGGAGCCAGTCCAGTGCAGGACAGAACGGGCCAGTCCAGTGCAGGACAGAATGAGCCAGTCCAGTGCAGGACAGAAGGATCCAGTCCAGTGAAGAACTAAACGGGCCAGTCCAGTGCAGGACAGAATGAGCCAGTCCAGTGCAGGACAGAATGAGCCAGGCCAGTGCAGGTCAGAATGAGCCAGTCCAGTGCAGGACAGAATGAGCCAGTCCAGTGCAGGAGAGAATCAACCAGTCCAGTGCAGGACAGAATGAACCAGTCCAGTGCAGGACAGAAGGAGCCAGTCCAGTGCAGGACAGAATGAGCCAGTCCAGTGCAGGACAGAGTGAGACAGTCCAGTTCAGGACAGAATGAGCCAGTCCAGTGCAAGACAGAAGGAGCCAGTCCAGTGCAGGACAGAATGAGCCAGTCCAGTGCAGGGCACAATGAGCCAGCCCAGTGCAGGTCAGAAGGAGCCAGTCCAGTGCAGGACAGAACGGGCCAGTACAGTGCAGGACAGAATGAGCCAGTCCAGTGCAGGACAGAATGAGCCAGTCCAGTGCAGGACAGAATGAGCCAGTCCAGTGCAGGACAGAATGAGCCAGTCCAGTGCAGGACAGAACGAGACAGTCCAGTGCAGGACAGAATGAGACAGTCCAGTGCAGGACAGAGTGAGCCAGTCCAGTGCAGGACAGAATGAGCCAGTCCAGTGCAGGACAGAATGGGCCAGTCCAGTGCAGGACAGACTGAGCCAGTCCAGTGCAGGACAGAATGAGCCAGTCCAGTGCAGGACAGAATGAGCCAGTCCAGTGCAGGACAGAATGAGCCAGTCCAGCGCAGGACAGAAGGAGGCAGTCCAGTGCAGGACAGAACAGGCCAGTCTAGTGCAGGACAGAACGGGCCAGCCCAGTGCAGGACAGAACGAGCCAGTCCAGTGCAGGACAGAACGGGTCAGTACAGTGCAGGACAGAATGAGCCAGTCCAGTGCAGGACAGAATGAGACAGTCCAGTGCAGGACAGAATGAGCCAGTCCAGTGCAGGCCAGAAGGAGCCAGTCCAGTGCAGGACAGAATGAGCCAGTCCAGTGCAGGACAGAATGAGCCAGTCCAGTGCAGGATAGAATGAGCCAGTCCAGTGCAGGACAGAATGAGCCAGTCCAGTGCAGGACAGAATGAGCCAGTCCTGTGCAGGACAGAATGAGCCAGCCCAGTGCAGGACAGAATGGGCCAGTCCAGTGCAGGACAGAATAAGCCAGTCTAGTGCAGGACAGAATGAGCCAGTCCAGTGCAGGACAGAATGAACCAGTCCAGTGCATGACAGAATGGGCCAGTCCAGTGCAGGACAGAATGAGACAGTCCAGTGCAGGAGAGAATGAGACAGTCCAGTGCAGGACAGAATGAGCCAGTCCAGTGCAGGACAGAAGGAGCCAGTCCAGTCCAGGACAGAACGGGCCAGTCCAGTGCAGGACAGAACGAGACAGTCCAGTGCAGGACAGAACGTGCCAGTCCAGTGCAGGACAGAATGAGCCACTCCAGTGCAGGGCAGAAGGAATATGTCCAGTGCAGGACTGAAAGGGCCAGTCCAGTGCAGGACAGAACGGACCAGTCCAATGCAGGACTGAACGGGCCAGTCCAGTGCAGGACAGAAAGAGACAGTCCAGTGCAGGACAGAATGAGCCAGTCGAGTGCAGGGCAGAAGGAGCCAGTCCAGTGCAGGACAGAACGGGTCAGTCCAGTGCAGGACAGAAGGAGCCAGTCCAGTGCAGGACAGAATGAGCCAGTCCAGTGCAGGACAGAATGAGCCAGTCCAGTGCAGGACAGAATGAGCCAGTCGAGTGCAGGGCAGAAGGAGCCAGTCCAGTGCAGGACAGAACGGGTCAGTCCAGTGCAGGACAGAATGAGCCAGTCCAGTGCAGGACAGAACGAGCCAGTCCAGTGCCGGACAGGATAAACCAGTCCAGTGCAGGACAGAACGGGCCAGTCCAGTGCAGGACAGAATGAGCCAGTCCAGTGCAGGACAGAATGAGCCAGGCCAGTGCAGGACAGTACGGGCCAGTCCAGTGCATGACAGAACGGGCCAGTCCAGTGCAGGACAGAATGAGCCAGTCCAGTGCAGGACAGAATGGGCCAGTCCAGTGCCGGACAGAATGAGCTAATCCAGTTTAGGACAGAATGGGTCAGTCCAGTGCAGGACAGAACGGGCCAGTCCAGTACAGGACAGAATGAGCCAGTCCAGTGCAGGAGAGAAGGAGCCAGTCCAGTGCAGAACTAAACGGGCCAGTCCAGTGCAGGACAGAATGAGCCAGTCCAGTGCAGGACAGAATGAGCCAGGCCAGAGCAGGTCAGAATGAGCCAGTCCAGTGCAGGACAAAATGAGACAGTCCAGTGCAGGACAGAATGAGCCAGTCCAGTGCAGGACAGAATGAGCCAATCCAGTGCAGGACAGAACGGGCCAGTCCAGTGCAGGACGGAAGGAGCCAGTCCAGTGCAGGACAGAATGGGCCAGTCCAGTGCAGGACAGAATGAGCCAGTCCAGTGTAGGCCAGAATGAGCCAGTCCAGTGCAGGACAGAATGAGCCAATCCAGTGCAGGACAGAACGGGCCAGTCCAGTACTGGACAGAATCAGCCAATCCAGTGCAGGACAGAATGGGCCAGTCCAGTGCAGGACAGAACGGGCCAGTCCAGTGCCGGACAGAATGAGCCAGTCCAGTGCTGGACAGAATCAGCCAATCCAGTGCAGGACAAAATGGGCCAGTCCAGTGCAGGACAGAATGGGCCAGTCCCGTGCAGGATAGAATGAGCCAGTCCAGTGCAGGACAGAACGGGCCAGTCCAGTTTAGGACAGAATGAGCCAGTCCAGTGCAGGACAGAACGGGCCAGTCCTGTGCAGGACTGAATGAGCCAGTCCAGTGCTGGACAGAATCAGCCAATCCAGTGCAGGACAAAATGGGCCAGTCCAGTGCAGGACAGAATGGGCCAGTCCCGTGCAGGATAGAATGAGCCAGTCCAGTGCAGGACAGAACGGGCCAGTCCAGTTTAGGACAGAATGAGCCAGTCCAGTGCTGGACAGAATCAGCCAATCCAGTGCAGGACAAAATGGGCCAGTCCAGTGCAGGACAGAATGGGCCAGTCCCGTGCAGGATAGAATGAGCCAGTCCAGTGCAGGACAGAACGGGCCAGTCCAGTTTAGGACAGAATGAGCCAGTCCAGTGCAGGACAGAACGGGCCAGTCCAGTTCAGGACAGAATGAGCCAATCCAGTGCAGGACAGAACGGGCCAGTCCAGTGCAGGACTGAATGAGCCAGTCCAGTGCAGGACAGAATGAGCCAATCCAGTGCAGGACAGAATGGGCCAGTCCAGTGCAGGACAGAACGGGCCAGTCCAGTGCCGGACAGAATGAGCCAGTCCAGTGCTGGACAGAATCAGCCAATCCAGTGCAGGACAGAATGGGCCAGTCCAGTGCAGGACAGAATGGGCCAGTCCCGTGCAGGACAGAATGAGCCAGTCCAGTGCAGGACAGAACGGGCCAGTCCAGTTTAGGACAGAATGAGCCAGTCCAGTGCAGGACCGAACGGGCCAGTCCAGTGCAGGACAGAATGAGCCAATCCAGTGCAGGACAGAACGGGCCAGTCCAGTGCAGGACTGAATGAGCCAGTCCAGTGCAGGACAGAATGAGCCAGTCCAGTGCAGGACAGAATGAGCCAGTCCAGTGCAGGACAGAATGAGCCCGTCCAGTGCAGGACAGAAGGAGCCAGTCCAATGCAGGACAGAACAGGCCAGTCCAGTGCAGGACAGAACGGGCCAGTCCAGTGCAGGACAGAATGAGCCAGTCCAGTGCTGGGGAGAATGGGCCAGTCCAGTGCAGGACAGAATGAGCCAGTCCAGTGCAGGACTGAACGGGCCAGTCCAGTGCAGGACAGAATGAGCCAGTCCAGTGCAGGTCAGTATGAGCCAGTCCAGTGCAGGACAGAATGAGCCAGTCCAGCGCAGGACAGAAGGAGGCAGTCTAGTGCAGGACAGAACAGGCCAGTCTAGTGCAGGACAGAACGGGCCAGCCCTGTGCAGGACAGGACAAGCCAGTCCCGTGCAGGACAGAACGGGCCAGTACAGTGCAGGACAGAATGAGCCAGTCCAGTGCAGGACAGAATGAGCCAGTCCAGTGCAGGACAGAATGAGCCAGTCCAGTGCAGGACAGAATTAGCCAGTCCAGTGCAGGACAGAAGGAGCCAGTCCAGTGCAGGACAGAATGAGTCAGTCCAGTGCAGGACAGAATGAGCCAGTCCAGTGCAGGATAGAATGAGCCAGTCCAGTGCAGGGCAGAATAAGCCAGTCTAGTGCAGGACAGAATGAGCCAGTCCAGTGCAGGACAAAATGAGCCAGCCCAGTGCAGGACAGAATGGGCCAGTCCAGTGCAGGGCAGAATAAGCCAGTCTAGTGCAGGACAGATTGAGCCAGTCCAGTGCAGGACAAAATGAGCCAGTCCAGTGCAGGACAGAATGGGCCAGTCTAGTGCAGGACAGAATGAGACAGTCTAGTGCAGGACAGATTGAGCCAGTCCAGTGCAGGACAAAATGAGCCAGTCCAGTGCAGGACAGAATGGGCCAGTCCAGTGCAGGACAGATTGAGCCAGTCCAGTGCACGACAAAATGAGCCAGCCCAGTGCAGGACAGAATGGGCCAGTCCAGTGCAGGGCAGAATAAGCCAGTCTAGTGCAGGACAGAATGAGCCAGTCCAGTGCAGGACAAAATGAGCCAGTCCAGTGCAGGACAGAATGGGCCAGTCTAGTGCAGGACAGAATGAGACAGTCCAGTGCAGGACAGAACGGGCCAGTCCAGTGCAGGACAGAATGAGCCAGTCCAGTGCAGGACAGAATGAGCCAGTCCAGTGCAGGACATAATGAGCCAGTCCAGTGCAGGACAGAATGAGCCAGTCCAGTGCAGGACAGAACGAGACAGTCCAGTGCAGGACAGAACGGGCCAGTCCAGTGCAGGACAGAATGAGCCAGTACAGTGCAGGACAGAAGGAATAAGTCCAGTGCAGGACTCAACAGGCCATTCCAGAACAAGTCAGAATGGGCCAGTCCAATACAGGACTGAACAGGCCAGTCCAGTGCAGGACAGAATGAGCCAGTCCAGTGCAGGACAGAATGAGCCAGTCCAGTGCAGGACAGAATTAGCCAGTCGAGTGCAGGACAAAAGGAGCCAGTCCAGTGCAGGACAGAACGGGCCAGTCCAGTGCAGGACAGAATGAGCCAGTCCAGTGCAGGACATAATGAGCCAGTCCAGTGCAGGACAGAAGGAGCCAGTCCAGTGCAGGACAGAATGAGCCAGTCCAGTGCAGGACAGAATGAGCCAGTCCAGTGCAGGACAGAATGAGCCAGTCCAGTGCAGGACAGAATAAACCAGTCCAGTGTAGGACAGAACGGGCCAGTCCAGTGCAGGACAGAAGGAGCCAGTCCATTGCAGGACAGAATGAGCCAATCCAGTGCAGGACAGAACGGGCCAGTCCAGTGCAGGACAGAACGGGCCAGTCCAGTGCAGGACAGAATGAGCCAGTCCAGTGAAGGACAGAATGGGCCAGTCCAGTGCAGGACAGAATGAGCCAGTCCAGTGCAGGACAGAACGGGCCCGTCCAGTGCAGGACAGAAGGAGCCAGTCCAGTGCAGGACAGAACGGGCCAGTCCAGTGCAGGACAGAATGAGCCAGTCCAGTGCAGGACAGAAGGATCCAGTCCAGTGAAGAACTAATCGGGCCAGTCCAGTGCAGGACAGAATGAGCCAGTCCAGTGCAGGACAGAATGAGCCAGGCCAGTGCAGGTCAGAATGAGCCAGTCCAGTGCAGGACAGAATGAGCCAGTCCAGTGCAGGAGAGAATCAACCAGTCCAGTGCAGGACAGAACGGGCCAGTACAGTGCAGGACAGAATGAGCCAGTCCAGTGCAGGACAGAATGAGCCAGTCCAGTGCAGGACAGAATGAGCCAGTCCAGTGCAGGACAGAATGAGCCAGTCCAGTGCAGGACAGAATGAGACAGTCCAGTGCAGGACAGAATGAGACAGTCCAGTGCAGGACAGAGTGAGCCAGTCCAGTGCAGGACAGAATGAGCCAGTCCAGTGCAGGACAGAATGGGCCAGTCCAGTGCAGGACAGACTGAGCCAGTCCAGTGCAGGACAGAATGAGCCAGTCCAGTGCAGGACAGAATGAGCCAGTCCAGTGCAGGACAGAATGAGCCAGTCCAGCGCAGGACAGAAGGAGGCAGTCCAGTGCAGGACAGAACAGGCCAGTCTAGTGCAGGACAGAACGGGCCAGCCCAGTGCAGGACAGAACGAGCCAGTCCAGTGCAGGACAGAACGGGTCAGTACAGTGCAGGACAGAATGAGCCAGTCCAGTGCAGGACAGAATGAGCCAGTCCAGTGCAGGACAGAATGAGCCAGTCCAGTGCAGGACAGAAGGAGCCAGTCCAGTGCAGGACAGAATGAGCCAGTCCAGTGCAGGACAGAATGAGCCAGTCCAGTGCAGGATAGAATGAGCCAGTCCAGTGCAGGACAGAATGAGCCAGTCCAGTGCAGGACAGAATGAGCCAGTCCTGTGCAGGACAGAATGAGCCAGCCCAGTGCAGGACAGAATGGGCCAGTCCAGTGCAGGACAGAATAAGCCAGTCTAGTGCAGGACAGAATGAGCCAGTCCAGTGCAGGACAGAATGAACCAGTCCAGTGCATGACAGAATGGGCCAGTCCAGTGCAGGACAGAATGAGACAGTCCAGTGCAGGAGAGAATGAGACAGTCCAGTGCAGGACAGAATGAGCCAGTCCAGTGCAGGACAGAAGGAGCCAGTCCAGTCCAGGACAGAACGGGCCAGTCCAGTGCAGGACAGAACGAGACAGTCCAGTGCAGGACAGAACGTGCCAGTCCAGTGCAGGACAGAATGAGCCACTCCAGTGCAGGGCAGAAGGAATATGTCCAGTGCAGGACTGAACGGGCCAGTCCAGTGCAGGACAGAACGGACCAGTCCAATGCAGGACTGAACGGGCCAGTCCAGTGCAGGACAGAAAGAGACAGTCCAGTGCAGGACAGAATGAGCCAGTCGAGTGCAGGGCAGAAGGAGCCAGTCCAGTGCAGGACAGAACGGGTCAGTCCAGTGCAGGACAGAATGAGCCAGTCCAGTGCAGGACAGAATGAGCCAGTCCAGTGCAGGACAGAAGGAGCCAGTCCAGTGCAGGACAGAATGAGCCAGTCCAGTGCAGGACAGAATGAGCCAGTCCAGTGCAGGACAGAATGAGTCAGTCGAGTGCAGGGCAGAAGGAGCCAGTCCAGTGCAGGACAGAACGGGTCAGTCCAGTGCAGGACAGAATGAGCCAGTCCAGTGCAGGACAGAATGAGCCAGTCCAGTGCCGGACAGAATAAACCAGTCCAGTGCAGGACAGAACGGGCCAGTCCAGTGCAGGACAGAATGAGCCAGTCCAGTGCAGGACAGAATGAGCCAGTCCAGTGCAGGACAGTACGGGCCAGTCCAGTGCATGACAGAACGGGCCAGTCCAGTGCAGGACAGAATGAGCCAGTCCAGTGCAGGACAGAATGGGCCAGTCCAGTGCCGGACAGAATGAGCTAATCCAGTTTAGGACAGAATGGGTCAGTCCAGTGCAGGACAGAACGGGCCAGTCCAGTACAGGACAGAATGAGCCAGTCCAGTGCAGGAGAGAAGGAGCCAGTCCAGTGCAGAACTAAACGGGCCAGTCCAGTGCAGGACAGAATGAGCCAGTCCAGTGCAGGACAGAATGAGCCAGGCCAGAGCAGGTCAGAATGAGCCAGTCCAGTGCAGGACAAAATGAGACAGTCCAGTGCAGGACAGAATGAGCCAGTCCAGTGCAGGACAGAATGAGCCAATCCAGTGCAGGACAGAACGGGCCAGTCCAGTGCAGGACAGAAGGAGCCAGTCCAGTGCAGGACAGAATGGGCCAGTCCAGTGCAGGACAGAATGAGCCAGTCCAGTGTAGGCCAGAATGAGCCAGTCCAGTGCAGGACAGAATGAGCCAATCCAGTGCAGGACAGAACGGGCCAGTCCAGTACTGGACAGAATCAGCCAATCCAGTGCAGGACAGAATGGGCCAGTCCAGTGCAGGACAGAACGGGCCAGTCCAGTGCCGGACAGAATGAGCCAGTCCAGTGCTGGACAGAATCAGCCAATCCAGTGCAGGACAAAATGGGCCAGTCCAGTGCAGGACAGAATGGGCCAGTCCCGTGCAGGATAGAATGAGCCAGTCCAGTGCAGGACAGAACGGGCCAGTCCAGTTTAGGACAGAATGAGCCAGTCCTGTGCAGGACAGAACGGGCCAGTCCTGTGCAGGACTGAATGAGCCAGTCCAGTGCTGGACAGAATCAGCCAATCCAGTGCAGGACAAAATGGGCCAGTCCAGTGCAGGACAGAATGGGCCAGTCCCGTGCAGGATAGAATGAGCCAGTCCAGTGCAGGACAGAACGGGCCAGTCCAGTTTAGGACAGAATGAGCCAGTCCAGTGCTGGACAGAATCAGCCAATCCAGTGCAGGACAAAATGGGCCAGTCCAGTGCAGGACAGAATGGGCCAGTCCCGTGCAGGATAGAATGAGCCAGTCCAGTGCAGGACAGAACGGGCCAGTCCAGTTTAGGACAGAATGAGCCAGTCCAGTGCAGGACAGAACGGGCCAGTCCAGTGCAGGACAGAATGAGCCAATCCAGTGCAGGACAGAACGGGCCAGTCCAGTGCAGGACTGAATGAGCCAGTCCAGTGCAGGACAGAATGAGCCAATCCAGTGCAGGACAGAATGGGCCAGTCCAGTGCAGGACAGAACGGGCCAGTCCAGTGCCGGACAGAATGAGCCAGTCCAGTGCTGGACAGAATCAGCCAATCCAGTGCAGGACAGAATGGGCCAGTCCAGTGCAGGACAGAATGGGCCAGTCCCGTGCAGGACAGAATGAGCCAGTCCAGTGCAGGACAGAACGGGCCAGTCCAGTTTAGGACAGAATGAGCCAGTCCAGTGCAGGACCGAACGGGCCAGTCCAGTGCAGGACAGAATGAGCCAATCCAGTGCAGGACAGAACGGGCCAGTCCAGTGCAGGACTGAATGAGCCAGTCCAGTGCAGGACAGAATGAGCCAGTACAGTGCAGGACAGAACGGGCCAGTCCAGTGCAGGACTGAATGAGCCAGTACAGTGCAGGACAGAACGGGCCAGTCCAGTGCAGGACTGAATGAGCCAGTCCAGTGCAGGACAGAACGAGCCAGTCCAGTGGAGGACAGAACGGGCCAGTCCAGTGCGGGCCAGAATGGGCCAGTCCAGTGCAGGACAGAACGGGCCAGTCCAGTGCAGGACTGAATGGGCCAGTCCAGTGCAGGACTGAATGAGCCAGTCCAGTGCAGGACTGAATGAGCCAGTCCAGTGCAGGACAGAATGAGCCAGTCCAGTGCAGGAGCTCTAATCAATAAGCTGCATGTGCTGCCATTCAGTATATTTCAGAATCTCATTCACTTTCAAAAATATAAGTTAACTTCCTTACTCTCACAAAATTAAAGAATTCCCGTAAATTCACGTGCGTGGAGTCAAGGGAGTCCAAGTCCAATATCAGTGGTTTTTCTGAGAGTATTCCATTCTTTCTCCTAGAGATTTTCTGAGGCCAATGTCGAAACTAATGGGCCGGGAATCTCCGAATTCCTGGCCAAGTGTTGATGCCGGCATCAAAACTGGCGCGAGCGACGCCGGCATCAACGTGCCTCCAGGCCCACTAACTCTCCTCGTCTTCGGGGGCTAGAACGGTGCCACAGTACTGTGCGCTGCTCCGGCAGCAAACGATGGCCCTACACGGCCGGCGCGGGTCCGTGCATGCGCACCATGGACGTCTCTGCACTGGCCCCCGGGCAGCATGGTGGAGCCGTACAGGGGCCCGGAGCGGAGGAACATAGGCTCCCCCCCCACAATGAGCGCATCCGCTGATCGGTGGCCCCCGATCGCGAGCCTGGTCATCCTGGAGCCTCCCATCCCCCGTTGACGGATCCACCAACCCCCCTCCCCCCACCAGGGCAGCTGCGGACTGGGTCCACAGACACCACTCCGAGCTCCCACCGGGTGAACCTTGAGTAAACCACACCGGCAGGAACTCGGCCAGTTGCCGGTGGAGAATCACCGCGGGGGCCTCTTTCAATGGCCCCCAACCGGCACTATATCGACCGTGCGCGCGGGACTGGTGCCAATTCTCCGGTCCCCACGAGTCTGCACGTTCTCCCCGTGTCTAAGTGGGTTTCCTCCAGTTGCTCCGGTTTCCTCCCACAAGTCACGAAAGACGTGCTTGTTAGGTAAATTGGACATTTTAGATTCTCCCTCATGTACGCAAACAGGTGCCGTAGTGTGGCGACTAAGGGATTTTCACAGTAACTTCATTGCTTACGTAGGGTGCTCTTTCCAAGGGACGGTGCAGACTCGATGGGCCGAACGACCTCCTTCTGCACTGTACATTCTATTCAATGATCCTATGATTACAGTGTTAATGCAAGCCTACTTGTGACACTAATAACAATTATTATTATTATTTAATGTTTCACAGTCCTCCACTCTGATGTCTCCACCTATGTTGTCCTTTTCCATTGTTGAAGTATTCATTTCATTGAGGACTGTACCCACATCTTCCGTGTCCAAGTTATTCAACCCAATATAACCCATCAGCTTGTTTACTGCAATGATACTTTTGATATATAATTAATGGCAGGCAGCTTGGAACACTTCCTAATTCTTGCTTTCCAAAAGAGATACAACTCCAGACCTTTTTGACCCTGTCGGATAGACACCACAGGATATATATTTTTTTTAAATTTAGAGTACCCAATTATTTTTTTCCAATTAAGGGGCAATTTAGCGTGGTCAATCCACCTACATGGCACATCTTTTGGGATGTGGGGGCGACCACAGGATATTAACGGCATTACAGATCGTGACAAAAATGGTCAATTTATTTGATTTTGCACTTGTACGACAGGGCCGTTTGTAAAAATATTAGTTGTGCCCTCCTCAGATTGAAACGGCTTGTTCCTGGAGCCATTGGGTTAACCAATGCCATTTTTATTTGGGTCAATTAAAATAATCTTGACCTATTTGACTGAAGTGCCTGTAGGTCACAGAAGAATACAACTCCACCTTGTTGATGTCTGTTGACATGATGGAAAAAGTCCATGAGGCCGAATTCCCTGTTCCCGCAGCTGAGCACATTGGATCAGCCGGTTGCAATATTTTGGGGGAGGGGAGATGCATATATTCAGAAGCAACTTACAAAATGTTCCACCCACTTAAATCAGTCAATGGGAAATTGGCAAGCTTCCTTACCAACCTCGAACACCATCATCTGTGCCAATTTCCCCTCAAATCCTGCATCCAGATGGTGACTCATGAGTAAGTGAGTTTAAGGGCAAGGGAATTTTAGAAAATGATAAAGCTGTTTGGACTAACATGTTTGCCTTTTGTTGGCAGATCTCAATGTCCTGGATTCTCACCATTCTCCTCTCAGTCTTTCAAGCCCTTCTGTCTCTGAGAATAACATAGTCATTTTTTAATCAGCTGATTCTAATGCATTCCTTGGCAGCCTAATCCATATGGCAATTAATTTTTCAGGAAAGTGCCAAAATTACAATTTATTCCCAATTTGCTCATTTTGCTTTTGATATTTTTCTGTTTTATGCACACCCGTATTCTCCCACGATCACTCGCAACTGTCGCTGATATTTTTCTCGTCTGCTTTCATGTCACAAATTGGGCCTCGGGTGAACCATCGTCAAGGCTCATCTTGAAAATGAAACGGTGAGAAAAATGAACCGTCTTCTCAACAATGCCATGTTTCCCATTCTTCAGGTGGAATTTGACCCCACGGTAGGTTTCTTGGCAGAGGGAAGTGGAGAATCTAGTTTGCAATTCACCTGGTGGTAGGTTCGTGGCTGATCCAGGTATCCAGGTGACATGTATTGTATTTGCATTATTAATAATAATAATAATAATAATCGCTTATTGTCACAAGTAGGTTTCAATGAAGTTATTGTGAAAAGCCCCCAGTTGCCACATTCCGGCGCCTGTTCGGGAAGGCTGGTATGGGAATTGAACCCGCGCTGCTGGCATTGTTCTGCATTACAAGCCGGCTGTTTAGCCCACTGTGCTAAACCAGCCCCATCTCATGAATGCTAATTACCTAATTACCATCTAATTACCACCTCATGAATGCTCATTAAATATAGTTGTCATCAAATTTCCAATCTTTGGTCACATTGATGGGAAATCAAAGGCTGGATTCTCTGCCACATCAGGAACTCCACTAATGGTGGCGGGTGACAGAGGTTTCAGTGTTGAGCATTAAACTGGACCAACACCAGGGGTCGATCCTGTTCCGATGCGCCAGCCCCCCACTGGCGTCGGAATTGAGGCTTGCCCCTCACATCAGCGGGAGGATGCAAATGGGTTATCAACACCAATTTGCATTCTATTAATGGTGCCGGCACCATATTATCCGGGCCCTTCTGATTCTCCAGTTCTCTGGGCCGGGAATCATGGGGCCAAGAATTGGTGCAGGTCATGACAAGCTTGGTTCTGACGCGGTGGACCATGTGGTGGGCCAAGGGGATAACTCTTTACGGGAGTTGCCCCCAAAGTTCAACGGAGAACCCCCAAAGTTCATTGAGGGCTACTCTCCCCCTGACAATGCAAAACCCGCCTATCCCACCCCCACCACACACACCCACACTGCCCCCCTGCCCACCAGAGTTCCCCACAGAAGAGAGACCCCTGCCTGGAAGCCCCCAGAAGAGAGACCCCTGTCTGGGAGGTAAAGGACAGTCCAGAGAGAGATAGTGAAAAAATATCTGCTTTAAAGCTGCCTGAACAATAAAACTGCTGGTTCATGCACAGGAAGCAGCATCTGTCAATTCCTGGAAAGAAAAAACAGTCAGCTGGGTTTAAACCCTCTTGGATGTTTGATCTGAAAGCCATTCATTTATTTCTTTGTGAGATTGATTTTACTGGGCTGTGATTGACAGTTTCCACACACATCCAGCTGTCAGCATTATTTCATCTCCCTTCAGACTTGAGTGGCTTTGAAGTAGTCAGCTGTGAAACAAACAGAAAGCACTTAACTCTCTTAGATGTGGTCCAGAAGCTGTCAATCACAGTGTGATGTTTGTAGTTAGTTTCACAGCTGATTACTTCGGAAAATCTCAGGGGGAAGGGGGCTGCCTTGCAGTGCAATTGGGCTGCCCACTCAAAATGGCAGCCGGATAGCAGGATTCCCTCGGGAATCTCCTGCAATCCTTGCCATGCTTAAATTTGGAGCCCCATCAGGACTAATGAAGCACAGACAACAAGGAAGTGGACAGGATACCACATATATGATTGGGAGTGGATGCATGCAGACCTCCGAACAGGAAGAGGGGTTGTGTTGGTGAGGTACAGGAACCATGGGTGGGATTCCCCATTGCCCGATGATGATATCGTAATCGGCTATCAGGCAGAGAATCCCTGTTTATGACCGAATTGGTGGCGGCCCTTTTTTCAGATGATCCGCCCCCTCCAAAACGGTGTCATCGAGGAGTACGCCTGCTGCGTTCATCATAACATCTCGCAGCAGCGGAGCGACATGTTGGAGAAAGAAGAAGAACAGCAGGCCTGGCAAGGAGGATGAGAATGGTTTCCAGGAAGATGTGGGCATGGAGCCTAAGTTGGCACGGCAGGCCGTCCAACATGTGATCCGGGCTGCCGCACTCAGGAAAACCTCATCACCTCTCGATTTACCAACTAGGAGGCCAGGCCGGTGGTAGCTCCGCCGTCCTGTCGCACCTCTTTCCCACCCCCTCTCTCTCTACTTCAAAACCACCTCCACACAGAATCCACCTTCCCCTGACCCTCCCATCCTTTCCGTCTCTCTCAGTCTCTCACTCCATCTTCTCCTGAGCCTTCCACTCCCTCCCACTACCGCAGCTCCCCTTCCCCTCTCTGAGGGTCATACCAGCATCACCACCAGGGTTGGCAGTATCAGTGGGTCTTGTTCACAGGACGGAGGATGATGACATCGCAATGTGAGGAAATGGATGACAAAGTCTGACTCCTATTTTTTAAGATGCCACCTGGATGATCCCTACATGTGTGTTGGCCAAACCTTCTCAGGGACCCAAATATGTTGGGGGGCGAAGGGGGGGTGGGTGCAGATGTAAAATGGTTAGGGCTCACTCACTGGTGATGCTGCAATACAAGGCGAGTCACGCTGCATCCCCCATGCCCTGACATTTCCCAGTGAGGGTATAACCATGATGTTCATGTGTCATGGTCCTGTGCCCTCAGCCATGGCGCACTGAGACTAGGCCACTTTCTTCAGTGAGTGAGCCATGTCCCTCACTGCCTCGGACATGTCCCTCTGTGTCTGGGTATGCTCCCTCAGCGTCCGGCAAATGCTCTCGATGCCCTCAGCCATGACCCTTTGTGAATGGGCCAAGGCCTGGAGCACCACAGCAATGTCCCCCTGTGCCTCGGCATGTTCACCTGCGACTGGATTGTCCTGCCCAGTGCCTCAGCCATGGACAGCACAGTGTGCCCCAAGCCTTGGACATCCTGACACATGCTCTGACATCTTGCCCCAGGCCTTCCAGCACCAACGCCACCTTTTGTGTACCAGGCATTGTTGGCACCATCTCCAGCGCCTGAAGGCAGCTGGGCTCCTCCAGCTGTTCATGCAGGTGCAGGAAGGTTGCTGACACCCCCTCCTGTTGACTCTGGCTGTGCCCCTGCATCAGAACCAGTGATGGGATCATCTTTTCCGGAAGCGCAACACCTGTCTGGGCTGTTTGTTGGAATCAGGCAGTACTCCGCCCGTCCGCTGCCTCCAGAGCCCCTGCCTCCACCTGATGTGCTGCGGCATGTGTGTGGTGCTCACCAGAGTCTGACCCAGGAGCCTGATCATTAACATTTTAACATTACCCACCGAGGTGATAGTCTCTGCTGGTAAAAGCGGTGCCCAAAGGCGCGGTTGACTTCCTGGAGTCGTGCTCTGGGATATTCTGAAAAAGTTGGATGACCTTGAACCTTGGATGGCCTTGTCTGATTGGGATCCCGAAAGACATGGGGTGAGATCCTGGGAAGGACTGGTCTGTGGGAGAGGAATGATTCACTTGCTATAGGGACATCTGTGTTGCATTGGACTCTCACTTGTTTACTACATGGCCGGCTGTGACTGGGCCATGCTCTGGAGCGCCGCTGCAATGTCCAGGTGGCTCTGGAACATGGCTGCCTGTGACATGGCCACCCTGGCCTGGGCCTCGGCCACCGCCCGCACAGAGTGCCCCAGGCCTTGGACATCTTGATCCATGGCTGAAACCTTCGCCCCCAATGCCTCCACCGTGGGCGACGCCCGTGCAGTGTTGGCCTGGGTGGCAGGCTTGGTCAGCACCACCTCCTGCTCCTGCAGGTGGTTTAAATTCTCCAACTGCACCTGCAGGTGCTGGATGGTTGCTGACACGCTCTCATGCATTCCCTGGCTCTGCGACTCCATCTCCAACATCAATGGAACTGCCCTTTCCAGAAGCCCAAAACCCTTCTGGATGGTAGCTAGTCCCTGCAGTCTGACCGCCCTCCAACCATCTGCCTCCTCGGAGGTTCCTACCTTCATCTTCCGTACCACAGCACATGTGTGGTGCGCATCAGATAGTGCCCCAGGTGCCTCTTCACTAACATGCTGAACCGAGGTGAGTGTCTCTGGGATGGTGGAGGGTGTTGGAGACAGCTGTGATAGGAAGTCAGTGCCATCCCTGGACTAGTGCTCCGGGGTGTCTCGGGCTGCATGTTGAGGGCTCCCATCGCCGTCCGTGTCCTCGCTGCTACCCACTTGGGGTTGGGGTTGTCAGTGGTGGGGGACAGCAGAAACGACCGCCTCATCTCCAGGAGATCTTGCAAGAAACAAGACATGACACATGATTGCATCGCAGGTAGGGTGGTGGGGCGATGGTGGTGGAGGGGGCTGTGCGGGTTGTGGTGTTGGAGGGGTGTGAGGAGGTGGTGGCGGCGAAACAGGTGCCATGGGATACCGCAAGTCAGTGGGGTCTGACCTGCTCACCCGATGCCGACCTCCGCCTCAGTGATTGCCCTCTGTCCTGGCCCACTGACCATGTTCAGTGCCTGCTGCTCGGCTGCGGTGTGGGCTGCAGGTCCGGTTTTCCCCCTCCAGTCTTTTCCCTGTCCCGGCGGTTGTGAACCGTCTTCTCCTGCGGAGAGGATATAGAAAACGCACAGCGTTAGGCAGTCAGCCGCATGCAGCACAGAGGGTGGGTAGCTGATGGTCTTTGTGGCCAGGGCACCCAGCCATGGTGGCCGTTATGGGTGCAGTGTGGGGTTCGGCCACCTTGCGGGTGGGGGTTGGGGGGCAACAGGTGTGTGGGACAAGGGTTGGTACCAGGGCACAGTCTACTCACCCTGGCCACCCTAAGGAGGTTGTGCAGTTTCTTCCTGCACTGCTGTCTGGTCCTGGCGGTGTTGCCCAGGGCCCTCACGACCTCTGCCACCTGCGCCCAGGCCCAGTGAATGGAGGCGGATGGCAATATCCTTCCCACCCCAGAGTACAGGGTGACCTGCCTCTCCTCCATGGCAGCCAATATGGTCCCGAGTTCAGCTTCAGTGAACCAGGTGCCGCTCTTTGTGCTGCCATCTTGTTGGCTGGGATGTGTGTGTGGGCGGAGTGATATGCTTATATGCGGCTACAGCTTGACAGCCTCTTGAGTGTCAATCGCGGCATCGGCGAATCAGACACCGTTTTTCATTGGAATCGATCGTGTTCCACGTGGCTTTGGTGCTAGCCCATTAACGGTTGATGAATTGCTCTGGGAGCAGCGCCAATTTTGCTGTCGTAGAAATCCACCGATTCAGTCCCGGCGTCAACACTACTGAAATGGAGAATCCTGTCCTAAGTGCTACAGATCCTGGACTTGAGCCCTCAATTTTCTGTCACAAAGTAGGCTGATGTTATTGGCGAGGGTATCCCAACAGGAACACCGGTTCATGAGGATGTGTAGTCTTGGTTTTTGTAATGATGTGAGGAGTCAAGTGAAACCCCAGTGAGAATAAGTAGCCCAGTCGTCATGTAACAATTATTAAAGACTATTTATTAAAGTAAAGAAAATACAAATGCACACTATCAGGACTACTCTACGACAATTAAGATATATGAATGACTAAACACACATAATGTTTATGTAGAGCATCCCCCTTGTTCAAAAATATATCTACGATCTCTGAACTCCTTAAGACGCCCCCATTCCACAAACAACATCCAAATTAAATAAATCTATAAGTCAAAACCAACTTCTAATTACCATACAATACAGGGATGATAATCAAATCAGGCAAACATCTTGCCCTAGTCCAGCGAAGTTAGTTAAACTGGCTTCATGACGGTTTTCTGCACTGCCTTGGCTCTAAGACGTAGAAGCTGTTAGCTTGTCTACTTCTGAGCCTGCTAGGTATTAACTGACCTCCCTTGCTTCTGAGGATACGGCCAACTATACCTTTGTTCTGCATTGATTTTGTCTTCTGTGTATTTGGCTGCCTGCACCTACCAAAACCCTTGACCCTGGACATTATCATATGTATACCTCATTGATCTTCTCAGTCATCATCTAGGTAAACTGTTTCTACTCATAATCTATTCACATCTGGGGCGGGATTCTCCGACCCCCCGCCGGGTCGGAGAATCGCCGGGGGCTGGAGTGAATCCCGCCCCCCGCCGGTTGCCGAATTCTCCGGCACCGGATATTCGGCGGGGGTGGGAATTGCGCCGCGCCGGTTGGCGGGCCCCCCCCGGCGATTCTCCGGCCCGCTATGGGCCGAAGTCCCGCTGCTGGAATGCCTGTCCCGCTGGCGAGAATCAAGCCACCTCTCTTACCGGCGGGCGGGCCTGTGCCATGGGGGCACTCTTTTCCTTCCGCCTTCGCCATGGTCTCCACTATGGCGGAGGCAGAAGAGACCCCCTCCACTGCGCATGCGCAGGGATGACGTGAGCGGCCGCTGACGCTCCCGCGCATGCGCCGCACGGCAAAGTCAGTTTCGCGCCAGCTGGCGGGGCACCAAAGGCCTTTCCCGCCAGCTGGCGGGGCGGAAATCAGTCCGGCGCGGGCCTAGCCCCTCAAGGTTAGGGCTCGGCCCCTCATGATGCGGAGGATTCCGCACCTTTGGGGCGGCGCGATGCCGGACTGATTCGCGCCGTTTGTGGCACCGGTCGGCGGACATCGCGCCGATTGCGGAGAATCCCGCCCCTGATTCTTATATCTAAACTGTCTTCTAATCTCGCTACTGGGAGAGACACATCTTATCCATCCTTTTGAATACTGGCTACTGCTGTCTCTGGGCAGATTTCTGCCTTTTGTTGGGCAGGCCGCCCTTTTATGTTTGTTAAATTCATTTTACAGCTGTTGCCAGGCAAATTTATGACAAAACGTAGAAATGGAAACACATGTAGGCTGGACAGAGGAGGGCTGATATAATTTTCTTCACTGAAAAATCATAATGAATCAGTTGAGTTTGGATACTAAACTGGAAGACTTTGTCATCTTTTTCTCTGATGTCAGCCCACAGATCAAATTTCACATCGTGACACAGTGAGATTTCAGTTTCTTGTTTAGCAACAAAAGAGATCGTTGGATGGAGCTGATTGAACCAAAAAGGTGTTGGTTTGTTGGGCATAATGGACTTTTCCCACAGTCCTAATGCACAACAGGCTTGATTTGAACTATAAGTGACCGTGTACAATGTGTGGGCCATCGTTTTACTTTTTGCTGAAGTCAGAATCAGGTGGGGGTTATAACATGCTGCCCCTTCTACTACCATCTGTTTGCAATCACCTCCCAAAAGAATATCAGTGGAAATATATGGGTAAAACTGGGATTTGTTTACATGGCTCTCAACTTTGGCAGTCATTAAAAATGTAAAGTACAGTTTTTTGTTAAACGTCTGAAGTATGAAATTAGTACCATCACTCATCCCAACCTGCTGGCGGGAGTTTTGCTGTTTTCTTCTTTTTTGATATCTTGGGTGTCAATGTGTGAGGTCCTTTTCTCTACCTCTGTGAACCTGGCAGTTGTTCAAAAAACTTTCACTGAGCAGACTCCTTGACATCCTGCCAACTTCTTTTTGGGGGAAAGATGCTGTTCAATTGCTTGACAATGTCTTCCCACACTTAGAACTCTGGGTTTGGGAATTTGGAATGGTCCAAAGGTGGAGCTCCAGCACTTCATCCTTCCTCAACACTTCTGACCTGCTCCTCCACAAGTCCTGCTTCCTCAGTCTCTATAAAGAGACATTTTGCAAAACACTACAAGTGCTGTTGTGCATAATTAATCAAATCATATGCATTTATAGGACATAAGGAGGCTATTGGGCCCATTGTGTCCGTGCTGGCTGGAAAAAGGGCCATTGAGCTGAATACCACGCTCCATTAGGCCTCTTAGCCTGGTGGATTATGACACTTCAAGTGCGTCCCCAAATGCTCTTTAAAAGCAGAGAGTTTCTGCCTGTACCCACCCTTTTAGGCAGTGAGTGAAATAATTTCTCCTCAACTCACCTCTTAATGGTCTACCAATTACTTTAAATCTATGCCCCCGATTTATTGACCTTCCGTCTGACCTCAATTAAGTCTTCTTTTATCCTCCTCTGCGTCCCAGAAAGCAACCACGGAGCTTCAGCAGGTTGACACCCCATTTTTATGAAGGTCTGGTGTTGCTCCTGGTGTGCCCTCCTGCACTCTTCATTGAACCAGGGTTGATTCCCTGGCTGGGTGGTAATGGTAGAGCAGAGGATAGGCCAGGTCATGAGGTTACGGATTGTCATCGAATACAATTCTGCTGCTGATGGCCCACAGTGCCCCGTGGGTGCCCAGTCTTAAGTTGCGAAATCTGTTCGAACGTTATCCCAATCAACACGGCGGTAATGCCACACAATATGATGGAGGGCATCCTCAATGTGAAGACGGGATTTTGTCTCCACGCGGTGGTCACTCCTGTCATGGACACATGCATCTGCAGCAGGCAGGTTGCTGAGGGGGAGGTCAGATATGTTTTTCCCTCTTGTTGGTCCCCTCACCACATGCTGCAGTCCCAGCCTAGCAGCTGTGTGCTTTCGGACTTGACCAGTTCATTCAGCAGGGGTGCTACCGAGCCACTCTTGGTGATGGGCATTGAAGTCCCCCACCCAGAGTACATTCTGTGCCTTTGCCACCCTGAGGTGGTGTTCAACATGATTCATCAGCAGAGGAGGGGGAGGTATCCTCATCCATGTTTGACCTGATCCATGGGATTTGGGGTCTGGAGTCAATGTCGAGGATTGCCAGGGCAATTCCCTTCCAACTGTCCATCACTGTGATATGATCACTGCCGGTCAGACAGGGCATACCCAGGGATGGTGATGGTGGTGTCTGGGACATTAGCTGTTAGATATGATTCTGTGAGTATGACTATGTTAGGCTGTTGCTTGACTAATCTGTGGGGCAGCTATATCCAATTTTGGCACAAGGCCCCACGGTGGCGCGGTGGCACAGTGGTTATCACTGCTGCCTCACAGTGCCAGGGACCCAGGTTCTGCCTGTGTGGAGTTTGCGCATTCTCCCCGTGTCTGCGTGGGTTTCCTCCGGGTGCTCCGGTTTCCTCCCACAGTCCAAAGATGTGCGGGTTAGGTGAATTGGCCAATGATAAATTGCCCTTAATGTCCAAATTGCCCTTGGTGTTGGGTGGAGGTGTTGAGTTTGGGTAGGGTGCTCTTTCCAAGAGCCGGTGCAGACTCAAAGGGCCGAATGGCCTCCTTCTGCACTGTAAATTCAATGATAATCTATGATTAATCTAGGACAAAGGTTCGGCACAACATCGTGGGCCGAAGGGCCTGTTCTGTGCTGTATTTTCTATGTTCTATGTTCTATGATCAATGTGCGGGTTTACAGGGGTAGGACAGGGGAATGAGCCTCGGTAGATTTCAGACGGTTAGTGCGGACTTGATGGGCCGAATGGCTTCCTCCTGCACTGCAGAGATTCTATCAAATGTTATGAAGGAGGACCTTGGAGGGTCAACAGGGATAGGTTTGCCAAATCTGTTTCCAGTGCCTGAATTGATGCCAGATGGTCCGTCTGGTTTCATGCCTTATTGACTTTCTAGTGGTTTTATACAGCTGAGTGGCTGTCATCAGACCAGGCCAGATGAGGTAATGATGGCAAATTTCCCTCCCTAAAGGGTGTTAATGAGTCAGATGGCCCTTATGACAATCAACAATGGCTTCATGAGACTTTTAATTCCAGATTTTTATTGATTGAATTGAAATTTCACCATCTGTAATGGTGGGATTCAAACTTGGGTTCCCAGAGGATAACTAATCCAGTGATTATACCACTACGCCACATAATTTTCCTGCCAAGTCTCAAATTAGTTTATTATAATATGTAAATGTGGTGCAGTGGTGCTGCAGCCTGAATTTCATGGTTTCACAGTCACAATGCACTGGGAATAAATAAGGCTGGGAAATATAAGATGCAGCTTCTGGTGGCATCTGCTGAGACCGACAAAGTGAGGAATTTCAGAACTTGTCTCCCAACCTCAGTAGCACCAATCACCTGCCTTGGCTCCACATCTCAATAAGCTTAGCTTAAAATAGTCTAACATTTTCAAATATCAAATTAATTAAGCTAATATTCCGGGTGGGATTCTCTGTCGGCCGACGCCGAAATCGGGGAAGGCAATTGGGTGGAGAATCTGGGTTGTCGCCGAAATTGTGGCAAACGCCGGGTTCAAGCCAAATCACAATTCCCCGGTGCCTCGACAGCAGAGTCAATGGGCGAAATTCTCCCCCAACGGCGGCATGTCCGCCGACTGGCGCCAAAGCCGGCGCGAATCAGACGGGCATCGCGCCGGCCCAAAGGTGCGGATGGCTCCGCATCTTTGGCAGCCTAGCCCCAACATTGAGGGGCTAGGCCGACGCCGGAGGGATTTCCACCCCGCCAGCTGGCGGAAATGGCGTTTGTTTCCCCGCCAGCTGGCGCGGAAATGCGGCGCATGCGCGGGAGCGTCAGCGGACGTTGTCAGTTTCCCGGCGCATGCGCGGGAGCGTCAGCGGCCGCTGTCAGTTTCCCGCGCGTGCGCAGTGGGGAGAGTCTCTTCCGCCTCCGCCATGGTGGAGGCCGTAGCGGAGGCGGAAGGGAAAGAGTGCCCCCACGGCACAGGCCCGCCCGCGGATCGGTGGGCCCCGAGCGCGGGCCAGGCCACCGTGGGGGCACCCCCCGGGGTCAGATCGCCCCGCGCCCCCCCCCCAGGACCCCGGAGCCCACCCACGCCGCCTGGTCCTGCCGGTAAATACCAGGTTTGATTTACGTCGGCGGGACAGGCAATTCCTGGGCAGGACTCCGGCCCATTTGGGCCGGAGAATCCAGCGGGGGGTCCCGCCAACCGGCGCGGCCGGATTCCCGCCCCCGCCCAATCTCCGGAAGCGGAGACTTCAGCGGGGGCGGGCGGGATTCACGGCGGCCAACGGCCATTCTCCCACCCGGCGGGGGCTCGGAGAACGACGCCCAATGTGTTCCACTCCACACGGACAGTAAACTCCATTTTCAGATCATTAGCAGGCCTGACCCGGCATTCTCCGGGCCTTCCGTGATTCTCCGCCACAAGTGGGGGGAATTCCCAGCGATGAGGTTCACTTATGCTTTCAAAAATCATGAAACAGGCATTGCGGCTGCTGAGGGAGAGCGTGGGGGTATGGAATGTGACCAACATCACCATAGTGCGCTGATAGATGTGCCGCTGGCCAGGGGCGCATCTGCCAGGGCCAGGGGGAGTAGCAGGGTGTGGCCAGGAGGTGGGCTGTGGAGTCGGGGTGGATGGGCATAGAACGTCATTGCCGCAGCCAGCAAGGCAGCTGCGCACGCTGCTGACTGCCTACTGTGAATTTAGTGCCACGGGTCGAATGGGTCCCCCCAACCCATCCCAGGCCACTGCTCCTAGCTACCCTCTAGGTACAACATGGCGCCGGCCGCACGCGGACCCAACCTGCCAGATAGTGTCCCCCTGAAACCCCCCTTGCCACCCCCGGACCACCCCCCACCAGACCCCCCAGCCCCCGCTGAAGCTCCCCCGGGTAGGGGAACGGCTGCCCCCACCCCCGACTGTGGCAACGCTGGACCGGAGCCGCCACGCGACGTTCCCGAAAACTGTGAGCACACGTGCCCCGCGCCGGCGGGAAGTTGGCCCACCAGGGGTGCAGCATTGGGGGAGAGCCTCAGGTGACGTCGTGAGACCGTCCCAACGGCATGCGGCCGACTCAGCGATTACGCCATTTTTGAGGGGACGGAGCATCCGAAAAACAGCACTGCCTCCAATTTTGGCGTAAAAAAGTATTCTCCGGCCAATCGCCGAACGTGATTTAGGCGACGGCAATCGGAGAATCCAACCCCTCGTCTCAGGAACGGAGAATCCGGCCATCTGTGTTTTGATAGATATGCCAGTCCCCCAGCCGCTTGTTTCTTGGCAGAATGCCGTTCGCTGGCTGCGGGATTCTCTGATCGCACCGCTTGGCAATGGGATTTCCCATTGAACCCACCTCACTCTGCTGGGAAACCTGTGTGCGGGGGGGGGGCGCTGTCGGAGGGAAGAGAGAATTCCAAAAGCCAAAGAATTCGAGCCGTGGTGCAAATAGAGTTTGTATAGTTGGATTTCCGGTGGCGGCCATGGAGTGAGTGGTCACACATTCTGTGGCTCCTGCTTGAGGTGGAATTGTTTGGTCCTTGGTACCCATTCACAGGGGTCTTTACAGATAAAGTTAAGGATTCCCCTTCGGGTGGGCATGCTTCAGCCTGCTCAAACAAGGAGTGCCATTGTAAAGGGGTAACAGTCAGACCAGGAGCTTTTGAGGAGTGTGATGGAAGGAATGATTTTTTGATTTGATTTGATTTATTGTCACATGTATTAGTATACAGTGAAAAGTATTGTTTTTGCAAGCTGTACAAACTGTGCCTTTTGGATGGGCTGGAGTTCCCGAGGGTGGATGAGGTGAGGGTACTGGGGCTGAGGGCCCTGATTGGCCTGGGGGAGGTGATGAAGTGTGTGGGGCGATGCAGTCGGGGAAGGCCCTGGGCTTGGATGGGATCCCTGCAGAATTTTATAAGAGGTTTGGTTCAGAGCTGGGGCCCCTGTTCGTGGATATGTTAAATGAGTCAGTGGGGAGGGGTGAGCTTCCCCCCACACTTGGTCAGGTGTCTATCTTGTTAATTTTAAAGAAAGATAAAGACCTGGAGCGGTGTCTGCGGTACCGCCCGATATCGTTGTTAAATGTGGATGCAAAGCTATTGGCGAAGGTGCTGGCAGTGCGGATGGGGAATTGTGTGTCGGGGTGATAGGGGAGGAGGCCCAGATGGTGTTCATGAAAGGGTGGCAGCTATCGGCCAATGTTTGGAGTTTATTGAATGCGATAATGATGCCCTCGAAGGGCAAGCGGAGGTGATTGTGTTTATGGTCATGGAGAAGGCGTTTGACTGTGTGGAGTGACCACATTTATTCGAGATGTTGGGACGGTTCAGGTTTGGGCAGGGGTTTGTTGACCGGGTGAGATTGTTGTATAGGGCTCCTAAGGCGAGTGTGTGGACCAACAGTGTTAATTCAAAGTATTTTGGTTTGCATTGCGGGATGAGACAGGGATTCCCACTCTGCCCTTTGCTCTTTGCCCTGACGATTAAACCGTCAGAAGGAGATCTTCCTCGTCCCCTGCTGGCAACGTAATCAGGTTCATGCCCAGAAATGGTGTGAACCTGATTATCATCCATTTGCAAACGACAAAACACTGTATCTTCTGGGGATGTCAGATGTTCTTCCCCATCAGTGACATCATGCCGGCGGGAATGACTGCCACTCTCTAGCAGTCGAGATGACCACACTGGGGGCATGGAGGCCAGTGTAACCCCCGGGTGGACAGGGACATGGAAGGGCAGTGCCTGGCACTATCCTGACACCCTGGCAGTGCCAACCGGAAGTGACCCCCTGTAACAGCAACAATTAACATTTAGACAACAGATCCACTGTGCATTATTTCTATACATATGTACAATTCAACAGGACTGTCTCAGTGGTAGATATCTGTTCCTTTTTTGCAGAATTTGGCGTTCTTGAACTTGGTTACTTGAGAGTCGGAGGTGTCCTCATTGCTTTCTGTCGATGGTACTTCCTGAGCAGTTATTTCAGTACCTGTGACCATAGGTATTGAAAAGACAGAAACAGAATCGGAACTCGTCACTGTATCTGGTCTCTCTTCCGAAGTATTGCTCTCTAGGTTTTCCAAGGAAAGAATCTCATGAGAAATGTCTGCAAACTCACTTCATGCCCCAGGTGACTGATAAGCATGACGTTGCCAAACTCTTTCATCATCGGTCTGTATGATGTACGATATTGAACCTGTCTTTGCTAGGATCGTAGCACATACTCATTTCTCTGTGGTGGTATACCTCTGAGCTAACCCTCTCTCCCTCCCTGGTTGAATACTCACTTTTTAGAGTTTTGCTCCTTCCTTGCAACTTGTGCTTATTGGGCAGCACGGTAGCACAAGTGGATAGCACTGTGGCTTCACAGCACCAGGGTCCCAGGTTCGATTCCCCGCTGCGTCACTGTCTGTGCGGAGTCTGCACGTTCTCCCCGTGTCTGCGTGGGTTTCCTCCAGGTGCTCCGGTTTCCTCCCACAGTCCAAAGACGTGCAGGTTAGGTGGATTGGCCATGATAAATTGCCCTTAGTGACCAAAAAGGTTAGGAGGGGTTATTGGGTTACGGGGATAGGGTGGAAGTGAGGGTTTAAGTGGGTCGGTGCAGACTCGATGGGCCGAATGGCCTCCTTCTGCACTGCATGTTCTATGTTGTCATTTGGCAATCTACATCGGACTAGGAGCAGGCCATTCAGCCCCTCGAACATATCCCGCCATTCAATGAGATCATGGTTGGTCTGTGACCCAACTCCATATACCTGCCTTTGGCCCAAATCCCTTAATATCTTTGCTTAAAAAAATCTATCTCACATTTAAAATTAGCAACTTTTCTAGCTTCAACTGCTGTTTGTGGAAGCAAGTTCCAAACCTCTACCACCCTTTGAGTGAAGCGGTTCTTCCTAACATCTCTTCTGAATGGTCTAGCCCTGATTTTTAGACTATGCCCCCCTAGTTTTAGAATCTCCAACCAGTGGAAATAGTTAAACTTTATCTACCCACTCTTTCCCTGTTAATATCTCAAATACTTTGATCAGATCACCCCTTAACATTCTAAATTCTAGTGAAACCAGGTCCAATTTGAGTAATCTTTCCTCGTAACTTAACCCCCGTAGTCCAGGTATCATTTTAGTAAACCTACGTTGCACTCCCTCCAATGCCAAAATATCCTTCCTAAGGTATGGTGTCCAGAACTGCTCACAGTATTCCAAGTGGGGTCTAACTAGGGTTTAGTATAGCTGCAGCATAACCCCTGTGTCTTTATATTCAACTCCTCTATAGGCTAGCATTCCATTAGTCTTTTGATTATTTTCTGCACTTGTTCCTGGCATTTTAAGGACCTACGCACCTGAACCCCCAAGTTTCTTTGGACATCCACTGTACCTAACCTCTTGCCATTTAGAATGTACTCTCTTCTATCCTTTTTTGGTCCAAAATGAATAACCTCACACTTGCTTACATTGAATTCCATCTGCCAAATATTTGCCCATTCATCTGGTCTGTTAATACCTCCTTGCAATTTGATGCTATCATCTAGGCTGTCTACAATGCCAACTAACTTTGTATCATCAGCAAATGTGGATGTTTCACTTTCTATGCCATAGTCCAAGTCATTGATGAATAATGTTAGTAATTGAGGCCCCAATACAGATCCCTGTGGTACACCACTAGTCACCTCCTGCCAATTAGAGTATTTACCCATTATCCTCACTCTCTGTCATCTACCACTCAACCAATTTCCTAACCATATCAATAATTTGCCCTCAACTCCATGGGCTTCCATCTTATATAACAGTCTATTATGTGGGACTTTATTAAATACTTTCTGGATGTCCATGTAAATAAAATACATAGACATTCCCCTGCCAACTATCTTCATCACCTCTTCAAAAAATTCAGTAAGATTAGTCAGGCATGACGTTCACTTCACAAATCCATGCTGGCTCCTCCTGATCGACCAACATTTTTCAAGGTGTTCAGTTACCCCATCTCTGATTATAGACTCCAGCAATTTCCCCACCACAGATGTTAGGCCAACCAGTCAGCAGTTCCCTGATTTCCCCCCTTTCATCCTTATTAAAAAGTGGAGGGACATGTGCAGTTTGCCAATCCAGAGGGTCTATATCTGAATCTAGGGAACTCTGAAAGATTATAGTTAGGGCATCTACAATGTGCCCCCCTACTTCCTATAACACCCTCGGGTGAAAACCGTCTGAAATATCAGGTAGAGTTAACAAATCAAATTGTGTTTGTAGTTTCCAATGATTGCACATAACATTCAGCCAATCCATTTGTTGCTGGATGATATGGAGCTAACTTGATATGGTGTATACCTTTCCCTTTCAAGTAGTCTTCAAACTCCTTTAAAGTAAACTGAGTACCATTATCACTGACAATCTGCTCCAGAGTTCCAAATCTTGCAAATGCTTTGGCTAGTTTCTCAACAGTCTTCTCAGTCATCATTTACTTGATTATTGCCACTTCTGTGCAGAAGTGTGCATCCACAATCACTCAGAACATGTGACCCTCCAACGAACCAGCATAATCTATGTGTACTCTCTGCCATAGCTGTGTTGGCTATTCCCATGGATGCAATGGTTGTAATGGTGGAGTGTTCCTTAGGAATCTGAGTCATGAAATGGTTCCAAGAAGGAGATGGATATATTTCTGATTTTAAAAAGCGGGTTAAAGGGATATGGACAACAGGTGGGGAGGTGGATTTGAGACCAGGAAGATCAGGCCTGGATAGAGTGGATGTGAAGAGGATGTTTCCACTTGTAGGAAAAACTAGAACCAGAGGACCCCAATCTCAAACTAAAGGGACGATCATTTAAATCAGAGATGAGGAGGAATTTCTTCAGCCAGAGGGTGGTGAATCTGTGGAACACTTTGCCGCAGAAGGCTGTGAAGGCCAAATCACTGAGTATCTTTAAGCCAGAGATAGGTAGGTTCTTGATTAATAGGGGGATCAGGAGTTATGGGGAGAAAGCAGGAGAATGGGGAAATATCAGCCATGATTGAATGGCGGAGCAGACTCGATGGGCTGAATTGCCTACTTCTGCTCCTAGATCCTATGTTCTTTAGTTTTACACAGGATTGACATTGCCCTACTTTCTCTTCAATTTGAGTATCTAATCTGGCCACTGAAAATAACTCTCTGCTAGTTCCTCAGGATGTCCCTCATGTATTTGTACAAGAACTCTACTACGTAAGCACAGCAGAATAATCACATGGATTCTCCATAATAAAACTCCATTCTGCACTGTCAACTCAACTTTTGTGTGATGTAGGGCCCGAGGTCTGGATTTTCCCTCAGAACCTCTGACAGTGTTCCTTTTTGAACCAAATCCATCACCTTCTCCATCATTGGATCGGTTCTTGTGTATCTTTGAATTTAGATGAAGTCACAGATATACTGCCCAAGAGCGAGTAATACAAACTATTGACAAAATGTTCTTCACGGTCATGCTTGACCCCTATCAGCAATTGTGACAAAGCATCAGTATTTGCATGCTGCTCCGACCCACGACACTGGACTTCGCACATGCACGCCGACAACATCAAAGACCATCCTTGCAGTCCACCTGCTGCCAAAGGAAGTACACCCTTATACGATCCTAAGACGGTCTGCCAAAAGAGCAAAACAATTCCACTAAAGGGATTGGTGGAACTCTTGCGCACCAAAAAACGATGCTCAAAGCTTCTGTTTCTAGCTG
This sequence comes from Scyliorhinus torazame, assembly GCF_047496885.1. Lineage (NCBI taxonomy): Eukaryota > Metazoa > Chordata > Chondrichthyes > Carcharhiniformes > Scyliorhinidae > Scyliorhinus > Scyliorhinus torazame. The sequence goes on along the minus strand of NC_092709.1, from coordinate 107,670,853 downwards.
AACGTAATTCATTTCTGTGCTCGTAGGAGCTCATGAAGCAAATGCTCCTGAAGGCTTAATGTGTGAAATGACTGCACCTACCCCATAAGGTGAGGCATCGCAAGAAAGTTACAATTTCATCTTGGGAATATAATGAGCAAACAGCTCTGACTTCTGTAAAGCTCCTATCACTTCATTGTTTGCATTTTCACATTCTTCTGACCAGTGACATGTCTGTTTGGTACATCGCAAAGTGTGTAAATGCTTCAATCATGTTGCAAAATTTGGCACAAATTTACCATAATAATTGATCAATCCTAAAAACTTTAATTGTGTCACCTTTTGAGGGCGTGGTGGCTCTAGGATTGCTGACATTTTCTTTGACTCCTTGTATAATCCATCTTTGTCGATGATGTGACCAAGGTAATTTATGGATGACTTTAAAAAGTCACACTTTTCCTTTTAAACTCTCAAGTTATGGCTTTGTAAACACTTCAGAGTAGCTTCCACATCCTCCAAATGTTCCTTTTCACTTGAACCGGTGATGAGTATGTCATTTAAATATCATTGCACTCCAGTCAACCCACTTAGAATTTGATTCATGGATCTTTCCAAAAGAGCAGGAGCATTTGTTATTGCAAAAGGAAGTCCTCTGTAACTAAACCTTTGTGTGTTATAATGCTGGGTACTGGTTGTGATTCATAACCACATTCATCTGCAGATATGCCTGTGAAAGATCAATTTTACCAAATTTCTGCCCTCCACAAAGTCCACCAAACAGGTCCTCAATCAGCGGCAGTGGATTAAGACCTGCGCACAATATTGGGTTAATTGTAGCTTTAAAATGTTCACAAATTCTCACTGAGCCATCCCGTTTTAATACAGGAACTATTGGCATTGCCCAATCACTTGTAACAACAGGTTCAATGGCTCCTATTCATACTAATCTTCCTAGTTCTTCATCAACTTTGGGCTTGTTGGTGTATGGTGTGGCTCTAGCTTTGAACCATTAGGGTGTGCTGTATGGCTTTATTTTTAGGTGTACCCCAACTCCAGTCATAGAGTCTTGCGAATCTTAGAACTCATTCTCGTATTTCATCAGAAGTTGTTGCAAGTTGGTCTTTGAATCCACTAATTGATTGACTGGTTGTCAGTTAAGCCTCATCGTGGTCAATCGTGCTCTACCGCATGGAGCAGGAATGATTCCACGGATAACGAGAAGATGCACCTTCACCGTCTTCCCATTTGCCTCTGCTTTCACTATGATGCATCCTTTTAACGGTACCACCTCTTCAATGTACGCCCTTACGATCACATTTGATGGTTGTAAAGGCAGATGCTTCAACTTATGATGATATATTGTCTCAAATATCAGCAATACTGCTGCGCCCGTATCCACGCTCATTTTAATTTTATGCCTTTCAAGTTTTGGATATGCTCAAAAAGATTGTTGATTGCCTTGCATTGAAAAGACACCTAACATTAACTCTTGCAGTAGCTCAGTTACATTGGGCGGGATTCTCTGTCAGGCGATGCTGGAATTGGGAAAGGCGATTGGGCGGAGAATCGGTCGTGAAGCCAAAATCGTGGTGTATACCTGGCGCCTGCCAGAATGCCATGCTCCGGTGCCACAACAGCGGCGTCAATGCGTTCTACTCCTGACCCGGAATTCTCCAGGGCCTCCGCGATGCTCCGCCTCCGCCGGGGGGAATTACCAACGGCGAGTTTAGCTTGTGGTTTCAAAAATCGGGAAACAGGCGGCGTGGCCGATGAGGGAGAGAGAGGAGGTAGGACACGCAGAAGCATGACTGCAGGCTGGCTGGGGAGGGAGGGAAGGAGCCTCTGCCAGGACCGGGGAGTGGGGGGACGGGAGGTGACGGGGGCTGACCAGAGGATGGGGCGTGGGGTTGGGACACATGCACAGCCATGTCGCCCTGTCCCGTGTGCTGACTACGAGATGCGGCCTCATCAGAGGGGTGGGACGCGGGGGAGATGGTGGCCACCATCGCCACTCCATGGGACAAGTCTGGGGTGGCACCCTGCACCCCTCCTCCTGGTCGGTGCCCAAAGGGCCCTGGGGTTCACCTCGGGATGGAGGGGGTAGCTGGATCGAGTCCCGGCTGCCCCTGCATCAACTGGCTCTGGCAGCCCTGGCGGCTCCCCAATATCTGCACCATGGTGTTGACGCACTCGGCGATGCTCCTCAGTGACTGGGACAAGCTCTGCAGCCCCTCGGCCATTCCCATCTGAGAATAGGTCATGTTAAGGGACTGGTTTAGCACAATGGGCTAAACAGCGGGCTTGTAAAGCAGAATAAGGCCAGCAGCGCCGGTTCAATTCCCATACCAGCATCCCGAACAGGCGCCGGGGTGTGGCGACTAGGGGCTTTTCACAGTAACTTCATTTGAAGCCTGCTTGTGACAATAAGCGATTTTCATTTTTTTTTTTCATTTTTTCGCACAGAACCTCACCAAGGTCAGCTTGATACTGGGTCACGTCCCCAGCGAGTCAGGCAATCTGCCGGGGCCCTCAGTCATGGCCATCACCGAGTGCGCCATGCCTTGGACACCTTCACTAATTCTGCTGACGTCATGCACCAGGCTCTCCAATATGGTCGCCACCCGAGCAGTGTTGGCCTCACTGCATCGCATTGCCAGTAACATCTCCTGCACCCATAGCCTCCGAGACTCCTCCAATCGGCTATGGTCCTGCTGTAGTGTCATTGACACCTTCCTCTGAATGCACCGGCCTCTCCCGAATGTATCCCTCAGCTCCATGCTAGCCTGGTCCGTAGGCTCAGCATCTGGCTGGGACCCAGCTGAGCCCTGAGATCCAGCAGGCCTCCGATTGCTGTCTCACCTGGGCATTACTGCCTCCATCTGATGTGCATCAGCAACTGTGTGGTACTCACCAGATTGTGCCCCAGAAGCCTGTCCACTAACATTGCCCACCGAGGTGCGTGTCTGCCTGCTGGTTGAGGGTGGGGATGACAGCTGTGACGTGTCAATTGTTGCATCCTTGGAGCTCTCCTCCGAAGTGGTCTCATGGGAGACAAGAGAGGGGACCACCACGGATGGGCCGGCGCCATCGGCTGGAAGACCTGCGGGAGAATGGACATGTGGTCAGTGGGAGGGATTGTCGTGTTGGGTGCTCTGCTACACAGACGAACCAACACGGTTGCGGAAGGTACAACTCAGTTTTATTCCTAATATTATTAACATTTATAAACTGGTTACTGTGGTTCGTTCATTACCCTCTAACCTGTGGACCCAGCCCTAACACTATCTTGGAGAGTCACTCAGCACATGGTGAATGTCTGAGTGGCTTGCTGTGAGCTCTGTGCCCTGAGCTGTCTCCTGCTGGAATCAATCGGAAGTTTTGTGTTCCCCGTTTGAAAGTGTGTCTGCTCTTGCTTGTGATTGGCTGTGATGTTGCGTGTGTATTCATTGGTCCGTTGATCTGTCCATCAGTGTGTATGTGTGTTTGCACCATGATGTTTATCTGAATATCATGACAGGGATGGGTCACTTTGTATGGCATTAACTATTCACGTTTGACAGGTCCTCCGAGTGGGGCCTGGTGGCTCCTCACCTCCGTGGCGTGTACGAACCTCTGCATTGGTGGCCGCTCTGTTCTTAGCCACCCCGTCACCTCCAGGGCCCGTTCCTCGATGGTTGTGAAGATTCTTATGTCCAGCACCCCTCCACTAATCTGGGCCTTTCCCGGCAACTGTGAGAGAGCTTCTCCTGTGAAGACAAAGAGAGGGCATCGGTAACCGCACGTGTGGTTCACATTGGTGGGGGGGTGGTGAAGGAAGGGTTGCATGGGGGAAGGGTTGAAGGAGGGGTGAAGGGAGGGTTGGGGGGAATGTTCACATGGGCGCAGAAAAGTCTCGGAAGGGAGTGGTGTCAACTTATCCGTGCTGCCCGGTGTAGGTTATTGATGAACCATCAATGACGACAGACGAGAGTGGGAAGAGTAAACTGTGGCTTTAATCAGCTAAAAGATACCTGCTGGCAGCCGGTCCCAGAATGAGGGCAGGGCTGGAGGTTAGCTACCTTTATACTTGAGCCCGAGGGGCGGAGCCAGCAGGGACAAACCCAGACATGTAACAAACAGTAAGAACAGTAAGTACAATAAGTAAGAACAGTATGTACAATATAATACAGTGGATCACCACATTCACCCCCTATTAAAAAAGCGTCCGACGGGGATGAAGTAGATGGATTGAATTAGCGATCGAGTCTGACCTTCCGCTGTGATTGCCTCAGTCCCGGCTGTGGTGAGGACACTGGTGTCGGATGAAGTGTTGAGGCCTGCGTATCCAGGAGCGGGTCGACCTCTGGATAAGTAGCAATGGAGGGCGACGGTGTAGAGTCGGGGGTAGTGGTGATGGTCGCTGGGGAACCTGCGGGCCAACTCCCGAAGGGAGACTGTGTCCTCCCGCCCGTCATGGGGTGCCACATAGGCATATTGGGTATTAGCATGGAGGAGAAGGACCCGTTCGACCAGGGGATCCGACTTGTGACTCCTCGCATGCTTCCGGAGGAGGACGAACCCTGGAACCGTCAGCCAGGACCGGAGCGAGACCCCTGAGGTGGACTTCCTGGGGAAGACAAACATTCTCTAATGAGGTGTCGCATTTGTGGCGGTACACAGGAGCGACCGGGTGGAGTGGAGCGCATCGGGAAGGACTTCCTGCCAGCGGGAGACAGGGAGACTTCTAGACCGTAGGGCAAGAAGGACAGCCTTCCAGACCGTCGCGTTCTCCCTCACCACCTGTCCGTTTCCCCGGAGGTTGCAGCTGGTCGTTCTGCTTGAGGCGATGCCCTTGCTATGCAGGAACTGATGCAGCTCATCACTCATGAAGGAGGAACCCCGATCGCTATGGATGTAAGTCGGGAAACCGAACAAGGTGAAGAGGCCGTGCAGGGCCTTGATGACTGTGGCAGAGGTCATTTCAGGGCATGGGATGGCGAAAGGGAAATGTAGAGGGCAGTAGAGCGGAGATGCTGATTGGCTGTTGCGGGGGAAATTTGCATACGCCATTGTGCTCACCCTAACTTGAAGGTGGTTTGTGGAGTTGTCAAGTGACACTTAAACCCGAAACACTTCTTCAGTGTTTCCCTCCCTACCCCCTCCTCTAACCAAAAAAACTCAACCGCTGTAAAGATCAAGAGGAAGGCTCGAGGGCAGGTAGAAGTAGAAAGAAGTTGAACCATGACATCACGGCCTGCAGGTAAGGGATTGGCTGGTGACTGATAAGTAGTTTTTCTTTTATTTTCCCTCGGGTGTTATTGTGCGGGGTGCAGAGGTTGCTGAGTGATTGCTTGCTGAGAAGGGGAGTGAATAACAGGTAAGCTCTTTCTTTCTTTTTCTTTTTTTATCTAGAGGGGATGGCAGGGAAGGTAGTGCAATGTTCTTCCTGCAGAATGTTTGAGGTGAGGGACGCCGTCAGTGTCCCTGCTGATTTCATCTGTGGGAAGTGCACCCATCTACAGCTCCTCAGAAACCGCGTTAGGGAACTGGAACTGGAGCTGGAGCTGGATGAACTTCGGATCATTCGGGAGGCAGAGGTGGTCATGGATAGAAGCTTCAGGGATGTAGTTACTCCGAAGAATAAAGATAGATGGGTGACGGTGAGAGGGGCTGGGAGGAAGCAGTCAGTACAGGGATCCCCTGTGGTCGTTCCCCTTTGTAACAAGTATACCTCTTTGGATACTGTTGGAGGGGGGGGACTTACCAGGGGTAAGCCATGGGGTACAGGTCTCTGGCACAAAGTCTGTCCCTGTTGTTCAGAAGGGAAGGGGGGAGAGGAGTAGAGCATTAGTCATTGGAGACTCCATAGTTAGGGGGATAGATAGAAGATTCTGTGGGAACGAGAGAGACTCGCGGTTGGTGTGTTGCCTCCCAGGTGCCAGGGTGCGTGATGTCTTGGATCATGTTTTCAGGATCCTTAAGCGGGAGGGGGAACAGCCCCAAGTCGTGGTCCACATAGGTACCAATGACATAGGTAGGAAAAGGGATAGGGATGTAAGGCAGGAATTCCGAGAGCTAGGGTGGAAACTTAGATCTAGGACAAACAGAGCTATTATCTCTGGGTTGTTAGCGGTGCCACGTGATAGCGAGATGAGGAATAGGGAGAGAGAGGAGTTGAACACGTGGCTACTGGGATGGTGCAGGAGGGAGGGTTTCAGATTTCTGGATAATTTGGGTTCATTCTGGGGTCGGTGGGACCTCTAAAAACGGGATGGTCTACACCTGGACCAGAGGGGTACCGATATCCTGGGGGGGGAATTTGCTAATGCTCTTCGGGAGGGTTTAAACTAGTTCATCAGGGTTTTGGGAACCTGAATTGTAGCTCCAGTATACAGGAGGTTGAGAGGAGTGAGGTCATGAGTAAGGTTTCAAAGTTGTAGGAGTGTACCGGCAGGCAGGAAGGTGATTTAAAGTGTGTCTTCTTCAATGCCAGGAGCATCCGGAATAAGGTGGGTGAACTTACGGCATGGGTTGGTACCTGGGACTTCGATGTTGTGGCCATTTTGGAGACATGGATAGAGCAGGGACAGGAATGGTTGTTGCAGGTGCCGGGGTTTAGATATTTCAGTAAGCTCCGGGAAGGTGGTAAAAGAGGGGGAGGGGTGGCATTGTTAGACAAGGACAGTATGACGGTGGCAGAAAGGACTTTTGATGAGGACTCATCTACTGAGGTAGTATGGGCTGAGGTTAGAAACAGGAAAGGGGAAGTCACCCTGTTAGGGGTTTTCTATAGGCCTCCGAAAAGTTCCAGAGATGTAGAGGAAAGGATTGCAAAGATGATTCTGGATAGGAGCGAAAGCAACAGTGTAGTTGTTATGGGGGACTTTAACTTTCCAAATATTGACTGGAAACGCTATAGTTCGAGTACTATAGATGGGTCCGTTTTTGTCTAATGTGTGCAGGAGGGTTTTCTGACACAGTAGGTAGATCGGCCAACGAGAGGCGAGGCCATATTGGATTTGGTACTGGGTAATGAACCAGGACAGGTGTTAGATTTGGAGGTAGGTGAGCACTTTGGTGATAGTGACCACAATTCGATTACGTTTACTTTAGTGATGGAAAGGGATAGGTATATACCGCAGGGCAAGAGTTATATCTGGGGGAAAGGCAATTATGATGCGATGAGGCAAGACTTAGGATGCATCGGATGGAGAGGAAGACTGCAGGGGATGGGCACAATGGAAATGTGGAGCTTGTTCAAGGAACAGCTACTGCATGTCCTTGATAAGTATGTACCTGTCAGACAGGGAGGAAGTGGTCGAGCAAGGGAACCGTGGTTTACTAACGCACTCGAAACACTTGTCAAGAGGAAGAAGGAGGCTTATGTAAAGATGAGACATGAAGGTTCAGTTATGGTGCTCGAGAGTTACAAGTTAGCGAGGAAGGACCTAAAGAGAGAGCTAAGAAGAGCCAGGAGGGGACATGAGAAGTCTGTGGCAGGTAGGATCAAGGATAACCCTAAAGCTTTCTATAGATATGTCAGGAATAAACAAATGACTAGGGTAAGAGTAGGGCCAGTCAAGGACAGTAGTGGGAAGCTGTGCTTGGAGTCCGAGGAGATAGGAGAGGTGCTAAATGAAAATTTTTCATCAGTATTCACACAGGAAAAAGACAATGTTGTCGAGGAGAATACTGAGATTCAGGCTACTAGACTAGAAGGGCTTGAGGTTCATAAGGAGGAGGTGTTAGCAATTCTGGAAAGTCTGAAAATAGATAAGTCCCCTGGGCCGGATGGGATTTATCCTAGGATTCTCTGGGGAGCTAGGGAGGAGATTGCTGAGCCTTTGGCTTTGATCTTTAAGTCATCTTTGTCTACAGGAATAGTGCCAGAAGACTGGAGGATAGCAAATGTTGTCCCCTTGTTCAAGAAGGGGAGTAGAGACAACCCCGGTAACTATAGACCAGTGAGCCTTACTTCTGTTGTGGGCAAAGTCTTGGAAAGGTTTATAAGAGACAGGATGTATAATCATCTGGAAAGGAATAATTTGATTAGAGATAGTCAACACGGTTTTGTGAAGGGTAGGTCGTGCCTCACAAACCTTATTGAGTTCTTTGAGAAGGTGACCAAACAGGTGGATGAGGGTAAAGTAGTTGATGTGGTGTATATGGATTTCAGTAAAGCATTTTATAAGGTTCCCCACGGTAGGCTACTGCAGAAAATACGGAGGCATGGGATTCAGGGTGATTTAGCAGTTTGGATCAGAAATTAGATAGCTGGAAGAAGACAAAGGTTGGTGGTTTATGGGAAATGTTCAGACTGGAGTCCAGTTACTAGTGGTGTACCACAAGGATCTGTTTTGGGGCCACTGCTGTTTGGCATTTTTATAAATGACCTGGAGGAGGGCGTAGAAGGATGGGTGAGTAAATTTGCAGATGACACTAAAGTCGGTGGGTGGAGTTGTGGAGTGCGGAGGGATGTTACAAGTTACAGAGGGACATAGATAAGCTACAGCGCTGGGCTGAGAGGTGGCAAATGGAGTTTAATGCAGAAAAATGTGAGGTGATTCATTTTGGAAGGAATAACAGGAAGACAGAGTACTGGGCTAATAGTTAGATTCTTGGCAGTGTGGATGATCAGAGAGATCTCGGTGTCCATGTACATAGATCCCTGAAAGTTGCCATCCAGGTTGAGAGGGTTGTTAAGAAGGCGTACGGTGTGTTAGTTTTTATTGGTAGAGGGATTAAGTTTCGGAGCCATGAGGTCATGTTGGAGCTGTACAAAACTCTGGTGCGGCCGCATTTGGAGTATTGCGTGCAATTCTGATCGCCGCATTATAGGAAGGATGTAGAAGCATTGGAAAGGGTGCCGAGGAGATTTACCAGAATGTTGCCTGTTATGGAGGGAAGATCTTATGAGGAAAGACTGAGGGACTTGAGGCTGTTTTCATTCGAGAGAAGAAGGTTAAGAGGTGACTTAATTGAGGCATACAAGATGATCAGAGGATTGGATAGGGTGGACAGTGAGAGCCTTCTTCCTCGGATGGTGATGCCTAGCACGAGGGGGCATAGCTTTAAATTGAGGGGAGATAGATATAAGACAGATGTCAGAGGTAGGTTCTTTACTCAGAGAGTAGTAAGGGTGTGGAATGCCCTGCCTGCAACAGTAGTGGACTTGCCAACACTAAGGGCATTCAAATGGTCATTGGATAGACATATGGACGATATGGGCTTTAGAGTGGTTTCACAGGCCGAAGGGCCTGTACTGTGCTGTAATGTTCTATGTTCTATGAGTACTCATCAATGATGTTGAGAAAGTACACATTACAGTCAGTGGAGAGGAAGGGCCCTTTGAAATCGATGCTGAGGCGCTCAAAGGGGCGGGAGGCCTTTACCAGGTGTGCTCTATCTGGCCGATAGAAGTGCGGTTTGCAATCCGCCCAGACCTGGCAGTCCCTGGTCATGGTCCTGACCTCCTCGATGGTGTAAGGCAGGTTGCGAGCCTTGATAAAATGAAAAAACGGGTGACCCCCGGGTGACAGAGGTCATTGTGGAGGGCCCGAAGTCAGTCTACTTGTGCGCTGGCACATGTACCGCGGGATAGGGCATCTGGGGGCTCATTGAGCTTCCCTGGACGATACAAGATTCCACAATTATAGATAGAGAGTTCGATCCTCCACCTTAGGATCTTGTCATTCTTGATCTTGCCCCACTGTGTATTGTTAAACATGAAGGCAACCGACCGTTGGTCAGTGAGGAGAGCGAGTCGCCTGCCAGCCAGGTAATGCCTCCAATGTCGCACAGCTTCCACAATGGCCTGGGCTTCCTTTTTGACGGAGGAGTGTCAAATTTCGGAGCCCTGGAGGGTGCCGGAAAAGAAAGCCACGGGCCTACCCGCCTGGTTGAGAGTAGCGGCCAGAGCAAAGCCAGACTCATCGCTCTCCACCTGGAACGGGATGGACTCATCTACTGCGGGCATCGTGGCTTTGGCAATATCTGTTTTGATGAGGTTGAATGCCAGACGGGCCTCAGCCGCCAGGGGAAAAATGGTGGATTTAATGAGTGGGCGGGCCTTGTCCGCATAATTGGGGACCCACTGGTCATAATAGGAAAAGAATACCAGGCATCTCTTCAGGGCCTTGGGGTAGTGGGGGAGTGGAAGCTCCAGGAGGGGGCGCATGCGGTCGGGATCGGGCCCTAGGACTCCGTTTTCCACAATGTAGCCAAGGATGGCTAGGCGTGTTGTGCGGTAAACGCATTTCTCCTTATTGTATGTTAGTTTCAGGAGCTTGGCGGTGTGAGGAAATGTTGGAGGTTAGCGTCATGGTCCTGCTGGTCATGGCTGCAGATGGTGACATTATCTAGATACGGGAACGTGGCCCGCAGCCCGTACTGGTCAATCATTCGGTCCATCTCCCGTTGGAAGACCGAGACCCCATTGGTGACGCCGAAGGGGACCCTGAGGAAGTGGTAGAGGCGGCCATCTGCCTCAAAGGCAGTGTATTGGCGGTCCTCCTGGAGGATAGGGAGCTGGTGGTGCGTGGACTTCAAGTCAATAGTGGAGAAGACTCGGTACTGCACAATCTGATTGACCATGTCAGATATCATAGAATTTATCATAGAATTTACAGTGCAGAAGGAGGCCATTCGGCCCATCGAGTCTGCACCGGCTCTTGGAAAGAGCACCCTATCCAAGGTCAACACCTCCACCCTATCCCCATAACCCAGTAACCCCAGCCAACACTAAGGGCAATTTTGGACACTAAGGGCAATTTATCATGGCCAATCCACCTAACCTGCACATCTTTGGACTGTGGGAGGAAACCGGAGCACCCGGAGGAAACCCACGCACACACGGGGAGGATGTGCAGACTCCGCACAGACAGTGACCCAAGCCGGAATCGAACCTGGGACCCTGGAGCTGTGAAGCAATTGTGCTATCCACAGTGCTACCGTGCTGCCCATATGCGGGGGAGGGGGTTCGCATCGAGCTGCGTGTACCGGTTGATGGTCTGACTGTAGTCGATGACCATCCGGTGCTTCTCCCCAGTTTTGACGACCACCACTTGGGCTCTCCAGGGGCTAGTACTGGCCTCTATGATCCCTTCCCACAGGAGTCGCTGAACCACCGACCTGACAAAGGCCTTGTCCCGAGCACTGTATCGTCTGCTCCTAGTGGCGACGGGCTTACAGTCCGGGGTGAGGTTAGCAAAGAGCGGGGGGTGGGGCGACCTTAAGTGTTGAGAGGCTACAGACGGGAGAGGGGGCAGGGGTCCATCGAACCCCAAGGTAAGATGTTTGAGGTGGCATTGGAAATCTATACCTAGTAGTAGGGCAGCGCAGAGTTGGGGAAGGACATGGAGCTTGACATTTTTGTACTCGATGCTTCGTACTGTAAGGGTTGCGACACAGTACCCACGGACCTCCACGGAATGTGATTCGGAAGCCGGGGAGATTTTCTAGGTTGCGGGTAAAATTGGAAGGGAGCAGCGCCGTACCGTATCTGGGTGAATGAAACTCTCCGTGCTCCCGGAGTCGAAGAGGCAGGTCGTCTCGTGGCCGTTGATCCAGACAGCCATCATGGATTTAATGAGATGATGAGGTTGAGATTGGTCGAGGGTGATGGAGGCAAGCTTCGGAAGGTGGGTGGACTGATCGAGGGTAGCGGAGGCCAGCATACGATCTGGTGAGCAGGGGTTCCAGGAGGCGGCGGGGTGATTCCAAGATGGCGGTCCCCATGGGTCGCACGTGGCGGGTGGTGTCGAAGATGGCGGCCAAGATGGCGGCCCCCACGGGTCGCACGTGGCGAGTGGCGTCGAAGATGGCGGCCCCCATGTGTCGCACGTGGCGGGTGGCGTCGAAGATGGGGGCCGTCCCTGCGGGCTACACGCAGCGCTGCTGTGTTCAGAAACAGGTCGGGCCTGGCAGACTTTAGAGAAGTGGTCCTTCTTTCCGCACCCGTTGCAGATCGCGCTCCTCGCTGTGCAGCGTTGTCTGGGGTTCTTACCCTGGCCACAGACATAACATTTCGGGCCTCCCGAGTTGGCGGGTCGCTGCGCGGCTCAGACTTGCGGCGCCCCTTGGTCGGGTGATGGCGGCGCCCATGACGTCCACGAGGGTGCCACGTGGTCCGATGTGTAGGTATCCACGTTATGGAAGGCCACTTCCAACGAGTCCAAGAGTTGTACTGTGTCTTGGAGGTCGAGTGTACCCCCTTCTAGTAGGCGCTGGCGGATGTAATTAGATTTTATGCCTGCGACACATGCGTCCCGGATCAGCAATTCGGTGTGCTTGACAGCCGATACCGCCTTACAACTGCAGTTCCGGCCGAGCACCCGCAAGGCGCGCAGAAATTCAGCTTGTGATTCTCCGGGGCGCTGTCGCCTCGTGGCAAGGAGATGCTAGCGTACACCTCGTTGACTTCCTTAACATACTGCCCCTTCAACAGCGTTATCGCATCCTCGTACGAGGTAGCATCTCTGATAGGAAGGGAAAACATGCGGACTCACCCGGGAGTTGAGGACTCGCAGCTTGTGGGTCTCAGCGACGGCGGCGGCGGAGGGATCAATGTAAGATTTGAAGCAGCTTAGCCAGTGTTCAAATGTGGCAGTGGCGTCGGCTGCTTGGAGGTCCAGCTCCAGGCGATCAGGCTTGAGCGATGGATCCATCTTAAAATTTTAGCTGATTAAATTGATGTCCCATCAATGATGACAGATGAGAGTCGGAAGAGTAAACTGTGGCTTTAATCAGCTAAAGGATACCTGCTGGCAGCCGGTCCCAGAATGAGGGCAGAGCTGGAGATTAACTACCTTTATACTTGAGCCCTGCGGAGCCAGCAGGGACAAACCCAGACATGTAACAAACAGTAAGAACAGTAAGTACAATAAGTAAGAACAGTGTGTACAATATAATACAGTGGTTCACCTCAGTTATTGACCTTCTTGCAGCACTGGAGGCCGGTCCTTCTGGCCACATTGCCCAAGCTGACAGCCAGTGCCACTTCACCCCAGCCGACACTGGTTGCCCTGCGGCTCACCCTCCGGGACCCTTGGGGGAACAGTACATCCCTCCTGGCCTCGACCACATCTTGGAGCCGCCCCAGGTCTGCATCCCTGAATCTTGGGACCTGTCTTATCAGCGCCATGGCTACGAGCTGAGTGGGCCTGGATTCACATCGACTGATTATGGGGGGAGACTTTAACACGGTCCTGGAACTGAGACTGGACCGGTCGAGTCCCAGGTCCGGAAAGGTGTCAGCTATGGCAAAAGAGCTATGGGGGTTTATGGAGCGAGTGGGAGGGGTGGACCCATGGAGATTTGGGAGGCCAAGAAGTAAGGAGTTTTCATTCTACTCCCATGTGCATAAGCTGTAATCCCAGATAGATTTATTTGTACTGGGACAAAACGCTGCTGGCTGAGGTGGTGGATACTGAATATTCAGCAATTGTGGTGTCAGACCACGCCCCACACTGCGTAGACCTGCAAGTGAGCAAAGGAAAGACCCAGCGGCCGCAATGGAGGTTAGATGTACGGCTGCTAGCCGAGGACGAGGTGTGTGGGCGGGTGAGGGAGGTCATTCGGGGATACATAAGGATCAATGATATGGGTGAGATCTCGGCAGGGGTGGTGTGGGAGGCACTGAAGGCGGTTATCAGGGGGGAACTCATTTCGGAGTTGGACAAGCTGGGAGGCGAACCTTTACAGGTGGATAGGAGATATGCGGAGTCTCCGGATGAGGGGCTTCTGAAGCAGCTGCAGAGACTGCAGCTGGATTTGGGCTCCTGTCCACAGGTAAGGCAGAGGGGCAGCTGAGGAGGGCGAAGAGTGTGGTGTATGAATATAGGGAAAAAGCTAGCAGGATGTTGCCGCATCAGCTGAGGAAGCAGGAGACGACAAGAGAAATTGGGAAAGTAAAGGATACAGGGGGGAAGGTCGTTGTGGATCCGGCGGAGGTGAATGACGTGTTTTGGGAATTTTATAGTAGATTGTATAAATCGGAACCTCCAGTCGGGGAGGAGGGCATGAAGCGATTCTTGGCGGGGGGCTGGAGTTCCCGAGGATAGATGAGGAGTTTGTGAAAGGCTTGGGAGGCCCAATCAGGCTTGGGGAGATTGTAGACGGATTGAGGGCGATGCAATCGGTCAAGGCTTCGGGACCTGATGGGTACCCGGTCGAGTTCTACAAAATGTTGTCCGGGTTGCTAGGGCCGCTCCTGGTAAAGCCTTTTAATGAGTCCAAGGAGCTGGGAGTGCTCCCCCCAACGTTATCGCAGGCACCGATTTCCCTTATTCTGAAGCGGGAAAAGGATCCAGAGAGCTGTGGATCGTATAGACCGATCTCCCTTTTAAATGTAGATGCAAAACCGCTGGCAAAGATCTTGGTCACGCGCATAGAGGATTGTGTCCCGGAGGTGATAGGGGAAGACCAGACGGGGTTTGTGAAGGGATGCCACCTGACGTCCAACATTAGACGGCTCTTAAGTGTGATAATGGTGCCAGGGGAAGGGTGCGAGGTCAAGGTGGCGGTAGCCTTGGATGCAGAAAAGGCCTTTGATCGGGTAGAGTGGAAGTACCTGTGGGATATCCTGGGAAGGCTTGGGTTCGGGCAGGGATTAATTGACTGGGTCCGGCTGCTGTATCAGGCACTGGTGGCGAATGTAAGGACCAACCGGGTCCGGTCAGAATATTTTAGTTTGGGTAGGGGGACTAGACAGGGATGTCCACTCTCCCCACTACTGCTTGCCCTGGCCATAGAGCCCTTGGCAATGGCGCTTTGGTCATCGAACATCTGCCGCGGGTTAGTGAGGGGAGGGGGAGCACAGGGTTCACTCTACGCGGACGACTTGCTCCTTTACATAACAGACCCTTTGGGGGGCTTGGCTGGGATTATGGAGATATTGGAGTAATTTGGTCGGTTCTCGGGCTACAAATTAAACATGGGTAAGAGTGAGGTGTTCGCGATTCAGGCACGGGGGCAGGCGAGGAGACTGAGGGAGTTACCGTTTAAAGTGGTGGGAAGGAGTTTTAGGTAGTTCATAGAATTTACAGTGCAGAAGGAGGCCATTCGGCCCATCGAGTTTGCACCGGCTCTTGGAAAGAGCACCCTACCCAAGCCCACACCTCCACCTATCCCCATAACCCAATAACCCCACCCAACACCAAGGGCAATTTTGGACACGAAGGGCAATTTATCACGGCCAATCCACCTAACCTGCACATCTTTGGACTGTGGGAGGAAACCGGAGCACCCGGAGGAAACCCACGCACACACAGGGAGAACGTGCAGACTCCGCACAGACAGTGACCCAAGCCGGGAATCCAACCTGGGACCCTGGAGCTGTGAAGCAATTGTGCTAACCACTATGCTACCATGCTGCCCATCCGCAGGTACCTGGGGATTCAGGTGGCAGGGGACTGGGGTCAGCTTCATAAACTACATTTGGGCAGGGCGGTTGAGCAAATGAAAGCGGACTTCCGCAGGTGGGACATGCTCCCGCTGTCATTGGCGTGGAGGGTACAAACTATGAAGGTGACAGTCATCCCGAGATTGCTATTTGTGTTTAAATATCTTCCAATTTTTATCCCAAAAGCATTTTTCAGGAAGACGAACACGGTGATCTCGGGTTTTGTATGGGCTGGTAAGGCCCCGAGGGTGAGGAAGGTCCTTTTGGAACGGGGGCACGGGATGGGGGCTTGACCCTTCCGAATTTTATTAATTATTACTGGGCGGCTATAATATCGATGGTAGGAAGTGGGTAGTGGGTAGTGGGGGAGGGGTTGGTGTGGGAGTGAGTGGAGGCAGCATCCTTTAAGGGTACGAGGCTTTGTTAATGGCACCTCTGCCATTCTCGCCGGCTCGGTACTCCACAAGCCCAGTGGTAGTGGCAGCCCTGAGGGTGTGGGGGCAGTGGAGGCAGCACAGTAGACTGGAGGGGGCGTCGGTGTGGTCACCGATCAGTGAAAATCACCGGTTTGCTCCGGGGGGGCTTTGTGAGGCGGAAGCGGGCAGAGATTCAGAGATTTGGGGATCTCTTCATTGAGGAGGGGTTCCCGAACCTGGAGGAGCTAGAGGAGGAGTTTGAGTTGCCGGGTGGGAACGGATTTCGGTACCCGCAGGTACGGGACTTTGTCCGGAGGCAGGTTCTAAGCTTCCCTCGCCTCCCTCTAAGGGGACTGCAGGATAAGGTGATGTCAAAAACAGGGATTGGGGATGGGAGGGTCTCAGAAACATATAAGGAATTGATGGAGTGGGAAGGGGTCCCAATCGGGGAGGTGAAGAGGAAACAGGAGGAAGAGTTGGGAGGGGAATTGACTGTCGGACTATGGGAAAAGGCCTTGAGGAGAGTCAATTCATCCTCATCATGTGCTAGGCTTAGCCTGATCCAGTTCAAGGTTGTCCATAGGGCTCATATGACTATGGCCCGGATGAGTAGGTATTTTGAGGAGGTGGAGGACAGATGTGGGGGAAGCCCAGTGAATCACGTACACATGTTTTGGGCGTGTCCAATGCTGAGGTGTCCGGTGCTGAGGGGATTCTAGCAGGGATATGGAGACGTCATGTCAGAGATCCTCGAAGGGAGGGTTACTCCGAGTGCAGAGATGGCAATATTTGGGGTGTCGGAGGATCCGGGGGCCCAGGGGGGGAGAGAGGCTGACGTTCTGGCCTTTGCCTCCCTGGTGGCCCGGAGACAGAGTTTGCTGGGATGGAGGGACTCGGAGCCTCCGAAGCCGGGGGTTTGGGTCAGTGACATGGCAGGGTTTCTCAGGCTAGAGACGATCAAGTTCGCCTTAAGAGATTCAATTCAGGGATTGGCTCGCTGCAGATGTCCTACACATCACATGACCTAAACCAGCAGGATTGCATTCTCTGATACATGACAGAAGGCTTCATCTCGTGGAGACCCGTTTGCCTGTCTTCCTTCTGCTCTATGTGCAGGTCCACCCATTGAAGTGGTGGCATCTTCTTCTTTGTACCTGTTCCATGTCCTTCCTCTGCTTGGGCTGCCAGCTGTTCCTGTGGTTGAAAAATGGTGCGATAATTATTTTGGGATATGCAGTCAGTGACCTGAATGGCAAACCATGCTCCTACCCCAACTTTCTGTTGCCACTTTCAAACAGAATCATGTTATTTTAAGTTTTCCCTTTAATTTCCAAGTACTCCAACATATTACTCTGATATCACATGGAATTTATGACTGTGAATGCTCCAATGGATACTCAGATGAGTTGAACAACAGAACTCTAGTGTAAATATCCATCCAGGCCACGGACAAATACATATTCTCTGATATAAGTTTGAAAGTGGGCCCCTTGCTCATATCCTGCCGATCAGAATAAATATAGAAATCCAAGGTGATCTCAAAACCCTCCTGCAGCTGGTTATATAGCTGCACGTAGTTGATTAAACTGCTTACCACTGCAATATAGAAATATACTAGTCAATAATTTAGAAAGGAACTCAGCCATATCGGGAAAAGAAGGGCTGTGGAGTTGAGACCACCATTTAAGGAAAGAATTCAATGCATAAATACAACACCCTGGAATAAGTGTTGATGTGAGCAATCATTCTTAAAATAAATTGCTGTCTTACAAGATACTGTTCCAAATGACAAAGCTATGATAAAGATAGAAATGGAACTTCTTAGTTTGCAGAAGACATATCCAAAGTTTTGCCGTTAGGGCAGCACGGTAGCACAAGTGGATAGCACTGTGGCTTCACAGCGCCAGGGTCCCAGGTTGGATTCCCCGCTGGGTCACTGTCTGTGCGGAGTCTGCACGTTCTCCTCGTGTCTGCGTGGGTTTCCTCCGGGTGCTCGGGTTTCCTCCCACGGTCCAAAGACGTGCAGGTTAGGTGGTTTGTGTGGTGTTGGGTGTTCTAACACACAGAAGAGCCAACACAGTTGCATATGGTACAACACTTGTTTATTTAAACTTGCTATTTACAACTTGGTCTTTGCACTCTGCACGTGGGGGGCTCCCTGCTTGTGGTGTTTCAACAGCTCTTTCATGCTTCCTTCTCCCCAGACCTACTGACCTCCAGGTGTCGTGCTCGTGCTTTTTATGTGGTTGGTGTTCTTGTCTGTGATTGGTTGTGGTGTTGTGTACTCTGATTTGCCTGTTAGTGTGTCCATCATGATGTGTGTGTTTGAATATCATGACATCCCCCCTTTTTTACAAAGATATGTGCCTACGTGGTAATAAATATGATCGTGACGTGAGTGCATCTAAGAGTGTGTGTGTGTCGTGTGCAGCATGTGTCTATGACGGAACTATGTACATGGGGCGATGTCGAGTGCATCACATGAATCCAGTTGTACCATAACATAACAGAAATGCGAACGAGAGAAGAAGAAAAAAAATTTTGAACAGTTGTCCAGTCAGACGACATCTGGAACGATAAACAACAACAGGTTATCATGTAAAATTGTCCAACTTATTAAACATATGAACTGTGTTATAAGTCCATTCTAATGGGTTTGCGACGAATTCGGGTTGACCGCCTTAAGGGTGGATCAAGAACCACCGGCTGCTGTGCAGGCATGGCCATGGGTGGCGATGGAAAGGGCGTGATGTGCGGCAGCTCCACAAAGTCATCCTCGGAAGCCTGTTGAGGATCTGGCGTGTTGTGTGGCTGTGAACGTGGAAGTCGGCGAAGGGCGCGCCGATTGCGGCGACGCACGGAACCATCCGGCATGCGAACCAGGAACGAGCGGGGAGCCACTTGTCGGAGGACTTCGGCCGGTGCTGACCAGCCACCATACGGTTGATGGACGCGTACTTTGTCTCCGGAGGACAGGGGGGGCAGGTCCGTCGCTCGTGTGTCGTACCGACCTTTCTGGCGATCACGCTGCAGTTGCATGTCCCGAAGAACCGCCTCATGGTCTGTTGTCGGTGCCAGGACGGAAGGTACCGTCGTCCTGAGGGAGCGACCCATTAGTAGCTGCGCTGGCGAGAGGCCCGTGGATAACGGGGCCGATCGATAGGCCAGCAAGGCAAGGTTAAAGTCCGATCCGGCATCAGCCGCCTTGCACAGGAGCCGCTTTGCGATGTGGACACCCTTTTCAGCCTTCCCGTTCGATTGTGGATGCAGAGGGCTGGATGTCACATGAGTGAAACCATATGCTGCGGCAAAGGACGACCATTCACGGCTGGCAAAACAAGGTCCATTGTCTGACATGACAGTCCTTGGAATGCCATGGCGAGCAAACGTTTCCTTGCAGGCCCCAATGACTGCGGACAACGTCAGATCATGGAGAGGCATGACTTCCGGGTAGTTTGAGAAGTAGTCTATAATAACAATGTAATCTCTGCCGAGCGCGTGAAATAGGTCAACACCCACCTTCGCCCAGGGGGACGTCACCATCTCGTGTGGTAGAAGTGTTTCCGGAGGTTGCGCCGGCTGAAACCTCTGACAGGTTGTGCAGTTGAGCACCATGTTGGCTATGTCTTCATTAATACCCGGCCAATATACCGCCGCCCGGGCCCTTCGTCTGCATTTTTCGACACCCAAGTGGCCTTCGTGTAGTTGACGAAGAATCATCTGGCGCACACTGTGTGGAATGACGATCCTATGCGATTTCATAAGGACCCCGTCTATATTGGTGAGATCATCTCGCACATTGTAAAACTGGGGGCACTGCCCTTTTAGCCACCCTTCCGTCATGTGGCGCATCACTCGCTGCAGCAGAGGGTCAGTCGCCGTCTCTGCGCGTATGTGGGCCAGACAAGGATCATCAGCTGGCATATTTGCTGCTGTCAGAGTCACGTGTGCCTCAATTTGACGCACGAACCCCTCCGCATCTGGTGGTGTGCTCACTGCTCGGGAAAGAGTGTCCGCCACTATGAGTTCCTTCCCCGGAGTGTAGATCAGTTCAAAATCGTACCTCCTGAGTTTGAGTAAGATGCGCTGGAGGCGAGGAGTCATGTCGTTCAGGTCTTTGTTAATGATGTTGACCAGGGGGCGGTGGTCAGTTTCGACCGTGAATCGTGGCAGGCCATACACATAGTCGTGGAACTTGTCCAGTCCAGTTAACAAGCCCAGGCATTCTTTTTCGATTTGCGCGTAGCGCTGTTCGGTAGGGGTCATGGCTCGTGAGGCATACGCAACCGGGGCCCATGATGACGTGCTGTCTTTTTGCAGGAGTACCGCTCCAATACCAGATTGGCTGGCGTCTGTTGAGATCTTTGTAGGGCGAGTCGCGTCAAAGAAGGCCAGCACTGGTGCCGTGACCAGTTTGTGCTTGAGCTCCTCCCATTCCTGCTGATGCGACTGGTGCCAGTTGAATTCCGTCGATTTTTTTACGAGATGGCGCATGTTTGTTGTATGAGAAGCCAGGTTGGGAATGAACTTCCCAAGGAAGTTGACCATGCCCAGGAATCTTAAGACAGCCTTCTTGTCAGCCGGTCGTGGCATGGCTGTGATGGCGCTAACCTTGTCTGCATCGGGACGGACCCCGGACCTTGAGATGTGGTCCCCGAGGAATTTCAGCTCCGTCTGGCCGAAAGCACACTTCGCACGGTTGAGACGCAGGCCATTTTGCCGTATGCGGGTGAAGACACGTCGAAGACGATGCATGTGTTCCTGCGGAGTGGTGGACCAAATGATGATATCGTCCACATATACACGTACCCCTTCGATGCCTTCCATCATCTGCTCCATAATGCGGTGGAATACTTCAGATGCCGAAATGATGCCGAATGGCATCCGGTTGTAGCAGAATCTGCCAAAAGGGGTGTTGAATGTGCATAGTCTTCGGCTGGCCGGGTCCAGTTGGATCTGCCAGAATCCTTTGGACGCATCCAATTTAGTGAATATGTTGGCTCGCGCCATCTCGCTGGTGAGGTCTTCTCGTTTTGGGATGGGATAGTGTTCCCGCATGATGTTGTTGTTCAGATCTTTTGGATCTATACATATACGGAGCTCGCCAGAGGGCTTCTTTACACAGACCATGGAGCTGACCCATGGCGTGGGCTCCGTGACCTTGGATAGGACCCCTTGGTCCTGAAGAATCTGCAGTTGTGCCTTGAGGCGGTCTTTGAGAGGCGCAGGAACCCTGCGAGGTGCGTGAACGACAGGGATGGCGTCCGGTCTGAGTCGAATCTTGTACGTGTGTGGCAATGTCCCCATGCCTTCAAAAACCTCCTGGTTGTGAGCGAGGAGGGAATGGAGATTCGCGTGGAACTCAGCATCCGGGAAGTCGGATATCTCATCTGGAGAGAGAGACATGATGCGCTGTACCAGGTGAAGGACCTTACACGCTTGTGCGCCCAGTAACGAGTCCTTTGATGAGCCCACAACTTCGAAGGGGAGTGTGGCCGTGTACCTCTTGTGAGTCACCTGTAGCTGGCAAGATCCTACGGACGGGATAACGTTCCCGTTATAGTCAACCATCTTAAGCCGGGATGGTGTGATGAGTGGTTTGACCTTCATGGCCTGGACTGCAGAGTAAGCAATCAGGTTGGCGGATGCGCCGGTGTCCAGACGGAAGGCGACGCGCGATCGGTTGACCGTCAGGGTGGCACACCACTCATCGTCTGGATTGATGGCATTGACCTTATTGACATCAATGACGGCAACTCTGAAGTCATCCTGGTCATCTGCATCACTTAACTGGAAGTCTTGATGCGTGGGCTGGACGGTCCTGACTCGTGTGCGAGGTTGTCGAGGATGCGCCGGATCCATGGGTTGAGCCGCACGACAGCGGGCTGCGTAGTGGCCTATCATGGCACATCTGTTGCACTGTTGGTATTTTGCAGGACATTGCCCTTTTAAGTGTAGACCTCCACACTTGCTGCACGTCATGACGTCACGGCGTTCGTTGCGCCACTGCGCATGCGCAGTGCGATCTTGCGGTGGGCGCGCCTGCGCAGTGCGTCCCTCGTTGTGGCCGTTATTCTTGGCGCGCACCTGCGCGGGAGACCGCGAAAAGCGCGGGAAGCGGCCGCTGTCGTCCGGGCCGTGGGGCGGGAAGAAATCGACGGCCTGGATGCGTTCAACGTCGTGGGCGGCCTGGCTTGCCGATTCGACGGCTGGGGACCCCCTCCGTGCCAACTCGGACGCCTGAAATCGGGCAAAACGGCAGGTCGCATTTTCATGGAGGACACAGGCTTCCACAGCAGACGCTAAGGTGAGGCTCTTTATTTTAAGAAGCTGCTGGCGTAGGCCACTGGAGGCAACGCCAAAAACAATCTGGTCCCTGATCATGGACTCTGTGGTGGTGCCGTAACCGCAGGACTGCGCTAGAATCCGGAGGTGCGTCAAAAAGGGTTGAAAAAGCTCCTCCTTACCTTGCAGGCGTTGCTGAAAGATGTATCTTTCGAAAGTTTCGTTTACTTCAGTTTGAAAGTGCTGGTCCATTTTGAGGATGACCGTGTCATATTTGGCCTGGTTTTCGCCTTCCTCGAACACCAGTGAATTAAAGACATCATTTGGGTGGGGGCCTGCGTAGAAGAGGAGCATTGCAATCTTCGAATCATCCGAGACATTCTGTTTTTCGGTGGCACGGATGTACAGGTCAAATCGCTGCCTGTAGAGCTTCCAGTTGGTGCCTAGGTTCCCCGTGACTTGCATCGGCTGCGGTTTGCCGGTGTGGTCCATGTCCAGAATGGCAGGTTGGTAGGCAGGTATCGATCCACTCCTGTACCATGTGGTGTTGGGTGTTCTAACACACAGAAGAGCCAACACAGTTGCATATGGTACAACACTTGTTTATTTAAACTTGCTATTTACAACTTGGTCTTTGCACTCTGCACGTGGGGGGCTCCCTGCTTGTGGTGTTTCAACAGCTCTTTCATGCTTCCTTCTCCCCAGACCTACTGACCTCCAGGTGTCGTGCTCGTGCTTTTTATGTGGTTGGTGTTCTTGTCTGTGATTGGTTGTGGTGTTGTGTACTCTGATTTGCCTGTTAGTGTGTCCATCATGATGTGTGTGTTTGAATATCATGACAGTTTGGCCATGATAAATTGCCCTTAGTGACCAAAAAGTTTAAGAAGGGTTGTTGGGTTACGGGGATAGGGTGGAAGTGAGGGCTTAAGTTGGTCGGTGCAGACTCGATGGGCCAAATGGCCTCCTTCTGCACTGTATGTTCTGTATTCTATGTTAACTGTTTCCATAGAGAACTACACATTGTACGAATATGGTTCAGCGTGAGGTTCTCCTTGTGCAGATGTGGGAAGTGCTGGAAAATCAGGACTGAGAGAGAAAAAAACATTTGCAAAGCAGGAAGCGAATAATTGAAGCTAATTTGAAAAGGATGTAAGGTTCTGCTTTTACAGGACATTTTGAACTGGTGTCCGAGGAGGTTACTTGTAATTGCTTCCTCCTGTAAAATTGCCACAAACTTTCTGAAGCAGCCGTGTTCCTTTGATGTTATTTTTTTTTCCTTTGCCTGTTCGGCTTATCTGATAATCACAGTGAAGCATTACAACCTACAGCTTAATACAGTCAACCAAGAAGTGTCAATTATTTTCCACAAGCTATCAAGTCAGGTTTGGTTTGTGTCAAGACTGATCTACCACCTATTAGAATGCATCTATTAACCTTGTGATCTTGGAATCATAGAATCTACGGCACGGAGTCAGGCCCTTTGAGGCGTTCAAGGCAGACGATCCTGACCTATACAAGAAATCCAGGTACGACCTCCGCAAAGCCATCCGAGATGCCAAGAGAGAATATCAAACCAAGCTAGAGTCACAGACAGACTCTCGGCGGTTGTGGCAAGGACTAAACAACATAACGGGCTACAAAGCGAAGCCGAACAGTATCTCTGGCAGCAGCGCACCCCTCCCCGATGAACTCAATGCATTCTATGCTCGGTTCGAGCAGGTAACCAACAATCCGCTGGCGAGTGCCCCAGCAGCCCATAATTCACCCATACCCACCATCACAGCTTCCGAAGTCAGATTGGCCTTCCTGAAAGTGAACCCTCGGAAGGCGACGGGCCTGGACGGGATCCCTGGTCGTGCACTCAGAGACTGCGCGAACCAGCTGGCAGAGGTTTTCGCGGACATCTTTAACCTGTCCCTACTCCACTCCGAGGTCCCCACCTGTTTCAAGAAGACCACCATCATACCAAAGAAGAACCAGGCAACGTGCCTCAATGACTACCGTCCAGTGGCCCTGACTTCAGTCGCAATGAAGTGCTTCGAGAGGTTGATCATGAAGCGCATCACCTCCATACACCCAGAACGCCTTGATCCACTGCAATTCGCATACCGCTGCAACCAGTCCACATCAGACACCATTTCCCTGGCTCTACACTCATCTCTAGAGCATCTCGAAAACAAGGACTCCTACATCAGACTCCTATTTATTGACTACAGCTCCACCTTCAACACCATAATCCCAGCCAAGCACATATCAAAGCTCCAAAACCTAGGACTTGGCTCCCCAATCTACAACTGGATCCTCGATTTTCTGACTAACAGACCACAATCAGTAAGAATGAACAACAACACCTCCTCCACAATAGTCCTCAACACCGGCGCCCCGCAAGGCTGCGTACTTAGCCCCCTACTCTACTCCCTGTACACACACACGACTGCGTGGCAAAACTTGGTTCCAACTCCATCTACAAGTTTGCTGACGATACGACCATAGTGGGCCGGATCTCGAATAACGACGAATCCGAATACAGGAGGGAGATAGAGAACCTAGTGGAGAGGTGTAGCGACAACAATCTCTCCCTCAATACCAGCAAAACTAAAGAGCTGGTAATTGACTTCAGGAAGCAAAGTACTGTACACACCCCTGTCAGCATCAACGGGGACTAGGTGGAGATGGTTAGCAGTTTCAAATTCCTTGGGGTGCACATCTCCAAAAATCTGTCCTGGTCCACCCACGTCGACGCTACCACCAAGAAAGCACAACAGCGCTATACTTCCTCAGGAAACTAAGGAAATTTGGCATGTCCACATTAACCCTTACCAACTTTTACGGATGCACCATAGGAAGCATCCTATCGGGCTGCATCACAGCCTGGTATGGCAACTGCTCGGCCCAGGACCGCAAGAAACTTCAGAGAGTCGTGAACACCGCCCAGTCCATCACACGAACCTGCCTCCCATCCATTGACTCCATCTACACCTCCCGCTGCCTGGGGAAAGCAGGCAGCATAATCAAAGATCCCTCCCACCCACTCTTCCAACTTCTTCCATCGGGCAGGAGATACAGAAGTCTGAGAACACGCACGAACAGACTCAAAAACAGTTTCTTCCCCACTGTCACCAGATTCCTAAATGATCTTATAAAAGGACCAGACTCCTAAATGACCCTCTTATGGACTGACCTCATTAACACTACACCCTGTATGCTTCATCCGATGCCAGTGCTTATGTAGTTACATTGTATATGTTGTGTTGCCCTATTATGTATTTTCTTTTATTCCCTTTTCTTCCCATGTATTTAATGATCTGTTGAGCTGCTCACAGAAAAATACTTTTCACTGTACCTCGGTACACGTGACAATAAACAAACCCAATCCAATCCAATCCTTTTGGCCCAAACTGGTCCATGCCAACCAAATGTGATGTGTTGTTGTTGAGCCCTTAGCCATATGCATAACAGCAATAGGAGTTCTGATTATTTCTAATGTGCTATGTTGCAAGCCAAAATCAACAAGGCATTTTTTAATTTACTGGTTTTTGGCTTAGAAAAGGCAGATGCCTGTAATCAAAGGTTTGTGTTCATCTAGATATACGTAATAGTGGCAAAATGGAGCAAAGCCTGATGAGAGATAGGCACACATTTCATTAGTCCTGAAGTAATTCATTGCCGGTTGAAATTCATGCCAAAGTATAGGTTGAAAGGCTTTGTATAACGTTATCTTGTAGGATGAAGTGCAATTATATTATATTATATTTTTAAAAAGCCACAGCTGTTAAAAAGAACAAAATAACAAATAAAAAATTGTGGTTTGACACGAAGCGTTTTAATAGAAGATGAAGATCTGTGGAAAAAATCTATGAAAATTGAGGCCGACAAAATCAGTAGCTGAAACAAACTGCTGATTGAACAAGCATTGAAAGAAATCTATACCAGAAAAGGGTTGAGCATGAGCACTGACTGAGAAATGCCAAACAAAATCGTGAGAATCTTCAAAATCCATGGTATTTTTGAAAGGATTTTTACATTCAGTAGCCTGTATTGACAGTCTTGTACATCATTGCTTGTTTTCATAAATATTTAATACGTGTTAAAATAAATTTGGCAGCAGATGCCTATGTCTTAGGTAATTTCAAATCAATATTGGCTGCACACAAGCATGCCCCTTTAAATTACCACATTTGCGCAGCTGTGCAAAAAAAAACTTAAAGGGACCACACACTTAAGTAAATCGCCCGTGCATGACAGTAAAAGTTAGAAGGAATGTTACTTCAGATCTACCTTCAAACAGTTAAGTAGGAATAAACCTCATTGAAATTAATTTGATTTCAATACACATTCTGATTTTGAAATTTAGATTGTTCAACTCTGAATGCTCCCAAACTAACACATTCACCTTAGTAAAATGTCAGAGAGGAGAGCTGTAATAGATCGATATTGTTATATTTACTAAGTTTGTAAGGTTGTTACATTTTGGGACTGTACCTTTAATTTAGGATAAAATGGAGGAATTAAGGAGTCATGTGAGCTTCTCTGAATTCTGCTGACCATTCTTGTTGGCTTGGTTGTTAAAGGTTGGGGGTAGGTTTTTTTTATTGGGAAGAAGATTCAACAAATGCACACATGTAAACAATGACTGAACAGTTCTGCTCAGGGTTAGTCTCCAAGTCCCAGGTGGGTGTTAGAACATTTGTAAAGAGTTATACTTTAAACTGCCTATTTAGAAAGCCATTATAAGATTGTGTTCCTGGTTTTCCAAATGCAACTGAGCCTCATAGACAAGATATGTCTGCAAGAATCTGAGAAAGAGAACAGAGAGATAGAGGAAGCAAGTCTCTATTGTCCACCACGCAGAATGTGGGTGGGAGCTCAAAACCAAGTTTCAGAGGATTGAAATGAAACTGGAAGATTTGCCTAGGAAGAGGAATTTCTGGCGGAACCTTCATCGTGAAAGCCAATTTGGGAATTAGGAGTTAACCAGCTGGAAAAGGACAAAGCAAGCCCTCAAAAGCTGAGGTTCGTTTTGGGCTAGTACCTGGCAAATGAAGTCTCTGATTATAGCACAGAGTAAAGTATAACTGTGACAGGGAATTTTCAGGCACTTTAAAATTTAATGGAAACTTTTCTGTAGTTTAGAGCACAAGTTGCCACTGAAATAGTGTTCAGTCAATGCCGCTTTTAGTTTGTTTGTTACAGTAAAATTCTTAAAACTTGAAATCTTGCCATGTGGTAATTTCAGTCCGTCTTTGGAAGTTCAATTTTTTTTCCCTAAGTAGATCATAGCAATGATCCAGGCTAGTTTGAGAACTGTATCATGACAGTGTATTCCACATCAGGAAATGGAAGAGTTCCACATTAAACTGTGTAAGCTATGTCAGCCATGGACTATTACATGTACTGGAGTCATCATGGAGAATCCTGGGCCAATATATTTCTTGCATTCCAACTGCAGGAGAATGCCCAGTTGATGGCAGATGGCTTAGTGAGAAAAATAGGAAGAATTGTATCATTCTAACCAATGTATGTTGCATCCAAGGTCAATATATATTTCCTGAGGTGTGATGCCCAAACCAGAACTCACTATGGCATATGGGGTCTGATGAAGGATCTGTACACCAAAGTCACTTCCTTATTTTTGAATTGTAACTCATTTGAGAAAAAACCCAATATTTCGGTTCATTTTTGGCTTTTTTGTACCTGTGCATCAGCTTGTGATGATTTGTATCTTAAATTATTTTACCAATCCATGGCCTGTATACTATCACCTTCATATAATATTCCAGTTTGTCTTTTTCAGACCCAAAATAGATATCCTCAAACTCCTCAACGCAAAACTCTTGCTGCAATGAGTTTTCCTAGTCTCCTAGCCCATATACATCGCTGTGCCCTTACTTTGTAACTTCCTTCACCTACCCACACAAAATACTGGATACCTCCTAATTTAGTGCCACCTAAAGAGTTGGCTATGAAGCTCTATTCCTTCACCCAAGTCATTGATATACATGTTGGGAATTCGAGATGCCTGAAAATTGCCTGGAATTTCATATATATATGACATTCATAGACACGCATCCAGTATGCCAGTAACTCCTCAAGCAGACGCTGGGATACATTTTCCAGTCTGGCCTGCCACAGGAATTGTTGCATGTGGGACGGAAAATTTTACAGACAATTTAAAGGTCCGTTGACCGCGGGTGAGAATTTATGGTCTTGGGACGGGCATGACTGGAAAATCTCGCCCTCTATGTGAGATGATAAATTACAGTTGCCCCATTGAAATTGATGATAAACTGACTGGTCTGTAGTTACCTGTAACTGTTGGGGGGGTCGCTGATAGGGGGTCTCTGTTGAGGTGTCTCGAATGTGAGCTCTGATGAGGGTCTCTGATTGGGGGCTTGATGGGTTCTCTTTGGAGGAGGTCTGATGGGGAGGTAGCTGGGGGGGGGGGGGTCTGATGGGGAGGCTCGGGTGGGGAGGTTTGAGTGGTCGTGGGAAGGTTTAGGTCACTCCAAAGCATGCTTGCTGTGGGGGGTATGTTCCATTATTCCTGTGGTGGGGGGGTGGATGCCACTACTTGTAAGCAGAGAGAGGGGCAGGATTTGCATCATGGGTGGAGGGGGACTGCCGCCAGATATTGGGGTCACCTGCTTTACGGGCAGCACAGTAGCATTGTGGATAGCACAATTGCTTCACAGCTCCAGGGTCCCAGGTTCGATTCCAGCTTGGGTCACTGACTGTGCGGAGTCTGCACATCCTCCCCGTGTGTGCGTGGGTTTCCTCCGGGTGCTCCGGTTTCCTCCCACAGTCCAAAGATGTGCAGGTTAGGTGGATTGGCCATGATAAATTGCCCTTAGTAACCACAATTGCCCTTAATGTTGGGTGGGGTCACTGGGTTATGGGGATGGGGTGGAGGTGTTGACCTTGGGTAGGGTGCTCTTTCAAATAGGTGCAGACTCGATGGGCCGAATGGCCTCCTTCAGCACTGTAAATTCTATGATAAAAATGGTGGCCCGATTCCAGGATTCTGACTGAATTCAGCAAGCTCTCATCTATGTATAAATTATCAGGGTTAAGGAGGCGGAATCGCACCTAGGCACCACTCCTAGCACCAGCAGAAACCAGTAGCGAGTCTCCACTGACGGGAGCACTCAATCTCCAGAACGGAGAATTCAGCCTCTGGTGTCTCCTTCTTAAATAGTGAAGTGTCATTTACAATTTTCCAACTCTAGTGCACAATTCCTGAATCTCAGAAGTTTTAGTAAATTATAATTAATGCATCGGCAATTAACTCGTCTATTTCTTTTAATACTATTGTGTGGAAATTATCAAATCCTAGAGATTTATCTCAGTTAGTCCTCACTAGTCCTAGAGCTCCAGGCATACACATGGCAGCAAGCCCACATTAATTAAAAGGTTTCCTTACCTCAAAGGCCATTGTGCCTGGGCCCCATTTATAAATACTTGCACCAATTCACGACCGCATGACTCCTGGATGTGAAGGGTGGAGCATAACAGGGGCGGAAGAGATTTGGGCATCCAGCCCATTCAGCACATTGAAATGTATGTTCCCACTGGCATGGAGGTGATAGCCTACTACAGCCGACAGCACGGGAGCAGAAGCTGGGGACGGGCCTGCCAACCAGTTTCGATCCCATTTTCCGGCCAACACACCATTCTCTGTCCATCGGGGTTTCCAGTGGGGAACAGAGAACCCTGCCAATGTTGGGTGGCCCTGTAACATCTTAGAGGATACTAAAGTGTCATTGTTTAGGGTCTAGAGTTGCACACAGGCCAACCAAGTAAGGGTGACTGATTTTCTTCCTTAAAGGATATTTGAACCAAATGGGTTTCATGACAATCTGACAGCATCATGGTTACCATTACTGAGATAACTTTTTATTTCAGATTATTGTGTACAAATGATTCCAGAATTTGTTTTAGGAGCATAACTTTTAGTTTTAGCAATATAACTTTTAGGTTGGAATTAAAGTCTTAAATGTAAGGTAAATGCAAAAACCTAATCAGGAACCACACAAGCCTGCTATTATTACAGTCAAAATGTAACTTGTGTTTATTGTAAAAGGGTCACAGTTGGAAATGAGAAAACATAAAGCCATCTCTTGACATAATGGTGGAATCCAGGAGTTTGCAGAGGTATGCATTAGAGATCTAAATGAGTCATGTGAGTCATACAATCAAAAGATTTGTTGTTAAGATAAAATACAGATCATTTATATTTCTGATTGGAACATCCCAAAATATGTCACATTGCCATGGAAATGGGCTGAAGGGTTGCAAATTTTGTCTTGTGTAGGCTACAGCTCACCTGCAAATCATGAGGAAAACAAAGCTGTAACATGTGCCTATCTAATCTGGGGAGAACAGTGGGTAACACTGATGCTTCACAGCTCCAGGCTCCCAGGTTCGATTCCCGGCTTGGGTCACTGTCTGTGTGGAGTCTGCACGTTCTCCCCGTATCCGCGTGGGTTTCTTCCAGGTGCTCAGTTTTCTACCCCAAATCCCAAAAGATGTGCTTTTAGGTAATTTGGACATTCTGAATTCTCCCTCTGTACCCGAACAGGCGCCGGAATGTGGCGATTAGCGGCTTTTAACAGTGACTTCATTGCAGTGATAATGTAAGCCTACTTGTGACAATAAAGATTACTTTGCTTTACTATCTTGTTTGAGAGTCACTAAGCCTAATGATAATAGAAATATCCCCAGGAAATCTTATACCTCGGGTGTGCAGCTGGAATATTGAGGAGAAATCAAAGTGAATTCTGGGGAACTGTGGCATACTCTTGGGTTGGTGCCTGAAAAAGTGAATGACCCTTCAAGATGTTGTTGGGTAAGGGAACCTTTGTGGGGGAAGTAAAAGTAAAACTAGATTCATAGCATACATAGTTACAAACTATATTGTTTACTTTAATGTTTCAGTAAAGTATGTTTTTATTTAAAAACATTAAAGCCTGTAATGTTAATTACTGGGTGTTCAGATTTCTCTTTAAATGTTAATGGTCCCTGCTGGGATGGAAACAAGAGTTAGTGGATTAGTTAAATTAGACTAATTCCCCTAGTTGCCAGGGTGGGATTTGAACTCGTGCCACCAACACATTAGCTGGAGCACTAGTCCAGAAATATTGGCTGGAATTCTCCAGCCGTTGGGATTCTCTTTTCCCACCAGCAGCGCACCCTGGCTTACAGATTTCCCAGAGGTGTGGGGTGGTTTCAATGGGAAATCTCATTGACAGATGGCGGGAAGAGAAAATCCCGCCACCAGTGAACGGTGCACCGCTAGGAAACACGCAGCTGGGGGTCGGGAGAATCCCATTCATTATCATTATGTTACTATCCCTACCTGTGATCAGAATGCTTAAAGCACAAGAGAATTATTATTATTTTATTTCCAGTTGTGTTACTGCAGAAAAGCATCCTTTCCATTGCCACTGCTAAATTTAGTGAAAATATCCCTGCACTGCTGCAATTTTGATGTTTAATTCCTTGCTTGAAAAGCAAATGAGGTAGTTGTGGCTGAAGTCTTGACTCTGCCTTGTCTGCTCAAAATCATTTGAAAATCCCCATTTTTCATTCTTACCCAACAGCCTATTTCCGAATGGGATACAATTACTGCTGCCTGTAAAGCACTCTTGTAGCTTGGCAGTGATGAATCTATCATTTCTGCTGTCTGCAATTTTCAGCATTTCTTACTTCTGTTACTTCCTCGATCATTTTTCAATTGTGAGTTTTATTTTCCTAGCCAAAACAAAGAACTTCCTGTTAATATGGATTCCTCTCCTTCTGAACCCAGACAAGCAACTCTCTCAACCGATATTCACTTCTGTTTTTCCTTCCGAAGCTCTCCTCAGTCACTATTCTCCCAGAATTTAGTGCCAATGTCCTTTCCTTGGCCATGTCCAGACAGATTATCCCAGCATGTCTAAGATGTTGAAGCTTGGTTCCTTGCCTGGAAAGGCAATAAGCTATGGGATAGGTGCCAATTCCACCTTTATTTCAAATAGATAGACCTACACCTCCATTTAGCATTGACCTGACTGTGGGCTGACAGAACAATCCACCAACTCCCCCTTCCCCTCTTATCCAGACAGAAGCTGAAGTCTAGACTATCTAGACATAAGGAAACAGGGTAAGAGAATATAAACTAACACAATTACATTGTCGAAATTGAATAGGTGACTGGCATCTGATTTTCTGAGTATGTTAAACAATAATGAAGAAGCACGTGCACTATAATTGGGGATTACAGATATTGGCCGCATTTTAACAGTCCTGCAATGGCTGATAAAGCTCATGAGAGGCCCAAAACGGGATTTGTACCAGCAAGATTTGGGTTTGGGACCTCCCCTGCCCTACTCTGATGGTGCGATCAGGAAATGCCCACTAAGGGCACAAGCCAGATTTTCATACATTGTGTAATATCAATAGTGCGCTTGACACCACTATTTTCACCCTCAACATAGCTCCCCACCCAGCCTGACGTCACCCTGGTGTCATGGGAATGTCACTTTAAGAAATGTTTGTCTGCTCAGGTGGCTGCAGTGATGTCAGAGTGTGGGTGGAGCTCAGCTCTGGCTCTGCTTTTTACTTTCGCTTCAGGCTGTTTGCAACAGGGTGTGTTTAGTTTCGTTTTCAGAGGGAAGAGCTGCAATGGTAGCCAGCAGTTGTGCATGGATCTCTCTACAAACTAAAGAGTGTTCATTTGGATGATTTCAAAGTGATAACTGCTCTCAGTACATAATCTAAACCTGATCTCTGCGTTAAAAAGGGTCTTTTGTCTTCCGGATGTTGTTTGGAAATGTATTAAGGGTTATCGATAGAGTACTGTATTCTTTGGGGATATATTGGTGTTGACAGTTGTTAAAATGTTTACAGTGGGTTTATAAAGTGTGATCTGGTTTTATAAATAAACACTGTTTTAATTTAAAAGTACTGTAGATTTCTGTTGTATTACACCTGCAGAGTAAGCCCATGTGTTCCCCATACCACAATCTAGTAAAAGTTGTGGGTCAGGTGAACTCCATGATACACTTTTTTGGGTTCTCTAAACATGGCCCATAACACTGGCTCGAATCACTACTGGTTTCCAAAAACGTAAACCAGTCGTGAGGACCACACTGAGGACGCACAGGTAAGAATAGCTGCGGATGTGAGGGACAGGCTTGGCAATTCCCTGGCACAGACCCTGGCAGTGCCATCTTGGCACCAGAGGATGAGCCACAGGGCACAAAGTGGCAGTGACAGTCAGCTCGGTCAGCGTGACTAGAAGGACAGGCAGGATAGAGGGTTGGCATTCTCCCTCCCCCCACCAAGACCTTTCCATCCCCTTCTCCCTGCACACACCTCTATACTTCCTTCACCACCAACGCCCCCTCCCCCCCCCCGCCCGCCCTCCGCATCACCATCATTGCAACCAACGATGCCCTCTCAGTGTCTCTGCAGGAGAAGCTCTCCCACAATCACCAGGAGAGGGCCCAGACTGGCAGAGGGGCGTCAAACATAAGAATCCTCACAACCTTTTGAGGAATGTGCCCTGGAGGTGACGGGGTGTCATGGGCAGGGCGGTCACCAATGCAGAGGTTGGTGCATGCCGCAGTCCCCACCCGGAGGACCTGCCAAAAGTGAGTTGTTAATGCCCTTCAGACTGGCCTATCCCTCCTGCTGACCACATGCCAATTCTCCAGCAGGTCCTTCAGCCAATGGCAATCGCCCCTCTGGGGGAGCCTCCCCTGCCTGCCAGGAGAATCATCTCAGAGCAAAGCTCAGAGGATGCTACAATCGAAGCGTCACAGCTGTCATCCCCACCCTCCACTAGTGCAGAGACACACACCTTGGTAGGCAACATAAGTGGTCAAGCTTCTGGGGCATAATCTGGTGAGCACCACACACCCGCTGATGTATCTCAGGTGGAGGCAGTAACCCACAGGCAAGACAGCAGTCTGAGGTCTGCTGGATCCCAGGACCCAGTTGGGTCCCAGCCAGATGCTGAGCCTCTGGAACAGGCTCTCCTGGAGCTGATGGAGTAGTTAAGGAGTGGATAGGACATTCAGAGGGCAATCGGAGTGACGCTCCAGCAGGTCCACAGTTGATTGTAGTAGTCCCAGAGGCTAAGTGTGCAGGAGATGATGGCGGCAATGCTTGGCACCGAGGCCAACACTGAAATGGTGGCGACCGCAGTGGAGAGCCTGGTGCATGACATTAGCACCATTCGTGGAGGTATCCAAGGTGTGGTGCAGTCGGTGATGGCCACGGCTGAGGGCCTCAGCAGAATATCTAACTTGCTGGGGGACATGACCCAGTACCAGGCTGCATGAGGCACTGAGGGACATGTCCCAGTTTCAGATTGGCATTGCCAAGGCACTGAAGAGCATGTCCCAGTCACTGAGGAGCATCGCCGAGGGTATCGCCACAATGGTGTGGCATTGGAGAGCTGCCAAGGCTGGCAGAGCCAGATGATGCAAGGTCAGCCAGGGTTCGAACCAGTCAATCCTGTTAGACGTTTTAGTTGCTGTGAAATGAAGAGTCTAAAGTTCTTGTTTCCTTTTCACCACACACCATTTATTTCACTTCCGCAGCCTCTGCACAAAACTCTTAACAACGCACCACCTCACAGAGGCCACCTGAAGCCCCTTTACATATCAATGTCAATTAATGGATACTTAACATAAATGAGACAACTAATTGCAATGTCTCTTAACCCATTACTTAACAGTCTCCCCTTCCTTGGAGAAAAACATAATTGGGTGAAAACAAAATTTTAAGAAACTCAAAAACACACACATGATGTTACCCCCCTTTTTTTTTGTTTGGACGAGAAAGAAAAAAAAACAGTCACAGAAACTTCTCTACAAGCGCCCTTCATTAACAATATCCAAAAGTTTCTGTGAACTCGCCCCTCTTTTCGTAAAACAGTCTGACAGTTGAT
This sequence comes from Scyliorhinus torazame, assembly GCF_047496885.1. Taxonomy (NCBI): domain Eukaryota; kingdom Metazoa; phylum Chordata; class Chondrichthyes; order Carcharhiniformes; family Scyliorhinidae; genus Scyliorhinus; species Scyliorhinus torazame. Next base: position 107,635,857 of record NC_092709.1, on the reverse strand, counting down.
AGCTCCTATCGACCCATTTAATTTTTG